>NC_134578.1:41451780-42174280 GCF_050947875.1 Dermacentor variabilis | reverse complement strand
GTAGGTGTAGTGGGTGGATGGTGGGAGGACTACTGGGTGACCTGTGTAAATGGTGGGTGAATGCGGGGCGTGTTGGGAGGATGGTGGGTGGATACTGGGTGAACTGTGGGAATGGTAGGTGAATGATGCATGTGCTAGGTGACATGTAAATGGTGGGTAAATGGTGTGCATGCTGGGTGAATAGTGGGTGTACTCGGTGGTTCATGAAACACATAGGGGAAGAAAAATGAGCGAATATATGTGACAGCCAGAACATGACAGGTGTGTGTGTCAGTGGGTGTAACGTGTGGAGTGATAATGGTGGGTGCCTATTGTGTACACAGTTGTTTGATTTGCCAAATGATACCACTGCATGTAGTCCCATTTTTATGTATATAAACATGGATGCACATATACTTTACTAATATATCATTTATTCTAATATTTCAGCATATTATTTCATGATGCATGCCTAATTATTAACTAAATTATTATCCTGCTAAATTTGTGTCTAGTATTTATAATGCTGTTTTAGTTGTCCTACACATCGAATCATGTGCCCCGCTGTCAAGCTAATCCTGCAGGGTTGCACAATTGCAAAAATGCTCTTTTGAAAGGGAAAGTGCCTACTGAAAGGCAAACCTTGATACTTGATGGCCAAGACTCTAGCCTGTGCACACCTACGGAGCGACAGTCTAATGTGAATTTTGTAATCATTGAATGGGGGCAAGAGTTATAAAGAATTACGCTTGGCCCATTTGTTGAAAGGCTACTTTTCAATGTTAACTGCCACCTAAACACTGAGTGATTGCAGATATGTGCATATGATGTGTTACAGCTTATGTAGCAGAAATTGTAGTATTCATTTTGTAGTACTACATATTTTATTGCACTTAGGTGGTATGTTTCATAAAGGATGAGTAGCCCTATATAAATAATGCAGCCCTGATGAAAACACCAATAATGAAAAATCAAACACCTGTTTTACTATAATAAAGTGGTGGAATTGTTATTACATTCCACAACTAAAAACAGGGGATGTATAAGTAACTGGTAACAAGCCAGCAATGAAAAGAAAAGCAAAGAACAACTTTAATGTAGGCACCATACTTTTCCCTATGTTGCCCATACCATATACATGCGAAAGCGGACCAACAGAATATGAAACACAACGTATTGCTGAAACATCCTGCAGTGACATGAAAAGTGGTGGAAATGACCAAAAGCATCTTGGAGAAAATATTGAAGCAGTGACAGAGAATGAACATGACCCAGTAAAGTATTCCAAAGTTCTGTAGTATGGACAAAAACAATATTTAAATGTTTTGGTGCAGTGATGAGGAAACGTATTCAGGCAGGATGGTGTTAAGTGGATGTGGGTCTAGGAGCTGTGATGAAGCAGCTGAGTAAAGGAAATTGTGGTGAGGTACACCGCATGGAAAAACTTCAATGATTAAATTTGGGGGCAGTAATAGAGAATGGCGAGCTGAAAATTTCAAAGGAAGTAGATATTGCAAAGGAAAAATCGCATGAGAACTGTGCCAGCAACTTACGACAGAAAAATGAGCTGAATTATGGCATCACGTACATTAACTTTAAACAAAAGTTTCAGTGACCACGAAATTACGCATTTGCTTGCAAAAGTGTAGCATACACGACAAAGCTGGCCTATAAATTGATGATACATTCTCTCTCACACACACAAATTGGCAGGGTGTGCGAAATTACAATTCCATTTCCTTTCCCCCTTAAATCTCCTACAATTCAACTTTTCCTACAAGAACGGAAATTATTACTGCATGTTTTCCTTGAAACAAGCAGAAGTTCCATGGGAAGTAGTTAAATGAAATCGAGGGTTCGACGGAAGCCCGTCTGGTCGGGATGAAGCATTGAAGAAATAAAACGAAGGACACCGACCAACATAGAAGTGCTAAAAAATGAAAGAAAGCTAAAAGACGTTTTGGCTTCGCTACGGAAGCCTTGTTCACAATGGGATGACGGAAGGTTCATGGAAGCTTATGTATGCTTTTGAAGGACACCGACCAACATAGAAGTGCTAAAAAATGAAAGAAAGCTAAAAGACGTTTCGGCTTCGCTACGGAAGCCTTGTTCACAATGGGATGACGGAAGGTTCATGGAAGCTTATGTATGCTTTTGTAAGCTTATGTATGCCGAAACGTCTTTTAGCTTTCTTTCATTTTTTAGCATTTCTATGTTGGTCGGTGTCCTTCAAAAAATAAAGCATACATAAGCTTCCATGAACCTTCCGTCATCCCATTGTGAACAAGGCTTCCGTAGCGAAGCCGAAACGTCTTTTAGCTTTCTTTCATTTTTTAGCACTTCTATGTTGGTCGGTGTCCTTCAAAAGCATACATAAGCTTCCATGAACCTTCCGTCATCCCATTGTGAACAAGGCTTCCGTAGCGAAGCCGAAACGTCTTTTAGCTTTCTTTCATTTTTTAGCACTTCTATGTTGGTCGGTGTCCTTCAAAGCATACATAAGCTTCCATGAACCTTCCGTCATCCCATTGTGAACAAGGCTTCCGTAGCGAAGCCGAAACGTCTTTTAGCTTTCTTTCATTTTTTAGCACTTCTATGTTGGTCGGTGTCCTTCGTTTTATTTCTTCGAAGTAGTTAAATAATGGTGGAAAAACAACTACATGTATATTATGCTTGTTTTTCGTAGTGTGCTGCTTCCACGTGGTTGTCTAATAGGAAGCTTTAGAAAACAAGTAGTTTAAAATATCTTAATGTATTGATTAATGAATGCGTACCATTCCTACACTTTGTGAAAATAATAATAATAATATTTGGGGTTTTACGTGCCAAAACCACTTTCTGATTATGAGGCACGCCGTAGTGGAGGACTCCGGAAATTTTGACCACCTGGGGTTCTTTAACGTGCACCTAAATCTAAGCACACGGGTGTTTTCGCATTTCGCCCCCATCGAAATGCGGCCGCCGTGGCTGGGATTCGATCCCGCGACCTACACTTTGTGAAAAGGCATGAAAGGAAGCGGTTATGATAACGACAGTTTCTGCTTGTAGCTTTCATAAAATCAACTTTGAGTGATGTGCTGAAAGCCACTACTTATGCCTAAGATTTGTGTTACATAATGCTTGATTTTACTTGTGTTACACTATACAAAACATTAGGTGAGAACCAGAAAAGAATTCCACGTTGTGATGGGAAGAGTATTTGCTAAACCAAACGCTGTGCTTACAGATGGCTTGGCAGTTCTGTAACACAGAAAAGTAGACACACGTTCGCTCAGTAAATGTGTCATTTTAGCAGTAGTGTTAACTAGGAATTTATTATTTAGTTAGCACATTGTTGCTCATGTCGTATTCTGTGCCATTGTCCAGAAAAATGCACATATACATCCTACATACACAATAATTTGGTGGCAAAGCCAAGTACCAAACTAACAAGATAGTGTAGAATCATAGTTCAGCACACGCTTACATTAATTTCTTTTTTGCTTCATCACATACCAACTACAGGTGATGAAGGAATGAGATCTTGTGTAGTGATATATATATATATATATATATATATATATATATATATATATATATATATATATATATATATATATATATACTTGAACGGAGTAACTATAGACGGCACAACCTATATTACTCGTGAACTCAAGTCGACACAAAGCAACAGCTAGTGTTGAATAATATCTCAAGATGTCTTCTTAACTGGAAAAGGCAACAGTGCACAGATGAAAATTTTGTACTTGGAGCTAATGATATGCAGAAATGGGATACACTACTCCAGAAAAATAAACAAATATGTTTGCCTTTATTATGGTACAAAGTCGCCAGCACTGGCTACATGCTGAAATTTTGATAAATCAACGCGAGATTCGCGTACTGCAACAAGTTGATAATTTTGCGTTATAGTACGATTTATATAGCTGCATTGCTATGACATTTCAACCCCACTAGAGGTATTTTACTGTCAATCAGGAACATCTTTAAAAGAAGACTTATTGAAGAAGGCGAACAAGACAAAATTACACAGTCACGATGTGACGACATGTTCCACTTGAAAAACACAACAGGAAATTTTCAGTCTGTCGTGTTTTGGGATGTTATTTCTGTCATTCTGTTGTCTGTAGTGTGCCGTCCTGTAGTCGAAAGTACTGTAGTTCCTGCTCAATATTTAATTAAAAATTAACAGAGACCTCTTTAAAGATATGTAAATGTATTAGTACAAAAACGAAAAATATAAAAAATCTTTCCGCTCGAGACTCAAACTTGGGACCTGAGGATCACGAGCCTCGCATCTTACCACTGCACCATGCCAAAGATGTCTGCCAGAGTACATTTTGGCTATGTCAACAGTAAAACTCGCTGTCTGCGTTGCTGTCTACATTTGTATGTTAAAGCCCAAGATGCGCGTTCCCTCCACCGCGTCAACTGCCGCATTTCTAGAAGAGCAAGCGTGTTGTTACCATCGACAGGTACATTGTGGAGTGCTAGAACATCGATTTTGCTGTACGAAATCCATATTGAATCAGAAATTCAGAAATAGACAACGGTGACCGGGGACATTAATAGGGTTGTTACTGCTAATTTCGACAGTTGTCTCTCGCTCTTTACACTTTTGAGTGCGCACATAATTCGTGTGTTCAATTCAATACTGCTACATAAACACTCGTGGATGAGTCTTCATTCTTACAGCATACTGGCTTCTCACGGCAGCGCTGTATCAGATTAATGACACCCGAGCGAGACAGCTTTTCACGCAACTTTGTGGAACAACCCAAAACTTCTTTTCCGCTTCGCATAAGCTTCTGCAATATTTTTGGGAAATTAAGTAATGTATCAGTGTAACCGCACATGTAAGTCCGCAGGTCTGTGTGCCACATATTACCAAATAAAACAAAACAGATACGCAGCCATTCCCGCAGATGGTATGACCTTGATCAGCGACCGATTTTGAGGAGGCCGGTAGGGCGTTGCTGGTGCCGCGTTGTCGCGGCACAATTATAACAATGGGCCACGTCGTCTTTAATACCGGTGTCGGTGCTATCAGCATTGCCGGCTTCAGAGAAGCACGATTGAATACCGCGAAAGAGAAAAGTACAGTGTACACCACCAATGCGAAACTGACATACAATTTTAAAGGGCCGCGACGGGAAGCGCTTCTGTTGCGACTTCAGAACTCTTGGCCGTCGCGATCGAATGTTTCTGTTTCGACGTCAGAATTGCTGTCGTAACATCAGAGTAGCTGTCACGATAGAAAGCTGTTGTTCCGACTTCAGAACTCTTGTTGCCGTGACAGAACGTTTCTGTTGCGACTTCAGAGCTCTTGGTCTTTCTGTCGCGACATCAGAATTTCTTTCGTAACGTCAGAAATGTCTATCAACTGCAGAAACATCAGGAACTTCTGTTGCACAACAGAAATTTCTGTAGTTGCGACATGAATTCCTGTAGTCTTTTAAAACTGGGGTACCTTGTGGATTCTATTGCAGATGTAAGTAAATCACAAAGATAATGAAGAAACACTAAATAAAACCGCGCATAAGCAGCCGCGTCTATTCGCTGGAACGCACGGTAGCTCTTGGCTGCCAACACATTGTACACCTCCGCACATTTCTGGCACACACCATATAGGACACATTCAGGCGGCAGAGACATGCGGTTTTTCCGAGAAATATTCGTTAGCCGCACGATAAATACAGAAGGCATGGAAGACAGGGGCAGAATACGCGCATATTCACGAAAGCAATGCGGGTGAGACGGGTCTAACCCGCGCCACACGAGCGATTAATCCTCGTAGGTTTGATGCTTTCGGACTGAATAAGTTTCAACACGCACGGAAATACCGTACACTGGACGTGTACCTCCGCAATCATATCAACAATTTCTAAGGCTACAGTAGAGGCTGACGACAGCAACAAGTCATTTACAACGAAGTGACGGCGCAGGTAGACCGGGCAGTAGCAGAAAGCCTCAGGGATGGGCTTGAAAACAGCTGAAAGTAGCCGCAAAACTTTCCAGAAGGAAGCAATGGGAGACTTGGCTCGCCAGCCTCGACCAGGCACTGCGGACCGCTCAAGCCAGTGGAGTTATGGACTAGGGGCTCCAGCCACTTGCTTTCCACACCTAGTTTTTTTCTTTTTGACTAAACCTTATGATATATATATATAAGTGAAATCACAGCCCAGCGACAGCTTTCTAAGAATAGCATACGCGAATCTCGCAGGCCATCTTTTCGCTGCCCGAATGCGGCGGCAGCTACTGGAAATTTAAAATACGTCATAGAATTTCTTTCTGCGCTAAAGTACAGCGGATAATATAGACTGTGCGATGGTTGCTTTTGTATTGCAACATCTATATGTAGTTGGTCGCCACAAGGTACAAAGTGAATGTGTGCTGGTTATTATTTAAGCATCGCTGAGGCCAGAACAACCTCCCGATTCCACAGGTAGCGCCACACACCGCCCCGCTTCAAAGAGGTTGCTCATAGTACCCATCCAATCTTGTTCCCTTGTTTACATGTGCTGTCGGTCGTACGAGTTGCTACGATGTGCTTGTTTGATCGTGTTTTCGCGTTTGCTGTAATGAACTGTGACTTAGTACGCGTGCACAAAAGTGCCAGAAGATAGCTTGTGTCTCTCTGCAAACTCGTGGTATGCGTGGCGCGCCAGGCAAATGTGAACCAACGATTTTCGTGCTATGGAGTGCATTCCCTTTGTCCCTGGCTGTTGTGGAAAGTTCGGTGGACGTCGCAAATAAATATTGCGTATTGTTACCGTTCCGCAGGTCATCCACTACGCAACGGCATGTATGCGGAAATAACTTTGCAGCTCCGGCAACTTGGAGGGCGCTTTTCGACCGCATCGTACCATATAAAAGGTGAGTACTCGTGCTCGCTAACTACACGCATGTTTGTGCCTGCTTCTCGTGTGTGCATAGAGTGCCTTGCGAGCGTCGGAAACAGAACTCCCACGACGACATTGACTGTGCTGATACGTGCTGAGCGCTGGTTGACATAATTTGGTTGCGCAAGTTTATTGGCTTAATGCTAAATCGAAAATCTTGATGAGCGCTTCCTTCCGGTGAGAGGGATTAGGTTCCGCAACAATACTCATTTGCGCGAGCTGCTGCTTTTCTGCTGAACTTGGATAATAATTACTCATCTGCCCCTTCACCTATTCTTACTGCAATGACGTTTCCTCTCTTAGATACGCTTCGAGGTTGTAAATAATCTACGTTTACGCGGTTGTCGGTTTACGAGCAGTTATAGGGAAAAAGTATAAACACCATGGAAGTGATCTTGCGCACGACAGTGACGCGATGTAGATGGCTGTCGCGCTCGCTCGTTCCCTGCAAGTCGTACCCCATACGAGCGGTCTCGCGCGCGATTGCGACGCAATGTAGATTATTGTAGATGGCTGTCGCGCTCGCTCATTCCCTACAAGTCGTACCCGCTGCGAGCGATCTTGCGCGCGACAGCGACGCGATATAGATGGCGGTCACGCTCGCTCGTTCCCTGCAAGTCGTACTCCATACGAGTAGTCTCGCGCGCGATAGCGACGCGATGTAGATGGCTGTCGCGCTCGCTCGTTCCCTACAAGTCGTACACCATGCGAGCGACGACATTGAGAGCCGTCTCTGCGGTGTTGCCGGTATGAGGGCCGCAAATACGCACCAAAAGTGGTCAAACGTGTGATTTATTAACTTAAGTTGTGTCTTACTCAAAGGAGCAGCGTAAAACATTTCTTTAATGCCTTGCAGCAGGTTCTTAACCTTGCACGTATCAAAATAGTCGTTTGCTCGTTCCGTGCAAAAAGCGGCAGTATCCGACTGATGTACATCCAGTTCCGGCTTCGCGCTATTGTCTAGTCGCTCACAGCACTTCTGGACTGCGAGTGACGAATTCTAGATTTCCAGAACCAGGCGACAAGAACGAGCGATCTGTTCGTGCGACGGCCTGTTTTCTCGCTTAAAGCTGTCGCTCGTCGCTGGAGCGCACAAAATTTCTCTCATAAGGTTTGGGCAAAAAATTTAAGCGATCACGACTTGCTACCTACAGCTTACGTTTTGAGACAAGGTGTGTTGACATAACTTTGACATAACTAGACATGACAAGGGAAAATTGCTTTAAGTATGTGATGGAAAAAATGAATTGTTACGGAAACAAACATTTGTTTGTAATGTACTGTAGCTGCATGTCTTAATTTTACTGTCATGAAGGGGTCCCTATTATCACGATATTCATCACTGACTTCGACCTTGTGCTCTGTTCCCACCCTGCAGTGGTACAAACATTGTTTTCCTGACTTTTTAGGTGCTCCTTGCAGCGTTCACAATGTGACTTCCTTAAAGTGCCACTGCTACAAGTTAACACAGAACTTATCTTGCAGTAGCGATGCCGTGACCAAGCCGTGACCAACAACAGTATGCACGTCAGGGAGGAGCTATGGCTGCAGCAGCACGGTGTGTAATCGGATGATCTGGTCAGGTATGACTGAATTGTATGTGTTTGCAAAAGTAGGATCACGGTACCATTCGTCGATAAGTATCTGGACATATTACTCAGCACTGCTTACTAAATAGGCTAAATATTTGTTGAACTTTATTCTACTTGCTGCTTATTTGTGTTTGTAGACATTATGTACACACTCCCTTGTTCACTTTAATACTAGACGTAACATGTCTTGAGGTTTATTTTTTCTTGCATCCGTCACATGGCTGCACGTTACATATTATTTTGCGTAGTACGCATTATATTTACGTCTGGTTATGTTCTTTTATTGATTTGAAACTTTCCTATGTTGTACCTTTTATATCCACTTTTTTTTCGTTAATGCTACACGCTTGTGCAGTTTCTGCACATGTAAGAATTCAAAATATAATGAGCCGAGTATGTCACTGGTCTAAACATGCAGCACGTTTACCATTGTTTAACATTGATATTTACAATTATTGTGACGGTTACTTGCACGAACAAGACTAATTGAAAAAAGGTGTGACAAGACAGTGCCCTAGACTTCAACTTACAAGCTTTTTCAGAAAAACATGCTAAGAGGCCACCATACGCTCATATATATGAGGAGACAGGTGGATAAGTGAATGTGCCACATGGGAGAAAACCAAAAACGCAACAAAGCCCACAACAAGCCATTACAAAGCATTCACCAGGTTCTTCTCAAGATACAACAAACACTCCTTTATCAGTGAATTCCAGTGAAGGAGTGCTTCCACATTCATCAGCAGCTTTTGAAATGCCGAACACCAAATATTTCCTCATCTAACTGCCTGGCCGACCGTTTGAGTACTTGCTTGTTTTGAAAACACAGGTAGCATTTATGACCACACCTTCGGCAGTGGTCAGCCAAATGGGCAGCGCATGCTAGAGCGTTTACATTGTTCCGGTGCTCCCTAAGCCTCTCATTGAGGCACCTGCCTGTTTGTCCAATACAGCGCTTTCTACGGGGAAGTGAAATCTTGTATACCACCCCCACATTGCAGTTAAGAAAGTGGGTGACAAGCTCCTTAGTGTATGCACCCTTATTGCCGGCTTTGCTTACCAACCTGCACATTCTTGCTAATTTTAGTGGCGCTGAAGAAAACACCTACACTGCACTTGTTTGCCAAGTTGTTTAGGTGGTCGGACACCCCGTGTATATATGACACAGCCACAGGACGCCCACTGGGACGTGCGATATTGCACCGAGCGGCTGCCAGATCAGTTTTTACTTCTTTAGTGAGGCTCCCAGTAACTGACACCAAGGTTTTATCGAGATATCGGGCCCTACATAAATGACTAGCTTGTTGTTGAGCGCTGCAGGAAACCTGGTGTACAAGATTTAACCAGAACAGCTCTCGGGCAGCTAGTAGCAATGCGCATTTTAACATGGAGTGTGCCAAACGGTAGTCGAGCAAGGGCTTCTTTTTCCTAACAGAGTATATATAAGAAAAGAAAGTATCATTTAAAATTTTACGAATATCAAAGGATTGCAGGCGACCACCTTCTGGCAACTCGTGCGTGAACTTGATTCCTACTGAACACTGTTCAAAAACACCCGCAATATTTTTAACAGCAAAGCAAGCACAACAAGAAAGTCATGGGCACTACCTATGTACGCCCACTGGACGTGCAGTAACGCATGTCCCAGTGGTAGCCGTGCAGCTCTGCCATGCATACACACGGTGTCCCATCGTCTAGAAGAAAGCTGGCGAACAAGTGTGGTTTAGGCATTTTTTTCGCACTACTAACACTCACAAGAATGTGCAGGTTGGTAAACAACGCTGGGAGTCAAGGTACATGAACTAAGGAGCATGTCACCCACTTTGTTAACTGAAATGCGGTGGTGGTATACTACATTCTACTTCCCTGTGGAAAGTGGTATATTGAACAAACAGTTGCCTGAATGAGAGGCTTGTGGAGTACCGGAACGCTTTAAGTGCTCTCACAGGCGTTGGCCACTTGAATGACCACTGCTGAAGTAGCCATAAATGCTCCCCATGTCTCCATAACACACAAGTGCTCAGTCAGTGCGCCAGGCAGTTAGATAGGGAAATGTTTGAGGTGTTTTGCAATTCGAAAGCTGCTGATAAATGCGTAAGCACTCCGTCACTGGTACTAGCTGATAAATAAGTGTTGTGTCTTTAGAAGAACCTGGTGAATCCTTTGTACTGGCTTCTTGTGGATGCTTATCAGCTTCTATGTGCATTTGGTTGTCGCCTATGTGGCACATTCGTTTATGCATCTGTCTGCACATTAATTGAGCATGTGGTGGCCTCTTCGCATGTTTCTTCTGAATAAAGCTTCTCAGTTGAAGTCTACCGTTTTGGCTTGTCCGACCTTTATTCCCTTCCCCTTGTTTGTGCGAGTAACCATGTCACAGGAGCTGTGTCAATGCCAACTAGCCCAACCTTCTGCACTAATTTCACAATTATTTCTCTCATGTTCCAAGAACAATGGCCACGAGCTTGAATTTCTTTAAATGGTACATGAAGGCCAGTATTCACTGTGCTTTAGGTACTACAGTACTCAGGAGTTTTCTAGTAAGCTTGCTTTCTTTCTCAACTTCTTTTTATATTCTTTTTAAGCTATACCCATTCAGGCAAGTAGGCATTGTGGCAGAGTTTGTGTCCAGTTGCATCCTTTTTGGCTTTCTGTCTATACAGCATAGACCATATAGTTGGTACATAGTTCAGTCTATTGATGCACTAACATTAAATAAGCATGCAATTTTGCACATGCATGATTGCCTGCTTGCTATTGCTAAAGAATTTGCTGGATATTGCTATGTTGCTCATCAAGTGAACTTGATTTCAACAGCACCACACTGAACATCTGCTTCGCAGTGGTGTAGTTTTATTAGTGATAATCAGCCAACAAGCTCTACAGTCTACAGCTCTAAGTCTACAGCTGTCCAGAAATAATTCTATTACTTAGCGTCTCTTTCCACGTATGTGGTCAGCACAGTGGGCAGTTTTATATTTATTCTGCTTGGTGCTACATAGGTGAGCGTATTTTCAACTAGCAAGTCAAAATTGTAATGCTGTCAAGAGCCTTTAATTACTGGTCAAATAAATTGAAAACATTGTACGTAATCGGAAAAGTATTTTTGACAATATACTAGTGTCAAGAACAAGCATCATATGCACTGCAACTCATGGTGTTATGTTGGTATGCAGGTATCTCTAGCTAAGGATGCTTAATTGTGCATGTATTTTCCACATATTAGCTATTGTTTTAGCTACATGAAATTGCCTATGTTGTGGCTGCTGAAGTCAAATTTGTGGTTGATGAACCTACTTTTTTTTTGCTGTGCACTTACATTTCTGTTGTCTTAAGCGTTGTAGCCGTGTGACAGCTGATGTATTGCAGCAATGTCAAAGGTAGCTTGCGCCCATTATTGCTACAGTATGCCTACAAACACCTGTCGCCGTATTTGTGCATTTTGTGAGAACCAGCCGTATCTTCTAGGTGAAATTTGTAGTGTCGTTTTCAGTTTGCCAGTCAGTTCATCTAACTCTTGAGGACAAAATTTACACAAGGAGGGAAGGGAGACCATACAACAAGACCAGTGATAACGACTATTTTGATGGAAGGATTAAAAATAAGAACACTGAGTGTGTGCTTACATTGTGTACAAGTTCGTTCAGAAGGAAAATGTGAGTTGAAAATGTGAGTTGTGAAATGTGAGGAAATGTGAGCAGATATATATGCAAAACCAGAAGCCAAATATCCACCCAATAAGGCTTTGAGTACAGTTACCATGTGACTAAATTTTGCAGTTAAGCCAACCTCCCGATAAGAAGAGGCGTGGCTTTGGCTAAAACATACAAAAATTCCATGTAAATCAGCAAAACAATGTGATGCATGTGTATGCATTCTCACTGCAAGTAAACATGTGCTGGCTCGCGCACTGGGTAGCATGTTTGTGTGTAACATTTGTTGCATTTTGTTATCTGAAACTTTTGTTGAATCGATCTTTCACTCGAAGTGATTGCAGCAGATTTCCTTCATTCACTTATTGCTACAAATCATTGCAAAAACAATTTACTTCTATATTTATTGCACTCTTCCTTTAGACTGCCTGGGGAAATACATAAGTGACCGTCCAATGGGGCCACCAGCACCACATCCGGAGAACCACCTTGCTTCTCTGCGGAAGCACCTTCGGAGCTAACATTTACAGAAGCAGGTCGCCGGGACAAGTGAGTGCAAAAGTAAATGCAGTATAAGTCCAGTGATGTTTTTTCAATAAAGTGTGATGATATGCTACGTAGTATGGTGCTTTACAAATTGATTCTTTATGGAAAGAAAATAGCCGCATCTTGGCCACATGTATATACAGACTGTACACTGCACAAGACTCAACATCACATAAAGATCCGAACAGCAATGGCTACTCCTTCAATTCATCACACAATTTGCCTTTGATGTGCTGTGCCCACGATGATATCCAACGCAGTGCCCACCGTGCCGCCCAGCACCCACCGTGCCGCCCAGCACCCACCGTGCCGCCCAGCACCCACCGTGCCGCCCAGCACCCACCGTGCCGCCCAGCACCCACCGTGCCACCCAGCACCCACCGTGCCACCCAGCACCCACCGTGCCACCCAGCACCCCCGGTATCGCCCAGCATCCACTGTGCCCAGCAACCACCGTGCCACCCGTCACCCACCGTGCCACCCGTCACCCACCGTGCCACCCAGCACCCACCATGCCACCCGTCACACCCCCCCCCCCCCCGCATGCCACCCATTAGCATAATCCACCATGAAGATGGATGATGGATTCCACTATGCCCAGCATCGGGCAAATTTTCATTGGGGTGGCCACAATTAGTACATGACAGGGGTAGTTGGAGAAGTATGGGAGAGGCCTTTGCGCTGCAGTGGGCGTAACTAGGCTGATGATGATGCGACTACCGGCCACTATGCCGTAAACATAGGCAACATTTATAATTATAACATTTTTAATGTGATAATTACCTTTTCTTAAGTTTCTATAGAACAACTGGTCACCACATTTGAGCTACCTAGCTGTCACTTTGCATATGAGCTAGCTAACAGCCAATAACTGTTCGCACAATCTAGTGATGTCTGCCTGCAATAATATGTGACAACACAACATTATCTCCGCATTAATTTGTCGCGGTTGCTTCTCCACGGCGCCAGTCTGGGACAGTGATATTGCATAAAGCAGGTTAAAAATGGCCCTTTACTGCCGATTGATAAATATCAAGGCCAGATATATATTACAATACCTGGTAACATGTTCGCCATAATATGCGCAATGTTTCTTGTCAGGTAGATTTTTGCAGTAAATTCACATTAGTACCACGTTTCTGTGCATCAGTTGTCGAATTTGTACACGTAAAATCCGAAGTAGGCGTCGCCTTCATTATCACCACTCATATGTTCATGCTTGAACTGCTGCAGAACAGTAGCTGCACCTGCCACAGCACTGGCGATAACAGAGTGTGAGTGTAGTCGTGACAGATGGTGCGTGTACTACTCCGCCGCAGAGGAATTGATACGGACTGGTACTCCTTTCACATCCTTTTACAGTGAACATTCGCTATTCGGCAGTATGCAACATTCTTTGTCTACACAGTTGTTTCTTTATTTATATCGGGCAGAGTCCCAAAGACAAACAACAAAGTGTGTCAATGAAAATGCAAGTCAAACTATAGACGCGAAGAAGCTGTCTGCTCTTCTACCACATCTTTCATATAAAAGCATTATTCCGGATAGTGTTTTAAGTGGAGGGGATCACAACATTGTTTTAATTGTGCACCGTCATTAAAGATGATCTTAGTGCTGCTGTCTCATAGAGGCCACACCAGAGCCTTTTCCGCAGATTTTCTCATATTCACCAAATAGTGTGCATTTTGGTCCTCTACACATTCCTCCTGCAGAAGCCCAAGCACACAAACCACTGTTCAACGCAACTTCACTGGAAGAACGCAGGGGTTACTGCACGTCGATTTCACCCGCCGCTCTCTACAGGGCACCGCACTTCCGATCGCGATGGAGCAGGATTCACATCAAAATTACTGAGCGCGAATGCGACCTTCTGGTAACTTGCGCAAAGGAGCCAATCGCGGTCCAGAATTTCGACACGGATCACGCAACGTGATCAGGCAAATGTGACACCAGTATCAGGCAACGAATGTTAGCGTCAATTGCTACGACTCCGCCATATCCCTGGACGAGCTGAAACCTGCCTTATTTAAAGCTTACGCAGCTGTTTCTCTGTAGGCGACTTCATAATCTTTCGCTACAACATTAATGGTCGGGACAGCACCGTGTACGTTTTAATCCCTACCCACTAGGACGTGCATTCGGACATTTCGCCACCACAGGAGGACACCCTTTTCTGACGGTACTGCGCCAACAACTAAGAGGACGCCATGCAAGCTGTGATCAATAATGTGTCCAACAAGCAAAATCGTTTTCTCCATGGAATGAACGATGCTAGCATTCTGGGCCTGACCTTTTCCGCATTGATCGTTACACGTTAAGTGCGAACACACGGCTCAGTTTTTTGTAAATTTCTGCGTGCACATCGCAATATCTATAGTGCAGGCCAAGAACAGCCTGCACACTGTGGTCCTCAAAACCACCGGTACATTCAAGCTGCAAATTTTATCTCGTTTCTTACATCGCTCTATTACAATAAAGTCACATTGGAGCGCCGAATCATAATACGGCTATGTACGCGTATGTCGTGAAAATGGCCCTCAGTAAATTCAGGACACATCGTAGAAGGGTACTTCGAGCACATTTCTTCTTAAGATAAATAATTTTAGTTAGTGTGTGTTCCATAATTTCTCGCATGGTGAATACACTTCGCAAAGCGACCGAGCTCGCCAAGACTGACACTGTCTGTAAGAAAGAATAGTCAGCGACTTCACCCCCAGCACAAGACCTTACTTTCAATGTAGAGGCTTGAAAAATGTACGGCAACGCATTTGTACTTGTTAGCTGTTGAACCCGGAGTACGAAGCCTTCGTTGATGCCAAGCAATTTTGATGCTGCCATGAAGTCGTCCCGGCACCGCCGCTGTGTTCCTTGCGCTGATGGCCTAGACAGTCACAAGAATTGCCAGCCAGGAGGAGAAATAAAGTATTTTACCTTCATCCTTCGCCTATGTATCGCTAACAGCGCACGTACCATCGTCATGAGAGCTGGCAAAGGTAACATTTGGTTTTATAGCAGTAGGCAGGGCAGCCGCTTTGACGCAGCAAGTTAGAGTGTGTTTAAGCTAGAAGATTTATTCACCGTAAGTTTGCTACAGCGTGTACGAATAATATGATGCAACGTTTGAACGGTCAATGTAGCATCATCAACACCGAGAGGAAAATTTAAAATTACCATCCTAAACGCACTTTTCTCGAAGTATCAAACGCCTGTCATTGGGTTCTCTAGGGCTCTATAATTGGCCAGTAGTGCACATGGGTGTCAGAGAACATCTATTACATCCTTACCACTACGTTTATTACCAACCACCTGAGGGAACCAAAATTACGAATAGCGGTGAGAAAAGCGATAGCAATCTCGCGACATATCCTGCTGAATTTGTATAAGCGCAATGCGCTTTAATGTCGTCGTATTATGCCACATTGCTATTGGCCGTTTTCACGGCTGTCCCTTAGGCACTTCCACGCTCTCTCACGTGGTGGCGCGTCCATTGCTTGCCTCAGCTGCCTCCGTTACCATTGTGTTTACAATAGATGTATACATGATGCCGGTGCGGTTCTGCAAGTGTCTGATTCGCCCAATATCGTAAAACATGACTGGCTGGAGATTTGGGGAAACTTTGGCTGCAGCTCCAAAGGATATGTAGGCGCTTTCGGCGCTCTTTGCGCGTCGTTTAAACGCCGCGATCAGCGTGTATGTTGCTTTTCATAAATGCGATACTAAACATGAATTTGAAGCTATCCTAACGTACCGCTTACGAATTGAATCACTGTAAATGTGTTTATGGCAGCAAATCTCGACGTGGCGATAACCAGCCGCATTGACACTGCCTTCAAGACCGCCTTCAGTGGCTTGGGATTCAGCTATTTCTGCTGGCATCCCATTCAAGCATGTCTCCAGATATCAAGAACCCTACCGTGCTGGGACGCAGAAATCGCCTGTGAACTATATCGTCAAGCCTGTCAGGCCACCTATGGAGCAAAGCCTCGTGGTCGTGAAAGTGTCCACATACACCTACCGTAGCCGTATTACGACCCACTGATGCTCTCTTTACCATCAGTCACCAGGATGGCTCCTCTTTTGATGGGGGGCGGTTGTAGTGAAGCACTCGGCACAGCAGCCGCATCGCCAGTTCTCCGGAGAGGCGCGAGCTCAAGATTGCCTGAGCTTTCCTGCTTCAAACACTTCCTACGCTGTCTTCTGCTGTCGTGCACCGTGCTTTGTCAGCTTTAGAATTCATTTGTTGATTTATTTCCTCAAATGTTTCTTGTTGAGACATTACATGAGCGAGTGGCCGGCTAATGGCAAAGAAAGATAGTACAAGTCACAAAGGAATGATTTCAGTCAGCCGCTTAAAATGTTAGTGAGTGGGTCAATGACAATGGCAGCTTCGGTGGGCAGGCCATTCCTGTCTCGTGCTGTGCGCAGGAAAAATGAGTGCTGACAAGTCACGGTTTGCGCTTGTGGGAGTTATACAGTGCTACAGTGTCTGATGCGGGTAATGCGGTGGTTTTTATTTATGTACAGGTTTTTAAAAGGCAAAGAACGGAAAAACACATGAAAAAAGTTAACACGTGCTATCCTCGACGTGAGACTAGAGAGGGTAAATTTGTTTAGGCTTTTATTGCAATGATTCTTGAATTCTACGAATGATTCCACAGAATTAATCCTGTCGGGGAGCTCTGAACCGACTCGAGAGTGTGTGTATGGTTATTGCGGTGGGCGTCAAAAAGTTCATTGACATATTGTTGTTTTGTCCGCACAAACGTTTGCAAAGCATGTGGTTAAATAGAGGAATAAGCGACGGAAAGCTTACGGCATAGATAACGTACGGTACGATGAGCTGAATTTATTATGTGGTTAGCATATTAGCTGCAAATTAGGTGAATCGATGATGATGATGCATGCCATTCAAAGGCGCAAGCGTCAGTTATGGCCAAAGAGCATAATGACAAATGACAATTATTTGCGCATGCAATGTGCAGGAAATGATCAAATTCAGTTGCGTAGATGTGATGGAGCTGTACAAAGGCCTAATGTCGCTGTAAACTGGGTAAAATATGTAAGGATCAAAATATTGGCAGTGACTCACGATAAAAAGGAGCATAAAGGTTTCGGTATAAAGTATTGATATAAAAGGATCTATACAAGCACAACTACATCCGCAGGGTTCTTGAATAAAAGCAAGAGCTGAGAAAAACTTGCTGCCAAAAAAAAACATGTCAGTGCAGCTACAGCCTCAAAGGTGATGCTGTGCTATATATCACCCGAAAAAAATTATTTCTAAGAGGTTAGCGCCGCATATCAAGCTAAAACTATTTCGAGGTTAGAAAACGGTTTGCTACTAATAAAAATGATGGCTGAAGGGAAAATACGCTGACGATGATCAATACAGCACTTCGGATATTCAGACCTTCGTTAACTGTATCTTGCATCTTAAGTTGAACAAATGTCTTGCCTTTAAAGAGACAGTGCTCCAGCGGTCCCTGTATTTCTCCACGTACTGACTTAATCCCGAAAATCGACAGAACGATTTGCAGTGGCTTGCGCGGTACTAGCACCTTGACAACTTAGAGATTGGTTGGTGAATACCTGGCACATTTACAAAGTGAGGCTGGGAACTGCTACGCAAGAAGCGACAGAAAGTTAGGACATTTTTGTATAAAGACGTCTCCGTGTGTTGTGGCGACCCAAATGCTGCAAGACAACGCCATTCAGTTTTTGTACATGTTTGTGTGTGTGTGAGGGATAAATCACGCTTGAAGGAAAGCTGTCAAGTAACACAAATATTCCAAAGTACCTTGCATTTTCAGGATTTCCAATCAAGTAAAGCAGATGGAGCTGCTCTTAGGCGCAAAAAGGCTTTTTTTTCAGCCCCACATAGCAGTTTATTTCATTAAAGAGCAACTTGTCTTATGAAAAACAAAAAGAAAAACGAATGCGGTGTCAGTCCCCGCATCAGTTGTATGGAGCGCGCAACCAAGGTAGTATACAATATAGCCAGTATGCCTGCCAGCTTTTAAGTTGAGCCACAGGAAGGTGTTAACACAAGGCGTGCTCCAGAAGAAGAATAATGTGCACAATGTTAAAAAAGGGATTTTTTCTTGGACCATGGCACCAGCGGACATCGGTCCATTTTGCTTTAAAACCGCTAGTGTAAAATTGTGCAAAGTGGTGCGTTATCCTTTAGATGTTCTCTTGTTTTCTCATGTTTTCTGCCCGTACCGCATTTTCCTGTGCACAGTACCCCAACGAACACCTCGTCTGGTTAACCTCTCTGTTAATCACTTCTTATTTTCAATGCATCCTTATCACATTCACTGCCTTACTAGCGAGTGCATCCCGCGTTCGCACAAACAATCTCATCGGCAACCATGATTCTCACCGCACACATGAAATCATTCAGGCTGCCCCGTAAGCGCGGGACCGCACTGCATGTCTTAGCAAGGCACCTCTCAGTATATCGCGGAAATCACTTTTTGGCTGGACAGTTCGCTTGCTGTAATTCTTATACGGGTCTCGTTTGCAGCGATATGAATGGATGTTATTCTTATTTATTGCGACGTTCTTTGTGTACATTCCACATGTAATATATGTCGTTCTCAGTAAATATTCCCACACAAAATTCAGCACCTGTCTTTCTTTGGTTCTAAGTTTTATCCTGAACAATAGGTCATGCTCGTATACTTTTATTTGTGGTATTAAATTTCAAATGGAGAGCAATTATTTCCTTCTTTCCTTATATTTCTTGCGTCTGCGGTGAGACTTCGAAGTTGTATTTAGACATAAAGCCCTAGGCTTTACACTAGCTATATCTCAGCCACTTTCTGTTTGCAACGAATCAAATCGATTGTTTTTGCGTTCCTGAAACAAACAATAGTACTTCACCTGCTTTTCTGAACTAGTGCATATTTTACTATTATCGTTATGACATTCGCAAAGGGTCGCGCCTTGGACGTCGGCGTGTTGTGCACATTTACGAAAGCTGTTCCATTTGGCATTAACGGTTACCGAATGGATGACACGTTATCACTCAATATTGCGGTTTACGTGGCCGCCAACATTGAAGGCTTGGGTTGCTACATGTGCAGAAATACTCAGAAAACTGAGCATTGTCGTTGCCCTAATGTTGGAATATTCTGCTCATATTGCGAAGTTTGTGGCTGCACTTACGTCTTGCGGCTGTACTTTATTTTCTCCTGTAATGTGTATTGCACTGTAAAGAATGTGAAGTTTATTGATAATTCAACATCCGCTCACTGGTCCCTACACATTTACGTTTAAAAATATTCCTACTGCCTTTCTTTGTGTTCTTACCGTTAGGCTCTATATTGTTTTGTGGTACGAGATTTAGTAGTTCAAGTAACGACATTTTGCAAAGCTGCACATACGTGCATCGAACAGCACGTCTCAAAGTTTAGCTGGAACTTCTTCAAACCACTCGCAGTGCACAAATTCTTACTGACGTTATCACTATTGTACGTGTACGAAGGAGTTCACAAAGCTGACACCTGTACAACTAAAGCATAGAATGTGTAAAGGGTGACATTTCGACGCTGTCCTTAAAGGCAGAGGTACGCAGAACTTCCACTACCTCGATTTCAACCATCTCCCTGTCGCAGGACATAAAGCATTGCCTTTGCTCCTCCTAAATGTATGAAAAGAACTCATGATGAAAAATTACCTATTCGATTGCTCAGAACATTGAAACTGAACTAATACATCGCAACACGCGCTCTTAAACACAGCCTATTTTTTGCTGTCTACTAAACAAATTATCGTTAATCATCAGAAACTATTACGGAGTGAATGTAGGGAAGGTAACCCTTTCGTGTGACGTGAATGGCGGCAGGCGAGAGCAACAGGCATGCAAGGCATGCCCGTTTTGCCAGCAGAGAAAAACGACGGCGAAGAGCGAAACACTCAGCTAACGCTCGAACGCGCCTGACCATTGGCGCAGTGCCCTCGGATGACAGTGTCAGCTGGAGAAGCTCTTCAGAGCTCTCAGTCACTGACAGCTTTGACTCCCCCGAATTCACTACCAACCAATCGCCACTCGCATTGAACTCGCCATCACGAGAACCAACATCCGACGAAACAACGCAAGCCGCTGCTACATACAGACTACGTATAGCTCTAATCAGTGGCTCGAAGTGGTGCGCTGTTAGCTGTTTTAGGTGTTTTACTCCTCAGTTTTACTCCTCAGGGGAGAGTTTCGAATGTTCACCCTAAAATGCGTAGCGTTGACTTTCCCATTTGTATGCAATTATAAGAGCGCGCAATTTACCCGGAAAGACACCACTAAGTTTTCGAAACACCGACTGGTGCATTTGGTAATTTTAACTCTTTACCTAAAGGTACTTCACGGATATGAAGAACGGCATTTAGTAGGGCGGGAGGCAAGCAATACACACTACGCGTCTGATATGCGGCGAATGTCTGATATGCATCCAAAAGAAGCAACATCAATAAATTGGTAAATACGTACATTGCCATGTCACTGCGACCGCTGGTAGTTCGGTTGCAATATAATTCAAGCCGGTCATAAGTGACAACAGGCAACAACAGCAATTAATAAAACGCGTAGGGGCATCGCATGAAAGCACTATTGGATCCCTATTAATCGCGGTGATGGGAGTCACCAGACACAATCGAAAGCATCGAGGGGGATACTTTAGCATGTTTTTATGTTTGTGACTTCTCATTGTTGCTACCATATGCATGCAGAAATTCCAATGTTCCGTAAATTCGACATTGGAAAATTCAACATTCGACAGGAAATTCCGGGGCCAATTCTGACACTGTTGGCAGGTAAACAAGGTGACTGTCAAAGCTCCTCTATCGAAGCGGTCTCCACTATTTACAGATTTCGAATATGAAGCAAGTGGTGCACGTGGGAAGCTAAAATATACGCAGTACCGTTCAATTTAGACAAATGGCCGTGAAAGCGACTGGCAGCTTACGAGATCGGCAGAACATCAACGCTGATACTGCGTCGGGTCGTCGCTTCCCGCGTTCTACTTCTTTATTATCAAGTGTTCAATATGAATAAAGAGTCATTTAATATATGTATGTCCCGAAGAGAACAACTCCGATTTCTAGGTAGGGCACTGGAGACAACCTCCATTTCAGTGAAATCAATGGCGTATAAGAGCCTGGTTACAACGCAGCAACACAGGATGGAACCCGCATCGAAAGACTTAAACATTGCATTAGAATATATTCAAAGCGGACGCTCCGGTTCACCTACACAAAGGATTCAAAGAATCGCAGCGTTTCTGATAGCGTTGCCACGTGAAATGGCGAAACTTGCACAGGGGGATCGGCCATGAATCTGGCAGTGAAAAAATCTGTTATTTTTTATGAAATAAATTAAGGCGAAGTGGATTAAGTATCTTGCGAATGAAATTTAAATAGCCTACTGTTACAGATATACCTACTCCATTATGTGAGTATTACATAAAAAGTAATTCTTGCATATATTTTTTTCTCTCACGCACAAAGATGCACAGGGCTTCACAAACCTTCATGCGGCATTAACTCAGTTCGGTAGCCCGAAAGGAAAGACTTAGTGGTGTCGAATTCAATCTAAAACTTTGGAAAGGGTCTTTTATATTTTTGCGTTGAATACTGCAACAGCGACATGTAAAAAATATTGCAGAGATTTATTCCGTTGCAGAAATGACGCAAAAGTGACATAGCCAGACAAGATTAGTGGAAGTAAAAGTTCAATAAGGGAGTTCTGTACTGCAGATTCTTAACTATTACTCCAATTTTTCGCTACAGTACTATTTATACTTCCAAGCAAAACTGAGATAAAGGAAAGCAGACGTTAGAAATGATCGTTGCGTTAAGGTATTTTTGAGAGTATATTTTCTGAATCGCACAGCAGAGAGTAAAGCTGTCGTAGGTAAAAAAGGGATTGCAGGACCCTCTTTAGATGCCATTGCGAGAGCATCTGCATATTCATTTAACGTCACACCTTCCCTAATATTAAGCGAAGGAGACTTAAGTGTCTTGGGCGAGGGAGGTAGACAGCTTCTAATGAATACGACAATTTCGATATGGTTAGTGAAGAACAGGGTGAGTGGAAATCAATACACTGATATCAGGGTAGTGTTGGGTACAGAGATAATATAGGTATAGCGGAACAATTCGAACGCATATTCTGTTGTGATACCTTTAGCATACCTATGTTTAGCTAACACCTGCAGCAGAAGCTACGTTGTCTAGAATTTTACCTCTGAAAAAGGAGTTCAATATATTATTCTTTGGGAGATAGTCTCTTTCTCGCAATTATTTGTCTTCAACTCTTGTGTCATTGTAGGTCGCTGTGCCTCCCTGTGGATTTTCAGCCTTGAGCATCAGTTTTATGCAATTATTTCTAAGATTTGCAATTACCTTACTCTCGCCCAACAGTTAGCCTGGTCAGCTGAGTGAGAACCACTGCAGAGACAGCTCAGTTCTTTTGATGATGGACAATATTTTATTTCGTCGTTTACTCCACCTTTACGACAGCGACGAACCGATCAAAATCCCTTAATGCTATATCAATAGCGCTAGGACTGAATACACTGAAGAAGGCGATGAGTTACCGATTTCGCCTGGTAAATGAGTAGCCCCATTTCGATCTCTGTCGGACGAGTTGCTCCAACGAATGTAACAATGACGATTTTTCTGTGGGTCTTCTTGTTCTCAGGTAAGCAATGAAACGAAATACGGACGGGCTCCGGCCGGAGAAAACGTTTTTAATAGGGCTAGAGTCGACCAGATCAACTTCTAGGACACGCGATTGCGCAGTGATCCCTTGCTTCGGAACAGCTTTGCGGGATCCCACACTTTCTCGTCCGGGGATGTTGTCATGTTATAAGTTCCTTTTCCTTCTATATGATGACCTCATAAACTTAACAAGCTCCGTCTACTTTGTGGCCCCTGGATGTCACTCTAGTAAAGCTAAAGATGCTAAATAGGTTAGGCATTCTTTTTGTATTTGCATTGTAGCACACTAACATACCTTTTTCCCAATAATTGTAGAGCTCTAGAATTCCCTTCCAAGTCACATTATTCACAATCTGCGCACTCATTTCTGTCGGTACTGAAATTGTATCTAAAGCCAATATGAGAAAGACGAACGCATTGTTCGACCTTGACTGAGCGTTCCTCAAAAATTTATAAAAAGCGGGTTTTCTTGCCGCAGCTTCTTTCACTCGCGCTGGTGGCCGTACGGCCCTTCGCACATTTCAGTGCGCGGTGTTCGTAAACGTTTATACATTGGGTGCACGTATTATTATTCTTCAGTGCATGCGATTCTGTTTGTGTATTACTCGACACAGCCATTCTGCATTTTATAACTGCTTCTTTCACTTCACACCGCGTACATAATGTATGCTTAACTTTTGTTTCCTGGTATGTACCTTTTGCTTACATGGTGTGTCGAATGTAAACATCGCCTTCTTTTTCAGAGCTTAATGCATCCTCGTGGGACATAACATTACGCCTGTGCTTTTGGAATGTCTACTCCTGTATGAACCTTTCAACGCTTACAGCATTGATAAATAAAAAAAATATAGGGACCGGTATATACGTGAAAAATGTACGTAGATGAGAATTAAATCAACTGTGCGCCCAAACGTGCGCTATGTCTAAGAGGTTTAAATTATGCCTGATGAATCCAACAAAATAAATATTGTACTCGAGTGAACAGGCAGTGAAAATGGCAGAAAGTTCGCTCAGAACATACGGGCCATATAGATTTGGCCAAGAAGAATAAATCTTTCAGAACGCGATATTTTACGCTGAAGCAATGATGCGCTTGAAGTCGCGGATTTGTTTCAATGAGCACATTTATGTAGTTTATGTTTCACTGCGACATTCCATAGTGAAGAAAGCCGGTAAGCGAAACAAGTGCAACTAAGTCTTTTCAGTAACTGCGCATTAGCCGAAACTCTTCTGTTTCTTATATCTCCAGCGCCATGAGCGCTGGCGCTGAACGTGTGTGCCATCCTCTTCTCTCACTGCAGAACCCTCCCCTGCAGGTACACCAGGGGAGAGCGTTGGGCAGGAAGTGTGATGCTGTCCTCTTCAGAGCTCCGTTACAGTACATGCACCAGATGTTCTAGCTAACTTTACTAAAATCCTTAATGGCAAGGAAGTAGAAAAACGCCACCGAATGTACCTGGTTGGACGCTGTATGGCAGCAAGACAGAATATTTTTTTGCGTTCTGTCTAATTGAAGATTCTTGAATATTTTAAAACAATTTCTGGAGTAAACACTTCGGGGGAAAACTTTCCATGAGAGAGCTGCGAACAGCTGTTGGAAACAACTCATTCTGCAGCGTTAGAATTTATACTTCGATCATTTCAGTTCCTCTTAGAAAAATTCCGCTAAATGCGACAAAGTAAAGAAAGGGAAATATATGCGACGTGTGCGTTTCCGAGGCTGGATAGGACTACTTTAATATGCATCGCGTATCAATGACCCCCTTAGCCTGTCGACTAAGAAGCCATATAGCGATGGAAAGCGTCGTGAATAGCAACAGAGGTGTTGACTCTCGATTTACCTCAGCGATGTGCTTGGGTCTGTCGCAGCTGTTCAAGATGCCGATTCGCAGAAGCCTGCGTCAGTGCTCTTTCACCTTCTTCGTCTGCGAGGATTCCAAGCCATATTTGCGTTCGTTCATATGCAGAATTCGTAGGGAGGACTCCAATCGCGGCACACGAACGAGCATGTCATTTGCATTACTTATACTTAGAGGTCTTTGTTTAATACCCAGAAAAAACATAGTGGAAGTTAGAAGCTATTGGAATAGGTGTTCATGCGAAGGCTCGTCACCTTTTTCATTTAGCTCAAAATTCCAGTTAGCTCAATATTAATAAATAAATAAGCAATGAAGCAGAATAAAAAAAATTCTTTCCTCTATACAATAACCCAATTTATTTATCTGCACGCGTTTTCCTAACCTGCCTTGCTATATTCTTATACCTTTGCTAGAGTTACCTGGGACACCATACATACCACTTCTAGCACATGAAAGCTCTCACGTGGTCTAGATAACGTTCCGCGCCGCACTCGCGCTGCCATCCGGTTGGGCAAGAGCACGCTTGCTTTTCATGAACGCCTGGCGGGTGTGAGCCATGGTCTGAGCTGACGTGCTCACAACGGCTCCGGATTTTATGACCAATTTTGCAGTGCTAATTATTTTTTACCGCGGTATAACTATTACCACTGTGTCTGTGAGAGTGCAGGTCATCAACCGGTACCGGTGGCTACCAAAAGCTACAATTTTTCGCCAATTTCCCGGGAATTTCCGTGGAGGCCGGCGCCGTTCGACTTAGTCTAATCGAACAGCTTGGATCTGCCCATAGCCGGGCCCAACCTCTGCGAGGAAAGGCCGTCGTCTTCGGGCGGCGGCTACACAAACAGGTCGACCGAGATGGAGACGTCCATGGTTCGGGACCCGGCAAATTCCGCCGTTAGCCAGATGTGTGTTGAAATTCAAGGGGAAGAAATTTCTTCCGAGGAATTCAACGACGATGCAGACTGGTCGCACGTAGGCCGGTGTATAAAGACCTTGGCCGGCCAGGGGACTGCCGCTCGCCAGTCAAGACCTATGACGAAGAACTTTTGCAGGAACGTGAAAGCTTCGGTGACGAGGGCAGCAAGGATGCCGGACGCTCTACCGAGGGAGGAGAGCAAGGTGATAGTGCGGCCTCGGGGCGGCCTTAACATCGCGAGGACTCAGACTGCCACCGTGGCATCAGCCATCATGACGGCGGCGAACGTATCAAGGGAGGACGGAGCAGCGGACACCTTCTGCCCCAACTTGCAACAAAACATCATGGTGGTGAGTACCCCCGACGATATGCGTGCTTCACGTTACGCCGAGATAAAATCGATCTGCATTGGTGGCAAGGAACACGTGGTTGCCGCATATCGAACCGCACCATATGGCACCGTTAAAGGCATTATTAGAGGTATCCCAATAGAGGACTCCACGGCCGCAATCGACCGGAACATTGTTAACTCGAGAAATCCCTTGGCACTTGGCGCGAAGAGGATTGGTAGCTCGACCACAGTCATCGTGGCTTTCAAGGGCCTGAAGGTCCCCAATTACGTGTGCTACGGTCCCGTTCTCACCAAGTGCAGCCTATATCGAAAACAATTCGATGTATGCAAGCAGTGCGGAAAGGTGGGCCACCGCCGTGACGTTTGTCCAAACCCTCACGTAAGGGCTTGCTTTGCTTGCGGGGCCGTTGACCCCAAGGAAGCCCATAGCTGTACCCCCACTTGCAGATTGTGCGGAGGGCCACATCTGACCGGTGACAAGGTTTGCAAGAATAGGTTCAAGGTCCCATACGCAGTTACAAGGAGACAATGGGCGCGCAAGATGGCCGAACAACAAGCGCAGCAGCAACAACGAGCATCTCTCAGAGCTGAGGAATTTCTATCGCTGATGTCAGCAACCGCAACACCTGCCGGACCAGCTGGTCGCCGAGCGTCACGTTCCGTCTCGAAGCGCAGGGCCAACGAGAGAAGACAGCGTAGCCTTAGCCGTAAGCGATCGCAGTCACGTGACCGCGTGAGCTGGGCCGATGCAGCAAGGCACGGTGCCAAGAAAGCGCAGGGGGGTGCCACCACCACCACCACCTCCAATACCGCAACGACCACCGCAACGACCAAGACAATTACCACCAGCAAGACCGTCGATGGCAACAACAACAGCACGACGAGGGAAGACGAGGCGATGAGGACGTTGAAGGAAGCCAACGAGGCACTCAGGCGCAATAACAACGAGCTCGAGACGAAAGTCAGTAGGCAAGATGCCACTATTAGCAAGATGGCAAACGAGATCATGGAAATCAAGAAGCTTCTGACGACCCGTTCCACCAATAACGAAACGCCCCAAGCGGTATCATGTGAACCAACACCCAGCATCAGCAGCGCTGTACCGTCAACATCCGCTGAGAAGGAACCGGCACCCAAGAGACGAGCGATCGAGAACCTGAAGGAGCGCAAGCTCAACGACCGGGTGGACAACCTGAAAGACAAGGTCGACCAAATCGAGGAACACCTCGACGGGCTCGAAGATTATATTAAGACAACGTTCACCACGATGACTAACGACAGGTTCGCCGCCATCGAGCGGACGTGTCAGCAGTTAACCAACGCAATACAGCAAATAACGCGGCAGTACAATCAGCAACAATCATGGCCGCTACAGCAACAGCAACAACTACAGCAGTGAAGGGTCTCGTGACCTGGCACTGGAACTGTAACGGTTTCGCTAGCAAGAAGGCAGTCTTGCAGCAACACATAACACAAGTAGCAAGCAAGCCTGATATAATCATGATACAAGAGACTCGCACTGATGCAGTGTCGCTACCCGGTTATTGGGTATACGCCGAGTCTCCAAAAGTCAGCGGCGGTAGAGGGATATGCACATTGGTTCGCAAGGGACTCACCTTCATTGAGCACGAGTTTCACAATAGTAAAATTGAATAGACTCTCATCGATGTCGTTACGGGCAAGAAACAAAAGTACAGCACCTTTCTGCTTAACGTCTACAGTAGCCCTTCACACTGGAAGCAAAAATTCAAGACGCTCCTTCACAGAGCCAGTACCGTGGCGGGGACTCACAGGCTCATCGCCTGCGGGGACTTCAACGCGGCACACCCGGCATGGGGATATAACAAGCAATTGGCCAAGGGGCGAGACCTGTTCCAAGACACATTAGACCTGGGCTTCACCCTCATCACAGACCCGACTGATCCTACAAGGATTGGGAACTCTGTGTCCAGGGATACGACGCCGGATCTCACGTTCGTGAAGAACGATGAGAAGGGGAATATCTCCTGGCGCAACACGGGGTCAGAGCTCGGCAGCGACCACTACATCGTAGAGATCATCATACCGGAAGAGGTCAAGGCCTCGGAGGACACCAGAAAACATAATTTTACGGATTGGGATGCCTTCCGTAGCCTGTTACCAGCGGAGATGGAGGAAATCGAGAACATAGAAGAATGGTCCGCCCACACCGCGGGGAAGGTCAAGGAGGCGACCAAAATCATAAAAACGGATGAGCAGGTCGACAAGGTTGACAGCCGCCTCGCGCATTTATTCGAAGCAAAGCAATCTATCCTAAACAGGTGGAAGAAGCAGCGACTAAATCGGCGCCTAAGGAAGAAGGTAGCGGAGCTGAATCGCGCCATCGAAGTTCATTGTCGGCTGCTCTGCACGCAACAATGGAACGAAATCTGTAATGCTGCGAACGGGCAGATGCATTGCGGCAAAACCTGGAACTTGATGCGGCATCTGCTCGACTAGACGAAAACAAAATCCCACGAACGCGACCGCCTCGCAAAGATCATTCACAGAGCAGTCAAGGAAAACGGCGAAACCGAAGTAATCAGGCGCATAAACAGCAAATACCTTCCGGTTACACCCACGGAAAGGCATCCTGACTACGGTGGTCAAGCCAACGAGAAGCTCGACCGCGATATCAGCGTCGAGGAGGTGCGAGCGGCCCTGCACGAACTAAACAGCAAGTTGGCGGCCGGCCCGGATCACATCTCGAACAGAGCGCTCAAGAACCTCAGCGATGTGGCCATCGAAAACCTCACCGGTTACTACAACAAGTGCTGGAGAGCGGGGTCACTGCCCCAGCAGTGGAAGACTGCCAAGACCATACTCATCCCCAAACCAGGCAAGCCGCCGAACACGGACAACCTACGGCCCATCTCGCTCACGTCCTGCGTGGGCAAGGTGTTGGAGCTCGTCCTCATGTGTAGGTGGCAGGATTACCTGGAGGAGTCGGGACTATACCCCACCACGATCATCGGGTTTCGGCGTTCCCTCGGCACCCAAGACGCGATGATTCTGTTGAAGAAAGATATCATTGACGATGACACCCTAACGAAAGACAACAAGGCCATTCTGGGGCTGGACCTGCAGAGCGCCTTCGACAAGGTGAAGAACTCTGCGATCCTAGCCCAGGTGTCCAGACTCAACATGGGTGCTAGAACGTGCAATTACATCAAGGACTTTCTGACGGGGCGGACTACCGAGCTCTCCGCCGGCGATCTACGGCTCCAAGAGAAGAGGCTCGGCAGTGTTGGGACCCCCGAAGGCTCGGTCATCTCGCCCTTCTTATTCAACCTCGTTATGATCGGGGTGGCCAAGCGACTCTCTCGCGTCGAGTGCGTCGGGCACACCATCTACGCCGATGACATCACGCTGTGGGTTCCGGGAGGCAGCTATGGCCACATTGAGAGCACGCTGCAAGAAGCCCTCGACGCGATTGAGGACCAGCTGAACGGTTCCGGTTTGATCTGCTCACCGAGCAAGTCAGAACTGCTGGTGTTACCACCGATGTACGTCAGACGTAAGAAGAGCGAAGCGAGGGATTACGAGGCCATCAAGATCGTGACGAGAAACGGCCACGTAATCCCGGAGGTTGACAAAATCCGGGTGCTCGGCATGATTATAGACAAGCGACGGGGCAACGGCGAGACTATTTCCCGCCTTACAGCCAAGATTACCAACGCCATACGTCTCATCAGACGGGTTGCCAACCGCAAGGCCGGGATGAAGGAGGAAAGCTTGATTCGGCTTGTGCACTCCTTCGTAATCAGCCACGTCACCTACGTTGCAGCCTTCCACAACTTAATGCAATGTGAAAGGAATAAAATCAACGCCCTGATACGCCGAGCTTACAAGGCGGCGCTCGGACTATTCGAGTGTACGAACATCAACAAGCTCCTGAGCCTGGGGGTACACAATACCCTCGACGAAATTGCGGAAGCGCAACGGACCGCCCAGCTGGAGCGGCTCTACATGACCGAAGCCGGCAGGCGCATACTTCAATACTTGGGCTTCACGCCCGGAGCGAAAGCGGCGAGTAGCGACGTTTCTGTCCCGGACGGAACCCGGCACCGGATTCGGGTGGACATCATCCTGAGAAACATGATGATGATGATAATGATGATGATGATGTTTGAGGTTTAATGGCGCAAGGGCCTAGTATGGCCAAAGAGCGCCATGCTAGTGGTAATGAATATGTCGCGGTGTGATGGGCTCTGTGAATTTAATGTAACCTGGCTGTAAAGGGGCCTAAAAGAGTGTGTAAATTGCATAAAAATTTCAGGTAATAAAATTATGGCAATGATTAATGACATGTACTATGATCACTGAAATGCATTAAAAAGAATGCTGCATTATATAAAATATGCGAGATGCTAAAATTGTTAAGAGCACTACTGCCTCACCAGAGCCCTTGAAACGCAAGGGCCGAGAGGCATGTGCTATGCGAAATAGCTTTCACAGCGGCATCCTCTGGAGAGAGGGGACGCTATGAACGTATAGGGCTAATTACATGTAACACAACATCTTTCAGGAAGTCTAGAACTGAGTTGGTGTCAAAGAGCGGTTCTGGGCCGAGTAACATTACAGGATGAAGGGGAATGTGCTGCCGGTATGCTAACGGAAAATGTTTCTTTCTGTCAGATTCGGCTTTCCGACACGCCCGGAGGACATGGAGGACGGTCAGCCTCTTACCGCATCTCCCACAGGTTGGGGGCTCATTTCCAGTGAGTAAAAAATTGTGGGTGCCAAATGTGTGTCCTATTCTTAGACGGCAGAATAGGACATCTGTTCGGCGTGATTTTGTTGCAGAAGGCCAGAACCCTAATTGTGGCTTTATTATGTGCAATTTATTATTTGTTTTCATGTCCCACGAGCGTTGCCAGTAGTTTCGCAGTTTTCTGCGCAAGTAGGGCCTCAGATCTGTGTCAGAGACTGCTGCGGTAGAATTTACAGAATACGATGCAATTGATACAGCCATCTGGTCCGCCAGAACATTGCCTTCGATGCCCCTATGACCCGGCACCCAGCATATGATGACATGCTGGTTACATATATACGTTTTACATAGGACGGAATAGAGTTCATTAATTACCGGATTTTTGTGGTTACAGAATGACATCAAGGCCTTCACAACACTTAGGGAGTCCGTATATATAACTGATTTCTCGAGTTTTGATTTCTTTATATACTTTACAGCCGACAACAGTGCGTAGGCCTCAGCCTTAAAGATGCTTGTTTCCGGATGCAGTACATCGGATTCCGAGAAGGATGGGCCGACGGCTGCATAGGACACCCCCTCGCGTTACTTTGATGTGTCTGTGTAGAACTCCGTGCAGGAGTGTTTGTATTGGAGTTCCCGGAAATGCACTTGTATTTCAATTTCTGGAGCGTGTTTTGTAACTTGCATGAAAGATATATCGCATTGTATCATCTGCCACTCCCAAGGAGGTAGCAGCTTAGCTGGGGGCATTAGGCGACGTTTGAGGATTGGGGCATCCATTTCAAGACTAAGCTCCCTCACACGCATCGAGAAAGGTTGTCTTACGGAGGGACGATTCCGAAAGAGTGTAGAATTTGTCATATCATTAGCGGTATTAAAACACCGATGTTGGCGGTTAGAGTGCACTTTCAGAAAATATGTTTGGCTGATGTATGTTCTCTGCAGATGAAGTGACCACTCATTTGATTCTACGTATAAACTTTCAATGGGACTTGTTCTGAAAGCGCCCGTAGCTAAGCGGATTCCTAGATGGTTCACCGAATCTAGCATCTTTAGCGCACTCGGGCGGCAGAATGATAGATCACGGCACCATAATCTAGTCGTGACCGAATCAGGCTCTTATAGAGATTCATTAAGCACATCCTGTCACTACCCCACGTAGTCTGCGATAGTAGTTTAATTAAGTCCATTGTTTTCAGACATTTTTCTTTAAGATGTTTTATGTGTGGGATGAAAGTGAGTATATTGTCAAGTATAACACCTAGAAATTTGTGTTCTTTGTTTACAGGTATCTGTTGTCCACACAGTTGTAGGCAAGGATCCGGAACCAGGCCTCTCTTTCTTGTAAACAGAACACAAGAACTCTTGTGAGGATTGATTTTAAAGCCATTTTTCTCTGCCCACTGTGACACCTTGTTCAAACCATGCTGTACCTGTCTCTCGCAGACTGTGAGGTTGTAGGATTTGAAACCTATTTGTATATCGTCTACGTAGACGGAATAGAAAATAGCTGGTGGTAAAGATGCACGAAGCGTGTTCATCTTTACGACAACGAGCATGCAGCTGAGTACACCACCCTGGGGTACCCCAGTTTCCTATATAAATGTACGCGACAGTGCAGGACCTATTTTCACTCGAAATGTACGGTTCTCTAGGTAGCTCTCTATAGTATTTAACATATTGCCGCGGATACCTAGCGCGGAAAGATCGCGCAGGATTCCGTACGGCCAGGTTGTGTCGTACGCTTTTTCCATATCCAGAAACACAGATAAGAAAGATTTCTTGTGCACGAAGGCATCGCGAATGCTCGCTTCGATGCGCACAAGATGGTGAGTTGTAGATCGCCCTTTCCGAAAACCACATTGAAATGGGTCAAGCATTTTACTGGACTCTAGGAGATGCACGAGATGGCGATTGATCATTTTTTCAAATACCTTACAAAGGCAACTTGTCAGGGCTATCGAGCGGTAACTTGCCACTGAGGAAGGATCTTTGCCTTCTTTCAAAACCGGGATCACAATGGCTTCTTTCCATGCAGTCGGAAGGTATCCCGCAGCCCAAATGGTGTTGAAAATTGTGACTAGTGTAACTTGGGTGTCTTTATGTAAGTTTTTGATCATTTCATACATGATTCTGTCAGATCCCGGTGCAGAGCTCTTGCATGCGGTCAAGGCAGCTCTCAACTCGGCCATGCTAAAAGGACAGTTGTATGGTTCATTCTGTTGACATTTTCTCATGAGTGGCTTACATTCTTCTATTTGTTTATATTTCAGAAAGGATTGCGAGTAATGGTTGGCACTGGACACGCTCTCAAAGTGCTCCCCAAGTGAGCCCGCCTGAGCTTGTAGGGTATCGCCTTCTGTGTTTACCAAAGGCAGTGCATATGTTTGTCGCCGTCTTATCCTATTGGCCCTGTTCCAGGCTTTGGCCTCATCTCTGAACGAGTTAATACTCGATAGAAACTTCTGCCAACTTTCTCGTCTAGCCAGTCGGCGGGTTCGCCTGCCTTCGGATTTTGCTTCTTTAAAGTTGCTAAGATTCTGCGCAGTGGGAGAAGCGGGTAGCAAACCTAAGCCCTGTTCTGTTTTTTACGAGCGATCCTACAATCGTCGCTCCACCACGGGACACGCCGTTTGCAGGCCAAGCCTTTTACTTCTGATATGCGTTTATATGCGGCATCTATTATGAAGGCTGTAAAGGACTCGACTGCAGCATCAATTCCTAACGAAGACAGGTCAGCCCATGAGATACTAGTAAGAGATCGTAATTTCTCCCAATCAGCTGTCTCAATCTTCTACCTAGGAACGTGTGGTGGATATTCGTTGTCTTTAGGGGATCTTAGCAGTATAGGGAAGTGGTCGCTGCCGTAAGGGTTGTCGGTAACTTCCCATTCAAGTTCAGGCAGTACAGACGGGGAGACTATGCTAAGATCTATGGAAGAATATGTTCTGTTTGCAAGAGAGTAATATGTGTGTTGGTTCTTATTCAACAGACACGCACCCGAAGGAAAAAGGAACTGTTCGAGAAGACGTCCTCGCGCATCTATACGAGGGTCGCCCCACAGGGAGTTATGTGCATTGAAGTCGCCAAGAACAACATAGGGTTCTGGCAATTCATCTATAAAGGTCTGAAATTCATGTTTGCTTAGTTTATAATGTGAGGGAATATAAAGCAATCAAATAGTGATAAGTTTGTTTAGCAGAATAACTCGAACCGCCACTGCCTCAAGGGCCGTTCGTAGCTGTACACGTTGACAGGCTATGCTTTTTTGAATTATAATTGCAACACCGCCCGATGATGCTGTCGCCTCATCGAGATCTTTGCGAAAAGTAACGTACTGTCGAAGAAAGTTTGTGTATTTTGATTTCAAGTGTGTTTCCTGTAAACACAGCACTTTTGGATTGTGTTTATGGATGAGTTCTTGAACATCATCAAGATTCCTAAGTAGACCTCTGACATTCCATTGAACGATTTGTGTATCCATATTTTAAATTAAATTGGTGCTGTGTTTACGGAAACGGAAGGGATGTCTTAGATTACAGAGCCCTTTCGAGGCCCTGTAACCGGGGTTTTGCTCTTTTTGAAGCGTTCGAGGGAACCTCGCCGCTCCTTAGGCGCCTGGTGCGCCTTGAGGATAGGTGTAGTGTCTCGGCTGCGCCCACCTTCGGGGTCGAGGGTCCCTTCTCCTCGGTTGACGGAGCAGCGCTAGCTGCAACCGCCGCGGGGGCACATAGCGTAACTGCCGACTCACTGCTTGTGGGTCGGACAGCCGCCGGAGGCCGTTGTGACGCTGCCCCCTGACGCGCCACATCGGCAAAGGTTTTCTTTGGCAGGTATGCTACCCGCCTTCGTGCCTCTTTCAACGATACATTGTCTTTCACTTTTATAGTTACTATTTCTTTTTCCTTCTTCCAGGAGGGGCACGACCGCGAGTACGCGGTGTGATCCCCGTCACAGTTTACACAGTGGAGAGAGTTATTACATGCTTCAGTGGCGTGTTCAAGGGCACTACATTTCGCACATGTTTGGCGGCCTCGGCAGCTCTGCGAGCTGTGGCCGAAGCGCTGGGATTTGAAACATCTCAAGGGATTTGGCACGTACGGTCTTACACGAAGCTTGATGTACCCGGCCTCGATTGACTCGGGCAGGACACTTGAATTGAAGGTGAGTATTATGTGTTTGCTCGCAATTTCTTTACCGTCTCGCCTCATCTTGATTCTTTTGACATTTATGACATTTTGTTCACTGAAGCCCTCCAACAGTTCAGCCTTAGTGAGCTCCAGCAAATCATCGTCGGAGACGACGCCGCGGGAGGTATTCATCGTGCAGTGCGGGGTTACTACTACTTGGGTCTCCCCAAATGATACTAGTTTAGGCAGTTTCTCAAATTGTTTCTGGTCGCGCAGCTCCAAGAGGAGGTCAGTGCTAGCCATCCTCGACACCTTATATCCTGAGCCAAAAACTTCGGTAAGAGACTTAGACACAAGGAACGGGGAGATTGTTCGTACTTGTTTAGCTGGTTTTTCTGCGGGGATGACATGAAAACGAGGAAAATTGTGGACTTGGCGTCCGAAAAACTGAAAGACCTCTTCGGTGCACCCTCCTTTCTGAGGGCGATCAGGCATTTTAGGAAAAGCGTTTTCCATAAGTACAGTTGGGTTTTCGGCCGCGATGCCGACACCCACCATGGATCCCAACAGGGGGACGTGACAGGAGCTCCTGCTATAGAAATCCTGCCAACGCCAGCCGTACATCGCTGCTCTAACCAAATACAGCATAACCAAGGCTGGCCAGCTACACAAGGTTAACCCTTGCCGCCGGGCCTTAAAGGCCCGAACACCCGGCATCGGCTCAACTTCCAGGATCCCCCTTTCCCCGGACACGGCTAAGCCGCGCACGGCTACACGCGGGAGGGTCCAACCCTCGTGTGCTCGGGTCCGTGGTGTCGCAACACACCAAACACCTGCTTGCGCAGACGCCCCTGCGGGGCCGAAACATGAACCCGGAGTATAACAAGGAGAGAAGAGCGGCGAGGGCCAAGGCCCTCATCGACTTTCACGCCAAGGACGAGCACGCAAGGTTAGTGGATGCGGCAGAATACCAGGGAGACTGCGCGGCGTTCGTAGCTACCGTCATCGAGGCGTCATCCGGCGCGATGAGGGCAGCAGCGAGCTTACGGGTCCGCGAGGCGTGTCAGGCGGAGGAGGTGGCCATTGCCCTGGCCATTGCCGACCCCGGGAGCCAGACGGTGTTGTGCGATTCGCGAAGTGCAGTGCGGAATTATGAAAAGGGTAAAGTGTGTGGTGAGGCTGTGCGCGTTCTGTGCCCGGCTGACCTGAAACGACAGAATCGGCATGTTAGAATCAAGTGGTTCCCGGCGCACGCGGGCAACGATGCGTCCGAGAAGCACGATAACCACAACGAGACGGCACACGCAGTGGCGCGAGCGCTCACCAACCGCGCCGCTGCAACCGACCGTCGAACGTGGTGTAGTGCAAAGGACCGCATGACGACGTTCAATGAACTTACACAGTTCCACCGCCTGGCTCGAAGGAATTTCCCACCCCCGCACCCGGGGCTGAGCCGAGCGGAGGCGGTGCTGTTCAGACAATTGCAAACTGGTTCTTTACCCACCCCAGTGTTAATGACTCATCTATACCCTAAATATATGTGAGTGATGTGTACCGCGTGTGCCAGCGGGAGAGGGCCACCCTGACGCACATCTTATGGGATTGCACCAAGTTCCCCAATGAGGCTTCGACAAGTACAACGATTCCGCCGCGACTCGCGGCTGCGGCGGAATGCTACGACCACGAAAGTAAAACCTGGGCCATCCAGCAGGTCTCGGCGGCTCTTGAAAGACAAAGACCGAGCGAAACCGACGGAACGTTGCCCCTCAGGGCGACCGACCGCGGGAGTAACACGCGCTGGAGTTGAGTAGAGACCACCCGCTGAGAAGACGTCAGGGCCCGCGTCACGGCGCCATTTAGTCATGGTGTCGATCTGCAGGCGACTACATGAAGTTGTCTCTCTCTGTCTCATGAACACCTTTGTATTCGCCGCGAAAGCCTAACTACTATACTGGCTCATAACAAGTGACCGAGAAAATGGTCGAAAACTCCACCCCAAGAGCAGTTCCATTTGAAGCGAATGGCAGCCTATCGGATAGCGCGTTATGTGACAATGTTGTGAATTACGCTGCCTCGAACGTTGAATACATGGATCGCTGCACGTGCGCAACTACCGAGAAACTGTGTAGAAAAAAAGCCACTGACGTTGACCCATTGTTAGAACATTCAGCGTGTAATGCGCAGACTTTAGCTTTAACGTCTATTGTAGTTTTTCGAATCTCAAGTTTATTGGTTATTGAACAGCCGCCTCTAAATGCCTCCAATATAAATTTTAAAAAAGTGCCTTTCTTAACGCATTTATTCCTTGGAGTTATATTGTTTGGTTAATAGAAGTTTTAATGTTTAATGTAATCACATTTTATAAAGCTCTATATACACCAATCAAAAAGCACGTCTAGATGTTTAGCTGAAGCTTAGCGAAACCGCTCGCAGTGCACAAGTTCTTGCTGACTTTATCACAACTGAATGTGTTCGAAGGAGGTCAGCAAAACTGACATCTGTAGAACTAAAGGATAGAATGTGTAAGCCTTCAACATAGGTTCTACATATACATACGTTTCGCAAACATATTCTCCGCACAGAAAAATAAATACCACTGTAACGTTCTCAGATGAGACTTGGCCTTGTACTATTCTGAATATAAACACATGATCGCAACATTTCTAATGTCCCGCCAATAAGGAGACGCTGAGCCCCCAAAAGCATCCTCATCATAATCATAAATTGTTCCCTATTGAAAACATGCACAAAACAATCCAAAAGGAAGGCGCGTACGCACGTTCTCAATTTTGTGCCAATATTTGTGCTTTTGAAATTCGAAACTTTTGATGAGAGCACAAGCTTTAGCTAGATGAAAAAAAATTACAATAAAGAATGCATTTTTACATGGCAAACATTTTGTTTCTCTCGAAATGACCCTCGATATCCTGTAATATATTCATCATATTTGATCCCAATCTCTTATTTCAGGCTGCGAACAATAAAATAAAATCAGCATGTAATTAGAAATTTAGTTTTGTAATGAGCCAATAACGTGTTCTTTTAACGCAATAACCAAGCGTAAGATTTCTCTCATGTCAATGATTCATGTAATTCACATCGCTGAGCAGCTCTTTACACTAATTTTTGCTTTTAACAGCCACAAATGTTAGATGTGGAATGCTTACCTTAAGGAGCTGGCATCTTGTGCACTCTGCTAGTAGTAATAATAAAGACCAAAAGGAACGATCGGTCAAAAAGTGAATGGTGAGGTACTCCTCGTATACCTTCGTACGGAACGCTACAGTTAACACGAATTCGAAGGTAACTCAATTGTCACGAAAGTCAGTCTTTTATAACTGTACGTAAACTGTGGATAACATCGTATGACAAAGCGTCTTGTTGGAATAGATAATGTAGCACTAAATTGAAAGCTCTTAGGATCTGATATGCACGGCACTCACTTCACTGCGGCTAGCGATGGAAGGGCAAGAAGACACATAGATGGTTTCAGTAGACTTGCCCCAAGCAAAGCAATGCTGGCAGCAGCTCATATTTAAAGCGAAAAAGCTTATTTAGTCATACATAAGTAACAAATGTATAGCATCTTTCTTATGCTAGTTTTCTGGAGAGCAATGAAACCTGAAATATTATAATAAGAAGCAAATGCACGACAGTTGAGTGCAACTTACGTAGGCAGGAGAGGCCCCTCCCAAATAACGGAATCGCGCCAGCCGAACGCCTCGGTAATTAAAAAGAAATTATTCCGCTGACGCAACCCGGCTCAATAGAAAGTTCAGGCTATCATGTTCTCCGTCGGCGCGGTCACCGGCTGTCAGGTTCTACACGCCAGTCCAGAATGCGCACCCATTGATGGAAAAGCGTTCGTGTCCGCCTTCGAAGGGCAAGTGCCTTCTGTAGTTGCACCGGTATATAGTGCTCGTCAAAAAGTAACGCTACGCTTTAAAAGGGTTTTTAACATTAGTTCACAGGTCAACTCATTTACCAAAAATCCACGCTACCACTTTAAAACCACCGATGGTATTGTCCACGCCGCAATTCCTTTCTCGGTATAAAAAGCTCCATGAAGCGTTTCGTGCTCGCAGGACAGTGGTCGCTTCACCTACAGAGCAATGACCTTCAAAGTTCAGCTGAAGCTTGTTGAAAGCACGCGGGGCGAAAGAATTCCAGCTGTCGTTATCGCAATCAATGGTGCACGAAGGTGTTCAACAAAACTCACACCAGTACAAGGAAAGAATAGAATGCGTTAGCCTTGAAATTTTTACGCTGTCATCTAAAGACAGAAGTACGCAGAAATTCCGCTTGCCCTTTTCCAACCACCTCCCCGTTGCATAGAACAAAACATCGCCTTTTTTCGCTTTAAAAGTATTAAAAATGAACTATATGATGGCTCAAAATATCGATACTGCACTAACACTTCGCAACACGGACTTTTAAACACAGGCTACTTTTTCGTTGTCTGCTCAACATAATATCGGTAATTATCGGAACCTAAGACGGAGTGATTGTTGAGAAGGTAACCCTTTCGGGTGACTTGAATGGCGGCAAGCAATAGCAACATGCGTGCAAGGCATAGAGGAAATTAAGAGCAAACACTCAGCTGATGGTTGATCACGCCTGACCATTGCGCAATGGCCTCGGGTGGCAGTGTCACCTGCAATGGCTCTTCGGAGTCCTAAAGTAGTGAAAGCTTTGACTGCAGCCAATTCACAACCAATAAATTGCAGCGCCCGGCTAATGAAAGCAGCCGGCCAGATGATGCATCCCGCCGCTACATTAAGTCCAAATATAGCGCTAACAACCGGTTCTATGCGTGCTCTTTGTTTATTGAGGTATTTTATTCCTCCTCCGGAAAGCGTTTCGCATACTCACTATAAGATATACTACGCTCACTTTTGCATTTGTACGTCAAAAAAGGACGAACAATTTTCCTTCAATTTACCTACAATTTAATTCTTCTTCTTGCTCATTGCGATGTACCTTGTGTACATTTCACAATATGTAATATCTGTCGTTCTCAGTAAATATTCCCAGATGAAATTTTGCAACCGTCTTTACTTGTTTCTAAGTTTTCTCCTAAGCAACGGGTCGCGTTCATATACTTTTATTTGTGGTAATAAATTTCAAATGAAGGAGCTAATATTTTTTTTTTCATTAGATTTCTTGCTTTTACGCTGACAATTCGAAGTTGTCCTTGCAACTAAAGGCATAGGCATTACACTAACGATGTCTCAGCCACTTTCTGTTTACAACGAGTCAAATCGATTTCTTTTGCGTTCCTGAAATATACAATAGAAGGCACTTCACCTGCTCTTCTAAACTCGGGCATATTATACTATTATCGTCATGACATTCGCAATGGGACGCGCCTTGGGCGTCGGCGTGTTGTGTACATTCAGGAAAGCTATTCCCTATGGCATTACCGGTTACCGATCGGATAACACGTTATCGCTCAATATTGCGGCTGACGCTCCCGCAAACATTGAAGACTTGGGTTGCTACACGTGCACAAATACCGACAAAATGGAGCATAATGACAGCCATTGCCGTTGCCATAATGTTGGAGCATTGTGCGCATATTGGAAACTTTCTGGCTGCACTTACGTCTGACGGAAGTAGTTTGTTTTCTGCTGTAATGTGCATTGCACTATAAGGAATGTGATGTTTATTGGTAATTCAACATCCGCTCGTTGGTCCCGGCACATATACGTTTAAGAAATTTCCTAGTGCCTTTCTTTGTGTTCTTACCATTAGGCTCTATATTGTTTTAGTAATACGAGATTTAGTATTGAAACTAACGACATTCTATCAAGCTGCACATACGTGGATAGAACAACACGTCTCAAACTTTAGCTGCAACTTGCTGAAGCCACTCGCAGTGCAGGAATTCTTGCTGACGCTGTCACTGTTGTATGTGTGCGAAGAAGCTCAGCAAAGCTGACACCTGTACAAATAAAGGATAGAATGCCTAAAGGGTAAGATTTCGACGCGGTCTTGAAATGGCAGAGGTACGCAGAACTTCCGCTGGCTAGATTTCAACAATCTCCCTGTCGCAGATGATAAAGCGTTGCCTTTGTTCCTCCTAAAAAGTATTAAAAGAATTCATGTTCAAAAACAAACTATTCGACTGCTCGGAATATTGAAACTGAACTGATACTTCGCAACGCGCGCATTTAAACAAAGGCTACTTTTTTCGCTGTATACTAAACAAATTATCGTTAATTTTCAGAAACTATTACGGAGTGAATGTTGGGAAGTTTACCTTTTCGTGTGACGTGAATGGCGGCAGGCGAGAGCAACAGGCGTGCAAGGCATGCTCGTTTTGCCAGAGCAGAGAGAAAACGAAGGCGAAGAGCAGAGACTGAGCTAACGCTTGACCGCGCCTGACCATTGACGTAGTGCCCTCGGATGACAGTGTCAGCGGGAATAGCTCTTCAGAGCTCTCAGTCAGTGATATCCTTGACTCCCGTTAATTCACTACCAAGGAATCACCTCACGTCTTCAACTCGCCATCACGAGGAACAACATCCGACGAAACAACGCAACCCTCCACTACATGCAGACTAAGTGTAGCTCTAATCAGTGGTTCGAAGCATGCTGTTAGTTGTTTTAGGTGTTTTACTCCGCAGGGCAGAGTTTCGCATGCTCACCTTAGCAAGCATAGCGTTGATTTTCCCATTTGTATGTCACTATAAGAGCGCGCAATTTACCCAGAAGGACACCACTAAGTTAGCGAAATCCCTAATAGTGCATTTATTTACTTTAAGTGTTTATTTGAAGGTATTTTACAGATAAGAAGGAAAGCATTCAGTAGGGTGGGGGCAAGCAATACAGAGTTTGCGTCTGATGTACGTCGAATGTCTGAAATGCATCCAAAAGCAGGAACATCAACAAAATGGCAAATACGTACACGGCCACGTCACACCGACCGCTCTTAGTTTGGTTGCAATATAATGCAAGCTGCTCATCAGTGGCAACAAGCAACACCTGCCTTTAATAAAACGCGTAGGAGTATCGCATGAAAGCACTATCCGATTACTCTTAATCGTGGTGGTGGTAGTCACCAGACACAATCGAGAGCATCGAGCGGAATACTTTAGCATGTTTTCATACTGGTGACTTCACATTCTTGCTACCATATGCATGCAGAAATTCAACTGTTGTGTCATTGTAGGTCGCTGTGCCTCCCTGTGGATTTTCAGTCTTGAGCATCAGATTTGTGCAATTATTTCTAAGATTTGCAATTACCTTACTGTCGCCCAACAGTTAGCCTGGTCAGCTGAGTGAGAACCACTGCAGAGACAGCTCAGTTCTTTTGATGATGAACAATATTTTATTTCGTCGTTTACTCCACCTTTACGACAGCGACGAACCGATCGGCATCCCTTAATGCTATATCTATAGCGCTAGGAATGAATACACTGAAGAAGGCGATGAGTTACCGATTTCGCCTGGTAAATGAGTAGCCCCATTTCGATCTCTGTCGGACGAGTTGCTCCAACGAATGTAACAATGACGATTTTTCTGTGGGTCTTCTTGTTCTCAGGTAAGCAAGAGAAACGAAATACGGACGGGTTCCGGCCGGAGAAAACGTTTTTAATATGGCTCGAGTCGACCAGATGAACTTCTAGGACAAGCGATTGCGCAGTGATCCCTTGCTTCGGAACAGCTTTGCGGGATCCCACACTTTCTCGTCCCGGGATGTTGTCATGATATAAGTTCCTTTTCCTTCTATATGACGACCTCATAAACTTAACAAGCTCCGTCTACTTTGTGGCCCCTGGATGTCACTCTAGTAAAGCTAAAGATGCTAAATAGGTTAGGCATTCTTTTTGTATTTGCATTGTAGCACACTAACATACCTTTTTCCCAATAATAGTAGAGCTCTAGAATTCCTTTCCAAGTCACATTATTCACAATCTGCGCACTCATTTCTGTCGGCACTGAAATTGTATCTAAAGCCAATATGAGAAAGACAAACGCATTGTTCGACCTTGACTGAGCGTTCCTCACAAATTTATAAAAAACCGGTTTTCGTGCCCCAGCTTCTTTCACTCGCGCTGGTGGCTGTACGTCCCTTCGAACATTTCCGTGCGCGGTGTTCGTAAACGTTTATCCATTGGGTGCACGTATTATTATTCTTCAGTGCACGCGATTCCGTTTGTGTATTACACGACACAGCCATTCTGCATTTTATTTCTGCGTTAGCTGCTTCTTTCACTTCACACCGCGTACATAATGTATGCTTAACTTTTGTTTCCTGGTATATACCTTTTGCTTACATGGTGTGTCGAATGAAAACATCGCCTTCTTTTTCAGAGCTTAATGCATCCTCGTGGGACATAACGTTACACCTGTGCTTTTGGAATGTCTACTCCTGTATGAACCTTTCAACGCTTACAGCATTAATAAATAAAAAAAATATAGGGACCGGTATATACGTGAAAAATGTACGTAGATAAGAATTAAATCAACTGTGCGTCCAAACGGGCGCTATTTCTAAGAGGTTTAAATTATGCCTGATGAATCCAACAAAATAAATATTGTACTCGAGTAAACAGGCAGTGAAAATGGCAGAAAATTCGCTCAGAACATACGGGCCATATAGATTTGGCCAAGAAGAATAAATCTTTCAGAACGCGATATTTTACGCTGAAGCAATGATGCGCTTGAAGTCGCGAATTTGTTTCAATGAGCACATTTATGTAGTTTATGTTTCACTGCGACATTCCATAGTGAAGAAAGCCGGTAAGCGAAACAAGTGCAACTAAGCCTTTTCAGTAACTGCGCATTAGCCGAAACTCTTCTGTTTCTTATATCTCCAGCGGCATGAGCGCTGGCGTAGAACGTGAGTGCCATCCTCTTCTCTCACTGCAGAACCCTCCCCTGCAGGTACACCAGGGGAGAGCGTTGAGCAGGAAGTGTGATGCTGTCCTCTTCAGAGCTCCGTTACAGCACATGCACCAGATGTTCTAGCTAAATTTACTAAAATCCTTAATGCCAAGGAAGTAGAAAAACGCCACCGAATGTACCTGGTTGGACGCTCTATGGCAGCAAGACCGAATATTTTTTTGCGTTCTGTCTAATTGAAGATTCTTGAATATTTTAAAACAATTTCTGGAGTAAACACTTCGGGGGAAAACTTTCCATGAGAGAGCTGCGAACAGCTGTTGGAAACAACTCATTCTGCAGCGTTAGAATTTATACTTCGATCATTTCAGGTCCTCTTAGAAAAATTCCGCTAAATGTGACAAAGTAAAGAAAGGGAAATATATGCGACGTGTGCGTTTGCGAGGCTGGATAGGACTACTTTAATATGGATCGCGTATCAATGACCCCCTTAGCCTGTCGACTAAGAAGCCATATAGCGATGGAAAGCGTCGTGAATAGCAACAGAGGTGTTGACTCTCGATTTACCTCAGCGATGTGCTTGGGTCTGTCGCAGCTGTTCAAGATGCGGATTCGCAGAAGCCTGCGTCAGTGCCCTTTCACCTTCTTCGTGTGCGAGGACTCCACGCCATATTTGCGTTCGTTCATATGTAGAATTCGTAGGGAGGACTCCAATCGCGGCACACGAACGAGCATGTCATTTGCATTACTTATACTTAGAGGTCTTTGTTTAATACCCAGAAAAAACATAGTGGAAGTTAGTAGCTATTGGAATAGGTGTTCATGCGAAGGTTCGTCACCTTTTTCGTTTAGCTCAATATTCAAGTTAGCTCAATAGTAATAAATAAATAAGCAATGAAGCAGAATAAAAAAAATTCTTTCCTCTATACAATAACCCAATTTATTTATCTGCACGCGTTTTTGCTAACCTGCCTTTCTATATTCTTATACCTTTCCTAGAGTTACCTGGGACTCCATACATACCACTTCTAGCACATGAAAGCTCTCACGTGGTCTAGATAGCGTTCCGCGCCGCACTCGCGCTGCCATCCGGTTGGGCAAGAGCACGCTTGCTTTTCATGAACGCCTGGCGGGTGTGAGCCATGGTCTGAGCTGACGTGCACAACATCGGCTCCGGATTTTATGACCAATTTTGCAGTGCTAATTATTTTTTACCGCGGTATAACTATTACCACTGTGTCTGTGAGAGTGCGGGTCATCAACCGGTACCGGTGGCTACCAAAAGGTACGATTTTTCGCCAATTTCCCGGGAATTTCAGTGGAGGCCGGCGCCGTTCGACTTAGTCTAATCGAACAGCTTAGATCTGCCCATAGCCAGGCCCAACCTCTGCGAGGAAAGGCCGTCGTCTTCGGGCGGCGGCTTTACAAACATGTCGACCGAGATGGAGACGTCCATTGTTCGGGACCCGGCAAATTCTGCCGTTAGCCAGATGTGTGTTGAAATTCAAGGGGAAGAAATTTCTTCCGAGGAATTCAACGACGATGCAGACTGGTCGCACATAGGCCGGCGTATAAAGACCTTGGCCGGCCATGGGACTGCCGCTCGCCAGTCAAGACTTACGACAAATAACTTTGCCAGGAACGTGAAAGCTTCCGTGACGAGGGCAGCAAGGATGCCGGACGCTCTACCGAGGGAGGAGACCAAGGTGATAGTGCGGCCTCGGGGCGGCTCTAACATCGCGAGGACTCATACCGCCACCGCGGCATCAGCCATCATGACGGCGGCGAACGTATCAAGGTAGGACGGAGCAGCGGACACCTTCTGCCCCAACATGCAACAAAACATCATGGTGGTGAGTACCCCCGACGACATACATGCTTCACGTTACGCCGAGATAAAATCGATCTGCATTGGTGGCAAGGAACACGTGGTTGTCGCATATCAAACCGCGCCATATGGCACCGTTAAAGTCGTTATTAGAGGTATCCCAATAGAGGACTCCACGGCCGCAATCGACCGGAACATTGTTAACTCGAGAAATCCCTTGGCACTTGGCGCGAAGAGGATTGGTAGCTCGACCACAGTCATCGTGGCTTTCAAGGGCCTGAAGGTCCCGAATTACGTGTGCTACGGTCCCGTTCTCACCAAGTGCAGCCTATATCGAAAAGAACTCGATTAATGCAAGCAGTGCGGAAAGGTGGGCCACCGCCGCGACGTTTGTCCAAACCCTCACGTAAGGGCTTGCTTTGCTTGCGGGGCCGTTGACCCCAAGGAAGCCCGTAGCTGTACCCCCTCTTGCAGATTGTGCGGAGGGCCACATCTGACCGGTGACAAGGTTTGCAAGAATAGGTTCAAGGTCCCTTACGTAGTTACAAGGAGACAATGGGAGCGCAAGATGGCCGAACAACAAGCGCAGCAGCAACAACGATTATCTCTCAGAGCTGAGGAATTTCTATCGCTGATGTCAGCAACCGCAACACCTGCCGGACCAGCTGGTCGCCGAGCGTCACGTTCCGTCTCGAAGCGCAGGGCCAACGAGAGTAGACAGCGTAGCCTTAGCCGTAAGCGATCGCAGTCACGTGACCGCGTGAGCTGGGCCGATGCAGCAAGGCACGGTGCCAAGAAAGCGCAGGGGGGTGCCACCACCACCACCACCTCCAATACCGCAACGACCACCGCAACGACCAAGACAATTACCACCAGCAAGACCGTCGATGGCAACAACAACAGCAAGACGAGGGAAGGCGAGGCGATGAGGACGTTGAAGGAAGCCAACGAGGCACTCAGGCGCAAAAACAACGAGCTCGAGACGAAAGTCAGTAGGCAAGAGGCCACTATTAGCAAGATGGCAAACGAGATCATGGAAATCAAGAAGCTTCTGACGACCCGTTCGACCAATAACGAAACGCCCCAAGCGGAATCATGTGAACCAACACCCAGCATCAGCAGCGCTGTACCATCAACATCCGCTGAGAAGGAACCGGCACCCAAGAGACGAGCGATCGAGAACCTGAAGGAGCGCAAGCTCAACGACCGGGTGGACAACCTGAAAGACAAGGTCGACCAAATCGAGGAACACCTCGACGGGCTCGAAGATTATATTAAGACAACGTTCACCACGATGACTAACGACAGGTTCGCCGCCATCGAACGGACGTGTCAGCAGTTAACGAACGCAATACAGCAAGTAATGGGGCAGTACAATCAGCAACAATCATGGCCGCTACAGCAACAGCAACACCTACAGCAGTGAAGGGTCTCGTGACCTGGCACTGGAACTGTAACGGTTTCGCTAGCAAGAAGGCAGTCTTGCAGCAACACATAACACAAGTAGCAAGCAAGCCAGATATAATCATGATACAAGAGACTCGCACTGATGCAGTGTCGCTACCCGGTTATCGGCTTTACGCCGAGTCTCCAAAGGTCAGCGGCGGTAGAGGGATATGCAAATTGGTTCGCAAGGGACTCACCTTCATTGAGCACGAGTTGCACAATAGTAAAATTGAATAGACTCTCATCGAGGTCGTTACGGGCAAGAAACAAAAACACAGCACCTTTCTGCTTAACGCCAACACTAGCCCTTCACACTGGAAGCAAAAATTCAAGACGCTCCTTCACAGAGCCAGCACCGTGGCGGGGACTCACAGGCTCATCGCCTGCGGGGACTTCAACGCGGCACACCCGGCATGGGGATATAACAAGCAATTGGCCAAGGGGCGAGACCTGTTCCAAGACACATTAGACCTGGGCTTCACCCTCATCACAGACCCGACTGATCCTACAAGGATTGGGAACTCTGTGTCCAGGGATACGACGCCGGATCTCACGTTCGTGAAGAACGATGAGAAGGGGAATATCTCCTGGCGCAACACGGGGTCAGAGCTCGGCAGCGACCACAACATCGTAGAGATCATCATACCGGAAGAGGTCAAGGCCTCGGAGGACACCAGAAAACATAATTTTACTGATTAGGATGCCTTCCGTAGCCTGTTACCAGCGGAGATGGAGGAAATCGAGAACATAGAAGAATGGTCCGCCCACATCGCGGGGAAGGTCAAGGAGGCGACCAAAATCATAGAAACGGATGAGCAGGTCGACAAGGTTGACAGCCGCCTCGCGCACTTATTCGAAGCAAAGCAATCTATCCTAAACAGGTGGAAGAAGCAGCGACTAAATCGGCGCCTAAGGAAGAAGGTAGCGGAGCTGAATCGTGCCATCGAAGTTCATTGTCGGCTGCTCTGCACGCAACAATGGAACGAAATCTGTAATGCTGCGGACGGGCAGATGCATTGCGGCAAAACCTGGAACTTGATGCGGCATCTGCTCGACGAGACTAAAACATAATCCCACCAACGCGACCGCCTCGCAAAGATCATTCACAGAGCAGTCAAGGAAAACGGCGAAACCGAAGTAATCAGACGCATAAACAGCAAGTACCTTCCGGTTACACCCACGGAAAGGCATCCTGACTACGGCGGTGAATCCAACGAGAAGCTCGACCGCGATATCAGCGTCGAGGAGGTGCGAGCGGCCCTGCACGAACTAAACAGCGAGTCGGCGGCCGGCCCGGATCACATCTCGAACAGAGCGCTCAAGAACCTCAGCGATGTGGCCATCGAAAACCTCACCGGTTACTACAACAAGTGCTGGAGTGCGGGGTCACTGCCCCAGCAGTGGAAGACTGCCAACACCATACTCATCTCCAAATCAGACAAGCCGCCGAACACGGACAACCTACGGCCCATCTTGCTCACGTCCTGCGTGGGCAAGGTGTTGGAACACGTCCTCATTTGTAGGTGGCAGGATTACCTGGAGGAGTCGGGACTATACCCCACCACGATCATCGGGTTCCCGCGTTCCCTCGGCACCCAAGACGCGATGATTCTGTTGAAGAAAGATATCATTGACGATGACACCCTAACGAAAGGCAAGAAGGCTATTCTGGGGCTGGATCTGCAGAGCGCCTTCGACAAGGTGAAGCACTCTGCGATCCTAGCCCAGGTGTCCAGACTCAACATGGGTGCTAGAACGTGCAATTACATCAAGGACTTTCTGACGGGGCGGACTACCGAGCTCTGCGCCGGCGATCTGCGGCTCCAAGAGAAGAGGCTCGGCAGTGTTGGGACCCCCCAAGGCTCTGTCATCTCGCCGTTCTTATTCAACCTCGTTATGATCGGGGTGGCCAAGCGACTCTCTCGCGTCGAGGGCGTCGGGCACACATCTACGCCGATGACATCACGCTGTGGGTTCCGGGAGGCAGCGATAGTCATATTGAGAGCACGCTGCAAGAAGCCGTCGACGCGATTGAGGACCAGCTGAACGGTTCTGTTTTGACCTGCTCACCGAGCACGTCAGAACTGCTGGTGTTACCACCGAAGTACGTCAGACGTGAGAAAAGCGAAGCGAGGGATTACGACGCCATCAAGATTGTGACGAGAAACGGCCACGTGATCCCGGAGGTTGACAAAATCAGGGTGCTCGGCATGATTATAGACAAGCGACGGGGCAATGGCGAGACTATTTCCCGCCTTACAGCCAAGATTACCAACGCCATACGTCTCATCAGACGGGTTGCCAACCGCAAGGCCGGGATGAAGGAGGAAAGCTTGATTCGGCTTGTGCACTCCTTCGTAATCAGCCACGTCACCTACGTTGCAGCCTTCCACAACTGGATGCAATGTGAAAGGAATAAAATCAACGCCCTGATACGCCGAGCTTACAAGGCGGCGCTCGGACTATTCGAGTGTACGAACACCAACAAGCTCCTGAGCCTGGGGGCACACAATACCCTCGACGAAATTGCGGAAGCGCAACGGACCGCCCAGCTGGAGCGACTCTATATGACCGAAGCCGGCAGGCGCATACTTCAATACTTGGGCTTCACGCACGGAGCGAAAGCGGCGAGTAGCGATGTTTCTGTCCCGGACGGAACCCGGCGCCGGATTCGGGTGGACATCATCCGAAAAACATGATGATGATGATGATGATGTTTAATGGCGCAAGGGCCTAGTATGGCCAAAGAGGGCCATGCTAGTGGTGATGAATATGTCGCGGTGTGATGGGCTCTGTCAATTTAATGTGATCTGGCTGTAAAGGGGCCTAAAAGAGTGTAAATTGCATAAAAATTTCAGGTAATAAAATTATGGCAATGATTAATGACATGCACTATGATCACTGAAATGCATTAAAAAGAATGCTGCATTATATAAAATATGCGAGATGCTAAAATTGTCTAAAAGCACTACTGCCTCGCCAGAGCCCTTGAAACGCAAGGGCCGAGAGGCGTGTGCTATGCGATATAGCTTTCACAGCGGCATCCTCTGGAGAGAGGGGACGCTATGAACGTATAGGGCTAATTACATGTAACACAACATCTTTCAGGAAGTCTAGAACTGAGTTGGTGTCAAAGCGCGGTTCTGGGCCGAGTAACATTACAGGATGAAGGGGAATGTGCTGCCGGTATGCTAACGGAAAATGTTTCTTTCTGTCAGATTCGGCTTTGCGACACGCCAGGAGGACATGGAGGATGGTCAGCCTCTCCCCGCATCTCCCACAGGTTGGGGGCTCATTTCCAGTGAGTAAAAAATTGTGGGTGCCAAATGTGTGTCCTATTCTTAGACGGCAGAATAGGACATCTGTTCGGCGTGATTTTGTTGCAGAAGGCCAGAACCCTAATTGTGGCTTTATTATGTGCAATTTATTATTTGTTTCCATGTCCCACGAGCGTTGCCAGTAGTTTCGCAGTTTTCTGCGCAAGTAGGGCCTCAGATCTGTGTCAGAGACTCCTGCGGTAGGATTTACAGAATACGATGCAATTGATACAGCCATCTGGTCCGCCAGAACATTGCCTTCGATGCCCCTATGACCCGGCACCCAGCATATGACATGCTGGTTACATATATACGTTTTACATAGGACGGAATGGAGTTCATTAATTACCGGATTTTTTGTGTTTACAGAATGACATCAAGGCCTTCACAACACTTAGGGAGCCCGTATATATAACTGATTTCTCTAGTTTTGATTTCTTTATATGCTTTACAGCCGACAACAGTGCGTATGCCTCAGCCTTAAAGATGCTTGTTTCCGGATGCAGTACATCGGATTCCGAGAAGGATGGGCCGACGGCTGCATAGGACGCCCCCTCGCGTTACTTTGATGCGTCTGTGTAGAACTCCGTGCAGGAGTGTTTGTATTGGAGTTCCCGGTAATGCACTTGTATTTCAATTTCTGGAGCGTGTTTTGTAACTTGCATGAAAGATATATCGCATTGTATCATCTGCCACTCCCAAGGAGGTAGCAGCTTAGCTGGGGGCATTAGGCGACGTTTGAGGATTGGGACATCCATTTCAAGACTAAGCTCCCTCACACGCATCGAGAAAGGTTGTCTTACGGAGGGACGATTCCGAAAGAGTGTAGAATTTGTCATATCATTAGCGGTATTAAAACACCGATGTTGGGGGTTAGAGTGCACTTTCAGAAAATATGTTTGGCTGATGTATGTTCTCTGCAGATGAAGTGACCACTCATTTCATTCTACGTATAAACTTTCAATGGGACTTGTTCTGAAAGCGCCCGTGGCTAAGCGGATTCCTAGATGGTGTACCGGATCTAGCATCTTTAGCGCACTCGGGGCGGCAGAATGATAGATCACGGCACCATATTCTAGTCATGACCGAATCAGGCTCTTATAGAGATTCATTAAGCACATCCTGTCACTACCCCACGTAGTCTGCGATAGAAGTTTAATTAGGTTCATTGTTTTCAGACATATTTCTTTAAGATGTTTTATGTGTGGGATGAAAGTGAGTCTATTGTCAAGTATAACACCTAGAAATTTGTGTTCTTTGTTTACAGGTATCTGTTGTCCACACAGTTCTAGGCAAGGATCCGGAACCAGGCCTCTCTTTCTTGTAAACAGAACACAAGAACTCTTGTGAGGATTGATTTTTAAGCCATTTTTCTCTGCCCACTGTGACACCTTGTTCAAACCATGCTGTACCTGTCTCTCGCAGACTGTGAGGTTGCAAGATTTGAAACCTATTTGTATATCGTCTACGTAGACGGAATAGAAAATAGCTGGTGGTAAAGATGCACGAAGCGTGTTCATCTTTACGAGAAAGAGCATGAAGCTGAGTACGCCACCCTGGGGTACCCCAGTTTCCTGTATAAGTGTACGCGACAGTGCAGGACCTATTTTCACTCGAAATGTGCGGTTCTCTAGGTAGCTCTCTGTAGTATTTAACATATTGCCGCGGATACCTAGCGCGGAAAGATCGCGCAGGATTCCATACCGCCAGGTTGTGTCGTACGCTTTTTCCATATCCAGAAATACAGATAAGAAAGATTTCTTGTGCACGAAGGCATCGCGAATGCTCGCTTGGATGCGCACAAGATGGTGAGTTGTAGATCGCCCTTTCCGAAAACCACATTGAAATGGGTCAAGCATTTTACTGGACTCTAGGAGATGCACGAGATGGCGATTGATCATTTTTTCAAATACCTTACAAAGGCAACTTGTCAGGGCTATCGGGCGGTAACTTGCCACTGAGGAAGGATCTTTGCCTTGTTTCAAAACCGGGATCACAATGGCTTCTTTCCATGCAGTCGGAAGGTATCCCGCAGCCCAAATGGTGTTGAAAATTGTGACTAGTGTAACTTGGGTGTCTTTATGTAAGTTTTTGATCATTTCATACATGATTCTGTCAGATCCCGGTGCAGAGCTCTTGCATGCGGTCAAGGCAGCTCTCAACTCGGCCATGCTAAAAGGACAGTTGTATGGTTCATTCTGTTGACATTTTCTCATGAGTGGCTTACATTCTTCTATTTGTTTATATTTCAGAAAGGATTGCGAGTAATGGTTGGCACTGGACACGCTCTCAAAGTGCTCCCCAAGTGAGCCCGCCTGAGCTTGTAGGGTATCGCCTTCTGTGTTTACCAAAGGCAGTGCATATGTTTGTCGCCCTCTTATCCTATTGACCCTGTTCCAGGCTTTGGCCTCATCTCTGAACGAGTTAATACTCGATAGAAACTTCTGCCAACTTTCTCGTCTGGCCAGTCGGCGGGTTCGCCTGCCTTCGGATTTTGCTTCTTTAAAGTTGCTAAGATTCTGCGCAGTGGGAGAAGCGGGTAGCAACCCCCACGCCCTGTTCTGTTTTTTACGAGCGATCCTACAATCGTCGCTCCACCACGGGACACGCCGTTTGCAGGCCAAGCCTTTTACTTCTGATATGGGTTTATGTGCGGTATCTATTATGAAGGCTGTAAAGGACTCGACTGCAGCATCAATTCCTAAATAAGACAGGTCAGCCCATGAGATACTAGTAAGAGATCGTAATTTCTCCCAATCAGCTGTCTCAATCTTCCACCTAGGAGCGTGTGGTGGATATTCGTTGTCTTTAGGGGATCTTAGCAGTATATGGAAGTGGTCGCTGCCGTAAGGGTTGTCGGTAACTTCCCATTCAAGTTCAGGCAGTACAGACGGGGAGACTATGCTAAGATCTATGGAAGAATATGTTCTCTTTGCAAGAGAGTAATATGTGTGTTGCTTCTTATTCAACAGACACGCACCCGAAGAAAAAAGGAACTGTTCGAGAAGACATCCTCGCGCATCTATACGAGGGTCGCCCCACAGGGAGTTATGTGCATTGAAGTCGCCAAGAACAACATAGGGTTCTGGCAATTCACCTATAAAGGTCTGAAATTCATGTTTGCTTAGTTTATAATGTGGGGAAATATAAAGCGAGCAAATAGTGATAAGTTTGTTTAGCAGAATAACTCGAACCGCCACTGCCTCAAGGGCCGTTCGTAGCTGTACACGTTGACAGGCTATGCTTTTTTGCATTATAATTGCAACACCGCCCGATGATGCTATCGCATCATCGCGATCTTTTCGAAAAGTAACATACTGTCGAAGAAAGTTTGTGTATTTTGATTTCAAGTGTGTTTCCTGTAAACACAGCACTTTTGGATTGTTTATGGATGAGTTCTTGAACATCATCAAGATTCCTAAGTAGACCTCTGACATTCCATTGAACGATTTGTGTATCCATATTTTAAATTAAATTGGTGCTGTGTTTACGGAAAGGGAAGGGATGTCTTAGATTACAGAGCCCTTTCGAGGCCCTGTAACCGGGGTTTTGCTCTTTTTGAAGCGTTCGAGGGAACCTCGCCGCTCCTTAGGCGCCTGGTGCGCCTTGAGGATAGGTGTAGTGTCCATTGCCTCTTGTGAGGCGCCGGACACGTGCTCTTGCGAGCGAGAAGTTTCCCGAGAGGGTCCCGCCTTGGAGGGCAAGACCCCTGCGCCCAGCAGCCCGGAGGTCGATGGGGCTCCCTGAGGGATTTGGCTGCACCGGCCGTTGCCAGCGCTGGAAGGGACCTGGGATGTTGAGGCAGCCTCGGCTGCGCCCACCTTCGGGGTCGACGGTCCCTTCTCCTCGGTTGACGGAGCAGCGCTAGCTGCAACCGCCGCGGGGGCACATGGCGTAACTGCCGACTCACTGCTTGTGGGTCGGACAGCCGCCGGAGGCCGTTGTGACGCTGCCCCCTGACGCGCCACATCGGCAAAGGTTTTCTTTGGCAGGTATGCTACCCGCCTTCGTGCCTCTTTGAACGATACATTGTCTTTCACTTTTATAGTTACTATTTCTTTTTCCTTCTTCCAGGAGGGGCACGACCGCGAGTACGCGGTGTGATCCCCGTCACAGTTTACACAGTGGCGAGAGTTATTACATGTTTCAGTGGCGTGTTCAAGGGCACTACATTTCGCACATGTTTGGCGGCCTCGGCAGCTCTGCGAGCTGTGGCCGAAGCGCTGGGATTTGAAACATCTCAAGGGATTTGGCACGTACGGTCTTACACGAAGCTTTATGTACCCGGCCTCGATTGACAAGGCAGGACGCTTGAATTGAAGGTGAGTATTATGTGTTTGCTCGCAATTTCTTTACCGTCTCGCCTCATCTTGATTCTTTTGACATTTATGACATTTTGTTCACTGAAGCCCTCCAACAGTTCAGCCTCAGTGAGCTCCACCAAATCATCGTCGGAGACAACGCCGCGGGAGGTATTCATCGTGCAGTGCGGGGTACTACTACTTGGGTCTCCCCAAATGATACCAGTTTAGGCAGTTTCTCAAATTGTTTCAGGTCGCGCAGCTCCAAGAGGAGGTCAGTGCTAGCCATCCTCGACACCTTATATCCTGAGCCAAAAACTTCGGTAAGAGACTTAGACTCAAGGAACGGGGAGATTGTTCGTACTTGTTTAGCTGGTTTTACTGCGTGGATGACATGAAAACGAGGAAAATTGTGGACTTGGCGTCCGAAAAACTGAAAGACCTCTTCAGTGCACCCTCCTTTCTGAGGGCGATCAGGCATTTTAGGAAAAGCGTTTTCCATAAGTACAGTTGGGTTTTCGGCCGCGATGCCGAAACCCACCATGGATCCCAACAGGGGGACGTGACAGGAGCTCCTGCTATAGAAATCCTGCCAACGCCAGCCGTACATCGCTGCTATAACCAAATACAGCATAACCAAGGCTGGCCAGCTACACAAGGTTAACCCTTGCCGCCGGGAAACTAGGAAGTGTGGAGAAGTGATGAGAAGACAGGAAAAATGAAAAGGACGAGATAGAAAGACGCAGATTGGAGAGGAGGACAGGAAAAGGCGACTGCCGATTTCCCCCGGCTGGGTCAATCCGGGGGTGCCGTCTACGTGAAGCAGAGGCCAAAGAGGTGTGTTGCCTCCGCCGATGGGCCTTAAAGGCCCAAACACCCGGCATTGGCTCAACCTCCAGGATCCCCCTTTCCCCGGACACGGCTAAGCCGCGCACGGCTACACGCGGGAGGGTCCAACCCTCGTGTGCTCGGGTCCGTGGTGTCGCAACACACCAAACGCCTGCTTGCGCAGACGCCCTGCGGGGCCGAGAAACATGAACCCGGAGTATAATAAGGTGAGAAGAGCGGCGAGGGCCAAGGTCCTCATCGACTTTCACGCCAAGGACGAGCACGCAAGGTTCGTGGATGCGGCAGAATACCAGGGAGACTGCGCGGCGTTCGTAGCTACCGTCATCGAGGCGTCATCCCGCGCGACGAGGGCAGCAGCGAGCTTACGGGTCCGCGAGGCGTGTCAGGCGGAGGAGGTGGCCATTGCCCTGGCCATTGCCGACCCCGGGTGCCAGACGGTGTTGTGCGATTCGCGAAGTGCAGTGCGGAATTATGAAAAGGGTAAAGTGTGTGGTGAGGCTGTGCGCGTTCTGGGCCCGGCAGACCTGAAACGACAGAATCGGCATGTTAGAATCAAGTGGTTCCCGGCGCACGCGGGCAACGATGCGTCCGAGAAGCACGATAACCACAACGAGACGGCACACGCAGTGGCGCGAGCGCTCACCAACCGCGCCGCTGCAACCGACCGTCCAACGTGGTGTAGTGCAAAGGACCCCATGACGACGTTCAATGAACTTACACTGTTCCACCGCCTGGCTCGAAGGAATTTCCCACCCCCGCACCCGGGGCTGAGCCGAGCGGAGGCGGTCCTGTTCAGACAATTGCAAACTGGTTCTTTACCCACCCCAGTGTTAATGACTCATCTATACCCAAAATATATGTGAGTGATGTGTGCCGCGTGTGCCAGCGGGAGAGGGCCACCCTGACGCACATCTCATGGGATTGCACCAAGTTCCCCAATGAGGCTTCGACAAGTACAACGATTCCGCCGCGACTCGCGGCTGCGGCGGAATGCTACGACCACGAAAGTAAAACCTGGGCCATCCAGCAGGTCTCGGCGGCTCTTGAAAGACAAAGACCGAGCGAAACCGACGGAACGTTGCCCCTCAGGGCGACCGACCGCGGGAGTAACACGCGCTGGAGTTGAGTAGAGACCACCCGCTGAGAAGACGTCCGGGCCCGCGTCACGGCGCCATTTAGTCATGGTGTCGATCTGCAGGCGACTACATGAAGTTGTCTCTCTCTCTCTCATGAACACCTTTGTATTCGCCGCGAAAGCCTAACTACTATACTGGCTCATAACAAGTGACCGAGAAAATGGTCGAAAACTCCACCCCAAGAGCAGTTCCATTTGAAGCGAATGGCAGCCTATCGGATAGCGCGTTATGTGACAATGTTGTGAATTACGCTGCCTCGAACGTTGAATACATGGATCGCTGCACGTGCGCAACTACCGAGAAACTGTGTAGAAAAAAAGCCACTGACGTTGACCCATTGTTAGAACATTCAGCGTGTAATGCGCAGATTTTAGCTCTAACGTCTATTGTAGTTTTTCGAATGTCAAGTATATTGGTTATTGAACAGCCGCCTCTAAATGCCTCCAATATAAATTTAAAAAAAGTGTCTTTCTTAACGCATTTATTCCTTGGAGTGATATTGTTTGGTTAATAGAAGTTTTAATGTTTAATGTAATCACATTCTATAAAGCTCTATATACACCAATCAAAAAGCACGTCTAGATGTTTAGCTGAAGCTTAGCGAAACCGCTCGCAGTGCACAAGTTCTTGCTGACTTTATCACAACTGAATGTGTTCGAAGGAGGTCAGCAAAACTGACATCTGTAGAACTAAAGGATAGAATGTGTAAGCCTTCAACATAGGTTCTACATATACATACCTTTCGCAAGCATATTCTCCGCACAGAAAAATAAATACCACTGCAACGTTCTCAGATGAGACTTGGCCTTGTACTATTCTGAATAAAAACACATGATCGCAACATTTCTAATGTCCCGCCAATAAGGAGACGCTTAGCCCCCAAAAGCATCCTCATCATAATCATAAATTGTTCCCTATCGAAAACATGTACAAAACAAACCAAAAGGAAGGCGCGTACGCACGTTCTCAATTTTGTGCCAATATTTGTGCTTTTGAAATTCGAAACTATTGATGAGAGCACAAGCTTTAGCTAGATGAAAAAAAATTACAATAAAGAATGCATTTTTACATGGCAAACATTTTGTTTCTCTCGAAATGACCCTCGATATCCTGTAAAATATTCATCATATTTGATCCCAATCTCTTATTTCAGGCTGCGAACAATAAAATAAAATCAGCATGTAATTAGAAATTTAGTTTTGTAATGAGCGAATAACGTGTTCTTTTAACGCAATAACCAAGCGTAAGATTTCTCTCATGTCAATGATTCATGTAATTCACATCGCTGAGCAGCTCTTTACACTAATTTTTGCTTTTAACAGCCACAAATGTTAGATGTGGAATGCTTACCTTAAGGAGCTGGCATCTTGTGCACTCTGCTAGTAGTAATAATAAAGACCAAAAGGAACGATCGGTCAAAAAGTGAATGGTGAGGTACTCCTCGTATACCTTCGTACGGAACGCTACAGTTAACACGAATTCGAAGGTAACTCAATTGTCACGAAAGTCAATCATTTATAATTGTACGTAAACTGTGGATAACATCGTATGACAAAGCGTCTTGTTGAAATAGATAATGTAGCACTAAATTGAAAGCTCTTAGGATCTTATATGCACGGCACTCACTTCACTGCGGCTAGCGATGGAAGGGCAAGAAGACACATAGATGGTTTCAATAGACTTGCCCCAAGCAAAGCAATGCTGGCAGCAGCTTATATTTAAAGCGAAAAACCTTATTTAGTCATACATAAGTAACAAATGTATAGCATCGCTTCTTATGCTAGTTTTCAGGAGAGGAATGAAACCTGAAATATTATAATAAGAAGCAAATGCACGACAGTTGAGTGCAACTTACGTAGGCAGAAGAGGCCGCTCCCAAATAACGGAATCGCGCCAGCCGAACGCCTCGGTAATTAAAAAAAATTATTCCGCTGACGCAACCCGGCTCAATAGAAAGTTCCGGCTGTCATGTTCTCCGTCGGCGGGATCACCGGCTGTCAGGTTCTACACGCCAGTCCAGAATGCGCACCCATTGATGGAAAAGCGTTCGTGTCCGCCTTCGAAGGGCAAGTGCCTTCTGTAGTTGCACCGGTATATAGTGCCCGTCAAAAAGTAAAGCTATGCTTTAAAAGGGCACAAAAATGTAAGAACGGAATTTTGGAACTTAGCTAGATGGCTCCATCATGACCACGTGAGCTCTTCAGGTATAGCTTAATAAAGGTCGCTGAAAAGTTCTGTTGTGGCACTGACGAAGTCTTGGAGGGGTCAGTTAAGGCGACTTGATCAGCAGCGTCACCTCAAGGAGATAGTCCGTCGAGAAGAACCGACCAAAATTGTTCCGCGACCACACTACAATGTTACACGCGTCTGTCAGCAAACATCGAGAATGTTTACGAAAATTTACGGAAACTCTATGACACACAGCGTCTTTTTCAAAGGTCCACGACTAGTGCGGATTAGGAGTTAAATGGTATAATACGTGACTGGCATAGGCATTCCTTGCGAGGGTCACTGCATGTTTATGGTGGCAGTGCAAATTGCGAAGCTTTGCATACGATAAATATGACATTGTGGTTTTTAACATTAGGTCACAGGTCAACTCATTTCCCAAAAATCCACGCTACCGCTTTAAAACCACCGAGGGTATTGTCCACGCCGCAATTCCTTTCTCGCTATAAAAAGCTCCATGAAGCGTTTCGTGCTCGTAGGACAGTGATCGCTTCACCTACAGAGCAATGACCTTCAAAGTTCAGCTGAAGCTTGTTGAAAGCACGCGGGGCGAAAGAATTCCAGCTGTCGTTATCGCAATCGATGGTGCATGAAGGTGTTCAACAAAACTCACACCAGTACAAGAAAAGAATAGAATGCGTTAGCCTTGAAATTTTTACGCTGTGCTCTAAAGACAGAAGTACGCAGAAATTCCACTTGCCCTTTTTCAACCACCTCCCCGTTGCATAGAACAAAACATCGCCTTTTTTCGCTTTAAAAGTATTAAAAATAAACTATATGATGGCTCAAAATATCGATACTGCACTGACACTTCGCAACACGGACTTTCAAACACAGGCTACTGTTTCGTTGTCTGCTAAACGTAATATCGTTAATTATCGGAACCTAAGACGGAGTGATTGTTGGGAAGGTAACCCTTTCGGGTGACTTGAATGGCGGCAAGCAATAGCAACAGGCCTGCAAGGCATACAGGAAACTAAGAGCAAACACTCAGCTGAAGGTTGACCACGCCTGACCCTTGTGCAATGGCCTCAGGTGGCAGTGTCACCTGCAATGGCTCTTCGGAGTCCTAAAGTAGTGAAAGCTATGACTGCTGCCAATTCGCAACCAATAAATTGCAGCGCCCGGCTAATAAAGCAGCCGGCCAAATAATGCATCCCGCCGCTATATTAGGTCCAAATATAGCGCTAACAACTGGTTCTGTGCGTGCTGTTTGTTTTTTGAGGTATTTTACTCCTCCTCCGGAAAGCGTTTCGCATACTCACTATAAGATATACTATGCTCACTTTTGCATTTGTACGTCAGAAAAGGACGAAAAATTTACCTTTAATTTACCTACAATTTAATTATTCTTCTTACTCATTGCGATGTGCTTTGTGTACATTTCACAACATGTAATATCTGTCGTTCTCAGTAAATATTCCCAGATGAAATTTTGCAACCGTCTTTATTGGTTTCGAAGTTTTCTCCTAAGCAATGGGTCGCGTTCATATACTTTTAATTGTGGTAATAAATTTCAAATGAAGGAGCTAATATTTTTTTTTCATCAGATTTATTGCTTTTACGCTGACAATTCGAAGTTGTTCTTGCAAATAAAGGCATAGGCATTACACTAACGATGTCTCAGCCACTTTCTGTTTACAACGAGTCAAATCGATTTCTTTTGCGTTCCTGAAATATACAATAGAAGGCACTTCACCTGCTCTTCTAAACGCGGGCATATTATACTATTATCGTCATGACATTCGCAATGGGACGCGCCTTGGGCGTCGGCGTGTTGTGTACATTCAGGAAAGCTATTCCCTATGGCATTACCGGTTACCGATCAGATAACACGTTATCACTCAATATTGCGGCTGACGCTCCCGCAAACATTGAAGACTTGGGTTGCTACACGTGCACAAATACCGACAAAACGGAGCATAATGACAGCCATTGCCGTTGCCATAATGTTGGAGCATTGTGCGCATATTGGAAACTTTCTGGCTGCACTTACGTCTGACGGAAGTAGTTTGTTTTCTGCTGTAATGTGCATTGCACTATAAGGAATGTGAAGTTTATTGGTAATTCAACATCCGCTCGTTGGTCCCGGCACATATACGTTTAAAAAATTTCCTAGTGCCTTTCTTTGTGTTCTTACCATTAGGCTCTATATTGTTTTAGTGATACGAGATTTAGTATTGAAACTAACGGCATTCTATCAAGCTGCACATACGTGGATAGAACAACACGTCTCAAACTTTAGCTGCGACTTGCTGAAGCCACTCGCAGTGCACGAATTCTTGCTGACGCCATCACTGTTGTATGTGTTCGAAGAAGTTCAGCAAAGCTGACACCTGTACAACTAAAGGATAGAATGCCTAAAGGTTAAGATTTCGACGCGGTCTTGAAATGGCAGAGGTACGCAGAACTTCCGCTGGCTAGATTTCAACAATCTCCCTGTCGCAGATGATAAAGCGTTGTCTTTGTTCCTCCTAAAAAGCATTAAAAGAATTCATGTCCAAAAACAAACTATTCGACTGCTCGGAATATTGAAACTGAACTGATACTTCGCAACGCGCGCATTTAAACAAAGGCTACTTTTTTCGCTGTATACTAAACATATTATCGTTAATTTTCAGAAACTATTACGGAGTGAATGTTGGGAAGTTTACCTTTTCGGGTGACGTGAATGGCGGCAGGCGAGAGCAACAGGCGCGCAAGGCATGCTCGTTTTGCCAGAGCAGAGAGAAAACGAAGGCGAAGAGCAGAGACTGAGCTAACGCTTGACCGCGCCTGACCATTGACGTAGTGCCCTCGGATGACAGTGTCAGCGGGAATAGCTCTTCAGAGCTCTCAGTCAGTGATATCCTTGACTCCCGTTAATTCACTGCCAAGGAATCACCTCTCGTCTTCAACTCGCCATCACGAGGAACAACATCCGACGAAACAACGCAACCCTCCGCTACCTGCAGACTAAGTGTAGCTCTAATCAGTGGTTCGAAGCATGCTGTTAGTTGTTTTAGGTGTTTTACTCCGCAGGGCAGAGTTTCGCATGCTCACCTTAGCATGCGTAGCGTTGATTTTCCCATTTGTATGTCACTATAAGAGCACGCAATTTACACAGGAGGACACCACTAAGTTATCGAAATCCCTAATAGTGCATTTATTTACTTTAACTGTTTAATTGGAGGTATTTTACAGATAAGAAGGAAGGCATTGAGTAGGGTGGGGGCAAGCAATACACAGTTTGCGTCTGATGTACGTCGAATGTCTGAAACACATCCAAAAGCAGGAACATCAACAAAATGGCAAATACGTACACGGCCACGTCACAGCGACCGCTGGTAGTTTGGTTGCAATATAATGCAAGCTGCTCATCAGTGGCAACAAGCAACACCTGCCGTTTATAAAACGCGTAGGAGCATCGCATGAAAGCACTATCCGATTACTCTTAATCGTGGTGGTGGGAGTCACCAGACACAATCTAGAGCATCGAGCGGAATACTTTAGCATGTTTTTATACTGGTGACTTCGCATTCTTGCTACCATATGCATGCAGAAATTCAACTCTTGTGTCATTGTAGGTCGCTGTTCCTCCCTGTGTATTTTCAGTCTTGAGCATCAGTTTTATGCAAATATTTCTAAGATTTGCAATTACCTTACTCTCGCCCAACAGTTAGCCTGGTCAGCTGAGTGAGAACCACTACAGAGACAGCTCAGTTCTTTTGATGATGAACAATATTTCATTTCGTCGTTTACTCCACCTTTACGACAGCGACGAACCGATCGGCATCCCTTAATGCTATATCTATAGCGCTAGGACTTAATACACTGAAGAAGGCGATGAGTTACCGATTTCGCCTGGTAAAGAGCAGCCCCATTCCGATCTCTGTCGGACGAGTTGCTCCAACGAATGTAACAATGACGATTTTTCTGTGGGTCTTCTTGTTCTCAGGTAAGCAAGGGAAACGAAATACGGACGGGCTCCGGCCGGAGAAAACGTTTTTAATATGGCTCGAGTCGACCAGATGAACTTCTAGGACAAGCGATTGCGCAGTGATCCCTTGCTTCGGAACAGCTTTGCGGGATCCCGCACTTTTTCGTCCGGGGATGTTGTCATGTTATAAGATTCCTTCTATATGATGACCTCATAAACTTAACAAGCTCCGTCTACTTTGTGGCCCCTGGCTGTCACTCTAGTAAAGCTAAAGATGCTAAATAGGTTAGGCATTCTTTTTGTATTCATTGTAGCACACTAAAATACCTAAGTCACATTATTCACAATCTGCGTAATCATTTCTGTCGGCACTGAAATTGTATCTAAAGCCAATATGAGAAAGACAAACGCATTGCAAGACCTTGACTGAGCGTTCCTCAAAAATTTATAAAAAACGGGTTTTCTTGCCCCAGCTTCTTTCACTCGCGCTCGTTGCCGTACCTCCCTTCGAACATTTCAGTGCGCGGTGTTCGTAAACGTTTATCCATTGGGTGCACATATTATTATTCTTCAGTGCACGCGATTCTGTTTGTGTATTACACGACACAGCCATTCTGCATTTTATTTCTGCGTTAGCTGCTTCTTTCACTTCACACCGCGTACATAATGTATGCTTAACTTTTGCTTCCTGGTATATACCTTTTGCTTACATGGTGTGTCGAATGTAAACATCGCCTTCTTTTTCAGAGCTTAATGCATCCTCGTGGGACATAACATTACGCCTGTGCTTTTGGAATGTCTACTCCTGTATGAACCTTTCAACGCTTACAGCATTAATAAATAAAAAAAATATAGGGACCGGTATGTACGTGAAAAATGTACGTAGATGAGAATTAAATCAACTGTGCGCCCAAACGGGCGCTATTTCTAAGAGGTTTAACTTATGCCTGATGAATCTAACAAAATAAATATTGTACTCGAGTGAACAGGCAGTAAAAATGGCAGAAAGTTCGCTCAGAACATACGGTCCATATAGATTTGGCCAAGAAGAATAAATCTTTCAGAACGCGATATTTTACGCTGAAGCAATGATGCGCTTGAAGTCGCGGATTTGTTTCAATGAGGACATTTATGTAGTTTATGTTTCACTGTGACATTCCATAGTGAAGAGAGCCGGTAAGCGAAACAAGTGCAACTAAGTCTTTTCAGTAACTGCGCATTAGCCGAAACTCTTCTGTTTCTTATATCTTCAGCGCCATGAGCGCTGGCGCAGAACGTGAGTGCCATCCTCTTCTCTCACTGCAGAACCCTCCCCTGCAGGTACACCAGGGGAGAGCGTTGGGCAGGAAGTGTGATGCTGTCCTCTTCAGAGCGCCGTTACAGTATATGCACCAGATGTGCTAGCTAAATTTACTAAAATCCTTAATGGCAAGGAAGTAGAAAAACGCCACCGAATGGATCTGGTTGGACGCTGTATGGCAGCAAGACAGAATATTTTTTGCGTTCTGTCTAATTGAAGATTCTTGAATAATTTAAAACAATTTCGGGAGTAAACACTTTGGGGGAAAACTTTCCATGAGAGAGCTGCGAACAGCTGTTGGAAACAACTCATTCTGCAGCGTTAGAATTTATACTTCGATCATTTCAGTTCCTCTTAGAAAAAATTCCGCTAAATGTTACAAAGTAAAGAAAGGGAAATATATGCGACGTGTGCGTTTGCGAGGCTGGATAGGACTACTTTAATATGCATCGCGTATCAATGACCCCCTTAGCCTGTCGACTAAGAAGCCATATAGCGATGGAAAGCGTCGTGAATAGCAACAGAGGTGTTGACTCTCGATTTACCTCAGCGATGTGCTTGGGTCTGTCGCAGCTGTTCAAGATGCCGATTCGCAGAAGCCTGCGTCAGTGCCCTTTCACCTTCTTCGTGTGCGAGGACTCCACGCCATATTTGCGTTCGTTCATATGCAGAATTCGTAGGGAGGACTCCAATCGCGGCACACGAACGAGCATGTCATTTGCATTACTTATACTTAGAGGTCTTTGTTTAATACCCAGAAAAAACATAGAGGAAGTTAGTAGCTTTTGGAATAGGTGTTCATGCGAAGGCTCGTCACCTTTTTCGTTTAGCTCAATATTCCAGTTAGCTCAATAGTAAAAAATAAATAAGCAATGAAGCAGAATAAAAAAAATTCTTTCCTCTATACAATAACCCAATTTATTTATCTGCACGCGTTTTTGCTAACCTGCCTTGCTATATTCTTATACCTTTGATAGAGTTACCTGGAACTCCATACATACCACTTCTAGCACATGAAAGCTCTCACGTGGTCTAGATAACGTTCCGCGCCACACTCGCGCTGCCATCAGGTTGGGCAAGAGCACGCTTGCTTTTCATGAACGCCTGGCGGGTGTGAGCCATGGTCTGAGCTGACGGGCTCACATCGGCTCCGGATTTTATGACCAATTTTGCAGTGCTAATTATTTTTTACCGCGGTATAACTATTACCACTGTGTCTGTGAGAGTGCGGGTCATCAACCGGTACCGGTGGCTACCAAAAGGTACGATTTTTCGCCAATTTCCCGGGAATTTCAGTGGAGGCCGGCGCCGTTCGACTTAGTCTAATCGAACAGCTTGGATCTGCCCATAGCCAGGCCCAAACTCTGCGAGGAAAGGCCGTCGTCTTCGGGCGGCGGCTTTACAAACATGTCGACCGAGATGGAGACGTCCATTGTTCGGGACCCGGCAAATTCCGCCGTTAGCCAGATGTGTGTTGAAATTCAAGGGGAAGAAATTTCTTCCGAGGAATTCAACGACGATGCAGAGTGGTCGCACATAGGCCGGCGTATAAAGACCTTGGCCGGCCATGGGACTGCCGCTCGCCAGTCAAGACTTACGACAAATAACTTTGCCAGGAACGTGAAAGCTTCCGTGACGAGGGCAGCAAGGATGCCGGACGCTCTACCGAGGGAGGAGACTAAGGTGATAGTGCGGCCTCGGGGCGGCTCTAACATCGCGAGGACTCAGACCGCCACCGTGGCATCAGGCATCATGACGGCGGCGAACGTATCAAGGGAGGACGGAACAGCGGACACCTTCTGCCCCAACAGGCAACAAAACATCATGGTGGTGAGTACCCCCGACGACATACGTGCTTCACGTTACGCCGAGATAAAATCGATCTGCATTGGTGGCAAGGAACACGTGGTTGTCGCATATCAAACCGCGCCATATGGCACCGTTAAAGGCATTATTAGAGGTATCCCAATAGAGGACTCCACGGCCGCAATCGACCGGAACATTGTTAACTCGAGAAATCCCTTGGCACTTGGCGCGAAGAGGATTGGTAGCTCGACCACAGTCATCGTGGCTTTCAAGGGCCTGAAGGTCCCGAATTACGTGTGCTACGGTCCCGTTCTCACCAAGTGCAGCCTATATCGAAAACAACTCGATTTATGCAAGCAGTGCGGAAAGGTGGGCCACCGCCGCGACGTTTGTCCAAACCCTCACGTAAGGGCTTGCTTTGCTTGCGGGGCCGTTGACCCCAAGGAAGCCCGTAGCTGTACCCCCACTTGCAGATTGTGCGGAGGGCCACATCTGACCGGTGACAAGGTTTGCAAGAATAGGTTCAAGGTCCCATACGTAGTTACAAGGAGACAATGGGAGCGCAAGATGGCCGAACAACAAGCGCAGCAGCAACAACGATTATCTCTCAGAGCTGAGGAATTTCTATCGCTGATGTCAGCAACCGCAACACCTGCCGGACCAGCTGGTCGCCGAGCGTCACGTTCCGTCTCGAAGCGCAGGGCCAACGAGAGTAGACAGCGTAGCCTTAGCCGTAAGCGATCGCAGTCACGTGACCGCGTGAGCTGGGCCGATGCAGCAAGGCACGGTGCCAAGAAAGCGCAGGGGGGTGCCACCACCACCACCACCACCTCCAATACCGCAACGACCACCGCAACGACCAAGACAATTACCACCAGCAAGACCGTCGATGGCAACAACAACAGCAAGACGAGGGAAGGCGAGGCGATGAGGACGTTGAAGGAAGCCAACGAGGCACTCAGGCGCAAAAACAACGAGCTCGAGACGACAGTCAGTAGGCAAGAGGCCACTATTAGCAAGATGGCAAACGAGATCATGGAAATCAAGAAGCTTCTGACGACCCGTTCGACCAATAACGAAACGCCCCAAGCGGTATCATGTGAACCAACACCCAGCATCAGCAGCGCTGTACCATCAACATCGGCTGAGAAGGAACCGGCACCCAAGAGACGAGCGATCGAGAGCGTGAAGGAGCGCAAGCTCAACGACCGGGTGGACAACCTGAAAGACAAGGTCGACCAAATCGAGGAACACCTCGACGGGCTCGAAGATTATATTAAGACAACGTTCACCACGATGACTAACGACAGGTTCGCCGCCATCGAACGGACGTGTCAGCAGTTAACGAACGCAATACAGCAAGTAATGCGGCAGTACAATCAGCAACAATCATGGCCGCTACAGCAACAGCAACAACTACAGCAGTGAAGGGTCTCGTGACCTGGCACTGGAACTGTAACGGTTTCGCTAGCAAGAAGGCAGTCTTGCAGCAACACATAACACAAGTAGCAAGCAAGCCAGATATAATCATGATACAAGAGACTCGCACTGATGCAGTGTCGCTACCCGGTTATCGGCTTTACGCCGAGTCTCCAAAGGTCAGCGGCGGTAGAGGGATATGCACATTGGTTCGCAAGGGACTCACCTTCATTGAGCACGAGTTGCACAATAGTAAAATTGAATAGACTCTCATCGAGGTCGTTACGGGCAAGAAACAAAAGCACAGCACCTTTCTGCTTAACGTCTACAGTAGCCCTTCACACTGGAAGCAAAAATTCAAGACTCTTCTTCACAGAGCCAGCACCGTGGCGGGGACTCACAGGCTCATCGCCTGCGGGGACTTCAACGCGGCACACCCGGCATGGGGATATAACGAGCAATTGGCCAAGGGGCGAGACCTGTTCCAAGATACATTAGACCTGGGCTTCACCCTCATCACAGACCCGACTGATCCTACAAGGATTGGGAACTCTGTGTCCAGGGATACGACGCCGGATCTCACGTTCGTGAAGAACGATGAGAAGGGGAATATCTCCTGGCGCAACACAGGGTCAGAGCTCGGCAGCGACCACTACATCGTAGAGATCATCATAACGGAAGAGGTCAAGGCCTCGGAGGACACCAGAAAACATAATTTTACTGATTAGGATGCCTTCCGTAGCCTGTTACCAGCGGAGATCGAGGAAATCGAGAACATAGAAGAATGGTCCGCCCACATCGCGGAGAAGGTCAAGGAGGCGACCAAAATCATAGAAACGGATGAGCAGGTCGACAAGGTTGACAGCCGCCTCGCGCACTTATTCGAAGCAAAGCAATCTATCCTAAACAGGTGGAAGAAGCAGCGACTAAATCGGCGCCTAAGGAAGAAGGTAGCGGAGCTGAATCGCGCCATCGAAGTTCATTGTCGGCTGCTCTGCACGCAACAATGGAACGAAATCTGTAATGCTGCGGACGGGCAGATGCATTGCGGCAAAACCTGGAACTTGATGCGGCATCTGCTCGACGAGACTAAAACAAAATCCCACCAAAGCGACCGCCTCGCAAAGATCATTCACAGAGCAGTCAAGGAAAACGGCGAAACCAAAGTAATCAGACGCATAAACAGCAAGTACCTTCCGGTTACACCCACGGAAAGGCATCCTGACTACGGCGGTCAATCCAACGAGAAGCTCGACCGCGATATCAGCGTCGAGGAGGTGCGAGCGGCCCTGCACGAACTAAACAGCAAGTCGGCGGCCGGCCCGGATCACATCTCGAACAGAGCGCTCAAGAACCTCAGCGATGTGGCCATCGAAAACCTCACCGGTTACTACAACAAGTGCTGGAGTGCGGGGTCACTGCCCCAGCAGTGGAAGACTGCCAAGACCATACTCATCTCCAAACCAGACAAGCCGCCGAACACGGACAACCTACGGCCCATCTCGCTCACGTCCTGCGTGGGCAAGGTGTTAGAGCACGTCCTCATGTGTAGGTGGCAGGATTACCTGGAGGAGTCGGGACTATACCCCACCACGATCATCGGGTTTCCGCGTTCCCTCGGCACCCAAGACGCGATGATTCTGTTGAAGAAAGATATCATTGACGATGACACCCTAACGAAAGACAAGAAGGCTATTCTGGGGCTGGACCTGCAGAGCGCCTTCGACAAGGTGAAGCACTCTGCGATCCTAGCCCAGGTGTCCAGACTCAACATGGGTGCTAGAACGTGCAATTACATCAAGGACTTTCTGACGGGGCGGACTACCGAGCTCTGCGCAGGCGATCTACGGCTCCAAGAGAAGAGGCTCGGCAGTGTTGGGACCCCCCAAGGCTCTGTCATCTCGCCGTTCTTATTCAACCTCGTTATGATCGGGGTGGCCAAGCGACTCTCTCGCGTCGAGGGCGTCGGGCACACCATCTACGCCGATGACATCACGCTGTGGGTTCCGGGAGGCAGCGATAGTCACATTGAGAGCACGCTGCAAGAAGCCGTCGACGCGATTGAGGACCAGCTGAACGGTTCCGGTTTGACCTGCTCACCGAGCGCGTCAGAACTGCTGGTGTTACCACCGAAGTACTTCAGACGTGAGAAAAGCGAAGCGAGGGATTACGACGCCATCAAGATTGTGACGAGAAACGGCCACGTGATCCCGGAGGTTGACAAAATCAGGGTGCTCGGCATGATTATAGACAAGCGACGGGGCAATGGCGAGACTATTTCCCGCCTTACAGCCAAGATTACCAACGCCATACGTCTCATCAGACGGGTTGCCAACCGCAAGGCCGGGATGAAGGAGGAAAGCTTGATTCGGCTTGTGCACTCCTTCGTAATCAGCCACGTCCCCTACGTTGCAGCCTTCCACAACTGGATGCAATGTGAAAGGAATAAAATCAACGCCCTGATACGCCGAGCTTACAAGGCGGCGCTCGGACTATCCGAGTGTACGAACACCAACAAGCTCCTGAGCCTGGGGGTACACAATACCCTCGACGAAATTGCGGAAGGGCAACGGACCACCCAGCTGGAGCGGCTCTATAGCCGCGTTTGCATGAATGCGACAGTGTCGCATCGCATCGCATTTCCAGCGCATCACATTCATGTAAACAGTAGTAATGCGCTAGGAAGGCGCATCGCATTAATGCGTCAGGCGAGGGTAGATTTACGGGCGCGAGTCGACTCTCTCGGAGTATGTAAACGCAGGATCGTCGCATTAGGAATGATGGGAAGGAATTAGCCACCAACATGGCGGCGGTCCCGGCTGCCCGCTTCGACTTGAATTTGGCGTTGCTTTTGTAAAATGCACTTCGTTCGCAGCAAATGATTGTGTAAACGGCTTTCGCTTAGTCTCAGGCCGCTTCGACGACTTGGTATTAAGGATAACCTTGTGGTGTTTTCGAGATCGCTTCTCGTTTAGAACGAGGCGAAGCCTAACGAAATGAACATTCGAGATGTCAGCGCTACCTATCGCTATAGTCGGAAAATAGCCGCAACGACGACTAAGGGCCTCCGAGATCCGAAGATCTCGCTGGCCAGCTAAAGCTGCAAAAAAACGTGCGCTGCTTCGCGTCCACTACACTATAGCGTCTAGCGTACGCTATAAGTTGCGTACGCTAAACTAAAGCTGTCTATATCTCGGCACTCAACCACCAACGTGCACTCGGCCCACTACCGGAAACCAGTTACACCGGAAGTCGGTTGCACTTCAGTTATACGACACCATATGGCGCTACGTTTTTGCGAGAGTTAAGGCGCTACATGTAAACGGTGTCGCATCGCCTTTCCCAAATGCGCTTGGAAATGCGATGCGCCACTGTCGCATTCATGTACACGGGGCTTATATGACCGAAGCCGGCAGGCGCGTACTTCAATACTTGGGCTTCACGCCCGGAGCGAAAGCGGCGAGTAGCGACGTTTCTGTCCCGGACGGAAGCCGGCGCCGGATTCGGGTGGACATCATCCCGCGAAACATGATGATGATGATGACGATGATGTTTGAGGTTTAATGGCGCAAGGGCCTAGTATGGCCAAAGAGCGCCATGCTAGTGGTAATGAATATGTCGCGGTGTGATGGGCTCTGTGAATTTAATGGGACCTGGCTGTAAAGGGGCTAAAAGAGTGTGTAAATTGCATAAAAATTTCAGGTAATAAAATTATGGCAATGATTAATGACATGTACTATGATCATTGAAATGCATAAAAAGAATGCTGCATTATATAAAATATGCGAGATGCTAAAATTGTCTAAGAGCACTACTGCCTCGCCAGAGCCCTTGAAACACAAGGGCCGAGAGGCATGTGCTATGCGAAATAGCTTTCACAGCGGCATCCTCTGGAGAGAGGGGACGCTATGAACGTATAGGGCTAATTACATGTAACACAACATCTTTCCGGAAGTCTACAACTGAGTTGGTGTCAAAGAGCGGTTCTGGGCCGAGTAACATTACAGGATGAAGGGGAATGTGCTGCCGGTATGCTAACGGAAAATGTTTCTTTCTGTCAGATTCGGCTTTCCGACACGCCAGGAGGACATGGAGGACGGTCAGCCTCTCGCCGCATCTCCCACAGGTTGGGGGCTCATTTCCAGTGAGTAAAAAATGGTGGGTGCCAAATGTGTGTCCTATTCTTAGACGGCAGAATAGGACATCTGTTCGGCGTGATTTTGTTGCAGAAGGCCAGAACCCTAATTGTGGCTTTATTATGTGCAATTTATTATTTGTTTCCATGTCCCACGAGCGTTGCCAGTAGTTTCGCAGTTTTCTGCGCAAGTAGGGCCTCACATCTGTGTCAGAGACTGGTGCGGTAGGATTTACAGAATACGATGCAATTGATGCAGTCATCTGGTCCGCCAGAACATTGCCTTCGATGCCCCTATGACCCGGCACCCAGCATATGATGACATGCTGGTTACATATATACGTTTTACATAGGACGGAATAGAGTTCATTAATTACCGGATTTTTGTGGTTACAGAATGACATCAAGGCCTTCACAACACTTAGGGAGTCCGTATATATAACTGATTTCTCGAGTTTTGATTTCTTTATATACTTTACAGCCGACAACAGTGCGTAGGCCTAAGCCTTAAAGATGCTTGTTTCCGGATGCAGTACATCGGATTCCGAGAAGGATGGGCCGACGGCTGCATAGGACACCCCCTCGCGTTACTTTGATGCGTCTGTGTAGAACTCCGTGCAGGAGTGTTTGTATTGGAGTTCCCGGAAATGCAGTTGTATTTCAATTTCTGGAGCGTGTTTTCTAACTTGAATGAAAGATATATCACATTGTATCATCTGCCACTCCCAAGGAGGTTGCAGCTTAGCTGGGGGCATTAGGCGATGTTTGAGGATTGGGACATCCATCCAGCTCCCTCACACGCATCGAGAAAGGTTGTCTTACGGAAGGACGATTCCGAAAGAGTGTAAAATTTGTCATATCATTAGCGGTATTAAAACACCCATGTTGGGGGTTAGAGTGCACTTTCAGAAAATATGTTTGGCTGATGTATGTTCTCTGCAGATGAAGTGACCACTCATTTGATTCTACGTATAAACTTTCAATGGGACTTGTTCTGAAAGCGCCCGTGGCTAACCGGATTCCTAGATGGTGGACCGGATCTAGCATCTTTAGCGCACTCGGGGCGGCAGAATGATAGATCACGGCACCATAATCTAGTCGTGACCGAATCAGGCTCTTATAGAGATTCATTAAGCACATCCTGTCACTACCCCACATAGTCTGCGATAGAAGTTTAATTAGGTTCATTGTTTTCAGACATTTTTCTTTAAGATGTTTTATGTGTGGGATGAAAGTGAGTCTATTGTCAAGTATAACACCTAGAAATTTGTTTTCTTTGTTTACAGGTATCTGTTGTCCACACAGTTCTAGGCAAGGATCCGGAACCAGGCCTCTCTTTCTTGTAAACAGAACACAAGAACTCTTGTGAGGATTGATTTTAAAGCCATTTTTCTCTGCCCACTGTGACACCTTGCTCAAACCATGCTGTACCTGTCTCTCGCAGACTGTGAGGTTGCAGGATTTGAAACCTATTTGTAGATCGTCTACGTAGACGGAATAGAAAATAGCTGGTGGTAAAGATGCACGAAGCGTGCTCATCTTTACGACAAAGAGCATGCAGCTGAGTACGCCACCCTGGGGTACCCCAGCTTCCTGTATAAATGTACGCGACAGTGCAGGACCTATTTTCACTCGAAATGTGCGGTTCTCTAGGTAGCTCTCTATAGTATTTAACATATTGCCGCGGATACCTAGCGCGGAAAGATCGCGCAGGATTCCGTACCGCCAGGTTGTGTCGTACGCTTTTTCCATATCCATAAATACACATAAGAAAGATTTCTTGTGCACGAAGGCATCGCGAATGCTCCCTTCGATGCGCACAAGATGGTCAGTTGTAGATCGCCCTTTCCGAAAACCACATTGAAATGGGTCAAGCATTTTACTGGACTCTATGCACGAGACGGCGATTGATCATTTTTTCAAATACCTTACAAAGGCAACTTGTCAGGGCTATCGGGCGGTAACTTGCCACTGAGGAAGGATCTTTGCCTTGTTTCAAAACCGGGATCACAATGGCTTCTTTCCATGCAGTCTGAAAGGTATCCCGCAGCCCAAACGGTGTTGAAAATTGTGACTAGTGTAACTTGGGTGTCTTTATGTAAGTTTTTGATCATTTCATACATGATTCTGTCAGATCCCGGTGCAGAGCTCTTGCATACGGTCAAGGCAGCTCTCAACTCGGCAATGCTAAAAGGACAGTTGTATGGTTCATTCTGTTGACATTTTCTCATGAGTGGCTTACATTCTTCTATTTGTTTATATTACAGAAAGGACTGCGAGTAATGGTTGGCACTGGACACGCTCTCAAAGTGCTCCCCAAGTGAGTCCGCCTGAGCTTGTAGGGTATCGCCTTCTGTGTTTACCAAAGGCAGTGCATATGTTTGTCGCCCTCTTATCCTATTGACCCTGTTCCAGGCTTTGGCCTCATCTCTGAACGAGTTAATACTCAATAGAAACTTCTGCCAACTTTCTCGTCTGGTCTGTCGGCGTGTTCGCCTGCCTTCGGATTTTGCTTTTTTAAAGTTGCTAAGATTCTGCGCAGTGGGAAAAGCGCGTAGCAACCCCCACGCCCTGTTCTGTTTTTTACGAGCGATCCTACAATCGTCGCTACACCACGGGACACGCCGTTTGCAGGCCAAGCCTTTTACTTCTGATATCCATTTATATGCTACATCTATTATGAAGGCTGTAAAGGACTCGACTGCAGCATCAATTCCTAACAAAGACAGGTCAGCCCATGAGATACTAGTAAGAGATCGTAATTTCTCCCAATCAGCTCTCTCAATCTTCCACCTAGGAGCGTGTGGTGGATATTCGTTGTCTTTAGGTGATCTTAGCAGTATAGGGAAGTGGTCGCTGCCGTAAGGGTTGTCGGTAACTTCCCATTCAAGTTCAGGCAGTACAGACGGGGAGACTATGCTAAGATCTATGGAAGAATATGTTCTGTTTGCAAGAGAGTAATATGTGTATTGCTTCTTATTCAACAGACACGCACCCGAAGAAAAAAGGAACTGTTCGAGAAGACGTCCTCGCGCATCTATACGAGGGTCGCCCCACAGGGAGTTATGTGCATTGAAGTCGCCAAGAACAACATAGGGTTCTGGCAATTCACCTATAAAGGTCTGAAATTCATGTTTGCTTAGTTTATAATGTGGGGAAATATAAAGCGAGCAAATAGTGATAAGTTTGTTTAGCAGAATAACTCGAACCGCCACTGCCTCAAGGGCCGTTCGTAGCTGTACACGTTGACAGGCTATGCTTTTTTGCATTATAATTGCAACACCGCCCGATGATGCTATCGCATCATCGCGATCTTTTCGAAAAGTAACATACTGTCGAAGAAAGTTTGTGTATTTTGATTTCAAGTGTGTTTCCTGTAAACACAGCACTTTTGGATTGTGTTTACGGATGAGTTCTTGAACATCATCAACATTCCTAAGTAGACCTCTGACATTCCATTGAATGATTTGTGTATCCATATTTTCAATTAAATTGGTGCTGTGTTTACGGAAACGGAAGGGATGTCTTAGATTACAGAGCCCTTTCGAGGCCCTGTAACAGGGGTTTTGCTCTTTTTGAAGCGTTCGAGGGAACCTCGCCGCTCCTTAGGCGCCTGGTGCGCCTTGAGGATAGGTGTAGTGTCCATTGCCTCTTGTGAGGCGCCGGACACGTGCTCTTGCGAGCGAGAAGTTTCCCGAGAGGGTCCTGCCTTGGAGGGCAAGACCCCTGCGCCCAGCAGCCCGGAGGTCGATGGGGCTCCCTGAGGGATTTGGCTGCACCGGCCGTTGCCAGCGCTGGAAGGGACCTGGGATGTTGAGGCAGCCTCGGCTGCGCCCACCTTCGGGGTCGACGGTCCCTTCTCCTCGGTTGACGGAGCAGCGCTAGCTGCAACCGCCGCAGGGGCACATGGCGTAACTGCCGACTCACTGCTTGTGGGTCGGACAGCCGCCGGAGGCCGTGTGACGCTGCCCCCTGACGCGCCACATCGGCAAAGGTTTTCTTTGGCAGGTATGCTACCCGCCTTCGTGCCTGTCTGAACGATACATTGACTTTTACTTTTATAGTTACTATTTCTTTTTCCTTCTTCCAGGAGGGGCACGACCGCGAGTACGCGGTGTGATCCCCGTCACAGTTTACACAGTGGAGAGAGTTATTACATGCTTCAGTGGGGTGTTCAAGGGCACTACATTTCGCACATGTTTGGCGGCCTCGGCAGCTCTGCGAGCTGTGGCCGAAACGCTGGGATTTGAAACATCTCAAGGGATTTGGCACGTACGGTCTTACACGAAGCTTGATGTACCCGGCCTCGATTGACTCGGGCAGGACACTTGAATTGAAGGTGAGTATTATGTGTTTCCTCGCAATTTCTTTACCGTCTCGCCTCATCTTGATTCTTTTGACATTTATGACATTTTGTTCACTGAAGCCCTCCAACAGTTCAGCCTCAGTGAGCTCCAGCAAATCATCGTCGGAGACAACGCCGTGGGAGGTATTCATCGTGCGGTGCGGGGTACTACTACTTGGGTCTCCCCAAATGATAATAGTTTAGGCAGTTTCTCAAATTGTTTCAGGTCGCGCAGCTCCAAGAGGAGGTCAGCGCTAGCCATCCTCGACACCTTATATCCTGGGCCAAGAACTTAGGTAAGAGACTTAGACAAAAGGAACGGGGAGATTGATCGTACTTGTTTAGCTGGTTTTTCTGCGTGGATGACATGAAAACGAGGAAAATTGTGGACTTGGCGTCCAAAAAACTGAAAGACCTCTTCGGTGCGCCCTCGTTTCTGAGGGCGATCAAGGATTTTGGGAAAAGCGTTTTCCATAAGTACAGTTGGGTTTTCGGCCGCGATGCCGACACCCACCATGGATCCCAAAAGGGGGACGTGACAGGAGCTCCTGCTATAGAAACCCTGCAAACGCGAGCCGTACATCGCTGCTATAACCAAATACAGCATAACCAAGGCTGGCCAGCTACACAAGGTTAACCCTTGCCGCCGGGAAACTAGGAAGTGCGGAGAAGTGATGAGAAGACAGGAAAGATGAAAAAGACGAGAGAGAAAGACCAAGATTGGAGAGGAGGACAGGAAAAGGCGACTGCCGATTTCCCCCGGGTTGGTCAATCCGGGGGTGCCGTCTACGTGAAGCAGAGGCCAAAGAGGTGTGTTGCCTCCGCCGAGGGGCCTTAAAGGTCCGAACACCCGGAATCGGCTCAACCTCCAGGATCCCCCTTTCCCCGGACACGGCTAAGCCGCGCACGGCTACACGCGGGAGGGTCCAACCCTCGTGTGCTCGGGTCCGTGGTGTCGCAACACACCAAACGCCTGCTTGCGCAGACGCCCCTGCGGGGCCGAGAAAAATGAACCCGGAGTATAACAAGGAGAGAAGAGCGGCGAGGGCCAAGGCCCCCATCGACTTTCACGCCAAGGACGAGCACGCAAGGTTCGTGGATGCGGCAGAATACCAGGGAGACTGCGCGGCGTTCGTAGCTACCGTCATCGAGGCGTCATCCGGCGCGACGAGGGCAGCAGCGAGCTTACGGGTCCGCGAGGCGTGTCAAGCGGAGGAGGTGGCCATTGCCCTGGCCATTGCCGACCCCGGGTGCCAGACGGTGTTGTGCGATTCGCGAAGTGCAGTGCGGAATTATGCAAAAGGTAAAGTGTGTGGTGAGGCTGTGCGCGTTCGGTGCTCGGCTGACCTGAAACGACAGAATCGGCATGTTAGAATCAAGTGGTTACCGGCGCACGCTTCCAACGATGCGTCCGAGAAGCACGATAACCACAACGAGACGGCACACGCAGTGGCGCGAGCGCTAACCAACCGCGCCGCTGCAACCGACCGTCCAACGTGGTGTAGTGCAAAGGACCGCATGAGGACGTTCAATGAACTTACACAGTTCCACCGCCTGGGTCGAAGGACTTTCCCACCCCCGCACCCGGGGCTGAGCCGAGCGGAGGCGGTGCTGTTCAGACAATTGCAAACTGGTTCTTTACCCAGCCCAGCGTTAATGACTCATCTATACCCAAAATATATGTGAGTGATGTGTGCCGCGTGTGCCAGCGGGAGAGGGCCACCCTGACGCACATCTTATGGGATTGCACCAAGTTCCCCAATGAGGCTTCGACAAGTACAACGATTCCGCCACGACTCGCGGCTGCGGCGGAATGCTACGACCACGAAAGTCAAACCTGGGCCATCCAGCAGGTCTCGGCGGCTCTTGAAAGACAAAGGCCGAGCGAAACCGACGGAACGTTGCCCCTCAGGGCGACCGACCGCGGGAGTAACACGAGCTGGAGTTGAGTAGAGACCACCCACTGAGAAGACGTCAGGGCCCGCGTCACGGCGCCATTTAGTCATGGTGTCGATCTGCAGGCGACTACATGAAGTTGTCTCTCTCTCTCTCATGAACACCTTTGTATTCGCCGCGAAAGCCTAACTACTATACTGGCTCATAACAAGTGAACGAGAAAATGGTCGAAAACTCCACCCCAAGAGCAGTTCCATTTGAAGCGAATGGCAGCCTATCGGAAATCGCGTTATGTGACAATGTTGTGAATTATGCTGCCTCGAACGTTGAATACATGGATCGCTGCACGTGCGCAACTACCGAGAAACTGTGTAGAAAAAAAGCCACTGACGTTGACCCATTGTTAGAATATTCAGCGTGTAATGCGCAGATTTTAGCTCTAACGTCTATTGTGGTTTTTCGAATGTCAAGTATATTGGTTATTGAACAGCCGCCTCTAAATGCCTCCAATATAAATTTAAAAAAGTGCCTTTCTTAAGGCATTTATTCCTTGGAGTTATATTGTTTGGTTAATAGAAGTTTTAATGTTTAATGTAATCACATTCTATAAAGCTCTATATACACCGATCAAAAAGCACGTCTAGATGTTTAGCTGAAGCTTAGCGAAACCGCTCGCAGTGCACAAGTTCTTGCTGACTTTATCGCAACTGAATCTGTTAGAAGGAGGTCAGCAAAACTGACATCTGAAGAACTAAAGGATAGAATGCGTAAGCCTTCAACATAGGTTCTACATAAACATACGCTTCGCAAACATATTCTCCACACAGAAAAATAAATACCACTGTAACGTTCTCAGATGAGACTTGCCCTTGTACTATTCTGAATAAAAACACATGATCGCAACATTTCTAATAATAAGGAGACGCTGAGCCCCCAAAAGCATCCTCATCATTATCATAAATTGTTCCCTATCGAAAACATGTACAAAACAAACCAAAATGAAGGCGCGTACGCACGTTCTCAATTTTGTGCCAATATTTGTGCTTTTGAAATTCGAAACTATTGATGAGAGCACAAGCTTTAGCTGGATGAAAAAAAAATTACAATAAAGAATGCATTTTTACATGGCAAACATTTTGTTTCTCTCGAAATAACCCTCGATATCCTGTAAAATATTCATCATATTTGATCCCAATCTCTTATTTCAGGCTGCGAACAATAAAATAAAATCAGCATGTAATTAGAAATTTAGTTTTGTAATGAGAGAATAACGTGTTCTTTTAACGCAATAACCAAGCGTAAGATTTCTCTCATGTCAATGATTCATGTAATTCACATCGCTGAGCAGCTCTTTACACTAATTTTTGCTTTTAACAGCCACAAATGTTAGATGTGGAATGCTTACCTTAAGGAGCTGGCATCTTGTGCACTCTGCAAGTAGTAATAATAAAGACCAAAAGGAACGATCGGTCAAAAAGTGAATGGTGAGGTACTCCTCGTATACCTTCGTACGGAACGCTACAGTTAACACGAATTCGGAGGTAACTCAATTGTGTACGAAAGTCAGTCTTTTATAATTGTACGTAAACTGTGGATAACAGCGTATGACAAAGCGTCTTGTTGAAATAGATAATGTAGCACTAAATTGAAAGCTCTTAGGATCTCATATGCACGGCACTCACTTCACTGCGGCTAGCGATGGAAGGGCAAGAAGACACATAGATGGTTTCAGTAGACTTGCCCCAAGCAAAGCAATGCTTGCAGCAGCTTATATTTAAAGCGAAAAAGCTTATTTAGTCATACATAAGTAACAAATGTATAGCATCGCTTCTTATGCTAGTTTTCTGGAGAGGAATGAAACCTGAAATATTGTAATAAGAAGCAAATGCACGACAGTTGAGTGCAACTTACGTAGGCAGAAGAGGCCCCTCCCAAATAACGGAATCGCGCCAGCCGAACGCCTCGGTAATTAAAAAAAAATTATTCCGCTGACGCAACCCGGCTCAATAGAAAGTTCCGGCTGTCATGTTCTCCGTCGGCGGGATCACCGGCTGTCAGGTTCTACACGCCAGTCCAGAATGCGCACCCATTGATGGAAAAGCGTTCGTGTCCGCCTTCGAAGGGCAAGTGCCTTCTGTAGTTGCACCGGTATATAGTGCCCGTCAAAAAGTAAAGCTACGCTTTAAAAGGGCACAAAAATGTAAGAACGGAATTTTGGAACTTAGCTAGATGGCTCCATCATGACCACGTGAGTTCTTCAGGTATAGCCTAATAAAGGCCGCTGAAAAGTTATGTTGTGGCACTGACGAAGTCTTGGAGGGGTCAGTTAAGGCGACTTGATCAGCAGCGTCACCTCAAGGAGAGAGTCCGTCGAGAAGAACCGACCAAAATTGTTCCGCGACCACACTACAATGTTACATGCGTCTGTTAGCAAACATCGAGAATGTTTACGAAAATTTACGGAAACTCTATGACACACAGTGTCTTTTTCAAAGGTCCACGACTAGTGCGGATTAGGAGTTAAACGGTATAATACGTGACTGGCATAGGCATTCCTTGCGAGGGTCACTGTATGTTTATGCTGGCAGTGCAAATTGCGAAGCTTTGCATACGATAAATATTACATTGTGGTTTTTAACATTAGTTCACAGGTGAACTCATTTCCCAAAAATCCACGTTACCGCTTTAAAACCACCGAGGATATTGTCCATGCCGCAATTCCTTTCTCGGTATAAAAAGCTCCATGAAGCGTTTCGTGCTCGTAGGACAGTGATCGCTTCACCTACAGAGCAATGACCTTCAAAGTTCACCTGAAGCTTGTTGAAAGCACGCGGGGCGAAAGAATTCCAGCTGCCGTTATCGCAATCGATGGTGCACTAAGGTGTTCAACAAAACTCACACCAGTACAAGAAAAGAATAGAATGCGTTAGCCTTGAAATTTTTGCGCTGTCCTCTAAAGACAGAAGAACGCAGAAATTCCACTAGCCCTTTTTCAACCACCTCCCCGTTGCATAGAACAAAACATCGCCTTTTTTCGCTTTAAAAGTATTAAAAATGAACTATATGATGGCTCAAAATTTCGATACTGCGCTAACACTTCGCAACGCGGACTTTTAAACACAGGCTACTGTTTCGTTGTCTGCTAAACATAATATCGTTAATTATCGGAACCTGAGACGGAGTGATTGTTGGGAAGGTGACCCTTTCGGGTGACTTGAATGGCGGCAAGCAATAGCAACAGGCGTGCAAGGCATAGAGGAAACTAAGAGCAAACACTCAGCTGATGGTTGACCACGCCTGACCATTGCGCAATGGCCTCGGGTGGCAGTATCACCTGCAATGGCTCTTCGGAGTCCTAAAGTAGTGAAAGCTATGACTGCTGCCAATTCACTACCAATTAATTGCAGTGCCCGGCTAATGAAAGCAGCCTGCCAAATAATGCATCCCGCCGGTACATTAAGTCCAAATATAGCGCTAACAACTGTTTCTATGCGTGCTGTTTGTTTTTTGAGGTATTTTTCTCCTCCTCCGGAAAGCGTTTCGCATACTCACTATAAGATATACTACGCTCACTTTTGCATTTGTACGTCAAAAAAGGACGAACAATTTACCTTCAATTTACCTACAATTTAATTATTCTTCTTACTCATTGCGATGTATTTTGTGTACATTTCACAACATGTAATATCTGTCTTTCTCAGTAAATATTCCCAAATGAAATTTAGCAACCGTCTTTATTTGTTTCTAAGTTTTCTCCTAAGCAACGGGTCGCGTTCATATACTTTTATTTGTGGTAATAAATTTCAAATGAAGGAGCTAATATTTCCTTTTTTCATTAGATTTCTTGCTTTTACGCTGACAATTCGAAGTTTTCCTTGCAAATAAAGGCATAGGCATTACACTAACGATGCCTCAGCCACTTTCTGTTTACAACGAATCAAATCGATTTCTTTTGCGTTCCTGAAATATACAATTGAAGGCACTTCACCTGCTCTTCTAAACTCGGGCATATTATACTATTATCGTCATGACATTCGTAATGGGACGCGCCTCGGGCGTCGGCGTGTTGTGTACATTCAGGAAAGCTATTCCCTATGGCATTACCGGTTGCCGATCGGATAACACGTTATCACTCAATATTGCGGCTGACGCTCCCGCAAACATTGAAGACTTGGGTTGCTACACGTGCACAAATACCGACAAAACGGAGCATAATGACAGCCATTGCCGTTGCCATAATGTTGGAGCATTGTGCGCATATTGGAAACTTTGTGGCTGCAATTACGTCTGACGGAAGTAGTTTATTTTCTGCTTTAATGTGTATTGCACTATAAGGAATGTGAAGTTTATTGGTAATTCAACATCCGCTCGTTGGTCCCGGCACATATACGTTTAAAAATTTCCTAGTGCCTTTCTTTGTGTTCTTACCGTTAGGCTCTATATTGTTTTAGTGATACGAGATTTAGTATTGAAACTAACGACATTCTATCAAGCTGCGTATACGTGGATAGAACAACACGTCTCAAACTTTAGCAAGAACTTGTTGAGACCACTCGCAGTGCACGAATTCTTGCTGACGATATCACTGTTGTTTGTGTGCGAAGAAGTTCAGCAAAGCTGACACCTGTACAACTAAAGGATAGAATGCCTAAAGGGTAAGATTTCGACGCGGTCTTGAAATGGCAGAGGTACGCAGAACTTCCGCTGGCTAGATTTCAACAATCTCCCTGTCGCAGATGATAAAGCGTTGCCTTTGTTCCTCCTAAAAAGTATTAAAAGAATTCATGTTCAAAAACAAGCTATTCGACTGCTCGGAATATTGAAACTGAACTGATACTTCGCAAGGCGCGCATTTAAACAAAGGCTACTTTTTTCGCTGTATACTAAACAAATTATCGTTAATTTTCAGAAACTATTACGGAGTGAATGTTGGGAAGTTTACCTTTTCGTGTGACGTGAATAGCGGCAGGCGAGAGCAACAGGCGTGCAAGGCATGCTCGTTTTGCCAGAGCAGAGAGAAAACGAAGGCGAAGAGCAGAGATTGAGCTAACGCTTGACCGCGCCTGACCATTGACGTAGTGCCCTCGGATGACAGTGTCAGCGGGAATAGCTCTTCAGAGCTCTCAGTCAGTGATATCCTTGACTCCCGTTAATTCACTACCAAGGAATCACCTCTCGTCTTCAACTCGCCATCACGAGGAACAATATCCGACGAAACAACGCAACCCTCCGCTACATGCAGACTAAGTATAGCTCTAATCAGTGGTTCGAAGCGCGCTGTTAGTTGTTTTAGGTGTTTTACTCCCCAGGGCAGAGTTTCGCATGCTCACCTTAGCATGCGTAGCGTTGATTTTGCCATTTGTATGTCACTATAAGAGCGCGCGATTTACCCAGGAGGACACCACTAAGTTATCGAAATCCCTAATAGCGCATTTATTTACTTTAAGGGTTTATTTGACGGTATTTTACAGATAAGAAGGAAGGCATTGAGTAGGGTGGGGGGCAAGCAATACACAGTTTGCGTCTGATGTACGTCGAATGTCTGAAACACATCCAAAAGCAGGAACATCAACAAAATGGCAAATACGTACACGGCCAGGTCACAGCGACCGCTGGTAGTTTGGTTGCAATATAATGCGAGCTGCTCATCAGTGGCAACAAGCAACACCTGCCGTTAATAAAACGCGTAGGAGCATCGCATGAAAGCACTCTCCGATTACTCTTAATCGTGGTGGTGGGAGTCACCAGACACAATCTAAAGCATCGAGCGGAATACTTTAGCATGTTTTTATACTGGTGACTTCACATTCTTGCTACCATATGCATGCAGAAATTCACATGTAACCTAAATTCGACATAGGAAAATTCAACATACGACAGTAAGTTTTGGGACCAGTTCTGACGCTCCTGGCAGCTGAACAAGGCGATTATTAAAGCTCCTCTATCGAAGCGGCCTCCACTATTTAACCATTTCGAATACGAAGCAAGCAGTGCACAGGGGAAGCTCAAATGTGCGCAGTACCATTTATTTTGACAAATGGTGGAGAGGGCGACTGGCAGCTAACGTGATCGGCAACACACCAACGTTGATACTGCGTCGTGTGGTCGTTTTCCCTTTTTCACCTTTTTATTGTGCACTCTACAATATCAAGGAAGAGTCAATTAAAATACGTAAGTTCTGTAGTGAACAGCTCCGATTTTTACGTAGGACACTGGAGACAACCTCCATTTCAGTGAAATTAACGGCGTATGAAAGACTGGGCAGGCGTACATTGGAACACAGCAGCGAAGGATGGAACCCGTATTAAAGTTGCTTAAAGTTTGGATTAGAACAAGTTCAGAAGAGCGCTCTCCGGCTCACATACACAAAGTATTCAAGGTATCGCAGCGTTCCTGACAGCGCTGCCAAGTGAACTGTTGAAACCCACACTGGGAATTCGGTCATGAATCCGCTGGTGAAAAAGGATGACTTTTTTATAGAACATATTCAGGCCAAATAAAGCCAATATCTTGCAAATGAAATTTAAAAAGCCTTCAGTTACATATATAAATGATCTATTATTTGAGTATTACATAACAGGTATTCTTGCATATATTCTTTTGCCTCAGGCAGAAAGACGCACAGGGCTTCACAAACCTTCCTGTCGCTGTAACTCGGTTCAGTAGCCCGAAAGGAAAGACGTAGTGCAGTCGAATTCAATCCACACTTTTGGATGGGTTCATTTAATTTTTTTACGTCGAATATAGGAGCAGCGACATGGAAAAAAGAAAATGTTGCAGAGATAAATTTCCGTTGCAGAAAGGATACAAAAAAGGCACAGCCAGAGCAGATCTGTGGAGAAATTCTGCACAATAGTTTCTTAACAGTTACTTCAGTTTTCCGTGGCAGCACCATTTCTTCTTCCAAGAAAAAATAAAGATGAAGGAAACAGGCGTTGCAAAGGATCATTGCACAAAGTTATTTCTGAAAGTATACTTTCTTAATCGCGCCGAAGGGAGTAAAGCTGTCGTAGGTTAAAAGGGGCAGGACCCTCTTTAGATGCCATTGCGAGTGCATCTCCATGTTCATTTAACGTTAGACGATTTGCTAATACTAAGCGAAAGAGACTTAAGTGTCTTAGGCGAAGGAGATAGCTTCTAAAGAATCTGTTAATTAGGATGACGTAAATGAAGAACAGGAAGACTGGCAATCAATGGACCTATATCAGGGGAGTGTTGTGTACAGAGATATTATAAGGCAATAGAACTGGCACAAATGGAACGGATAATCCATTGTAAGATTTTCAGCGTAGCTATGTTGAGCTAACACCGTCGGCAGAAGCTGCGTTGTTTAGGATGTTATGCTTCAAAAATATTTATTCTTCAGGAGATATTCTCTTTCTGGCACTTATTTGTCTTCATCTCCTGTCTCATTGTAGGTCCCTGCACTACAGGAGATACGCGGCGTGTAAGAGCCCGGCACTCATGGTCCATGTGTATTTCTTGTGAGCCACAATCTGATTGGCGATCTAATTCCTGTTCTGCATGATAGACAGAAGAGGCCTCGCTAAGCCTAATTTAAGAAAGGCCTGGATTTGATGTTTGAGCATCATTTGCATCTTAAGACAGGGGAAGTTTAGAAGTAGTAGTTGGGTGGGCAATGAACTGAAAGAGCTGAGTCAACTGTATAGTAAGCATTTATGCCAATGACTCCGATACGCACAAAAATAGATTGTATATTGTCTTTTCACTGCCCTCTTTACTGCCGAAGCTATGAGAGCAGAAAGAGATATGCCTACTACATGAGGTGCAGCTGCATGCCTGCGAGATCACTCTGCAATGATCGTATGAACTTTCACTCTTGAACAGATATTTTTCGTTCAATTATCTCAAAAATTTGAAATTCCAGCGCTCTCGCAGAACAGCTGAGTGAGAATCACTGCAGAGACAGCTTTGTTTTTTCTGTGATGAACGATATTTTAATTCGTGGTTTACTCCACCTTTACAACAGCGAGGAACAGTTCGGCGTCTCTTAATGATATGTCCATAGCGTGAAAACTGAATACTCTGAAGGGGCGATGATTTACCAATGTCACCCAGTAAATGAGTAGCCCTCTTTTTGATCTCTGTCGGACGAGTTTTCCCAGCGAAAGTAACAATAACAAATTCTCTTGAGATCTTCTTCTTCTCAAATAAGTGATAGCAACGCAATTCTGACGGGCTCCAGCCACAGAAAACATTTCTAAAATATCTTAAAGGGAAAGGCCTGAGTCGACCCTATGAACTTCTAGGGCCAGCGATCGCGCTGCGATTCCTTTCTTCGGAATGGCTTTGCGTGAGCCGTCACTTTCTCGTCGAAGGATGTTGCAATGTTTTAGGTTCCTTTTTCTTCTGTACCATGACCTCATAAACTTAACAAGTTCTGCCTACTTTGTGGCCCCTGGATGTCCCCCTAGCAAAGCTAAAGATGCTGAATGGATTTCACCATTCTTTTTGCATTGTAGCACACTGAAATACCTTTTTCCGATTAATACTAGAGCTCTGGAATTCCCCTCGAAGTAACATCATTCATAAGCTGTGCACTCATTTCTGTCCGCAGTGAAATTATAACTAAAGCCATAAACAAACAGACGAACGCATTGTTTGCGCCTTGGCTGAGGGTTCCTCAAAAATTTATCAATTACGGGTTCTCTTGCCCCCCCTTTCTGCGCAGGTGCTGGTGGTCATTCGTCCTTTCGAACTTTCGAGCGATTCTGTCTGTGTATTACATGGCACGCCCATTCTGAATTTTGTTCTGTAGTAACTGCTTCTCCAACTTCACAGAGCGTACTCAATCTATATTTAATTTTTCTGTCCAAATATTTATTTTTGCTTACGTTGGGGGGGGGTGCCCATTGTAAACAACGCTTTCTTTGAGCTTGATACATGCCCTCGGGACATAACGTTACGCATGTGCTTTTAGAATGTCTGCTCCTCTATGGTTGCTTCAACGCTTACAGTATGGATAAATAAAATGAAGAAAATAATGGAGCCGCCATATGCCTGAAACATTTATGTAGATGAGGGTGAAAGGAACTGTGCGTACAAACGGGCTGTAATTCAAACCTTACGCACGATGAATAAAACATCAGTAATGGATGCGAATAAATACGCAGTTAAAATGGGAGAAAAGTCGTCCAGAACCGTAGCTATTATTTTAGGCAAATAACCAAAATCTTTCATAAGGCTATAGTTTACAATGAAGCAATAATGTGCTTGAAGTCGCACATTTGTTTCACTTAGTATATTTGCGTACGTCGTGTTTCCTTGCGAAATTCCATAGTGAAGAAAGCCGGTAAGCAAGACATCAGTAAAGCTGTCTTTTCAGTGACTGTGCAATAGCTCAAACTGTTCTGTGTCTTTTATCTCCAGTGCCATGAGCGCTGGCGCAGAACGCCAGTGCCACTCTCCTTCCTCACCGCAGAACCCGCACCTGCAGCTGCCGCATGGGAGAGGGTGGCGGCAGAAGGGTGATATTGTCCCTTATTAGAGTTCCGTTACAGTATATGGACCAGGTACTATAGGTAAATTTTGTAAAATCCTTACTAGTATTGAGGTAACAAAACGCCACCGAATGCATATCGTTGGCCGCTGTATGTAGCAAGACACAATATTTCTTGTGTTCTGTCTAATTGAGGATTCTTGAACATTTAAAACCAATTTCTGTAGTAAAAACTTCAGGGCTAACCATTCCGTGAGAGAGCTGTGAACAGCTTGGAAACAGCTGACTCGGCATCATTGGAATTCATATTTGTAATCACTTCTCGTCGTCTTAGAAGCAATCTCGGTAAATATGAAAAAGAAAAGAAACATAAATGTAGGTGACGTGTCCGCTTGCGCGCTTCAATAGGAATGCAGTGAAACGCATCGCATATACACGAACGGGCCCGTTAACCTGTCGACTAGATTCTTAGCACCCTCTGCTGCGTCGCAGGTCTGACCGCCGCCGTGGTCAGTTGCTTCGCAGCTGCTGGGGACTGAGGGCCGGGGTTTGATTGTTGTGTTCATAGGAGGTTGTGGCCAAGTGCTGCACCAGGGTGGCCAATCCTGCTCTGGTGAGGGAGTGCGTTACCGGTTCTGGTCACCGGGATCAGGCCACACTCCAGGCCTGTTTGTGCAATTTTATCAACACGCGGATTTTTTTTTAATCCGGTGGAAAATTGCCGCACCGGGATTCGAACCACGGACCTCTTGCACGCGAGGCGGGTGTTCTACCTCTACGCCACCGCTGCAACACCGCGGCAACCTGTCGACTAAGAAGCCACATAGCGATGGAAAGCGTCGTGAATAGATACAGAGGTGCTGACTCGCGATTTACGTCAGCGATGTTCTTGGATCCGTCGCAGCTGCTCAAGATGGCGATTCGCAGAAGCCTGTGTCCCTACCCTGTCACTTTCTTTGTGTGTGAGGGCGGCACGCCATAATTGTGGTTCTTTGAAATGCAGAATGCACACGAGCGAGCTTGCCACTTGCGTTACTCATATATATAGGGGCTTTTTTAGCGCCCACAAAAACGAGGTGGAACTTGGAAGCTATTGGAATGGGCGTTCAGGTGAAGGCTCTCCGCCTTTGTCATTGGAAGAGTTGCATGCAAGGTTATACTTGCGAAGTTAGCTCATTATTATAAGATAAAGCAATAAACAAAAATAAAAAAATTGATGTTTTCCTCTATACTATAACCGAAAATATTTATCAGGACGCACTTTCCTAACCTGCTTCACCATAATCTTATACCTTCGCTAAAGTTACACGGGAAAACATGCAAACGCCTTCTAGCACGTGAAAACTGACCCGTGATGCAGCTATTGATCCGCTCCACATTTGCGCTGCCATTTGGTTGGGCAATAGCTCGCTTTCTTTCGATGAGCGCCTTTGAATTCGCGGTGGAAACTCAACTACTATACCGAATCGTAAGCAGTAACCGAGAAAATGGTCGAAAGCGTCCCAAAAGCTGTTCCCTTTGAAACGAACGGCGGCGTATCGATAGCGCGTTATGTGACAATGTTGTGAATTACGCTCTCTCGACCATTGGCGACTTGGGTGAATGCATGTGCACAACTATCAAAGAAACTGGGGAGAAGGAAAGCCGCTGCCGTTGACCAATTGTTAGAAGATTCGGCATGTTTTGCGAAGTTTTGGCTGCGCATAGAGCCGATGGTTGCATGTTGTCTAGAGCTCTAACGTGTATTGCAGCGTTGCGAATGTGATGTTTATTGGTTATTGAACATACGCCTCTAAGTGTCTACACATATAAATAAAAAATAAACAATGTCCTAGTGCCTTTCTTAGCGCAATTGTCTGTTGGCGTAATAATGTTAGCATAATAGGATTTTGATTGCTTAAAATACTCACCTTCTATACAACTCTATATACAGTGATCAAAAAGCCCGTCTCGAAGTTTAGGTGAAACATGATGAAACCGCTCGCAGCGTACAAATTCTTGCGGACGTTAGCACCATTGAATGCGTAGGAACATAGTTGTCGCACGGAAAAATAAATGTCACTGTAACGTTCTCAGACGAGCACGGGCCTTATATTATTTTGAATAAAACCTCATGATCATGACATTTCTAGTGTGCTGCAAATAATGCGACGCTGAGCAGAACAAAAGCATGCTCATAATCATAATAAAATGTCCCGTACAGAAAAACAATGATAAAATAGACGAAAAGGTAGGTGCCTACACACGTCCTTCACTTTGCGTCAACATTTGTGCTTTTGAAATTTGAAACTATTGACGAGAGTACAAGCTTCACGTAGGAAAAAGACATTGCAATAAAAATACATTTTTTACATGAGAAACATATTACTTCCCTCGAAATTATCCCCAATATCCTGTAAAATATTCGTCACACTGGCGTGGAAAGTTATTCAGTATTGCTACTCCTTGACGCCAATATTTCTCACGCAATCTTTCAATTGAGGCTGCTCACTATAAAATGAAATAAAATTATACTTTCAAGGTTACTTTTCTAATGATCAAATAACGTCTTCTTTTACCATAACAGCCAAACATAAGCTTTCTCTGATGCCAATGACTCATGTAATTCACATCGCTGCTCAGCTCATTACATTTATCTTTGCTCTTAACAGCCACAAATGTTAAATGTTGAATACTAACTTGAAGTAGCTAGAATGTTGTACTCTGCTAGAGATAATAATAAACATCATAACGAAAGGCCAGTCGAAAAGTGAACGTTAGGAACTCCACGTATACATTCGTAAGAAATGCAACAGTTAACACGAATTCGAAGGTAACTCAGTTGTCATGTAGCGGAGTCTTTTATAGTAGTACGTAAAAATTGGATAACATCGTGTGGCATAGCGTCTTGTCAAAATAGAGAATGTGGCACTAAATTGAAGGTTCTTAGGATGTTTAAATACACGGCACTGACTTCACTACAGCTAGCGGCGCAAGGTCGAAAAGGCGCATAGAGGGTTTCAACAGACATAGCACAAGCAAAGCAATGCTAGCAGCAGGTTGTTTTATGTATAAATTGAAAAATTACATCTCATGGAACAAAAAATGAAAATTTTGTCATCGCTTGCTCTGCTACTTTTCTGAAGAGGGATGGAACCTGAAATTTTCTACTCAGAAGGAAATACACAACAGTCGGGCGCAATTTACGTAGGCAGGAGAGGCCCCTCCCAAATGAGCGAATTTCGGCAGTTAGTTTCCTCAGCCATTAAAAATCTATTTCAACTGACGCAACCCACCCAATTCAAAATTCGCGCTATCATGTCATCCGTAGTGGGGTCACCGGCCGTCATGTTCATGACGTCAGCCCAGAATGCGCGACCATTGGTGGAGAAGCGTTTGTCTTTACCTTCGAGGGGCAAGTGCCTTCCGTAACCGTACCTGAATAAAGTGCCCGAAAAAAGATAAAGTTACGCAATCAAAATGGTACAAAAATGAAAGAACATAGCTTCAGAACATAGCTAGATGCCTTATCATGGCCACGAGAGTTCTTAGGGTATAGCCTAATAACGGCCACCGAAAATTTCTGCTCTGGCTCAGAAGAAGTCTTGGAGCAACATTAGAGACGAGTTGATAAGCAGCATCACCTCAAGGAGAGGTGGTTCGTCGAGACAAACTGACCAATGTTGTTCCGCGATTACACTATGACGTTACACGCGTCTGTCAGCACATATCGAGAATGTTTCGCAAAATTTACGGAAGCTCTCTATGGCACAGTCTTTTTTCAAAGGCCCACGGTCGGTGGGGAAGAGTGGTTAAACGGTATATTACGTGCTTTGCATAGACATTTCTTGCGAAGGTCACTGTATATTTATACTGGCTTTGAAAATAGCGAAGGTTTGCATAAATGAAAGGCGACATTGAAGTTTCGCACATTATATAGTATGTCAACGCTTTTCCAGCAAACCACGCTGCCAATTTAAAACCTCCGAGGGCTTAGTCTAGGTGGCAATTCATTTTTCGGTATAAAAAGCTCCATGAAGCGCTTTGTGCTCGTAGGTCAGTGATTCCTTGACTGACGCCGTCATCATCGTCAAAATTAAGCTGAAACTTGATTAACGAACGCACATCGCATAAACTGCAGCTGACATCACAATCGAATGTGCACGAACGTGTTCAACAAAACAGACACCTGTAGAAGTAAAGAATAGAGTGCGTCATCCTTGACATTTCCACGCGGTCCCCTAAGGATAGAGACACGCTGAACTTCTACTAGCTCAATTTCAACTATCACCCTGTAGCATAGAATAAAACATCGCTTTTTTTTCCTCCTATAAGTATTCTACGTCCTCATATTCAAAATTGAACTATTTGATGTCTGAGAATATCGATAACGAAATAATACTTGGCAACACGGACTGTTAGACACAGGCTACTTTTGCGCTGTCTGCTAAAGAAATTATGATTAATTAAGGAAAAGGGCAGCGATTGCTGGAAGGTGAACCCTTTCGGGTGAATTGAACAGGGGCACGCGACAGGAACAGGCGAAGAGCAGAAACTCTGCTGATGCTTGACCACGTCTGACCATTGTGCAATGCCCTCAGGAGGCAGTGTCAGCTGCAACAGCTCTTGAGAGCTGTATAAGTAGTGACAGCTTTGACTGCTACCAATTCACTACCCAATGAAACGCAGTTTGCATTCGACTCCCCATACACGGACCGCCGCCCGGCGAAATAACGCATGTTGCTAGTTCATCAAGACCACATATAGCTGTAACCATTGGTTGTATGCGTGCTGCTTGTTACTTTAGAGGTTTTACTCCTCCCTCGGAAAGCCTTTCGCATACTCACTATAAGACCTGGGGCGCCGATTTCCGCGCTTGTATGGCAAAGAAAAAGAGCGCACAATTTACCCGGCGGGATACCACTAAGTTTCGGAGGCATCAACTGGGTGATTTCGGTGTCTAATATACATTGAAGGTCTGATATACAGCGAAAAGAAGCAGTGCCTACAAAAACCTAAATGCGTACATGGCCGTGTTACAGCAACCGATCGTCGTTGACTTGTAACATAATCCAAGTCTCTCATCGGTGAAATCAAACAACGCCAGAAACTAATAAAGACATGCAGCTGCCTATCTTGAAAGCACAATCGAATCCCTCTTATTCGCACTGGTGTTAGTCGCAGGCACCATCGAAAGCAGTGAGGCGGATACTTTAGTACTTTGTTATCCCGGTGATTCCTCATTTTTCGTAATATTTTCATTCCCACAATTGGGATGTTCCTTAAGTTACACGTTTCTTAAGCTTTGAGCATATGAAGTCTCATTAAAAATGCGTAATTTTCAATAGGAAATGCAGCTCCCAGATCTAACATTGTTGGTAGTTTAACGAGGTAGTCGATAACGCTGCTCTTTTGAGATGGCCTCCACTTGTTGCCCATTTGGAATAAGAAGCAAACAGCGGATCTGGGAAAATAAAATTTACGTTGTCCCACATAATTAAAGAAAGCGGCGCAGACTGCGACTGGTAGCCTAAGTGAACGGGAACGTACGAACGTTCACATCGGATTGGGCACGGTGGCACCGCAGAAGCCATGTCACCTGTAACTCGTCTTCTGTTCCTTCAACAGGCGCTCTTGGTCTGCGCATCTTGCCATGAGAATGCATACAACACGTGTATCGCTGCACCCGTTCCTGATATGGCCGTCCTCGACTGGGAAGTGCGTGTCAGCGACACCCTCGGCAGAAGATACTACAGGAGCATCACGGGAACTTCGTCCTGTCCTATAAAGGCCGCGGATTCAACAGCCTGCATCAGTGGGCACGGTGGCACGGCAGGAGCCATGTCGCCTGTAACTCGTCTTCTGTTCCTTCAACAGGTTGGTTTGTATTCGTATTATGGTTACAAGTATGATAACCTCTTCATTGTAGTGCTGCCGTGCCCAAAAGTGTTTTATTTGTCATTCGCTTCTCTGTGCCTGTTGTTATCTGGTGACATTGAGTCGAAACCAGGTCCTAACACAGCAGTGCGCTTGAGACACTGCATGACGGGCAACAAGCCATGAAAACGTATTTAGCCGCCTTGAGCGAGACAATAAAACAAGGTGAGAATACGTTGCAGGTTGTCAGGGACCAAGTCAAAGCGATACCTCAGTTGAATAACACAAACAAAACCTTGAACGCGTCTGTAAATACGCTGCACGACAGGCTTGTGTCATTGGGAGACAGAAGCAGACTAAATAACCTTATGGTTTTCGGAATTCCGGAGGGCGCAAAAGGAACCACAGAAGAACTATTTACAAAAGTGCTGAAGAATTTATTTTACAATTAGCTGAACGTAGCTCAGCACAATTTGAACAAATACATCGGATCGGGAAATGGCAAAGCAAATAGCCGTTTCTAAAGCTTTACAATTTCAGAGACAAGTCATAAGTTTACAGGAACTGTAAAAAACTAAAGGAACATGGTATATCGATTGCTGACAACTACAGCAAGAAAACAGTTACGAAATGCAAGCTTCTTTGGAAATCCGCGCAGGAGGAACGAAAACAAGGACAGCGCGTGTGTCTTCACTATGATAGACTGTTCATCGATGGTGATGCGTACAGTTGGGACGACGAAAAGAACCGTCGAGTCAAGGTCAGGTGTAATAAGAGTATTGTATCAGCATTAAGCGAGGACTGAGAGAAATAGAGAGGGCATCATGAACTTCGTCTGTTTAAATTTAATGCTAGAAATTTTGTTAATAATGATCCGGACGTTGTTACGATCACAGAGACACGGTTGCGTTCAGAGATTCAAGATAATGAGAAAATACCTCCCGCATACAAGATAAGTACGTTGGGATTGACAGTCTCAAGGATGCGACGCTGCAATAATATTGAAAGAAAATATAGAATTCAAAAGACTGAGCGGCATCCTAGGACGCTAAAGCCTTTCGTGTGAAATGAATATTCGAACGTCACGAGTCCTCGGTGTAGTTTACGGACCGCTAAACTCACCTCTTTTATTCTTAGAGTCGGTACAGAGTTAGTTACAAGCAAACAAACAGCGCAACTGCCGACTACTCCTAAGTGGTGACTTCAATTTACCTGCAATTAACTGGGACACATTCGCAACAGAGTCGCCGGAACAGACCCACTGCGATTAGCGCCTTGACATTGCATTCACCAATGACCTTTCACAAATTGTTCGTCGAAGTACGCGAAAGTCAGGGGCAAGTCCATCTATCCTGGATTTGGTTTTCCCTGAAGGGCGCTTTAACCAGTTTGAAGCTTCCGTTGAGGAGGGTATCTAAGACCATGAAGTTGTCTTCGTTCAGATAGCACATAAGGAAACTATGTCAAAACGTAAAGAAGCGGGTACATATGTTCCCAGTTTTTTCGAAGCTGATGACACAAGTATCATTCACTACTTGTCAGTTGCACTGGAAAATTTTGATTCTCAAAGTGATATTAATACCATGTGGGAATCGTTCAAACATAATTATTTTTCATTGTATTAGCTAATTCGTGCTGGTTCGTAAAAGAAGGAAAACTTAGCGGAACCCTTGGATCAGCAGGAAAATCATCTAACTAAAACGTAGAATAAGCCACCAGAGACGGAAAGTAACAAAAGACATCGCAAGAATAGGTGAGTTGTCTGCACAACTGCATTCTATGACTACTGAAGACAAAAGTAGATATTAGAAAGAAAATTGGCAGATGTTGAGAGGTCGTCTCCTGATACATTTTGGTGCCACATGTCGAAAAAGGACAACCAGTCACATAGCAGTGTAGTTGATAACACTGTAGCTGTAGTTACTGATCCTGCAGTGATTGCTTCTTCTTACAACGAGTTCTTTCTGCCGGTGTTTTCTGTTCCGTCACAATCCCCAGTGCTGAATTCATACTCTCTCCATCGCTTTGCACGGAAGAGATGCCCGTCGTTGAGGTCTCGTATGAGGGAAATTTAATTCTGCTAAACATTGAGGTAAAAAAATAGGTAGGCTCCGATGACATACTGAACGCATTTCTAATAAATGGAAAATAAACATCCACCCGTTCGTAGCAATTGCTACAAAGAAAACGCATAGGGGCTCCTCGAAAGAAAAACCTCCCAGTTGAAGAAAAATTCGTCCTGGTCCGGGACTCAAACCCGGGACCACCGCCTTTCCGTGGCAGCCGCTTTACCATCTCAGCTAACCAGGCGGCAGCAGATGGCAGGGCGAAGTCAAATTTGTCAACAACTCGAAGCAACGGCAAGAGTTCGACGATTTAGTTCTGCGGAAACCCGCAAGGTGGAGAGAGGTTTTCCAATGTCAAACTCTTGCCTTTGCTTCGAGTTGACAAATTGGACTTCGCCCTGCCATCTGCTAGCCGCCTGGTCAGCTCACATGGTAGACTGGCTGCCCCGGAAAGGCGGTAGTCCCGGGTGCGAGTATTGGAGCACGACAAATTTTTCTTCAACTGCGAGGCTTTTCTTTCATGGAACCCGTATGGGCTTCCTTTGTAGCAATTGCTACGAACGGGTGGATGTCTAATTTCTCTTTAATAATTACCTCTCTCCACCTTGCGGGTTTACGCAGAACTATATCGTTGAACGCATTTCTGCGCAGGTATGGGGAATGGGTGTCACATTACATAAGCATTATGTGTGACGCGTCACTTTCGGAAGGCCGAGTCCCTGACGACTGGCTTTCGGCAAAGGTTATACCTGTGCATAAATCTGGAGATAGACAGATAATTGAATATATTCATCCAGTATCGCTGACCTGTGTTTGCAGCAAGCTCCTAGAACATATAGTAGCCCAGTCAATTTACATGCCCATCGAAAATGCGAACTCATTCTTTCCCAACCAACACTGATCCCTACATCACCTTTCCACAACAACACCGGTTCTAGAAAGAACCTATGACTTTGTCAGCACATTAAACAATCAGAAACATGAGACGACAAATCGCCCGTTTGTCATTATTTCATAAGCTATACTTCTGTTTCCCTTCGCTTCGGGACTCTCTTCTGCTACCACGTCTCCGAACATCACGCTGTCTTTTCAACTCCATGAGCATTCTACGTCTGCACGGCTCCTCAAACGCATTTAACAAGTCATTCCTGCCTCTTGCAATTGAAGAATGGAATTCATTACCAGACCATATTGTAATAGAACGCGATCCATATAAGTTCCGGCAATTGCTGATATCCTATTTGAAAACGATGTGGAAATTATTGTCTTCTTCTGTTTGCCTCTGTTTACTTTACTGTTGCTATTTTTATATTTTGTTGATGCTTATTTAAAGGGTTCTTGTACTCTTTTTTTCTGTATATATCCTGCTGATCACTGATTGTGACAATGTTTGACAGTGACCTGCGTTGTTGTGTTCAATGTTTCCGCCTCTTATGTAATGCCCCTTCCAGGGGTCTTTAGGACCAATGAATGATGATGATAATGATAAACAGACAGACGCCATCTGTCTTTATCTGTCGAAAGCATGCGACAGAGTGCTACATGCAGAATTGATTGTGCAATTGACTTGCATGGGAATACACGCGAAAATTGCAAAATGAATAACCGCGTACCTCCGGGGCAGAATCCAAAAGGTAGAAATGGAACACGTTAAATCAAAGCCGTTGAACGTGACGTCTGGTGTCCCACAGGGGTCTATGTTAGGTCCTCTACCATTTTTAGTGTACATAATCGACATATGCTCTGCAATTGACGAAGGTGTGTCGGTGCGACTTTTCGCCGATGATTGCTTTATATACAAATAAATGAATAGCACGGAAGATCAGCAGTTACTCAGTGATGCTCTTAGGGCTATAGAAAAATGGTGTGGCAAATGGGAAATAAAAATAAATGAGAGTAAAACTGTTTTATTGCGCATAACGAATAAAATAAATCATATTTTCAATTTTATTTACACAGTGAATTCTTCAGTCCTTTCCATGGTTGACGTGTTGAAATACTTAGGCATACATATATATCCACGAATTTAATCTGGTCGAACCATGTTTCAAGAATATGCAAAAGTGTGGAAGAAGAGCTTTGCTTCTCGCGACGAAAACTGTAGTTAGACTCACAGTCAGAAAAACTAACAGCTTATTTAACGCACGTTCGGTCCAGGCTAGAATATGCAAGCATAATCTGGGACCCTTATCAGTAAGGGTTAATTGAGACTGGAAAGAGTTCAACGTCGAGCAGCAAGGTTTATTCTATCACGTTTCTCTCGCACAAATACTGTGTTCGAAATGCTCGGTTTGCTGAACTTACCTACGCTCGGTTAACGCAGGCGAATAGCTAAGTTAAAGTTCTGTGTTGCTCTCACGAAAACACATTCAACATGAACAGTGAACAGTATTTGATAGCACGACAAGGTAGAGCCACTACGCAAAAGTAAACATAATACTTTTCAATACGTCAGATGCACATTAATGCTTACGCAGTTTCCTTCTTCCCAAAAACCATTAAATACTGCAATGAATTACGGGCGTTAACGTGAGAAAGCATCAGTGCAGAAGAATTTGAGAAATATTTACAGCAACATTGAAAGATGCACGCACGTATACGCGGTTGCTGCTTTTTTTGCGTATGTGTGTGCGTGTGTGTGTGTGTGTGTGTGTGTGTGTGTGTGTGTGTGTGTGTGTGTGTGTGTGTGTGTGTGTGTGTGTGTGTATGTTTGCGTGTGCGTGTGCGTGTGTGTGTGTGTGTGTGTGTGTGAGCGAGCTCGTTTGTTAACACGGCATTTATAGTCGTATTATTGATCGGAGTATGTGCAGATTATTTCGCTTATGTATCTTTTTTGTGCGCTTATGTTAGCCTATTCATGTACTGCGTTATTCATGTACTGTGGTAATTGCCGAAATACTGCTATTGACTTGTTTTTTTTTGGTGATATATGTATTGTTGAAATATATATGTACGGTACTAATTGTTGAAGTGCTCCTTTTGACCCACCCTGTAATGGCCAACAGGCTCAGTAAATAAAAGAAATGCTACCTTGTGTCGTCGGTTTTGGCCTTTTCATTGTGAACTGTATGAAATAAATAATGATTTGTTTGAAATACGTATGGCGAAAACTGAACTTAGCTTCAAAAGCAGTTTTCTTTATCCCCATGACCTAATAGCTTCAGGTTGGTCGCTGATGTCTGCCGCAAATAGACGCACAAACTCGATTATTGCGATAGACGTCGCCTAAAATTCTACGTGGGGCTGACGAGGGCCGAACTTCATGCAGACAACAGCGCAATACCACTCGCCACTAGATACTTGCCAGCCCACAAATAACGTCACTACTCACGCGAAACAATATCTCACGATCGCGGACTTCTTAACGCTGACGTCTGCCATTTAGTCCCAGCGTACTGTGCGTGTGCTGCTATATACGTCATAACACAGTTTAACCAGCAACTGAGGAGGAAGCAAGGTAGGTTAGAGAATTAACCAAATTCATTATGAAAATCTCTCTGGAACTATCGAACAACAGAGATGAGTGATTGAGGTCTTTTATTGAGATCCGTTGAACTTGTCACTGAAGGTGCCCTCTATTGTCAATCGGTGGAGGCCAACAAAAATGCTTTACGAATGAACAAAAGGAATCAGTAAACACTTCCAAGAAAATCTTCTTCAGCGTCATCTATAACTATTCTTGATATTCTTGGTGAAATGAGCATCGCTAAAAGCAGTGACGTCTATTCGACACTGTAACTAGCATTTTAAAACGCAGAGTTAATTTGACTCTGTGGAGTCAGAGGTAGTATATATAGAGAGAGCACAGAGAACATTCTATGCAGCGCCAAGGTCTAATCTTTTTCTTAGTAAGCATGGAGAAAACTGGCATTCTCATTCTGTTCCTATACACATGTATGGGCATTGGGGCAACCTCCACAAAGAGAGGTAAGCACTAGTATCCGCCTTATGATGTTTGAATCGGCAACTGAACAAAGCAGAGTACACTCAACCATCGATAGAAAGAGTAATGCAAGCCTTAACGTAGAGGTTCAAGAAGGCAGAATTGTGTATTACAAAGGAAACAATGGCAGTCGATATTCTATAGTTCATATTACGCGCTGAAATGGGAGTGGTACGGACAGATGAAAGGTTTACAATTAGATTCACGGATCTTTGCCAAGAGAAGGGAGTTGCGGTTGTGGACTTCAGGTATTTAGGTATTGTGATGAAATTACAAAATTTACAGACCAAAGATTGGGGTGGCAGGCGCAAGACAGGTAAATTTATATCATGGGAAGAGCCTTGTCTTCCACTGGACGTAAAACGCTGATGATGATGGCAACCGTGATTTTTTTTTCTGTAATGCAGTAAAACAATATGTTGGAGCAAAGTACGAAGTAGTATTTTTGAGAACCTTCCGGACACGAGGAACAGACTGAAAAAAATGCAATACAAGGAGTTGTAAACAAATGTCTACTAAATGGTGAAGATATCTCCAATTTGGACAATTCATTATTGGCTCACATTTAGATGTATTGAAAAGTGGCTTGGCTCCTCTGCTAGTTTATCACATACTAAAAAATTGTATATGTTCAGTAACTTCGAGAGGCATCACAATATTTGTTCACGTGCCGAAAGTTTCCTTACAACTGAAGTATATCAGCCAGAATATTGCCACGGAAATCATTTATTTTTTGTTTTCTTTTTTTTGCTACGCAGTATTTTTTTTCACGGCGATACACCCGGTAAAATATTGCTTTGGTGAAGACGCCTCGTATTAAGAAGAATGCCCGACGCGAGAGGGACAAATTGGTCGATGCGTCAGTGACCGCCGCATACGCATCAAGGATACCTTCAAGTGCTGATTGTTCGAAGAGATAGTAATATGCGCGCCGGTCATATCTACGAAGCCTTCACTGTGCTTTGCTACGGGCATTCAGGTGTCGGCTTGCCATCAACCTCCGTGGTTGACATAGAGACTAGCGTAACTGGCATAGGTTCTTTTTTAAGGCTCACTTTCAAGGCGATCCAATGCCTTAGAAAAATCTAGAAATATTGCGTCACCTTGAAACCCAGCGTCTACCAAGAAGTGCCTGTCGTTAATAAAGCCGTCAAGTTTGGTGTCGCATGACCAACCTTTGTGCACACCGTGCTAATGCTTAAATATATTGTTATGGTCTTCAAGGAAGTAGAAGGCTTGCCTGTGTAATATATGTTCCAGCTATTTACTAATAGCGCTGTTTAGGGAGATGGGACGATAATTAAGCGGGAAATCACCGTCACCTGATTTGGGAATTGGTATTATTTCAGCTATGCGACAGTCACTAGGAATGCAGCCAGTTGACAGTGACAGCGAAAATGATGCGGTCAACATGAGCCAAATACTATGCGATGTATTCTTTAAATTTCTTTTATTGAAGCCGGACGATCAGCTATAGATGATGTTTTAATATTGCTCATTAGAGTGATTACACCAGGCTCAATGATGTCTATGTCGCGCGCAGTGATTCCCACTAATAACCTTAATGTAGGAAATGAGTTACCATTTTCAAGAGTGAAAATTGTTACAAATGTTATCTTTATTAAGTTGGGCGCATTCTGAATTGGGGGCAGGAATACCACTGAAATCAGTAAGGTGATGTCAGCATGAATTCTAGGTTTCACCATGCAGCGAAAACTATGAGTAATATTTTTTTGCAAGAATGGTAAATCATGAGAAAAAAACTTATGGCGAGTACATTTTGGCAGTGCCTTAGAAGCCTTTTCATACGTTTCATATATAACATGTGCACTCACCAGACGAACGAGCTTGGTCTGCTATGTTGCTTGTTGCTACACCAAGGGAAACAGCTTTTGGAGGAAATGGATAACATGGAAATAAACTTGTCGATGAGGTGACTGAAAGTGACTTTGAAGTGGACCCAGTTCTGTTTATTGGAACGCGAATGAAATCAGGGTAGAAACTAATCTGAAAAAGCTCATAATTCAGTGTTTATTGCGTCAGAATTGGCGTTGGCGCAACATCTCATTTTATTTTTTGGTAATTTTCCTGTTTCTGCCACGAACATTATTGCATCCAGTGATTACATCATGGTCAGGGATACCGTCTTCATGAGATATCGGGAACTATATCAGGGTTGTTAGTTAAGACGAAGTATAGTATATTGGCAGCAGTTTGAGTGGGTGCTTTTTGGTTGACTAAAGAGGGGTGTTAATAAATACCCCAGAGAAATGCTCTGAAAACATTGTGCGGCTGCATTCATGGCCGATACGGAGACCCTTGACGAGTTAATATTTGGAAATTGAAATGCACCCATATTGCAATAACAACATTCGGAAAAATTGAGCACACCTTTCTCACAGCTCGATGATACTAATTAGCAAACGCACCAGGCATGTCGAGTACACTGTGTAAAACGACAATTACCATACTAAATGACACACCCTGCAAGGAAAGACAAGCCCGATCAAGAAAACAGTTAATAATGTTGGGTGCAGCTATGAATTCTTGCTTTATCGCGATGAGCGCTGCGTCCCCTCTACGCTGTGGCCTATCACCGCGAAAAAACTTGGAATTGGATGCACTCGTTTAGATGTAGTTATTGTGAATGGCGTCGTTATGCCAGGTCCCCTTAGGCAACACTACAGAAGCCTGTCATATATCAATGAGCCATGAGAGCGCAATGCCATTAGTGACGACACTTATTGGCGACGAGTATTGGTGCATATAAAGCGGCACTTTTTATCGGCGCCACAATGCGCTCTTACTGGCGAGCTGGTATGTGAACCTGAGCTTAAGGAAACCAAGGAGCAATATCGTTCATAAATCGTTCAGTTGTGTTCCACTCGTAAACGTCATTGTTAAGAAGTGTTTGTTCATAACGAGCCGTACTCAATCACGATCGTATTAAATTTTTCACAAGAACACGAGAAGCTTCCATCGCTTTTCACGAACGCCTTCCAGGTACCTTCGAGAAAGGCCCAAATTAGTGTTTTTCAACCTATAGCCTCAGCCCAGAACAAGTTCAACAGCCTTTTTATGACAAAATCTGCCTATAATAGGCCGCCTTTTCTCAGACAAAAAGCGGCCCACACGATGTGCTCTCGCGATTGACGTCACCCTAATCGCAAGTTTATGAAGATAAAAATTATTTATTAGTCGTTCTTACTTATCTGAAGTTTCAGACTTCACCGAATCTGTTATGCCATAAAAGAGAACACTAGGCCTCGTAGAACAATTTTCTAGGTCGTCAATTGTTTTTCTTGTACAACTACCAGACCGTTGTCGGTCTTCACGATGGACTTGTTGGCCTGGAGTCCCTTTCGCTGGCTTCTTCCTTATTGAATTCCAACGTTCGTTCGGTCGCCTAATCATTCCCTTTTTCGGTCACTCTCCATACCGTTCTTACTTTCGTATGTTTCTTTCGTTCGTCACTTGTAGCTTTAGGTTCTTTGTGCGTTCGCTCGCTTATTCGCTCTTTTGCACAGGCTTTCGTGCGGTCGTTCGTTCATTGGCACATTCGCTCACTCAGTCATACTTTCGCGCTATTCGATTACAATGACAATTACGTCGATAGTTCTTAGACACTTCTTCTCTAACGGCCGCTCGGCCCCGGTTACGTAAAGAAACAGTAGCTGCCATGTCTTGATTTCAGCTTGGCCCACCTAACAGGAACAGCGCTATCCCCGGCGAGGCTCTGCAGTTGCGATAACACCTCCTTATCTGTCGTAGCGGATGCCTACATGGACACAGAGACACATTATAAACAAGTGATAGTAAAGCTGCCTAAGGTATGGGAGGTACACTACGGAATGCAGGGCAAGAAAAAAAAATATCAGTGCCCTTCTACTCTGCGAAGGATGACCGGCAAAGCTGTCTATGTGGCCCCTTAATGGCGAACAGTACCTGCGCCGCGGGTCAGCCTGGCATTGCACTATCTACGGCATCTGTCCACGTATAAGGAGGTTTTTGCTTACAATGACACGAAAATTTCCTTCGGCGATAGAGGTATACGGCTTCGCTGTAAAACGCTATAACACGAGAACTGTTATCGTTTTATCAGCGCGTGCGTTATCGTGTTATTCTTTGTTTTTTCCTGCGTCAAAGTTTTGCAGAAAATAAAATGCGCCCTGTGCAGGTTGCCTAGTCGCAGACGCCTGTCGACTGGTACTACATGCCCCTTGTGGTTGACTCAATAGTTTTCATTTCGCTAGGAATTATAAGGAAGCTACAGGCACATTTGTGCCGACAACGTCCAGCTGTAATGTTCCGTATGAAGTCCAAGGGTGATAACAGTGTCGCAGAGCATGGTATCATGTACGTGGGAATGAAAGCGTGAGAGGGTGAGCCGACAAAGGCAGCTCAATCTCGTCCGCGCAAGGGTAGGAAAGCGCGGAGCAAGTGCGCCGTCTTCCGTCGCGCGCGACGCGACGGGTAGTGGGGAGAGGAGGCGGGGGTTCCACTCCGGCGGCTGCAGCGTATGGCGCGGCCGCGCGCCCCCGATCTTGCAAGTGATATGCGATGGAGACACAGTACGAGTGCTGATAGCTTGATATGCGCTGTGTTTTCGCCGCTTGGTGCGCGTGGAAGCCATAGACAGCACGAATATTAATTTGCTCGCTCCTGCTGCTGCGCTTCCTAACTCAAGTGCTTTGACAGAGAGCTTCCGTGATAATGAATTACGTTCGTGTTTGCTTGTCTACCAGTTACACCAGGCTTGTTAAGTTAGTAACTATGCCAATGTTTACGAGTTCAAACTGCCAAATAATGCACCATCATTACGACGTATATTTGTCTACCGCTATGGCAATGGATGCTTCGTTCTTAAGGCAAAACTGCGACTTTTATTTAAATTTAGCCTTGTTTTCGGAGGTACAACAACTTATTACAACAATTATCTGGAAAGATACCACCATGGGACTTCAGTCAGAAAAAAAAACAGAATTTATTGTGGTACCTCGTTTGGGTAAGAATCTACTCTGGTAAATACCATTAGCGTTATCTTCGATATTGGGTTGTGTTGTGAGAAGATGAGGTCACCGGTGAATAGCAGCCTAACATAAGAAGTTGCGCTGTCGGTCCGATGGTGGCTCATGTGTGTTCCGTTGACGTCCCGAATTCTGTGTGTTCTCTATCCCAGTAATTTTTCGCTGAGTTCTTCCCAATTAACTATGAAGGGCAGTAGTATATTGAATTGCTGCGTAACAGCGAGCTTTCGCGCACAAATCACGGCAGTACTCGAGCAGCAATTTATTTTTGTTTTTGTTTGAGCTGCCACGAGTAAGAGATCCGCGCATCAGCCCAGAATCGCGGGACGCCGTATGCTTAACCAGGACAGGCTCAGTGAACTGCCATTGCAGTATTTGATAGCCGCCATTTGCAAAGTTGAAAAAAGTATATGGTCTTAAGGGTCAAAATCCATTTCTGATTATGAGGCAAGCCGCAGTGGGAGACTCCGCAAATTTTGACCACCTGAGGTGCTCTAACGTGCACCTAAATCTATGTACCCGGGTGTTTTCGCATTTCGACCCCACCGAAATGCGGCCGCCGTGGCCGGGATTGGATGCCGCGACCTCGTGCTCAGCATCCCAACGCCGTAGCCACTAAGCAACCAAGGCGGTTCTCCACTGTTGAAGATTATTAGCTTAGCATTGAAGCAATATAAAGAGAACCGCGTTGTTGGACTACTTGGTGCATTGTGCTTAATAAAAAGCCAGCCAAAAAGGCGTACACAGCAGACATACAAGAAGATAGGAAAGACGCCTCTTTCCTGTGTTCTTGTATGCTTCCTGTGTGCCTCTTTTTGGCTGTTTTTTACTGAATGCAATATATGAACGCTATGTATTGCCACGGCCGAAACGCCTTGTATATGAGGCGTGTACTGCAGCGTCACTCCTGTCCCGTGTTTCCCCATGACCACTTGGTGCCATCTGGTGGCGCGGGCACGACGACTGCGCGCGACTTCCGAAATGCATAGCACGACTGGGCATGCGCTGAGAAGCTCATCATGCCCCAGCCGCGCTCCTCATTTGCGCCTCTTTTGCACATGCTGCGCTAACCAGTAGCGCTGCCGAGAAGTCGGCGCCTGGCCGCCTAAACAAGAAAAGGCTGTGAATGATTCTCTTTCTCACCGCAGACTAAAGGGCTAAATACAGGGGGGCAAATTGGTGCGGAATTCATCGAAGACCGGCACAGTTCGCAAAAGCGTTGGTGTAAAAGAAGTTCATTGACAAGCGCCTCATTCCCGGTGCATTTGTAGTGCAGCTTGCTACAGGAAATATTTTCACCTATGTCTTTTTCATAACATTTACCATCATAAGCGATACCTGTTTTCATTGTTGATACATGCCACATCTTTCATATCAGCGTGCCTCGACCACCATCATAACGTTCATGTTCCCAAAAGTTACACAGTTACCCATTCCTTGTCATTTTTGGCTAAGACTGCAAGAAATTGGAACCAGCTCACTGGGTATATAACAGGCATCGGCAATCCCTTACGTTCTAAAAACGCCTCAGCACTTTATTAGCCTGTCTTCAATCATTATTTAACTATATTCTCTTTATTGTATTTCTGGTTGTTGTATTACATATTTACTATACATATTGCAATTCTGAGGTTATGTATTGCTGTTATATTTTTCAATCCAAGGTATTTTCTCAATTATTCTTTGCCTATTATGAGACTGACACATTCATGTAAGATTGCCCCTCCCTTTCTTGAGGTGCTGCGATGTACGCTGAGGGTAAAATAAATAAATACAATAAAAAATTTACCGTCGGGCTTTTGTTGTTTAGGAGCATGCTATGAAGTAAGTTTGATTATGCCGAGGCCAAGGCAAATTTGAAAGGCTTTCTAATGGCACATTCGGCTGGTCAAAATTGGCCATCGGGTACTCCGCTAGGCGAAGTGCAGCCGGGCTCCGCTCCCGCAGTATTGATGAAAGTGTACGCTTCTTTCCACTGCCCACATTGCGCCATCTATCGGCCGTACTGTAAGGTCAATGCTCTGCGCAGGTTTGAATCCGCCTAGTATCGGAGAAATGAAAGTGCGTTTTTTGTCTATTTAGAGGGGCCCGTTCCCAGTAACAATTACAGACAGACAGACAGACAGACAGACAGACAGACAGACAGACAGACAGATCCCAGAACATCTGTGGAGTACATAATATGCATTGGTTACCTACGTTTCTGCAAGCGTTTATATAGCTTGTGTATTATGGTCGCGGGAGCACGTTAAATTACCGGTCAGTGGCGGTGATGACATTATCAAGGCCGTCGTCGGTACCACTTGAGCACAGACCTATGCTACAGCAAGTTCTTGCGGACAACGAGATAACTCACTCAAATAATTTGTTAAACATATGATAACACAATATTTTGCCGGTGAGAAAGCTTTCAATAGGACTGAACATATTGGTTCTTAGAAAACGTTACCGAGGTTTCTGTCCAAGATCGTACGCATACTATGGTCCCCTGTACGCAGACAATTCATATAACATTTCAGATGTCTTGTTCAGGCTTTCCTTAAGTACGAAATACTGATAAAAATATATTCGCTTTTATCTTGAGCTTCTGCACGCTCGAGAAAAAGTTTTCAACATTTTGTTGTTTGAGGCTGCATATTGTAACAAATCCGTAGTGCCACGTGATACAGGATGGATAGCAAATCTTTCGTGTCTACTTAGACTATGGTGGACTTTATTCAAATGTAAAAATAAAAGTGATAAATTATATAGAACATTTATTCCGGCAGAAAAATTAATTGATTTATGACACCGTGGCAGTGTGTGCGTCATAAACTCTTAAGGATGTGCAATAACTTATAATAATAATCACCCCGGTTAATAGTTTTACAGCGCACAACTGCAGACTAGCATTAATGCACTTGAGAGTGTAGCGAACAAAATGATGTTTGCACAGAAATTTACCTTTGAGCGACAAAATGGTTGGTATGAGCGCGTATTTAGACTTCTGAGAATTTCCAACGAACCAGCCTGAGCCTGTTGAAAAAACTTAAACAGCTAGTTTGCCATGTTGTACACATTCTGGTTGAACGTTTTTTTTTATGTATAAGCAATCTGAGTTCAGCTACACCAATTTTACAGGATATCCGACAGACCCAATAGGCCAAGGAATCAACGTGATGGCGCGTGTATTTTACGACAGTCATTTCAATAATTCTGATGCCGATCTCCCGACATACTTCAACCATACATTTCAAAAGGTAATATACAATTTTCTCTTCTGGCAAATATAGTAATAAAAAGAATTTTTTTTGCTTCCTGAACGCACTTTAATTCGTTCGCTTTGGATACCGTAGTGTTCTTAAATGGTGTACATACAACGCGACCTAAACCTTCAGCACAACGAGAAACTGGTATATTTATGCGAAACTTAATTCAGAATGGCTTTTTTTGTGCTTGTATATCATTCAAATGTAGCAAAAAGCCGAGAATATAATGAATGGGTCAAGAGTCTATAGTTTCTGACCCCAAAAAAAATGTTTGTGGTAAATGGAAACGAACTTCTAAATCATTTTGATATCAAGCTTTATTGATACAAGGAAACGTAAGAAGACGGCTTGTATTGCCACATGCTGATGCAGCAAACAATGTGAGGGAGTGACTAAAGTGTTTGACAATTCCAATACTCCCTGATGCGAAATTGGAGCGCCTCTCCCCATGTGACTAAATTCCGCGGCATACTGAGGCAAAGAATGTGACCGAAATCAACGCACCGATTGACAATGGGCTGGTGCCACCAACCCCTTCACAGTAGGTGGCGCAGTATGGGAATACCGACGTGATGAACAGTATCAGAACCGGCTGTTGAACAAGACAACGAAATCGCGCGCAATTGCAGGAGCGTGTTTGCGAGTTTACGAAGAAGGACGACGACGCTGAATCGAGGAACGGGCGCCAAACAGCTGCGCTCTAAAGCTTTATTTCAGACACCGAGCTCTTAGTGCCCAGAGGTGGATCACAACCCTATATTATATAGTCGTCATCTGCTTCACGAGCCATAGCTGGTCCTTAGAATTTGAGCTTGCATGTTGGGCCTCCCAGTGGTTCTCTGTACGTAGTTGCGCGGCCGCAGTCTGTAGGTACTTGTTGCATTCCCACAACATGTGGTAGACAGTGCTTGCGTATTGCAGGATTTACTGTCTAATCTTTGCGTTGAGAAATACATCGCCTTTAATACAGAACCGTAAAAGTAAATGCCTATTCGAAGTCAGCATAAGGTTATCGTTTCTTCTCTGTTAAGCTTGCAGAGTCGATCTGGGTATTCCCACCTCTTCATACAGTGTTCTATAATGTCACAATGTTTGTCTGTACGCTATCGCGCAATCTGGCGCTACACGATGTCCTGATGAGGTTGCCTGGCGTAAATCTCCTGGGGGGGGGGGGTGAAGGGGCATTGCCGGGGAACTGAATTTTTAGCAGCGGTTCGTCCCAAGGTGCAGACGATGTAAGTTACGGGGACACGTCCAAATTGATGATATTGATTGTAGGTTTGCTAATTATTCCTGCGAGGAAATGACGACAGGCTGCCTGCGACTCTAGCCATAGGATAAAAAACATCATATTCCTCCACACTAGAAAAATATGTGCCCCATCAGGAGCGTGAACCTTCTGACAAACAACTGCTGATTTGCAGGATTGATCACAACATAACAGCACAAGTGTTTTCCCTACTGCGGTGAACTAATGTAAGAAATTACTCGTGAAAGTTGTCGCTAAGGCTATTCACTCAAAATAATGCATGCCTGCAAAGCTGAAAGTAAAGAAAATGAAGAAAACCTATTCTGAAAGTGATTTGTGGCTATCGCTTTAGTGTGTTAACTTATACCCTAAATGAACTATTTATTCTTGTAACTAGCAGGCTACACCTGCACTTCTGATTTTGAATTTGATTTATGACAGTCTGTTTGGCTGTTAAACTACAACGATCCAAAATTTCTTGATGACAGTCACTGTAACTAATCTTCAAGCTATTACAACAGGCATCGTGAATGAGTTTGTTAAGGTTATGCAGCAGTTTTCTAAAATCAGACTAAGGTCGAAACGGTACACTAACACGAAAGATGCACAATTGATTCTATGTAAGGAAGTGTCAGAACTGTCAACTAACGTTACATTTATTCTTGATGATTGAGCCCGCATTATATAGCGAATGCGGGCAATGGTAAAGGGGAGGTGTTGGCATAGAGCCATCTGAACTAGCAACATCGGTGGCAGCATACCTCCCGAGTAGCTATGCCTTGTCTCCAGACGAGCAATTTGACATGAGCCCTTTCTAGAAGCCCAGTGGGGCTCAATCTCATGACCTTATTACAGCCACCCTTCTTTCGTTTTGAAAGCTTATAATTTGTCAATGAAGGACGGCACTGTCCCGCTGTGGGCATCTTGCATAAACTAAGAATTTAAACATCTATATAGACATATTGTAATTAGGGCAAGAATAATTACGGAGCTATTTATGCCAAACGAAAGCATGTAACGATATTTGTTTGAAGTTTGCTTGCGAACATTAGTAGGCGAGCTCACTTGCGGGAAAGCAGCAACGCAACGAAGTACGCAGGAAAACGACACACATCGGTGTATAGGTCAAAACATGTATATTTCTTATCAATGAAACTGCATGTCACCACTCATAAGTAGCAAAGGCAGACGGAAACATTAATTTTTGGGAAGCCCCATTACAGGCCCCTATATGACATAGTAGTTCTGCGGAAACCCGCAGGGTGGAGAGAAATGTTTAACAAAGAGAAAATCAGACATCCAGCCGTTCATAGCAATTGCTACCAAGGAAACCCATATGGGTTCCTCGAAAGAAAAGCCTCGCAGTTGAAAAAAATCTGCGAGGCTTTTCTTGCGAGGAACCCTTATGGCCTTCCTTTGTAGCAATTCCTACGAACCGGTGGATGTCTGATTATCCGTTTATTAAGGTTCTTACATGTGTGGGCACCTAAACACTGTTTCAGCCGGTATTAGCTAAAAGCATGCATCCGTTAGATAAACACGGTGCATACTTAGGATTCTTTTTTCGAGTAATCATTCGTGTGTTAAATCTTGGCTTTGCTCTGCAGCGCCAGCTTACAATGAGGATTGGGACACTTATGTAGTGGGGCTGATACTCCAGACTAAACAGCGTCCCATACGACCAATGCTTGCAATTGAAGCGTTTGCCTCGAATATGTCAGATATGCCGTCAGTTTTGTTGACTGGGACTCAGACTGCTTTTTCTCCCACAAAATGCGGTGGTTCTTTTCCGCGTTCTTGCGGACTTGCTTTTTGTTGTTTTTCCAACTCTAAAGGTACTTAAATATGTGAAATATGGGAATGAGAGCAGGCTGCTATGTTTAACATTAAGAAACATCGTTGCAGCGCACAACTGAACACGGACAAGAAGAGAAGGATAACACGTTCGTGTTGTCCTTTTCTTTTCGGCCGTGTTCAATTGTGCGCTGGAACGATGTTTCGTAATGCCAATCACAATCAACTAGCCCAGCTGTCCAGTTCTTATTGTCCTTCTCTCTTCTCGTCCATGTTCAATTGTGCGCTGGAACGATGCTTCATAATGCCAACGACAACCAACTAACCCAGCTGTCCATATTTAGTGCAATGTTTGAACATGTTCAAGCAAATTATTTGTCTGTCATGAGCAACGCAAACGCTTTCTACTCATTTATTTTGATTTTCCATATTTTGCACCTTATTAATAATGAGCTGGCAAAAAGGAAGCAGTGCCGCTACATCATCATATATGATGTGGCTGGGGAACGTGGAATCGCAAATTGCTTCCTTTTACAAGGGGATACACGCAGCCAACAGGCAGCAATAGAAATGACATACAGTCCACGCACGATGAATCGCGGGGAAACTTACGTAGGTTTTAAAGAAGCTTGGGTCTGGGTGGTTGCATATAAGTTCCACAACTGTACTATTTTTTTATGAATGCCAAAATTGTTCTTTTTTAATTCTAAAACAAGTGAAATGTTTACACACACCTGCATTTCTAGTATAAACGTATTCCCCATATAATTTTTTTTATTGTCCGAGGGACGGAAGATTTGTGCCACAATTGCTACAAAAAGCTGCTCATGGCAGATGATTTCATTTTCTGTTGTCAAAGCGCTTGCATAGAACACGACTGTATCATTGAGTCTAAATATCAAGCTCCAAGATTATAATGTAAATCTACCTTACCTTTCGAAAACATAATGAATAGCAAATAGGATTTTAATAGAAGGCTTTACATTACACCTCGCTGCCGATTATGCCGCGCTCATGTTGATTAAAAAAGTGAAGCACTTGAGTCCTCGGCATTTCACTGCAGTTATGCAAGGTTCCATTGCATTGTTTTTTCAAGCGTTAGGTGAAAGCTGAGAAGGCTAAAGTTAAAACTAAAATGAACTTTCTCATTCACTGCCACTAAACTTCACTACCTGTGCGGCTCTTAGCACTTAACTATAATGTCCGGAGGTAAATTTCTTCTGCCCTAATTACAAATAACAATATTCGGAACAATAAATATACTTTTCATTTGTACTATGCTTTCAGGTTCAAGAAGGGTTGAACAATCGATCCATCATGCTGAACTTTACACTGCAAGAGACTACACAGGTAAGTATATCACAGTTGTAAAGTAGGTATTATAGACGCTTTTCACCACTCCACAGTGGACGCCGCAATGGTTGATGACCGTGTGACACGTTTACTGCTTCCTTCAGGTGGCCTTCGCTGCCTCTGTTTACAAAGGAGGTGCATGACGATGGCAGCCTGCAGTGCATCAGTGTTTACGCATTTGTCACTAGAGTAGCGGCGTGAAGGGCCCGGATATTTGGCTGAAAGTTCAGAAAACAGCTATGAGATGCTTATTTATCCTTTCGAGCTCATTACTCCTTGGCCAAATGCCTGTTCACTGCCCAATTATTCGCGAACCAGAAGAAATGGCTATAACTTGTTTTTATAGCAAATGTACGTACTATCAGCCATTGTATTAGGCAAGCATTACGGTGATTTGCTCATTGTTACTTGTTTATTAATTACCAACGGTCTGGACCACCGGCTCTCCAGTGTTTAGTTCAAAAACGTTTATGTTGGAAGGTTATTAAGAAGCTTTGGCTGCGTACTTACTCATGAATATGTTGTAACAATCCACCCGGGTTGGTGAACGAGGGAGCGCTCGAGGCACCCTCGGTTACATGCTCCGAATCGTGGTAGTGATGAATGATGATTGACCACCGAGCAGGTATGCCGTCGGTGTTTATTGGTGCGGTGACCAATGTTGCCTACTGAAGCTGACAGGCCACTCAGCCTCGCGGGCCAACGCAGATTATGCCCGAGGAGGCGTCACATGCTTGTCACACTCCTTACCCCCAGTTTGTTTGTTAACTAAAAGAAACAAACGCCCAAGTTCCGAGCATAAGGCTCTCCAGCCGTCCCAGACAAGCTGATGGTACCTGCTATCCGCCTGGGTAGCTGCGTTGACTGGCCGCGTGTGGCAACACCGGGTGCTGCCTGAGCCGACTCCGCTCTGTCTGGGGGGTCCGAAGTGGTGGCCTTGTGAGTGGTGCCGGACTTGACACGGGCTCAACGGGCACCGCACCACTGGCAACGCTTGCTGTCTCCGAGGCAGGCAGCGCTCCTCTGTAAGCGACTGGGGTTGCCGCTAGACCTCCTGCGGGCTGGAACTCTGAAGTGGCAGTGAAGGACTCTAGCTAGGTCCCGAGGCGAGGCCTAACATGGTCGGCGTGTCTGTTCCACGTGACCCCATCTGGCATGCCGACGTGCAGCGACGAGGCGCTGGCAGGAGACACCACCTGTCCGGCGGACCAGGGTGGGCAAGGACGGAAGTTCCTCGCAAAAACTGGAGTGCCCGACTCCAGCAAAGGCCCGGGACGGCACCCTCGGTCAGTAGCCAGCTTCTGTTTCAGCTGCTTCAGGAGCACTGAGGATCGGAGGTCCGGGTGCATGACAGGACGGCATGACTTCAATACATCTGATTTCTCCATTTAGGTTACCTAATTGTCGCAGTAAGTGGTAGGACCAGGTATAACAGGCTGTCGGATCGCCCTACGTGGCAGCTTGGCGACCCCTGAAGAACGATATTGTCATGTAGTAGTCACTGTGAAGAAAGCAGACAAAGTGAGAAGGACGAAACTAGAGTTTTCTTGGGCAAACTTGTGCCCTCAAAAACAGGCTACACTCAAAGAGCGGCGACAGCGGCGAACACAGTCGGCGATCGTCGAAAAATCTGATCAGTGGGTCAAGCGCGTCGGTTTTTATACATCAGTCGTCGAATGTTCCAGAGTAATCACTGGCACCCGCGTGCTTTTCACAAAGTTCTACATTATTCGCGTCCCGCACACATGCGATCATATTACACAAGGTTCCGTCACACACAGCGCATGAAAGCGTCGATAACATTCCAGAAACTTCCGATACATGTAGGCGCGTCCTGCGCTGTGCGATAACATTTGTTAGGCGGTGAAACGTGTTGTCCGATAAAGACAAACAAGTGCACGTGTCAATAACCCCCCTCTTAAAAAGCATCGACCTGATGCTGCAAACGAAATTAATAAATGGAAACACAAGTAGCAAAGAGAACAACAAAATAAGGAAGTTCGTCATTGCCTGTAAAATGGTTTACGGCGCCCAACTTGGGCCACCTCAGATCGTGCGCGGCGCCACTGCGCGAAATGCCGTCGCCCACGACCTCATAGTCCAGTGCGCAAATACGCGTGAATGACCTTGAAGGGACCGAAATAGCGTCGCAATAGTTTCTCACTCAGACCTCGTCAGCGTATAGCGGTCCAAACCCAACCACGGTCACCGGGCTGGTAGACGGCGAAGCGTCGTTGGAGGTTTTGTCGGCTGTCGGTACGCTCCTGGTTCTTGATCTGTAAGCGGCCCAGCTGTCGGGCTTCTTCGGCGCGCTAAAGATAGGTAGCGATGTCAAGATTCTTTTCTTCAGAGACGTGCGGCAGCATGGCGTCGAGCGTCGTCGTCGGGTTCCTGCCGTAAACCAGCCAAAATGGCGTGATCTGTGTTTCTTGAACCGCCGTGTTGTAAGCGAATGTTACCAACGGCAGGACGCCATCGCAAGTCTTGCCTTCGTCGCAGCCTCAAGTAGCCTCGATCGCCGACATCGTGAAAGAAGAGGTGCACCGATCGCTTGGAGTTCCTCAGGTGCAACCATAATCACCCCGCACCTCCACAATTACGCGGCGCTACCACGTGACATCTGGTGGAGGTGCGGGGTAATTGTGGTTGCACCTCAGAAACTCCAAGCGATAGGTGCACCTCTTCTATCACGATGTCGGCGATCGGGGCCACTTGAGGCTGCGACTAAGGCAAGAGCTTGGCCAGTTCTTCGCGCACAATGGCCCTGATGGTCTGGCGCAGATCGTCCGTGGCCTATGATTGAATTTCTGCGTAGTTGGTAGAGTTTGTAAGGCGGTTGAATTGCCGGTTCCGCATTTCGAGTGCGTTCTCGATGCTGGTGGCCTCACGAAGGAACTCTTCTACGGTCTCCGGTGGACTTTGTATTATTTCGCCGAAAGGTTCTTCCTTCACACCACGCATGAGTAGGCAGACTTTCTTCTCTTCGGGCATATCCGGGTTGGCGTGGCGCAACAGACGGCTCATTTCTTCCGTAAATATGGCAACGTGCTCGTTAGGTAGCTGCACTCGGGCGTCCAGCATAGCTTCGGCCCTTTCCTTGCGCACTACGCTTGTAAAGGAGTGCAGGAAGCCGCTACGGAACAGGTCCCATGTTGCCATGATCGACTCCCGGTTCTCAAACCACGCTCTGGTGGCGTCTCCTAATGCAAAGTATACATGCCGCAGCTTGTCGTCGGAGTCACAGCTGTTGAAAGTCGCGATTGAAGTCGTGACTGTGAAGAAAGCAGCCAAACTGAGAATGACGAAACTAGCGTTTGGTTGTGCGAGCTTGTGCCCTCCAAATCAGGCTACGCTCAAAGAACGGTGACAGCCGCGGCTACAGTCGGCGATCGTCGAAAAAATCTGATGAGCGGGTCTAGCACGTCGGCTTTCATAATCAGTCGTCGAATGTTCCAGAGTAATCGCTGGGACCCGCGTGCCTTCCACAAAGTTCTACATTATGCGCGTCACGCACACATGCGATCAAATTACACAAGGTTTGGTCAAAGACAGCGGATGAAAGCATCGATAACATTCCAGAAACTTCAGACACATGCAGGCGCGTTCTGCGCTGTGCAACAACATTTGTTAGGCGTGAAACGCGTCACCCGATAAGGACAAACAAGTACACGTGTCAATATTTCTCTGAGAGAACTGACGCTTTTGGTGGTGCCTATCGTAGCGAGCCTTTTATGAAGCCTGAAACGCTGCAAGTCACTCACAGACAATCTGGTAAGCCACGTGATTGCGACCAACCGCGTGATGGGCGTATTCTGTCATGTATTAGACACCTAAAATAGCGGGGTATTAAAAGCCATAGTGGAATGGCGACCAAAGATAAGGTAGACGGGATTGAAACAGGTGGCATCATGACGTGGCGAATTGCACACCAATGTCCCATGCGTCAAAGTGCTGGCCCACTAAGAATGGTGTTTAACCTACATAAACTTGTCTGTAAGACTGCGATTCACCTGCTCAGTCAGTCCTTTAGTTTGTGCTGAGACGCTCTTTGGGCTTGTGTTCAGCGCAGCTAGAATGAGGCGTCTTCGAGAACTTGCGATGGGAACTAAAGGCCACGATTTGTCACCAGATGCGCTGGTGCGCCGGGCAGGAAAAAATACTTCCTGAAGTAGAAAGTCTGCGATATGTGTAGCGCAGCTCCTGGGCAGAACACCTGAAATATAAAAAAATATAAAAGCGCGTCGCACAGACTATTGCAAAGACTAACCTTTGTTCTCGGTTATATACGTATGCAAATGGTAAAGAATGTCCGCATAGACACATCAGAGAAGATCTGTGGGAACATGAATTGAACAAAGGTGGCATGCAGGTTTCTTATTGTATATTCTAAGATGTATTACAGTCAGAGCAGAGACAAGCTGGGCTCACAGCAAGATACAAAAGAACAGAGTACTTATGAAAATTCAAAGACGTGAAACAGAGAGCCAGAAATAAAATAGAAAAGAAAAGCTTTGCGCACATGGCCTGTTTCACCGCTGAAAGAGGTCACAAGCCACAATGTAACGTCGCACAGAGTAGTACAGGTCTGACCCGCAAAAGCGACGTCCAACTCTGCCGTATACGTGGGTGGTACTAAGGTACTCGGCAGTGGTTGCGTCACGGAGCTCAGCGAGAACAGTACAACGGAGGTGACAAGGTACGACTAGCAGTAAATCTGGTTCATGTGCATCAGAGGTAATGTTGTCAGAGGTGATGTTGTCGTCATAGACCACGTGAATTTTGACTGAGCCATCTGATTGGCAAATAGTGAAGCCCTCTATGATCAACCATAGAGGGCCTTCTTTTCCCTGCTCGGGTTATGATGTCCCAAAATTCAGACGTGGTAAGCACGAAAGCATCGGCATCCTGCACACCGTTGTCAGGAGGATCGAAGGAATGAGGATAAATGTAGCAGGTGTGAACATGCATGATGCAGGACTTGTGCATCGCAACAAAAGCTGGCTCCTAAAGTCAGAGTGTCCAACTACCCAGGCGGGCATTCAGGTCTTTCAATGACAATGATCAGCAGCGGATGGTCCATGGATAGGTGGATGCCTGCATGAATGGATTGATGGATCGACGGATGTATGGACGAATTTTACTGTGGTCGTTTAGGGTGTGCGTTAGCAGGCAGCGAGCCGCTACCACGTGGGGACGTAAAGGCCGAGCCTCTCCGCCGCGGCGCGGGCCCGTTGGACAACCCTGAACAATTTTCGAGTTTCGGCCTGCCTAGAACTGCATCCCAGCGTGAAGAAGTGTTGCTTTCATAGCCGTGCAATGCAGGACACCACGAGACCTAGATATCAATTTTCGCTATACATTGCATAGTGCACATGCATTTGTTGACTTAATTTCGCGGTAAATCATATGAAGAATTACGGGGTTTAGGTATGTGCCCGTTTGTAGAAGCCATAGTGTTAAAGCCACAAATCTATTGAGTTCTTAGTGTGGAAGGGGGTAGATACTCCGAGCTAAGTAAAAATGCTTAGCAAGTTCCTTGTACGAGCAAGGAGAGACCCTATTATCTTTACCCCCAACGTCACACTGCACGGAAACTACGTGGTCGATGATTCCTCTTGCAGCATTGTGTGCCGACTCACTGAGTTCGTGCGGGGCAACCTCAACCTGTCCCGTGTGGGCTGGAATGCAGATGACTGAAAAATAGGTGAATATTATTGGCGGCACAAATAACGGTAAAGTATTACCCCTCTCAATGCCAGAACAAGGATTTCGTGCTTGTTGAAACATTTTGCTCTCACAAGAGGGAGAGGCGGCTGGTGTGCGATTGAGCGCTCGTCTCCTTCGTGCTTTTGGGCCAATACGCCACCTATGGCTTGGCCACTGGCATTGTGTGAACTTCAGTTTGAGAGAATGGATCAAAGTGACCTATTATTGGTGGCCTTGTGAGGAACTCGATGAGGGTGTAAAAGGCGTGGGCTTGTTGACGACTCCACACAAGTACAGTTTCCTTCTCGAGAAGGTTCATCATTGCCCAGGTGATATCTGCCAGTTTCTTTTACAAAAAACCAAAACTAATATCGCAAGGCCACAAAAATGCGTGTATAATGTCCATAATGACATCCTACTACCACGATATGGCTGACAGCATGTCACGTGGCATGTCTCGTGTTTTTTCTCTTCGCAGAGAGAAGCTTTCCTTTAACGGCATGCACATACGCGATGCCTCGTAACAATATAATTGCTGTCGAATCTCTGATGTGATGGTCAGCGGCACTCACTATACATACCTGACTGTATATGACTTGCAGCTCGTGCAGTGAAACCATTCTGATGGTCTCGCGCCGTTCGAGGGAGCCTTGCATTTCGGCTTTGGCATCGGTTGTCATCACCTTGCAGCTGCTCTACCGAGCAAGTGATACACAATATTTTTCTTCTAAGTATAAGCTAGTGAATCCTTTGCGCAAATGTAGTAGCCGCACTTACATCTTATGGTACCCGCTGTGGCTGCTCTGTGGCTATGGTGTTGGGCTGCTGAGCAGGAACTCGCGGGATTGAATCCCGGCCGCGGCGGCCGCATTTCGATGGGGGCGAATTGCGAAAAGACCTCTGTATTTAGATTTAGGTGCATGTTAAAGAACCCCAGGTGGCCAAAATTTCCGGAGTCCTCCACTACGGCGTGCCGCATAATCAGAAAGTGATTTTGACACGTAAGAAACCCCATAATTCAATTTTTAATTACATTTTGTGGTAAACCTTGCAACTTGAACAGGAACAAAGAACAAAAACCAGACATTAGGAAATGAATAAAAGTAATGGAGTCCTTGCATTATGGGTTACATAATCAGCTACAAAATCACGAAGGACCACCATGAAAACCACTCTTTCCATACATTTCGAATCAGCAATAGCTTCTGTCAAATGAATACGAAGAGTTGTGTCCAAAACAAAAAAGAAAGCAAAATGTGCGTATAAGCCCTAGCAATGTGGGATGCAAGCTCTCGCCAGTGTTGTTAGCTGCATTAAAAAAGCAAAAGAAATGATTCTTTGTCTGCGCCATAAAGCACGTGTGCTCCTGGGCTCTTTCTTTTCAGAATGACAGTCTTGCTGTGTTTCTTCCTAATGACACAAGGCGGCAATTAATAATTAATGGAAGTGCCACACTGGAAGCCCTGATAACTTTGGCACGCACTGAAACTCCAAACCTTACAGCATTATATTATTACTTTTCTGGGTGAGTAAATAATAAAGTTTTGTCAACTAAACCAATCTGGCAAATTTCTACCGAGTAAATCATAATAATAATCATTATAATATTCAAAAACAACAAACAATTGTGACGGCGTTAGCAGCTCGAGTCAATTGGGATGGCACATGCACCACTGCGATTAATAAAAAAATGGTAATCGATGGAAACCAACATGTCTGTCCCCCTATCGAATGGAATTGTTTTTGTCCCCGTTCTCCTCTATAGCAACAATTTCTTATGTACAATAAAACACTCACCGTCACAGATATAGCAACTCTATTTTCTCCGACTGACTGCTTGATTCTCCGTCGCAGTTTGGTTTATGTTGTTTCCATTTCGTTGATGACGAGAAAGAATTGAAGTGAAATTTACGATAACAAAACGGTGGTACATGGCGGGAGGTAATTCTAGGATCAGTCTTTGACAATGCTAGTTCCATCTACCACAATATATCGCGGCCTAACGACCGTGAAGCCATGGCTGAGCAACAGTGCACTCCACTCCAAATTGTCCTAAGCCTACAGAAATGATCTACCAGGTCATGCACGGATTGTTACAAATCTTATGACTGCAAGTACTGACATATATATGAACAAGAAGAAAGGATATCGAGGGGCCTGATTTTCATTAGGCGTACGTAGGAATCCAAGAAAGAAAGAGACCAAGGATATCATAGGAGCAAATATGTGTACCGAACAAGGGTCTGGATCCGAGCGAGTTGGGCAGGCATCATTGTCATTAAGGCAGGCCAAGCGCACCATCCCACGGATGGTGGCATGAACGGTGCTTCTTCCAACCTATTTTATTTGCAAGAACCTCCGTATATATATATATATATATATATATATATATATATATATATATATATATATATATATATATATATATATATATATATATATATATATATATATATATATATATATATATACTTTCTGTCTTCCCCCGACCGTGTCTTTGTGCGCCTGACCTGCCTTCATCATCATCAGCCTGGTTACGCCATTTGCATGGCTTAGGCCTCTGCCATACTTCTCCAACTACTCCGGTCATGTACTAATTGTGGCCATGTTGTCCCTGCAAACTTGTTAATCTCATCCACCTACCTAACTTTCTGCCGTCTCCTGCTACGCTTCCCTTCCCTCGGAATCCAGTCCGTAACCCTTAATGACCATCGGTTATCTTCCCTTCTCGTTACATGTCCTGCTCATGCCCATTTCTTTTTCTTGATTTCCACCAAGATGTCATTAACTCGCATTTGTTCCCTCACCCAATCTACCATTTTCTTACCCCTTAACGTTACACCCACCATTCTTCTTTCCATAGCTTGTTGCGTCATCTTCAATTTAAGTAGAACCCTTTTCGTAAGCCTCCAGGTTTCTGCCCCGAACGTGAGTACTAGTAAGACACAGCTGTTATATACTTTTTTCTTGAGGGATAATGACAACCTGCTGTTCATGATCTCAGAATGCCTCCCAAACGCTCCCCACCCCATTCTTATTCTTCTCATGATTTCAGTCTCATGATCCGGATCCGCCGTCACTACCTGTCCTAAGTAGACGTATTCCCTTACCACTTCCAGTGCCTCGCTACCTATTGTAAAGTGCTGTTCTCTTCCGAGACTGTTATACATTACTTTAGTTTTCTGCAGATTAATTTATAGACCCACCCTTCGGCTTTGCCTCTCCAGGTCAGTGAGCATGCACTGCAGTTGGTCCGCTGAGCTACTAAGCAAGGCAATATCATCAGCGAATCGGAAGTTACTAAGGTATTCACCATTAACTCTTATCCCCAATTCTACCCAATCCAGGTCTCTGAATACCTCCTGTAAACCCGCTGTGAATAGTATCGGAGAGATCGTATCGCCCTGCCTGACGCCTTTCTTTATTGGGATTTTTTTGCTTTCTTTATGGAGGACTACAGTAGCTGCGTATCCGCCACAGATATCTTTTAGTATGTGTACACACGGCTCCTCTACACCCTGATTCCGTAATGTTTCCATGACTGTTGAGGTTCTGACTGAATCTAACGCTTTCTCGTAATCAATGAAAGCTATATAAAAGGTTTGGTTATGTTCCGCACATCTCTCTATCACTTGATTGATAGTGTGAATATGGTCTATTGTTGAGTAGCCTTTACGGAATCATGCCTGGTCATTTGGTTGACAGAAGTCTAAGGTGTTCCTGATTATATTTGCGATTACCTTAGTAAATACTTTGTAGGCAACGCACAGCAAGCTGATCGGTCTATAATTTTTCAAGTTTTTTGCATCCCCTTTCTTATGGATTAGGATTATGTTAGCGTTCCTCCAAGACTCCAGTACACTCGAAGTCATGATGCATTGCGTATACAGGGTGGCCAGTTTCTCTATAAAAATCTGCCCACCAACCTTCAACAAATCTGCTGCTACCTGATCCTCCCCAGCAGCATACCCCTTTACATAGCTCCCAAGAGTTTTGTGGTATTTCGAATTCCTCTAGACTATTCTCTCTTCCATTATTGTCGGGGGTGCCACTGGTACTGTATAAATCTCTATAGAACTCCTCAGGCACTTGAACTATCTCATCTATATTAGTAACGATTTTGCTGGCTTTGTCTCCTAACGCATACGTCTGATTATTGCCAATTTCTTGTTTCTTCACTGCTTTTAGGCTTCCTCCGGGCCTGAGAGCATGTTCAATATGTCCATATTATACTTCCTTAAGTCAACTGTCTTACGCTTGTTGATTAATTTGGAAAGTGATGCCAATTCTATTCTAGCTGTAGGGTTAGCGGCTTTCATACATAGACGTTTCCTGATCAGATCTTTTGTCTCCTGAGATAGCTTACTGGTATCCAGTCGAACGAAGTTACCACCGACTTCTATTGCACACTCCTTAATGATGCCCATAGGATTATCGTTCATATCTTTAACACTAAAGTCCTCTTCCTGAGTTAAAGCCGAATACCTGTTCTGTAGCTAGATGCGGAAATCGTCTATTTTCCCTCTTACCACTAACTCATTGATCGGCTTCTTATGATGCAGTTTTTTCGCTTCCCTACTCAAGTCTAGGCTAATTCTAGTTTTCTAGTCATTTCTAGTCAATTCTAGTCACTGCAGGGCACCTTGCCGAGCACGTCCACATCTTTTGTCATGCTAGAGTTAGCGCAGACTATAAAGTCTATTGCATTTCTAGTCTCATCATTCGCGCTCCTCTACGTCCACTTTCGTCCATCCCGCTTGCGGAAGAATGCATTCATTATCCTCATATTATTCTGTTCTGCGAACTCTACTAACAACTCTCCTCAGCCATTCCTAGAGCATATGCCATATTCTCCCACTTACTTGTCTACAGCCTGCTTCTTGCCTACCCTGGCACTGAAGTCGCCCATCATTATAGTGTATTTTGTTTTGACTTTGTCCATCGTCGATTCCACGTCTCCACGGAAGCTATCCACTTCGTTGTCATCATGACTGGATGTAGGGGCGTAGACCCGTACGACCTTCAATTTGTACCTCTTAAGGGTCACAACTAGACCTGCCACCCTCTCGTTAATGCTATAGAATTCCTGTATGTTACCAGCTGTGTCCTTATTAATCAGGAATCCAACTCCTAGTCCAGGCTTATTATGGATTAGACTTGACTTATGACATTACCCTCCGTTATGTAAATGGAAATATTTTTACTTTTTTAAAATAATTCTTCGCATTTTAAGCGCGGTTCTCTCCCCAAATGAGATAGCGTGGCGCCGTTTTGCTAGCCACTTTCTGCTGTATTCATTTTTTGCTATTAGAGCTAACCATAGCAGTGCTAGCCAATGCCACCACTCACTGAGAAGAAAAAAAGGTTCACAAGAAAAAACTACTTTCAGGTATGAAGGCATGCTTAAAGAAACAGGCTATTTGTAGCCGTAACTGCATTATAAATATTTCTGGAAACGAGGAACTCTGCAGACGAAAAGTTTCAGTTACGTAATCCTTCATTTAAGGTACCAGAGCAGGTTATCCAAAATATTTGCAGGTACTGCAGGTCACCGCCTTAAGCCCTTTCTTTCCTTTGAAGCATACTTTAGGATACAATACTGACCGGGATAGTTCGAGAAGTATGAGAGAGGACTTTGCCCTGCAGTGGGCGTAACCAGGCAGAAGATGATGATGATACTTTAGGATGCTTGTTCATAACAATTCTTGCACTTGGAACAGTGCAAACACGTGGAAACGGACAAAAGCCTTTCTTTCAGCCTACAACTTGCGCAGTACCGTATTTAAATTTACCATGTACAACCCACCATATTTCTTATTCTTTTCAAAGACCCAATTGAATTCGTGTACTCTTTCATTGCCAAAATATTAAAATTGACAGAAATTCACAAGTATGTTTATTCTTCATGTTTTTCAGGTACGAAATATTCGAAAACTCTACATATCGTGCTGACGGTACGGTTTCTGATCTTATGTTTAGGTTCTTATTTAAGAATTTTCATTTATAGCCTTCTTCACACAAAAATTCACTTCGGCAGTGCTAAAACGTGTATCGTTTACATTATATGTTTTGACAAGTCAAAAAGTCACAGCCATGCTAAGCTTTACTGAGAAATGTAGATTGCATGCTGCTTTCCTTATGGTGTTCGTACTCCAGAAATGTTTCTAACATCAGGCATCTCTTTTTTAAACAATTTCCTGTGAAAATCTGGCTCTTGGTGACCGGCAGGCGCTGAACTTATTGGGTATTAGTTCAATTGTATTCAGCCTTAGTCAACACCTACCAGCTGTTTTAAATACGGACAAAGAGCCTGAAAAGCCTTGACGGGGTCGGTGCACCATAGCACGAGATACAGTGGCACCAATTCCACACATGTAGAGGAGAAAAACAGTTTTCATGAAAAGGAAAACCTTCAGAAATATACTAAAACAATGCAGACAACAGGCAAACATATGCACAAAGAAAATCTTTAAATATACAAAACTATTATGAGAAATTTGTTGTATCAGAAATTAGAAAAAAAGTAAGTGGTATTTCAACAAAAAATAAAAAAATGGCGAGGTATACATATATGTTGCGTAGCTCACTCAAAAAGATGAAATTATATCCGTGCCAATTTTCGACCAACTCATGTAACGATGCTGGTAATGTGTACCTTAGCATTTGCTTCCCGTTGGTTGTGCGGCATATATCAACTTTCCATGTTTCCGGATAGCGTGTGTTGGATGTAGGGCAATTTTTGAGCAACCTCGCCAGTGATTTCACAAAGTAATTATACTTGTTTGTTTCCAGCTTTTGTTGTCGAAGTAGACTGAAAGTGCACATACATTGTATGTTAGCAAGCTTTAGCTTGTTGAACATGGTCTCTGTGTGACATAGATAAAGTGCTTTGAAAACAAGGCCTACTGCACACTTCTGAAAAAAGAAGTTTCATCCATATTTTCTTTAGTTGTTGTCCCCCGAATTGATGTTTCATAGCTCAGCGTAGAAGAAAATAAACTATTGTACAAAATACTGTTAATGGTAAGAATAAACGTAAATGTATGCTGACACATAATACCAGTTACTCTGGAGAGTTTTTTCGTCAGGTAATTAACGTGAGCATCTCAGGAAATAATTGGTAGAAAATTACGCCAATAGTTTTAAAACTTTGTATGACTGCTATTTCGAACTCATTTAGAAATAGTCGGGAGATTCCGCAGAATTTATTTCGTGGGTGACAGAAAACTGCCGTGGTTTTTTACTAATGTCCACCTGTATTTCATCATTTGTAGCCCACAATTGAATGCCACGAAGGGCTTCATTTGCGCGAAAAGATGCGACATCCAAGTCGGTAAAATATAGCCTAGTATCGTCAGCCTATAATATATACTTGGTGGTATGATCAATGTTAACAATATTGTTAATGTAAAGAACCATGAGAGAAGGACCGAAAATGCTTTCCTGGGTGACACTAAATAAACTGGTTTCACAAAAGAAGATTGCACATTTATCATGACAAAGTGCGACCGATGCTGTAGGTACGATGAAATAAGTGACAGAGCTTTTCCTCGAATGCCATAGTATTCATATTTTTTGTGAAGTATGTTGCGATTAATACGATCGAGTGCTTTTGTGAAATCCAGAAAAATGCTAAGGACCAAGTTCTGACTTTCAAACATTTTGAGTATGATTTCACATTGCGTGAACAATGCCAGCTCGATAGATTTATCATTCCTTAAGCCGTACTGCGAGCCAATTAGCATGTTGTAGCGGTTAGTAAATTTAATATAAATGCGTTAAAATTATTTTTTCAGGACGTTTTGAAAAGATGGTAGAATGGAGATTGGACGGCAGTTTCTAAGGTCATTCCTATCACCTTTTTGTAAATTGCTTTAATTTTTGCGCATTGCATTTTGCGAGAAAACACCGCACATGAAAGACATTTGCGAATGATATGCGTTAAGCAATGCGCGATCTGGTCAACAACGAATGTTGCCGCTTTTATCTGCAGATCCATCATATCTGTAGCTGTGATGTTTTTAAAGTCGTATACGTTGTAATAATTTCCGATTCAGATACCGACCGCAGAAACATTGTGTGCTCCCAGCCCGGCTGCATGCAAGACAGGCTGTCACCTCCAGAAGATGATGGGAGATTAGAAAGAATGGAATCCTTAAATGTGTTTGCTTGCACTGCTTCAGACATTTCCACGCTGTCTTTCAATCTCTTTGTAATAGGTTCAGTATTTTTCTCAAATATCGTATTTAGTTATTGCCACATCTCCCCAGAGCGGTTGCTCGAAGAAATGAAGCGGTTATAATGGTACCTGTCTTTAGCAATAAGAAGTTCTTCAGTGACATGATTTCTGTGTTTTTGAAAGCACTAAGCATACGACATCTAGCTTGAATGGATCTTCTGTAAAGCTGCTCTCGTTTTATTATTAGACGCAAAATGTAAGTAGTTATTCATTGCTTACAGGCTTTCTTTGGTCGGGTAAATGTGCTTTTTTGTGTGTGTGGAAAGCATGCATTGTAGATGAATGTAAACTTTTCTAAGAAGCTGTCGTAGGTGATTGCAGGATTATGTTTACTGTGAACATTATCCCAGCTTGCATGTGCGATAGATTTACGAAACGGGTTTAATGTAGGAGAGTTAATTGACCTGTGAGAAATATGTGCTACTGCTGTAGAGTGGTTAATAATTTTATAACGTTCATATACATAAAAAAATATTGGAAGATGGTCACTGAGGCACCGGTTATTGACACCAGAGTGCGCATGCCGCAAATCAACATTTGTAATGAAGAGATCAACAAGAGTTTCTGTTGTTGTCAGCCTCGTTAGTGAAGTCGCTGTTCATTGCACGCAGCCTTCTTGTCTTTTCAAGCGGGTCATCTCGCTTCTGTCGTCACCTGAACTGTAAAATAGTGCCTTTCTGGCATGAACACGGTGACAAGCTGAATGTCATCTGGTGCAACGCTCACTCCAAAAAGCTGTCCAAGTTTGCAAACAACAGCAGTGACGTCCTCGTGGAGGGTTTCCTCGATAACTTCAATTTCGATTTTTTCTTCCTCGAATATTGTTCGAAATGTTGTAAACGATACTCTGCGTATGCAAGGCGTTTTTTTATTCCATCAAGTTCAGCGCGTAGCTTACTATTTTCATCCTTGAGCTCAGCGGTTTCTGCCTTGTTGGGGTCGCACCTCTGTCAAATGTCTTCCAAGACACCATTCAAATGATCCATACTGCGAACATCACCACGAAGTGCTGTTCACTGTGCTTTCATCTGCGTGTGAAAGGCCCTTTCTAGAGCCTCACAGGCTGTATTTAGCTCCTGGCGTAGTTCATCTCTAAAATCATTCATTGGCGCCTGCACGACTCAAGAAAGAATTAGCGCACACAAAAGCACACGTGAATGCAAGGTGCAAAGTAAAATGTAAGCAAATGCAGCAGTGACAGCTACTGGACCAAAAATGGCACCCGCACACAAGCATTAACCAATAAAATAGGCAATCTAGATGCGTGAGATGCTTTGACTGCTACGCTGCCACTGCTGCCAAAGAAATGAACGACCGCGTAATAGCTAGTTTTAAGCAGCCTGGTGATGCTGACAGTGCCAAAGGCTGCAGTGTTCAGATACGCAGGTGAACCACTCGTGTCCAGACGCTGGCAATGCGCAAAAGCGGTCGTCGTTCTTATGGCTGAGCTGAATCAGCGCAACCGATAGCAACGACAAAATTTCCCGGACTGCCTTCTAAAGCATTGCAGTATGTTGCTTGTTGGCAGCAGATACTGCAATGTATCTGCTGTAAGTTGGCAGCAGTAATGTAAGTTGGCAGCAGGAAACAAGCTGTAAAATAGGCAACGTAGATGAGTGAAAGGCTTTGATGGCTACGCTGCCACTGCTGCCATAGAAATGAACGCTCGCTGGATAGCTGGTTCGAAGCGGTCCAGTGATGCTGACAGCGCCAAAAGCCACAGCGACCAGATACGCAGGTCACTCACAGGACTTCAAGACGCTGACAATGCGCAGAAACAGTAGTCAACCCTACGCGCTGAGATGATTCAGTGCAACCGAGAGCAGCGGCAAAATTTGCTGGGCTGCCTAATTGCATAATTACATTATTAATACAGCCGCTAACCATAAGATGTGTCATGGCACCATATGGTAGCATACACGTGCAATCGCTATTAGCGGCGAGAATTAGGAGTGGCGCCCTCTCGCGATTGCCGTCATGGACAGGACGCCGCTCGCTCCGGCTCGCTCGGCTGCCGCGCGCGCTCGTTCCCTTCATGTATGCTTGGGTATATGCCTGGCTCGAGCCGTACGTATTGAAGGATACGTCGGCTTCTTTCAGCTGCCATGCCTCAACCACAGTTTCTTTTTCAAAAGCGCGCGAGTCGAGAAACTTCGCGGCTTGGATATCGCAAGCTATGTAGCGTTAAAGGGGTCTACTGGTTTTGCAATGCACATATGCGCAGTGTCTATCCGTAAATTTAGCGTAAAAAGAATCGCTGCAAATTCAACACGCGAAGTTGTGTATGATGCCTCGCTAAGCATTTAACATTCCCTTAGTACTTAGCTATGAGAGACATTGCGTTTTACGTGGAAGAAAAATCTTGGTAACTGGCATCAGTATGTTATCCGATGTTAGAAAGACACTGCCCAGCGAAGCTGTAATCATGATTCTTATTACACTGGTGTGTTGTTCTATTCAAATATGGCAATTCATTAATGAGTAAAAAATAGGCGCGTTTTGCTTATGAAAAAGCTTGCTGCTACTTTCATCCTCCTCTGAAACAGGCCTCCAAAAACGCATTGTTCATGGCTGCTAACACGACGGCGTCTCATGTAGAGTATTTACATAGTTATTTCACAAACACCATAGTAGCAATCACCCGAGAGAAAAGCCTCGTTGTTAAGATCGAGAGCGAATCAATTGAAAATGATAAAATGTTTCATAGTGGCGCTCAGTAGCCTTTATCGACAATATGGCACACCCATGATCACGTAACGGTAGCAATCGACTGTCGGCATGGCGAGGCACGCTATGTTCGCGAAACCCATCAGTTCACTACAACTTCGAATTGAAAACATAAAGCATTCTTTACAGCGCCAACTGGAATGGCTAAAGTATTCTCGAGCTACTACAGCGCAGCTTGGATTGCCTAGAAAAGAAAAATTCAAGCACCTTCTGTCTCACCATGTCTCCATCCAGCGTTCTTTAATTATACAAACGGATAACTATTCGCTTCGTCGGTACATAAAAGAGAACCTTGCTCAACTGCAGGGTAAATAAACTTTGCTCCAATCCAATCGCAAACATTCATAAAGAAAGCACCACAAGCCTTGCATATACTTTCATTTGATTTCTGACCCTCCACCGGGGGAATTTCGATGTCTTCAATATGTCCCATACTACTCATGATTGACGCTTAGGCTTCTTTCTGTCGGCAGCCATGCGGTCCAACAGGCATACTTCACTAAAAAAAATTCGGCCGAGCAGCCTGTGTCAGTTCGCCAAACAGATTCGTCATGTATATTCCTCAAGCAACAAGCACCAGTGAATTTCTCAAGCGAGTTGAACGTGTATCACGGAAAAGGAAATATATATTGGTACATTCCTATTTGTATTTTGTAAATAGCTGTTAGCCTTCATTAACTTTACTTCAAATTTCCGCCGCTTAAGATAAACAGGGGAAGAACCACCTAATGTTGACAAGCAGTTAAAGAAGCAAGTGGTGCTTGTATAATCTAAACTCCAGTATTATTTAAGTCTTACTGCCGAGCGTTTCTGTGAAGAAATGCAAAAATTCGATATTATACCATGAACTACTCGTCGTGAGCAGACCTGTTTTAAGGGATAAAAATCAACTTAACTGTTGCAGAAGTCATATACAGCACCGTTTGTGACATACTTGTTGCATCGCGGCAGGTTTGGTATCATAACTGGATTCCTGTATGCCATGTTTTTGCGATTGTCCATCCGCGCATGAAAAACCCGCAATGGGCTCTTTTGCGCTTCTTCGGCTGGCACTGTAGCGTTGCCTTTGAGAGCTGCATTGTTGTCTAAGAAATTAGCTCTTTCAATAAATGTTCGCAAAGGAAGACGCCGTAAAAATATATTTGAGACGACCACCATAAGTATACAAGCAGATATAACGAGGGCGAAAAAACGGAAACACCACAGAAAGCGCCCGGACAACACCCGAACTGTAGCAGACGACAGGCGCGAGTCCCTACCCTGACGTCACGCGAGCGGCGCTCGCAGCGCCCCTGAAGTTCGTTCTCGGGGCTAATGCTTGTGCTGTCTCTAGCAGCAGCAGGGTCTGAATGGAGCACGACTGTCAATGTTCCTTCCACCCGCAGCCGTGTACTGCAGCTGGCACATGGGCACAGTGTGACAGGAGAACCTGAGGGGTATCTACATGAAAGCTCAACCAGATTATTAAAACCATAAGACGCCACAAAGCTGACACAGGACAATCCGTGTGTCTCAGATAGCTGATCGACAATGCACTATGCACCCTTTGCAACTGTGGGTAGGTATTGAAAGCCTCACCAGCAACCGCAGAAACGGGTGAACGATACAATGAAAGCCATTCGCCTTATCAGAAAATTGCGTTGCGACCAACTAATGGTGGAGCCGACATAGGCTGCTGCAGTCCGTAATGCGGAAAGAATGTGGAAAAAACTTAACACACGTATCCTTGAGACCTCGAATATAGCTTCAATTTCACCTGTGAGGACATACGAGTAAAACTTTCCGTGGCATCGAAACTAAAGCGTAAGAGGTAGAAAATAAGAAATAGTACTCAAAATGGGAAACATTGAGCCAGTTGGTCCCACGTGTTAATGAGGAAGGCAACCGCGACTTGAGACGAGACGTGACGAAGAAATGGACAGGACGAGCGGTACCGTTCGTAGACAAGACATATTATTGTTTATTGCTGATTGAACGAAATGTCACTAATGTGTTTCACTGGGCTCGCACATGTTAATCTTTATATATGTTTCTATATTTCGATAACAACCGCATCCGCTTTGCTTAATTGGGAATGACGTAACTGAATGTCAATAAATCACAATTACGTTCGCTTACCGCATTGCGAACTTCACAGGTGTCAAGATAATAGAAAGTCAATGACGATTCAGGAGTTACTGCCGCAGAAATGTGTTACTATTACGGTACACCTTCTTGAGGTCCAGAATGCATGACTTACCTAGCGTTTACAACATTTAAAAGAGTTGTTGAGGACCTCTGTCGACCCTTTTTTCGCCTCTTTCTGAAGCGATGTGTAAATGAAGATCGCGGGGAGGAGACCATCGACAGCAGCGCTATGTACGTACAAGGTATCCCTACAACTGTACTACAACATTTAAAAGTATTCAAATGCCACGTAGCTATACGTACCAACATAATGTTTGCCGTAGCTTAGAGATTGTTCAGATTATTTTTCGCATTCGACCTAATTACATAATTAGTCCTCATCATTTTACCTCTCAAATGTTATTACTACATGAAAAGTGCTAATGAAACAATTTTAGAACAACATAAAAACTACCAATGCAGTTTTCTGTTGCTCAATACGTGCTGCATAAAAGTGTTTTTCTGAGCGTGAAGCAAGCCTGCGCATACACGCAATGTACCTGCAAGTGAAAAGTCTTAGCATGTTGAAAAGTTCCAACACGCTACAGCAGCCATCGCCTCGCTCAAGAATGCACACCGCCGACGCTTGCAAGCAAAATGCACGTTATGCCTACGGTTTGGTTCAAACAAAGGTGGTCTCAAACCGAGCGAAACTGTTACATCTATCGTCCGATGTCCCAGGAACTCCACGTTAGGCAGCCAGATATTGGGTCTAATCCATGCTTCTGAGACAAAGGTACGACGAGAGAGTTTTGCAAGCAATCACAAGGACATTTGCTGCACCTTTCATGCACTAATTACTGCGAGCCGAATCAAATCACATATACCGACGAGCGCATGACAAATCAAGGATGTCTAACTCAGCGCAACTGGATAGCGTAGAAAACTGTCGCCTCTTCACCCTCATCATGAACACCACCACCTAATGGTTTGCGCGTACGGTCTCGCGAACAGTGGTGGGTTTGTTCGATCGTGTTCGTCCACTCTGGTATTCGGCTCCTACGCCTCTTCTGGGACGCTCCCGCGAAGCCCAAGAGAGGAAGAGCTTACGCCCTGTCGCGCCCGACTAACCCAACCGTCAGGTGTCCCTTGCTACGTAACATTTGCGCCATCTCTCGTAATATGCTGCAACCATACCGACCACCCCCAGCGCTTTGCTACGGAGAGAAGGCGGATTACAGAAAACCTGAGAGCCATGCTGGGAAACCAACATCAGGGGACGCGTGAATGTCGATCAAGTATCCCCACAATACATACATACATACATACATACATACATACATACATACATACATACATACATACATACATACATACATACATACATACATACATACATACATACATACATACATACATACATACATACATACATACATACATACATACATACATACATACATACATAAACGTGCGGTAAGCTGAGGAAAGTTCTGAAACAATAATAACAGGATTGAAATGATTTCTAAAAACCGCAACATTGATTCTATGCTTTCTATCTACCTCCTTTCGTACTGCGATTTGATATCACACCTTGGAATTTAACAATGAGGACGAAAATTAAGGACGAAGACAGAAGAACCCGCTCAGCCGCTTAGACAATAATTGAGAGCTAGAAAGAAAATAACAGCAAAATGGGGCAAAGCATACAATACTATACATGCTTGGCACTATTCTATTCTCTAACAAGGAAGTTCACGCGCTTCTTAATTATACGCAACAATTGTTGACATATGATAGCTTGAGTGAGCTCTCAGGCATACCGTGCAATAAACCCATGCGCACGCTCACTTTTGTATTCTCCTTTACTATAAACGGCAATTTTTTTGGCAGAACAATACAAAATGGGCGCGAGCACGCTTCGCTTTACGTCTACCAAGTTGGTCCAGCGGCTTTGATTTACCGCTCGATAAGGGAAACTAGCCTAATATATTTGATGACAGCAGGAGCTTTCAAAAGGCGCCGTACATTGTAAATTATGCACCATAAAAACAAAAGTATGCATTTATTTTATTGCATTTTGTTGCTACTTTCGGATGAACAATTTTTATTAATATTTCCTACACTTTTTGTACATGGTACCTGGGGCCTGGTACAATGGTACCTTGCTATCATTCCTGAGAACTGATTTGCCATGAGAATACATTATACAAATCATATAATTTTTTTCCTAATTTCATCTGCCTGTACTAAACGGAGTATGTATAAAATAGATTCAAGATATTCTAATTATTTTTTCATGTGTTTTCTTTTGCAATTATTTTAAATATGTTAAGTCTAGCATAATGCACAATCACCATAACTTTTAAATATCTCTAATGAAACTTTCACTTGTTGACAAATCCTACTTCTTATAAGATTTGAAGCTATTGTTGTAACTCTACGATTTGTTCTCTTGTAGATCTGCACACCAATAATACATTTTGTACCGGGGTGCCTGCTGCGACAGTTCTTAATACGCTTCCCCTACCCGGCTTTTTCCTAACCGCTTACAAAATGACAATATTTACGTGAGTAAAGCTGCTTATTTTTCGAATACTTTAGTTAATACAAGCTGATACCTTGACAACAAGATGAACCTTGTCAATTTTCATATATCTGCTTTTATTTCAAAGTAACTTTGAGATTGAAGCGGAGCAAAATATCATATTTTACCTATTCCAAAAGCTTTGCGTTCACTAGAACGAACAATAATTTTTCCCACTTATAAACTGGGTGCCAAATGGCTTGTCATAAGTGTCATGAAACTGTAAATGAAAGCGCAGAAAAGTGTTAGATTCTTTAAAAAAATCCGAATTCCACCAGAAAGGCGAAACATTGATTTGTATTGCAATGTATCAGACAAATACGGAAAGCTAGGTTCTTACTTTTTTAGCAGGCGTAATACCGAGTAATTATTCCGACACTAAATAAAAGCAGATGACAAGCATGCACAGTAACCAGAAATCTTACGATGACCATGTACACTCGCTGTCACACGGTGGCGTTATGTGCTCTTGCCGCGAGCATAACGCATACGCGTATAACGAGGTCTTCGTGCTACCACTCATTTGACCACTTTTACTACTGTCCCTTTCCCGGGCAGGTAATACTTGTTCTCTGACACCAGGCCTGCACCAAGACAGCACGGGAAAAAACATCAGCCACTTTGGCTCACCCTTAGGCCTGGGGCTCCCACCAAACATTCAAAATGCGGTGCGGGGAAAAGGTGTGTTTTAGGCTGCCAAAAAATGCTAGAGGATGAGAGGCATGTCCTTCGTTTCTCGCTAGTAGAGGAGCAGGGTGAGATTAGGCCAAGACCGTCCAAGATTGGACACGTTAGAAGAAAGCATGCATCAGGCCACCATCGACCTCGGTGGTCCCTTCGATGCCTCCCGTGCACTGACACGTCACGCAACCAGCAAGAAAGAACCCGGATTCAGCTTCATTCTCTTTGCACTTAAATGTTATTTGTTACTGCTTATGGACGGCCATGACCAAAATGTGGCTGGAAATGTCAGTATATTTACTGCAACGATAAAACTGCTTCTACACGACCAGTGAATAAAGCAAGGAAATCGCTCAAAGAAGCACTGCAGTGCGATGCTACACAGTTCTGAATATTTTAAGCGTGCTGAAATGTTACATGACTAGTGTGAGCGATATTCTCATAGCATAGTGCAGATGTCTTGAGAGACCAGTGTTAATTTTGTTTTATCATTTGATCTAGCTCACGTCAACTGGAATGATTAGACGCCATAATGTTCACTTACGTACTTTCACTACAATTTTAATTTTTGTTGTTAAACCCTTCCTGGAAGTTATGGCAGGAGTGAGTCAAATTTCAGATAAAGTATGAATACGTCCCAGCTCCAAGCACCAGCTACTAGACTCAAAGCCACAACGGTATGTTTGCTGCCTCTACAGTCATTTCTATGCATCGAGACATCGGTCCTTTGATCTGTGGGCCGGCAGAATGGGTAGCAGTGAATTCACTGCTACTCTCTCTGCGGAGGCTGCTGGCCTCTTGGGAACCATTACATCATAATAAACTAACTCGGACGTCATGGCTAGCGGGTGCAGACAGTCAGGCGCCCAGCTGCGTCACTGGCAGTCTATAGCAGAACGAGGTGTTACAAGTGTGTTGAGGCCCGTAACTTGACTGGTTCGCAAAAACACACAATTTCAGCCTCCGAAACAATCTATGACCAAGTGCCAAAATGAGGAGCCGGTGACCGAGGCTGTTGCCGTGTCACTCCTTTCGCGTACAACGTACAAATACCTGAAAGGTCACGCTGCGCGGATCGGTGTGTTCGTTGCATAAACTCTTGGTTTCGGTGCTACCAGGATGTGTCGTGGAAAGCGACCAATCACTCATCGCTGGGTTTGCTACTTCAGAGGAAGGTCTAGCTCGGAGGCTCTTATCTAAATAATTGGAAAATGAGAAATTGTTCCTCTCGGTAACCCATGCACCAAAGGCAATGCGGTTGGTTGCATCCAAAAGAAAAAGCTAAAGTCTGGTGAGTTTTGGGAGGTTATTTGAAATTGCACTTTAAACCTTCGTTGAAAATTGTTGAATATAGCACAACTGCAGAAAACTATCAGGTTTGCAATTGCAAAACTAAGCTATTAAGAAAGTCATCTAAATTTTGTAAATCACATCTAATAATATATTTAAAGCGCACAAAATTTGTCTCAAATCTACCACTGATGTGTCTGTAATACTTGGCAAAACCGTTGTGGACGATCTACCCATTACAGGTACGATATCAATTTATACATCCAATTCCTTAGGTTTCAATGTTCTAACGGACGCAGTTGACAGAAATGGTATAGCTGGTTTTGTAGCAGAGCTGTAAATTTGTAAAACTTTTGCTTCTATGGTTTCAAGATTTACTAAGTTCTCACTATTTAAATTCAGCCGTAAAATGAAAGTTTCTCGGATGACAGTAAGTAGAATCTTATCTTTTCACTGAAATGCAACAAATTTGCTTCAAATCGGCCCAATCGTTCTATCGGCAAAGCCTTTGTGCGTTTAAAAAGTACTTGAATAGGCAACATCGGATTATAACCTGAGCTAAAGCTTTCTCTTAGCCAGGCAGAAGACAATGAGAATAACAATGCGTTGTGAACGATTCTGAAATCACGGTCACTGTAGCAGATGGTTCCTGCCGCTTCGTGCCCGACAAAACTATCTGGGTACCTCAAATTTGGCCATTCCGCACTTGCCACCCATGACACTCTAGTGTTTATTGCCCTGAACCCTGAGGATGCGCAACCGTTTGGCACCAGTGGATGTGAAGACCAGTCCTGACGCTAACCGAGTTTTCCCCATGTGGAATCCGCGTGACTACATTATCAGGGGCATTGTGGCCACGGAGCCCTGGCTAAAATATCCAAGTCCGAGACCGCAGCGTCTAGCCACAGCTCGTTGAATTCTTGTCCGGTTCCCTTTTGCCTCACAAGCTGCGATGTCGATGACGCTGATCACGTTGCAGGTCCAACAGTCACCTTAGTTTTCCGAAAACAATGACACTGTCCCGCGGAACCTGTAGTGAGAGTACACCATCCGAACAACAGGCGGAACCTTGCACATTGGTGTATCGAAAGTGGACATGGTAGAGTAGGCATCCTGATACTCGACAAGAATTTTCAGGTTCCCGAACGTCCAAAATCTGGCTAACTTTACATGTTCAAATTTAGTATGGATTCTGCAAACTAGTTGATGGAGCCTTTCAGTTTCCAATGTCCAACTGGAGCCAGGAGTACCCTTGAAACAGAAAGGATCTCATTCCCAAACTTTCTTGTGAAAGTAAAATAGTAGATAGCATGAAGGTTGCCTCTTCTATGTACTGTTAGGAGAACGGACAGCCATCTCAGATGCGCTGATAACTAGAGGGCAACCGCCATGCGATAGCTGTGAAGTCAAGCCGCTCAATGCACACCTGGATTCTGGAAAGCAGCGGCGTCTTGTCATTTGTACAAGGTGAGGCTACAGCCATTTGCAAAAACATCTCCACGGCGCTGCCAACGATGCCATTAAAAACTATTTTTCTCTACCTAAACCCAACTTGGTCTGAAGACTGAACAGTGCTCACTAAATTCTTCAGGATAGCTCGAATCAGTCGTGTGAGAGCCTACGCACAACATTGCAGGGGGACGCCAATGCTTGTGAAAATAGTATTGCGCGATTGCATTAGTGGCCGCTGTGGCCTGCTCTCAGTGGCAGTGGAGGGAGTTTAACATGTTAAAGCAGCGCGGGCGACCCACGCCTCACGCAGCCTCATGGTAATAACAGAATGGACGCAGGTGGAAAAGAATTGCTCATTATCCCCAGCCAGATGTGCAGCATGCACCGCTGAGGACATGCTGTTCGTCGGGGAAGAAGTTGCAGTGGAAGGGGCGCTATAGCCTCCAGCAAAGCCATGGTTCCTGCTCATAAGCAGCCGGAGCCGCACGTTGAATGCCAGATTTGGGAACAGTGTAGCTCGAAAGTCCAAGCCAATGAGTCGAAATTCTTGGCGAGTACCTTCCGCTCACTGGTACCCTAGTATGTCGTCCTTTTCTCCTGGACTTGTTGGCTGCGATGACAGAAATTATTGTGGCAGACCCCAGTAAGTATAAAAGAGTGAGCTTTGTGATCTCTTGATGCCAAATTCTAAAGACCCCGTGTAAAGAAACCACACTACGAAGGGCAATATACGAATTTCATTCACGTGAGAAAAATTTACATCATAATATCCTCCTCACATAAGTTGTGTTGACCTTTTCCTTTTACTAATTACTCTTGTTTGATGGTAATTACGCAGGCTTGGTTCAACTCGCACGCCACAGCCGACAGAAGAAGATTACAACAGAATGAACGCGACCTTCCAGTACGTATTATTCGATATTTACGAGTTTTATATAGATTGAACTCCTGCAATACTTCAACATTTTTGGGGCTATCTCTGCTTGTACGTAGGTTCGTATTTCAGCGTTTCGCCGCCTACCGGGTTCACCTGCCAGTTAGTATTCTGTGATGAATTACTCAGCTTTCTGAATCATTGAGCCTATGTGGTCAGAGTGTGCCTTTGTAGTGTGTACAAATTTTTCACTTGGGTAATATTGTTCTGAACTGTGTATTAGACGCACTGTAAAGCGCCAACGTCAGTTCACATATAGTACTGAACTATTGGTAGTCAACCTCTCAACTACTTAACCATTGCCATTATCATGGCGAAAAAACAGCGTGTTGTCATAACTCTAACCTATGCGGCAAACGTTCGAACAAAACAGAGAATTTTGAGAATCAGCTAGGAATCGCACTAACAAGCAAGTGTAGGATTCTGAGACGGCAAAGTAAAATATCATGCAAGAAGAAATAATATCCCACCTAAACGAAAGAGCTAAATGTAGAGTTCAGATTCTAACAAAACCTTGCCCGAAAGATATAGGCGTGTATTAGAGGAACAATATTCATTGTCAAGAAAGTGAGAGGGTGCCGATAGTAGCATATCATTAGACCTTATGAAGAGGATAGAGATATATAAAACTAGATTGTGAAAACATGTTGAAACTTTGCTGTGCTCAGTACCAGACAGCGATACAGTAAAAATAGGCTAAATATTTGCATGTTCGCGTTTCTATATTTTTGTCGTCCTCGTGCAAATGTTGCGCTGGCTATACCAGCCAAATTTCACGCACTTCGATAGGCTGAATCGATGAATATTCATACCTTTTTATCCAAACAATATTTTCGTACTTTTCAGGAAATAATATGCAGTTTTTTCTTCAGAAACTCAGAACGTTGAGTAGAATACACGTACAAACGCTTGCATGCATTTTTATATTACGTGTAGAATGTTATACAGGAAATGTCTGCAACCCACGAAGGTATGAAATCATTACTGAAGAAGCAATATTGCAATCTTAAATAGTGCTATTTTAAATCATTCATTTGTGAACTAGGGTGTTAGGTATGATGTCATAAATGCAAAAATAAAAAAAAACATGCCTCTCATAATTTTTTTTACATTTTTTCGGGACCGAACGCATAGCCATGAGAAACCACCGTGAAAACGGCAAATATTAAAAAAATATCGCAGTTTGGTCCGAAAGGCGAAGCATTCATAGTGATACCAAATTAGTAGACAGATAAACAAAGTCAGGATAGTAGTCTTTTTGGTCGGATGATCTTAACATTCGCTTAGTAACTAAATTACCGAGCACGCACACGCGCACAAGCAAACATAAAAACTTTTTACTTGATGATCACGGGAACTCGCTGTCAAAGCGCCGGAGTGAGGGAGCGCAGAAGCAGTAGCAAGCGAATTGACCTTCGTGCTGCGTCTCGTTCAACGTTAACTAACTGGCGTGAACATAGTGCCCAGGAAGCTATAAGCCCACAGCACACCTAGATAGATACTGCACTCAAGTTATATCGCTCTCAATATAGGGCCCACGAGGCCGCGTCATACGCAGCAGCCGCTGGAGTAGAACACCCTCCTCCATCCCGCCTCCGATAGAGCTCGCATGGTCAGTTCACATTCGCATGATTTCAATCGTACACACACCACACGGCACGACGATAGTGTTGTCGGCCTTGGACTTTTGCAATGACCATGAATGAACGGATAACGAAGACGACAAAGGTGGAGAAGAGCATGATGACATAGAGGATCGTAATGGCAGCTGACTAGTGTAACTAAATTCCGGAAAGATATTACCGCGCGTTAAAGCACTGTACTTGGCGCAGCTTTTGGCACAAACAAGACGTGGATGACATTGCAACCTCGCAAGATGCGACGGTCGCCCCTTATTAAGGGCCATGCTTTCGAATGTGAGAACTTCGTTGCGGTGATGGAAGAGCTTACTACACTTGGCCTACTCGCAAGCGCAACCAATAAAGCCAAGGTACCAATGAGCGACGTCACCAAAAGAGCCACCGTGAAAATCAACATGGAACTAGCAGAACATCAATGTATGAGGAAGCAAATCGGAAATAATTGTGACGTTCAAGGTGATACAGATCGGAACCGGTTGCCGGCTCTGCGAGGCATAATAAATAAAACAGAACAGTTAACCCAAACGCCAATGCAGTTGATGAAAAAGCAGCAAACAAATTTTATTGTACTTGCCGCAGCCACAATAAACCGAGGGACGGTGAAGTTGAAAATGTTCGATGATAGCACAGCTGGTCCGCTCTCTCGGTCGGATACCTAACATGCCCCCGTACCTAAGTTGCAACGCTAATAAGTATGATTTGCACCTCATGCAACATTTGAAAAAGTCATTGGAACGTGGAAACAAAGTTCACCAACAATTACGCTACTTGCTAGTGGAAAATTTTAGCACAGCTCTATATGTCTTCATTTCACAATATTTTGGCTCGCAAGGCACCCTGTTTCCTGCGGCGGGTTGTTAAAGGGGCCAAGTGCAGCGCGACTGCCTCGCTAATCTGGAGGTTGCGAGAGCCAGCGCGTGAGTTACGCGAGGGCGCAACTCGCAGCAGCCGCAGCCCACATACCTCCCAGATGACTCGCGCTACAATGGCGCCATCTCGTAGTAATCACCCCCGCTCTACGCTTTTCTTCCCATGCTTTTGACATAATGTCCTCCGCTTTCCACCTCGTGGTTCCGCAACACCTCCTTTCCCACTTTCCTCTTGGCGTCTCTCATCCCCACTGCGCTGCACGTTCGCTTTCAACTTTCGCTATGCTCGTTCACTCGGGTACGTCACCGCTACATCCGATGCCTATGCTCGCCGCAGGAACGGGCGACTAAGAGCTGGGTGATAAAATACTTATTCAGGTATTTCAACAGAACCAAGTGCGCCTGTCGGAAAAGCAGCTTTTTACAAGCAGAGAGGCCGCGATTCACTGGCCTATTACTCTGAGAGGAGGCGCCTACTGCGATTGCGGATCTCTCACTTATAGATACCTACATAGTGCCGCTAGTGATACACATGATGATAAACGATTGCCACAGTCAAGTCCAGGTTAAATCATGGTCCACTTCGGAGGAGCTTGCCTATTGCTTAAAATGTGTATCATTCGAATCGCGCCCTCAACACCCGCCGATATGTGAGGTGCAAAACAAACCGAAAAGGGAATGAACATAGTACAGAAGAGGTTACACTACAAATATGAGTTGTCAGATCTCTAGTCAAAAAGAACCTACCTAAAAATGTTCGGTATATCCGTCACCGTCAGCACATCTGCGAGGGAGCTACCAATATTCCTTGCGAATCAAAACATTTTCTTTGCGACCATCAGAATCAATGATATCGAGATTACCACGGTCACTTGATTTGACAAAGATTAAATATTTGCCGGAAGAACTCTCAAAGCTCAAGGTTCATAGAAAAACTGTCGAGAGCTCGCCAAATTGACAGATGCAGAAGTGACAGTCCGAGATCTAGAGCTCACCGTGAGAAGCCTTCTCATGTGAAGAGTGGAGTTCAATTTTCTCTTGTCCCCGCCTGACATAAAGCTGTCCAAGATGACACTTTCTTGAAACGGCGTTGTGACCACCGAGAATTCCAACCTTACTCAACCACAAGATAGGACCCTCACAAGCTCCGACAAAGTATCCTTACAATTTCTGGAACTTTTCTTTGTCGGCACTCATTCCTCTGCAATGACAGGAATCAAAAAGCGTTTCAAACTTTGAAACAAATGTGTTGTAAGGAAGGAAGCCTTTGGGTTAAGCAGTGAAAAGAAAGTTTGGCTTAAACAGGATCTGCAAGGAATGTTGGATTTTCGTATCTACACACGTTCGACCTCTCCCTTTGCCTCACTCATTATCGTAGTACCGAAAGAAGACGGACCCTTTACCTTGTGTGGACCCTTTACCTTTTCAAATGCAACAAATTGACGAAAAATGTATGTCTGTATAATTCTCCATGCTAGACCTCCGTAAAGAAAATTATAATGTGCCCGTGAAAGGCGTAACTCATTATATACGCTGCCTTCATTACACCTTTCCATATCTACCGATACAACCCGATACAATTTGTGTGGAAGAAACTGGCGGATCCGACGCACTGTGGGAACTGATCGAAACTTTTTATGCTATCTGTTTTGATTGAGAATTATTAGCGGTGATTTTTGTGGCGAATGTGCAATTTCTTCAGCTTTAGTCTAATACGAGAATGTTGAGTTAATGCTACACGTTACCTTGGGTGCACCACCACTGTTTCTCTGCGTAGTCTACAGAATTCTTAGGGAGACGAGTTTGCTTGAGGCTTTGGGAGTCATCTTTAATAAGGTCTGAGAAGGTTCATCCTTATTATTGCATCACGTGGGGCAGGGTATCGTGCCAGAAATGTTAAACTTTAATGGAATGATGCGGCTGTATCTAATGCAACTATAATAGTTGTATGTCTACATTTTGTACAAACATTCACAGTCTTCGCTGCGCAAACCTTCTTTCGGGTCTGGGTGTCCTCGACGCTGAGTGCAGGCATTCGAGTCATTTTGCTGGCACATGTTTACGTGCTCCTTCTACAAACGTGGCCAGCATGCTGTTGTGGCGGCAACTCCAAGCAACTTACTCAAGCTTTTGCCGATTGTATTGTTTACAGTATCACCTCCCAGCACGCGACCTCCACAGTCCAGCAGCTGCAATTTTATCGCAAAGGAAAGAAACCACAAACTGTGTAATGCAGCCGCGACGGTGCTGGCTGGGATGCGCAGAGGCCAGCGCCATCTGTTAGCATTTCAAGAAACGCAGCTGAGCGCACGACCAAGACTACTGGCGAGCGTCACTTGGTGGTGTTAGCCACCAAGTGGGTTAGCCACCAAGGGCTAGCCATTCACTGTGGATTAAATACTCCCCACAAGAACTTTTTTAAAGGATGTTGTGGGCTCTATTCCTCCTGGTCTTGGATCTTCAGAGGGGACGCCACGTTTCTCCCACCGCCATGGCTGAAGACAGTACGCCGTCATCGCAGCCCGCGCCCACCGCTCCGGCAATCGTCATTCTTTCGCTTCCCCTCGATGCCGGCACATTTTGTGGTACGGACAACAATGACGTGGACAATTAGCTCTTATTGTACGAGCGCGTCAGCAAGCACCACTAGCAGGATGAGACGCCTATGCTCGCCAACGTGCATCTCTACTTACGGGCCACAGCTCGCGTGTGGTTTAATACGCTCGAGGAAGCACTCACGAGTTGGGACGTGTGCAAGGAGATGCGCGAATCATTTCGCCGATCGGTCGTACGAAGAATGACCGCCCGGCAGGAACTAGCGGCCAGCGCGCAGACGTCGACGGAATTGTACGTCGTGTATATACAACACGTGCTAGCCTTGTGCTTGGTCATTCACAAAGATACGCCGGAGGCGGGATAGGTTGGCCACGTGTTGCAAGGCATAACTGACGATGCCTTCAACACACTCATGTGTAAGCACTGAAGCACGGCTCACTATCATAACCGAATGCCGTCGGTTTGAACAAGCAAAAGCAGGCGCCTTACTCTCCGCTTTGTCAAGCTCCCGAACATGGCTGCGGCATCCTCATGCGAAGATCCCGTGACGCCGCCTCCGTTCTCGACGCATAACCACGTCAACTGGATTTTTCACCAGGAGCTTCAAGCGATAGCTCCAGCCGCTTATCAGCCACCTTCTCACGACAATTTGGAGATAATATTCCTCATTGCAGTCATCGTTCGTCAAGAGATTGAAATATGGGCATTACACAAGTCACCTGTGACGCACCTCAGCCCATGCGCGCTTCCGTTCCTCGCACTGAACCCTTCACCGCCCCAATTGTTGCTGCTGCCGCTTCCGCTTCCCGGTTCATACCCCGTTACAGAAATCCATCTGAGCGGAGGACACCAGAAGATCGACGAATCTGTTTTTCTTGTTCTCGGGCCGGTCACATTTCACGCCACTGCCGCAATTGTCGATATTACCGACAAAGCTTCCACGGTGACCGTCGCCGTAATCGTGGCCCGTCTTCTAGCACACCTCTTGTCGACAACCATCTTCCGGCCCTTGAACCTCACCTTCTATCCTGGCGCTCTGCACAGACATACGCCGGTATTGTCGCTCCAGGACACTGATCTAGCCGCTCGCTGTTACCTCAGTGTCGCCAGTCACGCTCCCCTCAACGTCGTCGCTCTCCCTCGTCCGCTTACTCAGGCAATCACTCGAGAAACTAGCCAGTGCAGCTCCGGGAGGTGAGGCTGCATTGACGACAAGACGGAAAAACCTCTTAGGAACCCCATTTCAAGACGCAAGTTGCCCGTGGTTATCGTCCACGGCGTGACCGTTACTGCTCTCATTGATACTGGCGCTCACATATGTGTTACGAGTTCTACGCTCCGACGCCACCTACGGAAATTGCTGACACTTGCCGTCTCTCCTGCTGTGCGAGTAGCTACCGATACCCGAACAGGAGTTCTAGGTTCATGCACTGCCTAAATTATTGTTGCCGGCCACCACACTTCAGTTGGCTGTTCTCGACGCGCGCCCTCATGATATCATTCTTTGCATTGACTTCTTAGCCACCCACTCTGCCCTCATCGATTATTCTACTGGCATTTTGCGGCTGCAACTGCCATTGTCTATTGATGACGCTGCATCGCGTAACGCTTGCCTACGGTCTGTGGAGTTTCTACGACTACCTGCTCAGGCTGTTACCTATGTCCTTCTGTCAGCGTTCCCCCAGTCTCTTATGGGGACTATGTGGTCGCTCCCCTCACAGATGCTATCCTCTCGCGCAACATCGCACTTCCTCACCCATAGTGGTTATTGCCAAAAACACAACGATGCTACCAGTCTTCAACTTCTCTACTTCGACCTATATTCTTCCTCAAGGAATTTCACTAGCCGAACTGTCACCCCTGGAAGAATGTACAGTTTCTCCATTCGGTGCTGACACTGAGACCGTGCCCCAACCTTTAATACTGGCACCAATCAAGGCACTTCTGAAGAGTATCATATGCCCCGACCACTTACCTTCCCAAAGTAAAGCACTACATGCTGTCCTATTTGCTTTGACATTTTTTATGCTGAGCAAACTCCACTAAGCCCTACATAAGTCATGGACCTTAGCATCGAAAGTGAAGATACCAGCCCCCTTCACAAGCACCCATACTAAGTACCTCACTCTGAGCGCCAAGTCATTGAAAAGGAGGCAGACAATATGCTTGACCGAGACATGATAGAGCCTTCCTATAGCACTTGCGCATCCCCTTCGGTGCTTGTTAAAAAGAAGGGCAACAGCTGGCGGTGTTGCGTCGATTATCGCCATCTCAACCCGTTAATGAAGAAAGATGTGTATTCTCTGCATCGAAGTGATGCGCTCGACTGCCTCCATGGTGCTCCATGTTCTGCCTCCATGGTTTCAATGGTAGATTCCCGCTCGGAATATTGGCGAAATTGCCGTTGAAGACCGCGACCGCGAGAAGACCGCCTTCATCACAACCGACGACCTTTACCAAGTTAAGGTTATGCCTTTTGGGTTGTGTAACGCAGCTGCAACTTTCGAACGCTTGATGGACACTCTTCTACGCGGTCTTAAGTGGTCAACCTTTCTCTGTTACCTGGAGACGTCAACGTTTTCTTCCCCAGCTTGGAAAGCCAACTCCTTCACCTGTCGGCCATTGTCGACATATTTCGCCGGGCTGGCTTCCAGATCAATTGCTCTAAGTGCGCCTTTGAGCGCATATTGACACCTATTTGACGCTACTGGTGGCCAAGCAGCTCTGAAAACGTCCGTGCCGTCCGTGAGTTGCGGGTCCCGCGGTCCACACATGAAGTACGCAGCTTTCTTGGGCGCTGCTCCTAATTTCGCCGCTTTGTTCTCAGCTTCGTGCACATGCTTGGATACTCATGGACCTCCTGGAAAAGAATGCGAACTTGGGGCGCGGCCCAAGTGACTTCCTTTGCATCGTTGATTTCTGCCGTCATATTACAACCTGTGCTGGCTCATTTTGACCCAGCTGCTCGAACAGAGCTTCGCACCGACGCAAGCGACCATGGCATGGGTGCTATCCTCGCCCAAGAAACAGAACGGATCTAACCGTGTGATAAACTATGCTAGTCGCCTCCTGTCACAGTCGGAAAAGAATTACACCATTACTGAGCGGGAGTGCCTAGCTCTCATCTGGGCTGTCGCGAAATTCCGTCCTGACCTATATGAACGCGCGTTCTTGGTCATAACAGACCATCACGCACTCCGTTTGCTCTCAACACTTAAAGACCCCACTGGGAGGCTCGGCCGTTGGGCATTACGACTACAGGAGTACACGTTCTGTTTTGTACCAACTTGACAAGTTACACATTGACGCCGGCTGCCTATCCCATCACCCCGTTGAACCAACCTACTCCACTGAAACGGACCCCGACATCTACGTCTGAGCAATCATAGACTTCATCCATAAGGCCGACTAACAACGTAGAGATCCATAGTTGCTCTCTTATTGACCATCAACAATGCGGAACCCTCGACTTCTTCCTCCAATTGTTCTTGCTTCTGGATAACGCTCTTTAATGGCGTAACATGCACCCCGATGGCGCAGAGCACTTGCTAGTGTTCCCATGTCCTCTACGCAGATATATCCTCGTTCTGATTCATGACACCCCAACTTGTGGGCACATAGGCGCCTCCAGAACTCATCTCATACGATGACCTTTTCTAGAAGAGCCTTTATCATTACGTTCGCCGCTACGTAACATCTTGTGACCTGTGTCAGTGCCCAAGAAACCTGCGGCTCAACCTGCTGGTCTCCTTCAGTCAATTAACGTTCAAACCGAGCCGTTTTATCGAGTAGGCCTGGACTTGCTCGGCCCTTTCCAATTTTCACGAAAGCTAACAAATGAATTGCAGTCGGTAGAGATTATGCCACGCGAAATGCACTTACTCGAGCGTTACAAACCAGGTGCGCCACGGACGTAGCCGGCTTTCTACTGTACGACGCCGTGCTCCAACATGGTTCTCCACGCCACCTGCTCACAGATCGCGGTAGCTTCTTCCCGTCTCGTGTGGTTGACGATCTACTTCGATCATGTGCTACCCATATATATATATATATATATAACTTCCCCACCTCATATCACCCCCGAACCAATAAGCTCACCGGACGACTCCACCGTACACTGACCGACACGCTTTCAACATACGTTTCTGATCATCACCATGATTCTGACGTTGAATTTCCGTTTATCACATTTGGATATAATTTATTGCGTCATGACACTGCCGGCTACTCAGCCTTCAATCTTCTCTTTGGCCGCCATCCCTTATCACCTTTTGAAACCTTGCTCCCTTCTGATCCGACGTTAACGTCCACGACTTCCTATGCGCAAGATGCCATCAAGCGTGCGCTCGTCGCGCGCACTAGCACGCGCTCGGCTCTCGTCATCGCAGACTGCACATAACTACCTTTATGATCGTCGACACTGCGATACTGCTTCTCCACCAGGCTATCTCGTCCTTCTCTGGCTCCGATCTCGTCGTGTCCGCCTCTGTGAGATGTTAATATCGCGGTAAGTCGGGCCTCTTCGCGTGCTACGCCTGGTGACCTCTGTCACCTCTGTCACCAAACCACGAAATGGCACCTTACATGTTTCTCGCCTCAAGTGTTATAATTGTCACAACCCCTACGAGCACCGGGACGGGGCTTCACCGGCCGGGAACAATGTTACGAACAGTGTCGAAGACAAAGATGTTGTAATGGGGCTGGGTAAGAGTTTCTCCTGTCGGACTGAAGGACCTGCTAAAACCTGTGTATCCTGTGCAATCTTGACTAGCCGAGTGCTAGCCGTTTACTGTGAATTAAATACTCGCCGTAACAATATGGTTGCTTGCATTTTGCAGGCGCTGCATGAAAAAAGAAGAGGAGGCCAAGGAGACGACGACTTCATACTGTTACCCTTGCTAGACGAAAGCAGAATCTTTAAAGTTTAGAAATGTTTCTGCGATCAGGAAATAAAGTCAAGTGAAATCAGTTGAACCTTACTTATTTGGTTACGCCAACTGGGTCAGAGCTGTTGGCGAAACCCACTCTGGGGAATCGGCCATGAATCGGGAGGTGAAAAACTTTCATCAATCTTTTTCGGTATAGATTAAGGTGAAGCTAAATTAGTATCTTGCGAACGGGATTTAAATTGCTTACTGCTACGGATAAGATTTATTGAATATCTAAGTATTCCATCAAAAAAGAATCACGTGAGCAGAATAAGTATTAAGAAGGGTTCTAACGGGCAATTTATTTGTCTCAAGCAGAAAGATGCAGAGGGCTTCGCAAACGTTCGTGTGGCTGTAACCCAGTACTGTAGCCCCAATGGAAAGAATTACAGGAACATACAAATTTAAGACTAGCTTGTGAAAGGGCTCTTCAAATAAAAAAAAACTTTTCCGTTGAATAAGGCAACGGTGGCAAGTCCAAAAGCAGTGTTACAGAATTTTACTCTGATTGCCTAAATTACCCAATGTGATAGAGCCAGACCTGATCTGTGGAGGTAAAGGTTCAGTTCACTCGGCACCACAGTCTCGTAATCGTTACTTCAATTTTTCTTTTGGAGCATAATTTGTTGTTCCAAGGAAAATTGAGATGCGGAAAATCAGACGTTGACAACAATTTGCATATTTGCAGTAGCATATTTTCTGAATCGCGCCGCAATAACAAAAGCTGACGTATCTAAAAGGTGGATTATAGGACCATCGCGAGATGCTAGTTCCAGTGTATCTGCATATTCGTTTAGGCCTATACCTTTGTGGCATGGCACCCACCCTAAGCGAACACGACGTGTCTTAGGAGAACAGAATAAACAGTTTCTTATAATTCTGACAATTTTGATGTGCTTAGTTAAAAAGAAACAGACAGGCAATCAGTTAAGATTGCATCTGATGACAGAGACGATGGTAGTTTGCGTAAAGCTAACACAATTACCAATAATTTCGCCTGAAAGATAGGCGTTAAGTCAGGTGGTCGAATGAAGAAAGACTAATTTACATGTTATGATACAATGCCCACACCTGCGTTTTCTTCAGAGACAGAACCTTGAATTGCTCTAACGGTTCTTGTATCCACTTGTGCAAGGTAGTCTTTCAAAATACTTCTCAGCTATTAATTGGGCAAATGGTCAACATTGTTAGAAGTATATCAGGAAATTCAGTTTTAGCGTCTGCAACGCAGCAATTTAGAAGACCACCTCGCATAGGAGAACATTTTTCGGGTACAATAGTTTTTGTACGAGAACAACTTGAGGGCCACCTGAGCGATACCACAGATGCTAATATATGAGGCCAATTCAATAACGAAAACGTATTGTAGCCTCCGCTGTGGTCATCCATATACTTTTACAAAAGCTTGTACTCTTCGGGTAGGATTCCGCATGAGAAGAAAAGGAAGGCGTGCTTCTTGATATACGGCATCATTCGCGGCAAATTTAGAAATCCCCAGACATAAACAATGTGCATCTCATTCTAATGTAACCAGAGGCCCAATTTTGTATGCACGTCAGCCAGAAAAGAAAACGCAGCTGAACTCTATAATCGAGAAAAAGTGCATGCAATACATCATAAGGCGAGCATACCGATGCAGCACTTATCGACTGCTTCAAAGTCTACCAAGAATTCCTCTTGCCTGTGCTCCCATTGAGATGATATGCTATATATTCGGACTCCAATTAAGTTTTTCAGTATACATTGCACCCGAATATTCAGATAAATTTGCTTGTGGGATACTTTCTTCTCGGTAAAGAGTCAAATTTTGCACAGGAACGCTTTCAGAGAAAATTACGATGGCTCTTTATCTGATATTAGGAGAGAGACTAATACCATCAAGCCACAATTATAGTCAGCTCCTAAAGGACTGCAGAGTTTGGTACAAACCATGTAGATGTTCCGAGTGAGTAAAAACATGTTATGTCTTCAGCGTATGCGTACACATGCACATAGTGTTGCAAAGGTACAGTACACAGCAAAACATTAAACAGGAATGGCGATAGGGTTGATCCTTTTAGTAGACCTCTTGACGGCTGATGCGTTAATGAAGACAATCCGCGTTGAGAGAAGTAACACTCCCTGCCGTTTAAAGATTCGTGAACTCACGCGACAAGATTATTTTGCATCCGAAGCGCGTTTATTAGGCTTGCATGATCTAGACTCATACGCCTTAGCGAAATTGAAGGTGACAAACGCTACATATTTTTTGTCTGACATCAACCTCGTTCAAGACGACTTCCTTGTTTGACAAGGACACATTGATCGAGCACCCACGTCAGATGGCAATATGGCATCGGCTCAAAATCAAGTTCCCTATCAGGCAGTACCCTTGTGGTCATTTAATGTTCTTCGAAGAGCTATACTAGGCTAGAAGAGATATGGGCCTAATAGTATCTAATACATAAGAAGCACCTGGCTTTTTCAATAATGGGATTATTTTTGTAAGTCTCTATTCTGGAAAAATCAACGCATTTTCTATACAATTGTTTAAGTTACAAGTATTGTGTGCGAAGGTATCTTAAATGAACTTTTTATTATTCCCGTACTAATGCAATCGGTACCTGGCGCTCAATTAGGGAGCTGGTTTAGCAGATTTTTTTCACTGCGGAACTAACTTCTTCGTCGTCTTTACCATGAGGAGGTGGCGCTTCATGATAGTGTAAAATTCACCTAAAGCGCCATTCTATAACTTATGCGATATCTTGCACTAATTTGGCCAACTCGCATGGTGCTGGTACCACATAGTCGACGTTTATTTGTGCCTGAAGGACCGTTTTATTTCTCAAAAATTAAATAAGTGCCTTTGTGTTGGCGGCCTTTGAAAGAGAGCCCTAGTGCTTACAATGAAAGTAATCTTCCGTACTTGAAAACAATCTTTTAAATGTTGCTTCCTCGAATTTACAGTCTCTTCAACTCCTAGGACATTGGTGATGGAGTAGTTTTTTTTTCAAAGCTACCTTTCTTATTCTGCAATCACGTGATTACTTTGTGTTCCACCAAGAGATAGAACACCTACTTTAGTGCAGTGCACAGTCAATTGAAACTTTTTACTGTATTTTTTAAAATAGCAAATAAATTTATGGCTGTTTCTTCAATGTCCAATTGCCGATTATACAAATCCATATGTAAGACATTTCTGAATTAGCTGAAATTAGCACAAGTTTTGAATGCATAGTAATTTTCCACGCCACCCTCGCCCTTAACAAGTTTTTCTATCGTGTTGCGCTAGGACTCATTAACCGCGCCCGGCTAGGCGCGGAGCGGTGGACCAAACTCTCAGAACTCATTTTCATCACCTATTCTTCTTATGTTTAAGGAAAGTTAGACCCGGAATCTGCTATCTATCTGTGTCTACTTGTGCAATAAAACTTCAATACATGACAAAATCTTTCATCTAATAATCCCTGCTTCCCGGCTCATGAACTCCATATATAATTTGAATATGTGAAATTTTTCCACTGTCGCAAAGTGCTAACAGATTCAATCTGAGTGTGAACACAAGGGTGCGAGGCCAATAAGGTTCTTAGATGCACGAACATTGTGTCCAGTAATCGCGTAGAAACTGTTTGTAACACTGCCTTGAAAACAAAAGCATAGGTTTGCCATGTAAAGGATGGTGTGAAGTTTGGAGTACCAAATAATTCATTCGAGGGTTTTACATTCCACAATCACAATATGATAATGAGGCACGCCGCAGTGGGGCGCCCCGAAATACTTTTTAGAGCACCCAGCGATTCTTTACCGCGCACCCTATTCACCAAAGCTGGGCATTCTTGCATTTCGATTCATACGAAAAATGGGCACGGTGGCCAGCAACGACACGTTCAAATCACTATGCCCCAAGAGTTGGTAACCTAAGTGCGGGAACGTCACAGTGTGGGATCAACGAGCGAACGGAAGTAGCCCCCATTCAAGTTATGATTCAAAATATTTAAAGCCACCTTGCAACGTACCAGGTAAAGCTTGTCCAACGGCACCGATGACATTGCCTCATTGCAGCAATTCGGTACATCGTAGAGAGTGCGTGATGTAAAAGAGTGACTCTATGATACAATAGTAAAATTGTATTGTCCGATTTACGTTGGCACGATGCTCGAAATATTAGTACTGTAAAAAAAGCTACGAAATTACCTGTAGAGCCATTTTTTCCGCATTTCAGAGCCATGGAACAAGCGTTGCAACCACGGTGGTGTATCATGGTGTGATATTGATATCAGTGGTATAAGCTGTAGATTTGTGTGCGTTTATGCCTCGAGCAAATTACATTAGCGAGAATGCCTTCTTTTTATATCCAGAACAACATTTCAGTACTGATTGTGCAATGGTCCTTTTTGGAGACTTTATTTGTGTGTCAAGCGTGCAAGATCTTACGGCACTGAAGCTGGGACGCGATCGAAGTAGTGATGCATTCCAACGCTCGAGGTGTGATTACGACCTTGTAGGCACTGGGGAAAATGAAAAGGCGAGATGTCGCTACAGGAATGTCTAAGGCATCATCATCATCATCATCAGCCTGGTTACGCCCACTGCAGGGCAAAGGCCTCTCCCATATTTCTCCAACAACTCCGGTCATGTACTAATTGTGGCCATGCCGTCCCTGCAAACTTCTTAATCTCATCCGCCCACCTAACTTTCTGCCGTCCCCTGCTACGCTTCCCTTCCCTTGGAATCCAGTCCCTAACCCTTAATGACCATCGGTTATCTTCCCTCCTCATTACATGTCCTGCCCATGCCCATTTCTTTTTCTTGATTTCAACTAAGATGTCATTAACTCGTCTTTGTTCCCTCACCCATTCTGCTCTTTTCTTATCCCTTAACGTTACATCTATCATTCTTCTTTCCATAGCTCGTTGCGTCGTCCGCAATTTGTGTAGAACACTTTTCGTAAGCCTCCATGTTTCTGCCCCGTAGGTGAGTACTGGTATGACACAGCTATTATACACTTTTCTCTTGAGGGATAACAGCAACCTGCTGTTCATGATCTGAGAAGGCCTGCCAAACGCACCCCAGCCCACTCTTATTCTTCTGATTATTTCCGTCTCCTGATCCGGATCCGCAGTCACTACCTGCCCTAAGTAGATGTATTCCCTTACAACTTCCAGTGCCTCGCTGCCTATTGTAAATTGCTGATCTCTTCCGAGACTGTTAAACATTACTTTAGTTTTCTGCAGATTAATTTTTAGACCCACTCTTCTGCTTTGCCTCTCCAGGTGAGTGAGCATGCATTGCAGTTGGTCCCCTGAGTTACTAAGCAAGGCAATATCATCAGCGAATCGCAAGTTACTAAGGTATTCTTCACTAACTTTTATCCCAATTTCTTCCCAATCCAGGTCTCTGAATACCTCCTGTAAACACGCTGTGAATAGCATTGGAGAGATCGTATCTCCTTTCCTGATGCCTTTCTTTATTGGGATTTTGTTGCTTTCTTTATGGAGGACTACGGTGGCTGTAGAGTCGCTATAGAAATCTTTCAGTATTTTTACATACGGCTCGTCTACACCCTGATTCCGTAATGCCTCCATTACTGCTAAGGTTTCGACAGAATCAAATGCTTTCTCGTAATCAATGAAAGCTATATATAAGGGTTGGTTATATTCCGCACATTTCTTCATCACCTGATTGATCGTGTGAATATGATCTATTGTTGAGTAGCCTTTACAGAATCCTGCCTGGTCCTTTGCTTGACAGAAGTCTAAGGTGTTCCTGATTCTATTTGCGATTACCTTAGTAAATAGTTTGTAGGTAACAGACAGTAAGCTAATCGGTCTATAATGTTTCAAGTCTTTGGCGTCCCCTTTCTTATGGATTAGGATTATGTTAGCGTTTTTCCAAGATTCCGGTACGCTCGACGTTATGAGGCATTGCGTATGCAGAGTGGCCAGTTTCTCTAGAACAATCTGCCCACCATCCTTCAACAAATCTGCTGTTACCTGATCCTCCCCAGCTGCCTTCCCCCTTTGCATATCTCCCAAGGCTTTCTTTACTTCTTCTGGCGTTACCTGTGGGATTTCGAATTCCTCTAGACTATTTTCTCTTCCATTATCGTCATGGGTGCCACTGGTACTGTATAAATCTCTATAGAACTCCTCAGCCACTTGAACTATCTCATCCATATTAGTAATGACATTGCCGGCTTTGTCTCTTAACGCATACATCTGATTCTTGCCAATTCCTAGTTTTTTCTTCACTGTTTTTAGGCTTCCTCCGTTTCTGAGAGCATATTCAATTCTATCCATATTATACTTCCTTATGTCAGCTGTCTTATGCTTGTTGATTAACTTCGAAAGTTCTGCCATTTCTAATAATATTTGGGGTTTTACGTGCCAAAACCACTTTCTGATTATGAGGCACGCCGTAGTGGAGGACTCCGGAAATTTTGACCACCTGGGGTTCTTTAACGTGCACCTAAAGCTAAGCACACGGGTGTTTTCGCATTTCGCCCCCATCGAAATGTGGCCGCCATGGCCGGGATTCGATCCCGCGACCTCGTGCTCAGCAGCCCAACACCATAGCCACTGAGCAACCACGGCGGGTAAGTTCTGCCATTTCTATTCTAGCTGTAGGGTTAGAGGCTTTCATACATTGGCGTTTCTTGATCAGATATTTCGTCTTCTGCGATTGTTTACTGGTATCCTGCCTAACGGAGTTACCACCGGGTGCATGCGGTGGCGTAGAGGTAGAACACCCGCCTCGCGTGCAAGAGGTCCCTGGTTCGAATCCCGGTGCCGGCAATTTTCCACCCGATTAAAAAAAACCGCGTGTTGATAAAATTGCATAAACAGGCCTGGAGTGTGGCCTGATGCCGGTGACCAGCACCAGTAACGCACTCCCTCACCAGAGCAGGATTGGCCACCCTGGTGCAGTACTTGGCCACAACCTCCTATATCAACAATGAACAACATGTCTAAGGCAGCTGGCATGCAATGCTTGATCGAAGTTACGTTTCACTTTATGCTCTATCTCCTATTTATGGTTACACAGTGCGCACTGTATCCTTTGGTAACCATTGTCATGACTCAGCATCGTTGTATAGCCATCGGTACCAAGGGTGGCGTTCGTGCTGGGAGTTGTTGAAGTTTAATAAGCAATTATTTCCACGTAAGTGTATCCTGAACATGCTACTGAGCTTAACGCTCATCTGTCGTTCCACCAGGACTTGACTCCCTTTGCTGTGTGGGAATTATTCAAACAGCAAGGTAAAATGACAGTTATCAAATAATCATCAATATTGGCCTTTTAAAAAAAAAAGAGTAATTACAAAGCACTGTAAAGACTTCTGACTGAACTGCATGAGCTTAAATGCCTGCACCAAGGTTAATATATTTATGGAATCCATAGAACCAAGGCGTAGTTCCAAGCTTTGCGCACAAAATACAGAGGTGAAGTAGTGCGCGCGCGAGCCCAGCGTTTTCTCGAAGAACAGCCTCCTAGTAGGTCCCTAGGGGATGCGCGCCGTCACGCGCTCTCTAAACAAATTCTAGATATATAGTATGGTAGAATCATTGTTATTGAACCGCCCCTATTAAATAAAGCGTTTTCAAACATTATCAGAAAATATTTCAAGGCCATAATCCATTGGATACAAATGCATCTGCTAGCAAATTTGTATCATTGCTGCCCCCAGTAAAATTAGATGGTTATGGTAATACAAATTGAAACATTGATATTATTGAGGTAATTGGATGCATTGTTTCATTAGCGAAAGGCAAGACGCCCGGCCCGGATGGCCTTACTGGCCAATTTTAACAGAGTTGTCGTTCGCGCTTATGACCATCATTAGTTCGGATATACCGTGAGACCTTCGAATTAGGGCGCCTAACCACCACAATGTAGGAAGGCGAAACTGTCCTCATAACCAAAGGCCGTTTTTCTTGTACTAGTAAAAGAATGTAAAAATTACTCTAACAATCAAAGATTATTTGTGGCTTGTGGTGCTAGCGTTTACATAGAAAAAAGTTGAGGCTTTGGTTTTGACTACGGGCCGCAATGTCATCGCTGTCAGCGCGTGCACGGACATGATAAGACACAATCATCTACATAAAGAATAAAGTTAAAAGAGATGGTAACAGGCAAATTAATTATTTCGATTAAAGAAAGTTGTGACCAAGAATGCAGCCTTGGGGCACTACACATGTCACATCTACAGTAGTAGAGACAAAATGGTAGCGAAGAAAAAGAAAGCCTGAAATCCAGTTAAGTAGTTGAGGAATATTCACTACATGATCCTGATATGTCCTTAAGGATATCAGGACGTGTTTCAGGCGCTCAAGCTGTGTTTAAATATCTGGAACAAAGACGACGATATTTTAGCAGGCAGCAAAGGCATATGTCTCACTTTAAGCTATGCAGCATAGAGTCCATCATGCGCTCGAAGATGGCAGGCGCATTGTAAAGGTCAAAAGGCATGACATCGAATTATTAAAACCCTTCAGGTGTAACATAGACAGTGTCGTGGCGATCGGCATCTTTCACGGGTATCTGCCAATACCCAGAGCGCAGATATAAAGATGGTACTGGGTGCGTTGTGAGCAATCAAGGGCATCATCGATTCGCGGCAAGGAATAAACTTCTTTCAGGGCGATATTAATAAAGCGGCGGCTCTCTACGCATAAGCGGATGGAACCATCCTTTTTCTTTACAAGAACAAGTGCAGAGGCTGAAGGACTGTGTGATGGCCCGAAGACGTCCCGTCCTTGCATGTCACCGACCTGCTCTGTAATATCGCGGCTTTCTATTGCGGAAACATGATGTGCGCCTTGACGCAGCGATAAATTAGTACCAGTGTCTACATGGTGAAGAACAGTTCAGGTGGAGCCAATCACAGGCTGGGCAATGTCAGATGGATTGCGTAACTGGCACAGCAGATTGAGAAATTCGTGGCGTTCAAGATGAGAGCTACGGCGGCGATAGATGTAACGAACAGATCTATAGTCGAGGAGCCGGAAAAGTTGAGTGCCCTCTGTACATTAAAGCCGCTGGTAGACTATTCATTTCGCCCGTTGAAAATCTCTCAGGAGTCAATGTGTTGCATGCATCTAAGTGATTCTTCTCAAAGCACCTTGACGGGAAAATGAAGGGGATTGGTGATGAAGAAGGTGCTGGAGCTGATCGAAACAGCGAGAGTCGCATAATACAGAAGAAGAGGTTCCGAGTGAGAATAATGTTCGACGGCTCGAAGATTACGACTTCGTCCGCATGGCCGCTGCTGATTATGGATAGAAGAACTGAGGTGGTCGGAGGAAGATCCATGCCTACCTTGACAACGAGTTCGCTTCTAGAGTGATGGATGTTGTTCAATGATTCATTATACAGCGGGAAGAGCTCTAGTTGATGGTGGGCGCACCCGATTGCGACACTGGGAAGCGAGAGAAAGTCCCAGCCAAGTATGATGACCTCAGCGAAGTGCACTGGTTGCGGTCGAGTACTGTCTCGTGCAGTGCGTTCGCGATCATGCTTGCGCTTCGGCTGGCCTCCTCTTCTTCATTGCACAAAGAAAAAGCACTTTTCTAGAGGAAGTGAAGAAGTCCTCCAGTGACTAAGACTGGGCGGCCAAGGCATTCCCCAAGACGAATCGTTTCAACGTATTCTGACTTCTCATGTGCTACGTCAATATTTCTGTTACATCACTGCTCATACAGGATCTCCTTATTGGCGCTGCAATTGCTCAAAGTTATGACACGAAATAAAATGAGGCTACGGACTATAAGAAGAGATTTCAGTATGATATTTGTATCCAAGGCCTCCGTCTCCTGCTAAAGATTATAACTACATCCGTATGGCATAATACTGCCGCTATCAACTGTTCAGTCAATATACCGTTGTTACCCTACATCTGTTCGTTTCCCCTTGTTCGCGCTTACAACAAACAATGACTTAAACTCGGAATAGTGGCTGTTATATTATACGAAATTATTCTTCACATTTCTTTTTTTCTATACTGAACATTTCCAGCAATAACACGATAAAATGTATTGAACTTGCAAATGTAGGTCCAGTTTTACCATCAAATTCCCATAATTTCCAATTAAAATGAAAGTATATTTTTTTCTGGTCTGGATAAAGATGCGATGAAAAGTCTATAGTAGGTCAAATGTTACTGTGTATACGTTTTTTTTTATTCTATTACTTACACCATACATAATGAGGAACAGGAAGAATTGAACGGTAAATGTCAGGTTGAGAAGGTGGAAGGTGCATTTGAACGTTCCGTGGATACCTGCTACGGAAGATATACCAAGCACCTTTCTTATTGGAAATATATCAATTCGAAGAACATTAAGATCATACTTCAAGGGCCTTGCTCGCGACATTCCTAAATATATGAAGAGAGGTATTTAGCCAGAATAACAGCAACACTTCATTTATATATGTAATAAGGACCACCATTGTTGGTTGTACTCGCCTCATTCAAATAAGGCATTTCGGCCATTTGATTCACGTCACTCCATCCCGGTCTAAAGACGTATTGGGGTGTCATGCTTGAGGTAATCTCTTGCCAATTCATGTCGCCATAAAGTCCAAGGTAGTTTCTCCTCCCCTGTGAAACGTTTCCGTAATACAGGTTTTCCGCAGCACCTATTCGAGGGCATAGCTGAGTCGCTGTAGAAGGCCATATGCCACCATACCACCGACACTGGTGCTGAAAAAGGAGAAAAGTGAGAGAGGCGAACGTTTTAGGTAATGCCATATGTCAATAAGTTATCTCATGGGACTAAGAGGGTGACCGGGAAATTTGGTGCATGTAATTTTTTTGAGCACCCTGAAAGTTGTAACGGTTATGCGCTATTTTCAACGTGGACAAACTCAAGAGTGATGAATCTGGCATAAAACACAAGCGCACGTATTTATCCTTTAAGAAGAAATGCAGTGTATGAGTTTGCGCTAACCTGTGGAATGTTTTATGAGGTAAAGCGGGAAGATGTGATAAGTGCTTAATGCAGCAATCTAACTCACTGGAAGATGGCAGCGTAAAGCACCTGCCTGTTCGTCGTACCTTATGCGTGAAGAAGCGCAAGCCGAATTTTGATAGCATGACAGCGCTAGAGTGAGCTAGTGGCCAAAGGACACGCGAAATCTTAGAAGCTTCCTTAATAGCAAGATATGGCCCATATTGATGCGTAAGCGAACAATCAGCCAACGTTTTCAAGGAAGAGCTTGATTTTTTGGTGTAGTCAGAGTCTTGGCTAGGGAGTCTTCGACGGTCACGCGTTAGTGATTTTGCTTGCGGATGCGCATTGTTTGAAGAGGCCGCATTGTTTGCTTTTAATAAACCAGCTGCTAGTGTGCGTTCGCCCTTCCTTCTACTTCGGTGGCTTGTTCCTAGCGTAGCTTAACTTCGCAAATTATGGGTTACCAACTAGCCTCCCAAGACACTCTCCTTGAGTTCATTTCTATGGTTCTAGACAACACTTATATTGCATTTCGGTCCTAGCTGGTTGTTCAACTGCAAGGTCACGAGAAGGATCCGCTCCGTCAATGCGATTTCATTGCAATGAAGCACTGACTGTTCCAGGCTATGTCAGCTGGTATAGCCCCCAGGTAAACGGGAATGGAGTCACGAGTGCCAATTTCTCCCCTTGTGCTTGGTAGGCAAAACTGCCGAGACAAAAAAGGAAAAGAAAAATAATGTGTGCGACCATGGCTACGGTTCGACGAGCTCACGACTCTCTCTACAGGCGTCAATGGAAACCAACAGAATTTGCATATAACTTTTTAGGTTGCTTTGCTCCTTGAAATATTGTCGTCTACGCCGTTCGCCTTTCAATTTTCTTGTCGTACTCACAACATGTGTACAAGGCATCTCCTGAGAACTCTTTTTTCAGCTCAATATGCACTAACCAGCACTCCATGGCGTGCGGTATTTTGTTTCGCCAAAGCTTAAGTAAACAGAAAATGTGGTATCTTAGTATCGCATTCAGTATAAATAGGTGCATTCTTTACTGCGATCTCACAGGCAGAAGACAGCTTCCTACAACTGCTCAGACAGAACGTTACTACAGAGGTCATGTTTGTTTGCTGTGCACAATACGGCTCTAAGAATGAAATTTTCGTTGCAGAAGCTAATTGTGAATAATAAAAAAGATTATCCAGAGTAGCAGATCGGCATCTTTCATATAGTAGTAAAAGCAACTTCGTTTTTTATTTTTACTGTTTAAGTGAACCCTGTGCCGCCGTCATGGGACTTCGCTAAAACTATCATCATTAGCAATGGCTCGAGCGTTGTCTTCTTCCACATACGGCTCCATTGCCACTCGTCATTCCTGCGCGGAATTTCACTTCTACCGTCGTAAAGGCGCCGCTTACGCGTGTATGAGCCATTGCTTAGGAGGTATCTTGCGTAGGCAGTCTGATAGATACCTACGCAAGCTACCGCAAGGGGAACATCTCTCCCGCGGCACTAGCGATCCTCACCGAATGGAAATCACCGGGATGGGCCGTTGAGCTCGTGTGGGTCCCGGCTCACTCGCAAGTGGAAGGCAACGCACTCGCCGGCCACTATGCCCGAGAACTGTCAAGCCGGGCTGACGATGAGCCAGAGCTACCGCACCCCGTGACAAGTTACAAAGAAAACACGTAAATGTACAGAAGCGGCAGATATAGGCTTCCCCGTGCGCATCCGCAACTCAGTCGAATGCGGCAAACGATCGTGCGACGTACGCAAGTGGGGTCGCTAGCGCATCCCGTGCTCTTGCACAACATGTTCCCAACAGAGCATGACACTTCATGCCTGTTTTGCAGACGATCAAAAGGCACTCTAGCACACATCCTTGCTGAGTGCACTAAGCTCAAGAACCCCCCACCATCCCCACTCCCCACCCTCCCTACCCACCACCCTCCCCAGCCCCAACACCCCCGGGCGATGGGAGACCTCGTTGTCCAGCTCCGACTTACCAACCTAGCTCGCGCTGGCGACTAGGGGCCAGGAACTGCTGGACGCATATGGGAACTGAGAAGAAGGTTCCACCCCATCTGGTGCCAGCGCGCACCAACCTTTACTAAGCGCTCAGTATAAAAGTTGATTCTCTCTCTCTCTCTCTCTCTTAAGGAGGTATGAGCCATTCCATGTCTTACGTGACAGACATGTTTAATTCTGAAGCACTAGAATTTCATTGTGAAATGTAAACGCTGGCGTTTGCCGTCAACTCAAGGGCAAGGAATGCAAGGTTCGGCGTCTCAAGACAAGGCACTGCAATCGAAGGAACCCCGTCACACCTGTCATTGGCCCATAAGGCAGTGATAGCGCTTTTATGTTTTTTTATATGACTGGCCTGCGTGAGCGCCTTCACCTAGGGGTAGTGCTGTCTCAAGCACCTGCGCATACTCACCGCCTTCTTCTCTTTCTTATTCTTTAATTTCTTTCCCACACAATAGGATATCAACGAGACGTTTTTTCTGGTGAACAATCTTTTTCTCCTTTTTCTTTATCTGCTTCTCTCTCTTTCTCTTCTAGTGACGCGCACCCATCGTGTATAACTGGTAAAGGTTACAAGTGCGGGAAATAGCCTAATAAAATTTTACAAAATATATTAGCTGGTTTCTGGCAACTCATGTTGTACCCTCGCTCTCTGAAGTAATTTTTCAACTGAAGAGAATGACAATGAATATGGTTCCTTCTGCAGAAAATTATTTGCAGCATCAGTTCCATTTCTAATCATTTACTGCATGTTGCATTTATGCATTTACATTGTGTTCTGTCTAAAGGCTTCCATCTTCGCCCCCTGAATTCTTGCTAGCATTATCAGATTACATGTTAGCTGATTACTAATTATGGCTGGAGATTTTTTTCCTGACATCAGTTGATTGGGCTTCCAGCCCCCATCTCACCCGCTCGGCAACAGATTACAAGATATAATGCTGGCAAGTCACATTGTTCAAGTTGTTCATGAAACCATGCGTGAATCTGAAGGGGGTGGTGCAATATGATATCTTGCATTATTCAGCAAAAGTATTGTTGATTATGTCTTTTGTGTAGAGTATGCTACATCTGACCATAAGTTGGTTCTTTTTTCATGCACCCTCAATAAGTGCGTGAAGTCTCTGCTTAATAGTAAAACTGTCCAAAACATTAATCAGGCAAATGATAATGCGATTCTAACGAGCTCAAAAGACAAGACAACTTGCGAAACCATGATGTCATTACTTTGTGGAATAAATTTAAATAAACAGTTCAAAAACGCATTTACAATTCGTTCCTACGAGTACAATAAGCCGCTTAATTATAATCGTTAATTGTCCCTGTTTTTGCAGCAAGTCACAATTAGCACCTTGATATCTTTTATCGCTGCTTCAACACGTGAAAATCATTTCAATGGTAAGTCGCCCATGAGCATGAGTTATGCTCATTGGTCAATCAGTGCTAATGGTAGTTTATGATGGCTCATATGTTGACGTCAATGCTTACGTGAGCATTCTTCAATAATCATCGACTGACTGAGCAGTTAAAATTGGCGGTTAGGTTAGGGGGGGGGGCGGGGGTGTTACGTACCCTGGCAATGGGTGCTCGATGGATGACACCTATCCGAGTTTAAAATGGATGTCTGTAAGGTACGCAAGCTTCTTAACATCTGGAGATGATTTTCTTGGGTTACATTAAAGCACCCGATCAGGCGTGATGCTTCAGAGGAGGTGCTTTCGATGAGCTTTACGAATTATGGTGGCGTTGACAAGTGCACACGAGTAAGCTTTTATGATCGCGTGCGCTCAACAGGGATTGAGCTGGTACCAAGGTGGCAGGTATGCTGTGTTAGGATGCGTAAGAGGAAAAGCATCGTGATTTTATGTTCGTTGAAGTTTGACGGCATGCACTATGTAACGCACCAAGCTGTGAATAAATATACACACCAAGGGAAATAACACCCACGGTGGCTGATTGGATGTCGAAACACGTTTTTAGCACACTTCCTTTTAGTAAAAATATCTAATCAGCGTATACGCGTTTACGCAATACCCTAAGTGTTCCATTTATTATTTTCGGTTCCTTGGACGCTGTTATGTGCGAAACATGCTCCTCACAAATTTTAATAATGCTGTGGGAAAGTAAACTTTTCCAGCAAGTAAAAAAAAAGCGTACACCATTTTTTCCACGCGGTTGTCAGGAAGTCATTGTTACAGCACGCCATATAGTCCGGGAATGTTCCCGGAATAGTGTCATTCTGTGGGAAATAAAAGCACGCGCCTGTGCCTATAAAGGAATTGATCAAGCTGCACGCATCTAACACGAGTGGACTAATAAAGCGGCGGGGTGATGTGAGAGCTCATTGACCAGCAGATCCTGCTAGAGTGATAAAGCGTCAGAAATCGCCTGCGTATTGAAAAAAAGAACGCGATAGACAAGCAGTAGATTTGCGTCGTATATCGTGTGACGTTGGGTAAATCCGCCAAGGAAACTCTGGAAATAATTCGCCAAGAGTACGTCATTGCTGCTATAGGACGCAGTGACTGTTTTGAGTGGGATTCTTGATTTAAGGACGACGAAACCTCAAAGCAAAACAGCCAGCATTTACCACGGTGACCAACCAGAATAACACCGGATAATGTTGCGAAAATTGCAACACTGATTCGAGAAGTTTGTCGCCGAACCATTCATCAACGGTGCGGATTGGTATGAATTGATTACAGGCAGTGTCCAGCAATTCTCACTGAGACCTGCAAATACACTGCCTCGACAGGAATTTCATTCCTTCAGTTTCCATGGCCCACCGAAAGCAACAGTGCATTGATTTGCGTATGGAGCTTCTATCACTGCGCGTGCGCCCACTACCTCTATCAACCAAGTCATCCCTTCTTATGAATCGGGCGTTTAAAGGCTGCGGCCCTGACAGGAAGCAGCAATTTTCGCACTTGAAGAGCGAGTTCAATAAGACCAGAAAAAGCAAAATAACTGAGGAATGCTATCGTTTGCAAGCTCATCGTTTGCAAGCTCATCGTTTTCTTTTATTTTCAAAGGGCAGACTGTTAATTCGTATTTCTACTGTGTCGGTCTGCGACGCCCACATATCGAAATCCAACAACAATTACTTGAAACTGGCTGTTGCAACAGCGCAACACGCCCAGTCACACCTCCATCACTAACATCCCTTTTGCAGTAAAGAGCACCACGGCAATTTTACCCCATCATCCCTATATTGGGCATGGCCGTGCAATCAGCATGCGCATGGCCAGATTACACAAAGCAGTTTGCAGTCTATTAACTCTATGAGTCACAGACGTGGGATATCTTCTCTGAGAAAGAGTGACCGTAAAAAAAGGAAAGCCCACATCAAGCGCACTGGTTCTATACGGACAGCGTTGTATGTGACTTCACGCTGGTGGCAATGGCGGCTTTTTTGCAGTTCCAGCACTAAAATTTCATTTTCAAGAGCGTATTATAATGCATCCAATAATATATAGAGCATAAAATTTTGCACAGAGGTTACTGTATGCCCAAGTTATGTGAAAGTGTGTTTTTCACACGGTGGAAAATGTTCTTGCACTTGGCCTTTATGGGAGTTTTCACCGGATTACTTTTTAGCTTGACCGATTCGGCGTTATAGCAGCAGCAGCCGCGCTCAGGAAAGTCTAGGAAAGGTTAGCAAAGGGGAGGAGGTGGAGGAGGCAATTACGTTTATTCATCAGCAAAGACGAGTACTCAATGCCTAGCTCCTGGGGACTATACCGTGCTCTAGGCCCGTCGTATCAGCTATCGCTGGTCGTTTGGGCTCGAGTTGTACATAGGGTCTTCCCACGGCTCATGTGCAAGGCTGGGCATTTTAGTGGGTTCCTGTGCTTTGGGGCAACCCCATCTAACATGCAAAAGGTAGGTGTACCCATGACATACGGGTCTTTGGTGCAGCATTGTTTTGGCTGCATGGTGTGTAATATGTGCAAGGGAGGGATAGGTGACCTCCTATAATGCTTTTCGCATGATAAGCTTTTGCAGTGGCCAGTGCACTCGACGAATGAGTCGGTGGTGCCTCATGATGGCATTGTAATGTAGGGGCGCTTGCTCAAAGGTTGGTCTAGCACACACTTCGTGCATCGCCCTGATGGCAAGAGGAGCAACTGCAGTGTGCGCGCGCTAATTTTAGGCGAGAGACTCGGGGCCTGAAGTGCATACGATGACCAGGTAGGCCAGTTGGCTGTTTGCAAGCATGTGGTGTGCAATGATTGATATCCTGCCTCATCTGTAAATCCGCGATGCTGTTAGTGATTACATTAATGTGTATATGTGAACCCATGAACTGCGGTGAAGATTTTCGCAATATCGATGGCCGTACCCTTCGCGTCGATGGTACTGGTGGTACAATTGGGGCCTGACGATACCTCTTGCAGTTGTTCATCGACTACGGAGACCGTCATTGCCGGTCTGCATAGGAAGTTTGTTTCGTCGGCATTTTTGTATCAGGCAGGCGGTCCTATACTTACTCAAGACGCTTCGCTCTTTCTCTTTTTTTGCCTGCATGGTGGTCCGGGTTCACATACAGTGAAATCAGGGGCATGTTGTATGCGTGCTCTCACGTCGGAATCATGATTGACGTTTGTTTGTAGTAGCCCTACTCCGAAGGACAACATAGGTGCGTTAGCACGATCCTGACAGTTGATGATACGGCGAAGCGCTCCGGCTAACTTGTTAGGCCGCGGTCTGATATTTGTCTAGTCTTACGTGGACCCACAAAGCTTTGAATTTGGCTGTGGCGGTATTCGGAAGTACACCCAATAATTGTTCCTAGAATTTTTATAATAAAACATCGTAGTAATATTCATCATGGAGGGTTTGATACGTTTAACTTTCAATGAAAATGTAAAGGTAAACTATGTTTGAACGTAGGCGACGCTGCGGATTATGAGAGATTGTACTTGAATGTCTCGCTTAGAAAGTACTCTTCTTTTTTATGCAGATACAGATTCTCCTTCATCAGGCGATGTTCGTTGGTAGAGATTCAATTTTTCGTACTGACTAAGTTCTTTACACAGAGCTCAGCTTTGGATTTTTCTACTTTTGTATGATGATGGTATATTGCACATTATGGGCCCAGTAGATTCGTAACACTTGTCACTATAGGATGTTGCTGCAACAGTACTGACCTCTTTCTATGGCATGTGCCTCAGGGCCCTAGCGTTCAGTAGTCTATATTAAAGTAAAACTTGACATCCACCCGAATTGTATCCTCATGCTGCGGTGCGGCTGGATCTTACTGTTCCCTTTCGTGTAAATTCATCTACCTTGCGGGCGTCCGCAGAAATCATTTGCCAAAAGTATGTGCTCTGTCCGAGTGGTTACTTCCTACACTGTTGAAGCCGCAGGACTCCTTAGCCAATAGGAAGGTAGAATGCTCATCGAGATGTGTTTATCCCGACCGCGTCGTCTGCTAAGCGTGTTCATGACCAGCTGTGTACACCTGCTTCACGGTTGCTGTACCAACACAGGAAATGTTTCGGCACTGTAACCTTCAGCTGTGCTTCACTCACCGTGGTTACTTAGGGAATATAGTGTTTCGCTGCTAAGCACCATGTCGGGTGATCGTCGTCTACATCCGAACATAATTTACCTTCACATTTTCATTGAAAGTTAAGCGTATCAAACCCTCAATAATGAATATTACTTCGATGTTTTATTATAAAAAGCCTAGGAACAATTATTGGGTATACTTCCGAATACCGTCACAGCCAAATTCGAAGCTTTGGGGGACGACGTAAGACTAGACAAATATCAGACCAGCGCACGGCTATCCCATTTCGGTGGGGGTGAAAAGCAAAATGACCCGCGTGCTTTGACTTGACTGCGTCTTAAAGAACCCCATGTGGACAAACTTAATCCAGATTTCCCCAGTATGGTGCTCCACATAATCAGGTAGTGGTTTTTGGGCGTAAAATTGCGTAATTCTTTTCAGCTGCGTCTACATGAATTTGACAGTGTGCCTTCACTTTTCTCCTCAGGTCCTTGAGCCTCGTTAGCCAATAGTAACAGCTAACGAGGCTTCTAAAGTTCACCGAAGCTACAGCATCTGCTCGGCGTTCATTTGGCTTTTGTTGGCCACCATCGTTTGCCATACTATTGGCGCTGGTCAGCTGAACCAGTTGTGCCATCTGTCGCAACCGCTGGTGTTACCACCTCACTGCCTGAAGACTGAGTCACCACTGTACAGTGTGTGCTTTCACCAGCTCAGGCACAAGTTTGCCCAATAAAAATTTATTTTATGACTCGCTGCTTTGTCACTCTGTGGGTGTTCACCGTCACTACAACGGAACAATGCCTGTCTTAGGCTGATTGTAGCGCAGACCAAACGTACTTGTTCTCCGACGTGTAATGCGTCAATTTCTTCATGTACTTCAAAAGGATGAAGGTACCACAGGGAATGTTATGCACGCGTCAACTCTAAATATCTGAAAGACTTGCCTGCAGCGTTCGCTTCGCTTCTATTCCTGTAAGTTCACATGCGTTACAGAGTTCACCTTGGTGGAATGTAACTGTGTCATGCGGTGAAGCCTTAAAATCCCAGCGATTCGCTTCAGTGAGGAGTGGCAAATCATGCGCTCTGCAGCTGCTGCTCCTGGATTCTTAAGTTACGAACATGTTGAAATTTAAACTTAATTGCTCCTATCCACCCGTTATTTTACCATTAACTACCCTGAGCGGGGAAGCGCAGGCTTTGCACCGGACAGCTGATCGCTCGTCGCCTTTAGTTTTTTTTTTTAAAGGACGCAACACCTTTGTCACTTGCAAGCATACATGCACATGCCCTTCTGTAAAATCGGTGAGAATATGTAAATCGCCGCGAGAGAATCGAGCGCCGGCGGAGGAAGGCGCCTGGAGGCGGAGAAGAAAACCTGGCGCCGTGGACAGTATTGACGAGCGCGCTGGACACACTAGAGTTCCTGTATTCGGGAGCAGAGTTGTGCATAACTTTTCTGGCGCCGCTCGCACCGCTGTTCGCCCAGCGCTATCGCGTGGTACAAAAATGACGTCAAATGTTCCACTTCGCCGCGGCGAAGCCAACTTTACGGGCGCGGCGCAGATTCCTTTTTGTCAGTGCCATCCAAATTACAATCAGCGGACCGTCGAGCGTGCATTCCACTGATTAGCTGCAGGTTGAAGGTACGGTACTCGACGATATTGTGTTAATAGTTTCGGTTAATTGGCACGAAAAACATCATTTTGACAATTGTATTCCTGTATGTCGTGGTGCAGCGCACCAAACTGCACAAATCGCACGGAAGGTGGCAAAGCTTATTACGCGATGCCGGTGGGATGGACGAGACAAGCCAGCTCCGAAAGAGACCAGGATATGCGAATTGCGTACGCCTTGTTTAAACAGGTAAGTTCGGCTTGTTTACATTAAAACAGCATTTATCTCGAGTAACACTCCTGTACACGCTGAAATGCGTACGCCTGGCATGAGAGGTTGTTCAATTGTGCAATTTTTGGGTATACGTGCACCGCGATACAGACACGGGACAAAGAATGGACGACACGTCTTTGTCGCGCTGCACGTATGCTCAAGAATGCTAACTTGCCAACTCGACCAAGTCGTTGTGTAGCTGTACGATTGTTCTGACAACGCGGTTCTATAACAGTGTGTTTAAAACAGAGTGAATACAAGCAGATGCAATTTTCCCGCTGCATCCTGGCTTTTCTCCACTTTGTTCTTTTTAATTTTTTGGTCGGCGTTCTGCTTTTTTTCATGTAAGGTCGATTATTGCCCTCGTGTTCATTGTTTTGTACTATGCGAAAACATCGCGCGCTCCCACTGGTGAGACAGCTGTGATAGCTTAAGCATTTACTGCACGCAATAGGTTGCTTGTTCGATCAGCCTAAGTCGCCGTGAGGAATGCGAAATTTTTTGTACGTTTAATAAGCGCTGTGTTCTAGAAATACAGCCCGTGTAGTATGAAGTGATAAAGAAAATTGTGTTGTCATGTTACAGTCTGCAATCTGTGAATAATGACTTAGTAAGTTTGCCATCCTATGCGATTAGTGCAATAAAAATAGCCTGTTATTAATAAGCTGTTGTTACTCTTAATAACTTGTTCCTTTTCCAGTGGCTTTGCATTCTGCCCGCAAGGCTCCAAGAACTAGCACTAATCCTCTGCTGCCACCAGCCATTGCTCATCCATTCTCTTGTACGAGATAAATTTGATCTAGAAGCTCGTGCATCTTGAATAGTTTTCCACTTGGAGATTTGCCGCTACGAAGCAGCTGTTAAGTCTGCAGGATTAATTGTAAAGACAAGCTTTGCATAAAACGTGCGCATGTGAAGACTTGAAATGCATTTAAGTCTACGTGTCTGTACCGCATATATCGAAAACGTACAGCAGGTGTGAATGACGGTTAGTGATGAATGAGAGTCACTGTTGACGGTCGCTGACATAACTGCAGGCATGATATTCTCTTGGTATGATCATCATTCGTCTGGTTTCAGCAACCAAAATCTGCTCACATATTTATCCACCACACGTGTGAGAAGTTTTCTTTAAACACCCTTTAAACATTCCGTGCCCTCAGGCCACCGCGAGGAAACTTCCTATGCATGCTGAAAAACAATGCACCGCTTTTTGTGGCAAGGATCAATTCTTGGTCCGCTTCTGTTTTTACTTTATATAAATGACACTGTGGAACAGATTTATGTGGGTATTAGGTTGTACGCTGATGACTATGTCCTGTACGAAACATTCCTCTGTTACCGATCAAATAAGACTGAATGATGCCTTTAAAAACATAGTAACATTGTGCAATGAATGGCAAATGGAAATTACCTTCCATAAAACGGTCTTTCTAAGGATATCGTTAAAAATAACCCTTTATTGAACAACTACAATGCCGAAAACATCATGCTGTCTGAGGTAACCGCATATAAATACCTTGGCCTCTGCATTACTAACACTCTCTTGTGGAACAAACTTGTTGGCATTATCACAGAGAACTGACTTCGAAAACCATTTTTCCTAGGACGCTCTCAAAAATTTGCTACATCTCCTGTGCGTTTCCTTTCTTACAACGCCATCATTCGGCCAATGTTGGAATACGCGATTTTCATATGGGATCCCTTTACTAAAAGAAACATAACAAAACTGAAAAATTTCAAAAAATGGAAGTACGATTCATATATAATTCGTATCGCCGCACATAGTTAGAGAGCTCCTCAAGAGAAGTGGATTGCCAACTGTGGCACAAAGGAGCCGAACATGCCGCTTAAAATTTTTATTTCAACTCATAAAAGGGCACTACAACATTGATACATCGCGCTTTATGACTTTTTCTACTGGTTATACTACACGTCATCGACACTCGCAGACAATAACACCGTTAACTACTAAAAAGAATTGCTTCACATTTTCGTTTTTTTAGAACTATTGTTGAATGGAATAATCTTACTGATGACGCTGTAACCAAATGCTCACTGCCATTATTTGAGTCACATTTACGTTTATGTAGTTAGCGATATACAGTGTAACTGCATGCCATTGTACATAGCGAGTGACCTATGTTATGTACCGCTGTATTTATTACCTAAATTTTTCGATTTCACTTTGCATGAACCCTGCTGAGGTTCGGGGGACAGGACCGCAGTATCAATAAATAAATAAAAAAATTATTGCGCGTATGCACGCGAATTTTTGAGCTGTTCCACCCACGGGCATATTCAAAATTCTGTTTCGAGGGATCGAGGGGGTCCTACTCCTATATGTACGTTCGTGCGTGTGTTTCTATATCTGCATATATATGTACATACAAACTAAACATTTCAGGGGGTTGGCACCCCTGAGGCTGAGCCAGTCGTTCGAGCGTAGCCTGCATTAAAAGGTGTCATCTTGCTCATAGCTTGGGAACAATTGCCGCAAGTAGCTCATCACCAACAGAGAACAACGCAAATAGAACACCGCGCTGCATTTGCTTTGTGCGCGCTCGAGGAATGGCTTCACTGCAGAGCTGGAACACAAGCTACACAAGCGGCAAAGCAGCGCCACCTGTAGGAAAGTCTAGGAAGCCTTGAGCGAAGCAGGTAAGTATTGTTCCAGTAAATGCTCCTACAGGGAGCTCGCATAGCTTCGCCATTGTGTTTCAACTCCGCAGCGAAGCCACTCCTCGTGCACGCAGGAGGCAAATGCCGCGCGGTGTTCCATTTGCGTTTTTATTTCCTAGTCGCGAGCTACATGCGGCAGTTCACAGGACTGCACTTGTTAATGCAGGCTACGCTCAAATCATTGGCCTAACAGGAGGCTCGTAGAGTGCAAATCCCCCGATATCTTTACTTTGCTTGTACACAAATACACCCCCATACACAAACACGCACTGACGTACGTGCAGGGGAGTAGGACTCCCCTCCTCTCGAAATAAAATCCGGACTTCGCCCATGGCTTGAACCGCTCAAAAGTTTGCAACAATACGCGGTGCAATATGTTTCAGCGCGAATATAAAATTTTCTCGCCGAGGCCAAAAGGCAAGAAAGATTTTCAAGGACGTTTAAGGAAAATTTCATACACGTAAAGCAGACAATTATGCGAGGGCTTTTTTGTAGCCGACACCAGCCGATTAATACTTGCCACCAAGAAAGCTATCACCCCGGCATTTACACCAGAGGTCGTTAACAGAGCATCATTTATGCCAGTGTTAATGAGTTTGCAGTGGAGTTATGATTTCTATGAAGTTGAGCTGATGTGCCTGTAATGAGGCCTGAAAAGTAGTGGCTATAAAGGGCGTAAAATCCATGTGTAATAATATTATGGCAATGTGAAGGGACGGGTACTATGTGCATTAAGATGAATTGCGAGAGAATGCTACGATATAGAAAATATGTCTGGCGCTAAAATTGGCGAGAGCACTACTGCCTCATTAGAGCCCTCGAAACACAAGGGCTCGGAAGCATGTTCTATAGAAAACAACTATTACAGCGGCATCCTCTGGAAATAGGATGCCGCGCGAGCCTTCGGACGGGGAGGTATGTCTGTCACACAACCAGACCTGTGTTGAAGACCTACTGAAATACACTTCCTTCGCTTCCACCCGGTGAGTGCTTTTATTCCGCCTCACGTTGCGTGCACCAAGGGTCTCGTACGGGGCGTAGACTCCCGATTAAATCCAACTGAAACCCTGGGCACGCTGTCCACAGCAGGCGTCATTGCGATTTACCGTTGCAAGCGACTGGTAAATAACGAGAGGATTCTGACGGAATCAGTAATAGCAACGTTTGTGGGCACATAATGTCCGTCGGAAATGAAGGTGTGGCCTGTTTTGTTCCCTGTAGAGTCACTCGCGTCACGTCCAATCCTATGTCATATTTGTTGGAGATTCGGGCACATTGCAGGAGCATGTAAGTCGAGATTGCGTTGCCGCACCTGTGCAGGTGGCCATACTTCAAGTGAATGCTCTGCACAATCTCAAAAGTGCTTCCTCTGTGAGGGAACACACTCAACAAACTATTCGAACTGCTCAGCGCACGCTCAAGAAATACAAATTCTTCAAATAAACGACAACCGCCACTGCTCCTGAAGAGATTAAATTGCAGTTATCAAAGACAGAGCATTCGCACACTCTGGCGTTACAGCGCGCAACCACTCCAAGCAAGTATCTTAATCTTTCGGAAGCAATTGATTCTGCTGTGGAAAAAGCTATGGCTAAAGGTATGGATAAATTGATTTCCAGCCTATCTGACTGCTTAGCCCAAATCATTTCCAGCCAGATGATGCAAATAATGCAGTCCACTAAGTCACCGATGCAGTCCTCTGTATTTAACGCCAAACCTCGAATGCATAGAGATGAGGTAGAGACGCCTTCTACATTTGTAGAAAATTTCACAGACACTACTCCGCTAGTCTAACCAGGCGAGGATGAGCCCTCTTATTCAGACACGGTTAGTGTCACAGATATGGAACTTTACCCTCGAGCTCCCAAACGCATGGGATCTCCCCCCCCCCCAATTTCTACAATTATGAATCCAAAACCAAGAAAGCGCCAACCATCTCTTATGAATAAGGAAGCATTCTAAAGGTGGCAGTTGCCGCTAATGTTCGATCAACACCATTGGACAATTGAAAGTACAGCTTTAACATATTTATCTTGCCTATCGATTCAACTTATTCCTGGTGCCATACTTCAAGAAACATGGCTTCCACCAGAGGAAAATTTTTATTTTAGAGGTTTTCATTCTTTCCGATTAGAACGACACTCGCGAGGTGGAGGATTACTAATTATTGCTCCTAGTAAAATTTGTCACAAGGCCAAAATTTCATTTCGTATCATGGATTCCAGTTGTGACATTTTGGAAATAGATTTGCGCCTCCCATGGTATCATCCATTTTCAGTTATACATGCTTATTTCCCCACCGGTGTGCAAAGCACGCGTCAATTTGATATGGCTGTGGCTGCCAGTAGAAAATAAATTTTGTTTACAGAGCATTTTAGTTCGTATCACATGTCGCATTGGCAAGAACAGATTTGTGGCATAAGCGACTATGGGACTGGGCTATTGATAGCCCCTTTCATGTCAGAACACAGGACAACTAACATTTGCGAGAGGTCACTTTCGTTCCGTCTTAAATTTCACATATTGTAGCGCTGGCAACAAGCTTTCGTCGTGGGTGGCAGCTGACTCAGCAACCAACAGTGGTCATCGTCCTGTGTCATTTGAAATGATTCTTCCAATAACATCTTTAAACTACAAGGCATGCGCATTTGTGAACTACAAGAAATTTAAGACTCCCTGGCATTCAGCCGCTTCAGAACTTGCTTTTGCCAATGATACGAAATCGCTTCAACCATTCGTTCAATTATAGAGGGTTCCCAGAAGCAAGCTGGCTTTGTAACCCTTCGGCTAAAGGCACCAATTTTTGTTGATGAAATGACTGTATGCGGGACTATGGAAAAGGAAAGCTGCTTGGAGAATGCTTCTGCACAATGAGTGCCGGACAAATTTGAAAAATAATCAGTTTCACCTGGTGTAGTTAGGTGTGCTGTTTCTTGACCCAAAGATGAATATGATATTCGGCCTTACAATTATATATCAAATGAAAAAAATAAGCGTGATCTATTCGCCTGTCTTCGAACTAGGAAGGTGCTACCAACGCCCTTAGCATAAACCTTGGTCGTTTTGACCCGGCAAGAATTGAGCACCTCCCTAGAAGAGATTGCCAAAGGCTTAGAAAGTCGATTTACTGCCCGGCTTCTGGATATTTGTTCTGCATTAGATCGTTCGGCTGGATGTACTCCAATTTCCCTATCTGAGCTAAATGAGACTCCATTATGCTCGCCGAACACAGCCCGTGGCCCTGGTGGCGTCAGAGATGCAATTTTAAAAATATTGTTACAGGAATCGCCTAACATTCTTTTATAGCTGGTAAATTACTCAAATACGGTTGCAGTGGAAGCTTGCGAAAGTAATATTGATGCCTAAGAAACAAGAAAGAAGGAATGTATTAGAGAAAATTAGGCCCATTGCGCTTACATCAAACGTAGTAAAATTAATTGACAGACTTCTTCACATTCGCAGCATGAAATTTATTAATTATAATTCTATTCTTAGTCCCTGTCAGATTGGTTTTAGGGCCAGCTGCTCCATCTGGCATGCCTACTTCGACTTAGCCGCATACAACTCGCTCGACGTCACAAGCAATACGCTGCCTTAGTGACTCTTGATGTCGCTAAAGTACACGACACCAAGGCGCACACTCCATTGATAAATCGGTTAACATCCTGTGGTGTTCCTGTGCATATAGCAGCGTGAATTCAGTCATATTTAGGTGAAAAAATTGTAATGCATCAAAAGCGGCTTTTCTTCTTCTATTTACAAACAAACGGGAGGCGTACCGCAAGGCTCAGTCCTTTCCCCGGTGTTTTTTAATATTCTCATGAGCACCATACCGTGTAAACAAGAAGTGACTACTCATGTTTGCGCAGACAAAATTGCGTTTTTCGCATGTGCAAACAACAACCACACGCTATACCAACGACTACAAACTTACGTTTGTGCTCTGGAGAGGAGGTTAGATGTTAATCACTTTATACTCAATGCCAGCCCATGTTATGCGCGTTTTTACGATACATGAGAGAGTGCACATCTCACTGTCTTACCACCTTCAGTATACACCACAGGTAGAGCCTGCTAAATACCTTGGAGTTATTTATAACGCATCTCTCAACTGGCGCCCACACATAGATAAGGTGAATAGAAAAGGTACCCTTGCAATTGGCATATTGCGCAGGCTAAGCAGTCGTCGAAGAGGACTGAGAAGAGATACACTCCTAATGATATATCGTATACACGTTCGCCCTGTATTAGAATTTGGTTGCGTGCTCTTCTCTGGAGCTGCAGCCTACAAGTCCCGTCCTCTAATCCTATTAGGAAGAGAAGCGTTATGTCTCTATTTGGTCTTCCTAAATTTGTTGCAAATCCTGTTCTTTGTGTAGAATCCCGTGTTCCTCCTCTTTCGAGCCGGTTCCGCCTTTTGACAGCACAGACCTCCTTCAGCATTTATGAATCACTGCTGCGACGTCCCAAAGCAAAATTCATTTCACAGCCAGCGTTGTTTTTCGGAGTCATCTGGCCGCGATTACACACTCCGCGAATCACATTTCTCCCAAAGCTACTTGATTCTTTGGAGGTCCGCATATGCGATATTCGCGGCAAAGCTGTTGCCATGGATATTAAATTCGATGACATGTTTTCTAATAATGCAAACTTACGTCCACATCGTATTCTAAATGGTATATACAAGATAACTTGAAGAACCTTCAAACAAACATTGTAATTGGGGCAGATGCTTGACAATGTTAAGAAAAGTTAGATGTAGGAGTATTTTCCCTCATTCTTGATCGCACATTTTCTCTTCGGCTGCCAGCTTTCATACCGATCTTTTTAGCTGAATTCATGGCAGTGGTGCTGGCATTACGCAAATTTGAACGATTAATTACGTCAGCCATGGTAATCACTGATTCGTTATTATAGCGCTCATCCCTTAGTGCATCTTTTGATTCTGACGTAATGAGGACATTTCATTCATTGGTACCTGGATAACTGAGAAGCGCGCGTTTGATCTGGGTGCCTGGCTTTAAAGGAATAATTATAAATGAAATTGCAGATTCTCTAGCCAAGCCATGGATAAGTGGCCCGATTCTCCCTTATTGCCCGTTCACTACGCATGTTACTACTGCTAGATTTAGCAGGAGTGTCATTATGCAGGCAGTATCAGTCTCCGCAATTACAAACTCTGTGGATTATAGACACCTACTATATCCTTGGCAGAGATTTTTGCCAAACAAAAAATTGAAGTGTCCATTAGGAGGCGGCGCTGCCGTATACGTACGTTGAACTTCCATCTACCCAGGTCTGGCCTGGTCCCCTCCCCATTATGCTCATTCTGTGGCGAAGCGCAAACAATAGACCACTTCTTGTTGTGTTACAGTCGTTATACTGTAATAAGACTACTCGAAATCCCGCTTCACAATATTGGTCTAAGTTAATCAGTGCCTGTGATACTATCTTTTGGAGCCTCCATTATGTTGTTCAGTCACAGAAATGTTTGCTTGGCAAGCAAAACTTACCTAATTGAAACCAATCGGTTACCATATTAGATTGATCGTCCTCCCTCCCCATCATAGCTTTCTTTCATTTATTATATATTCTTAGATATTATTTATTTTATTTTTCTTCCATATGCGGTTTTCTTCTAATTCTTTTTCGCCACAGACAAAAAGTTTACTTTTACGCACCAAAGTTCAAATTGTTAACTCCTTTGTTTTTATACACATATTTTAAACACCCGATTCACGACCAATGCCCTACTGTGGGTATGCGCCACAGCCACTGATGACAATACCAACACCAACAACAGCACCCCTATGCCAAGGTCTCGCTAGTTGACTTCGTGACAATATTTGTTATTTCTTCAGTGTTGAAATTTCGGCTGCCCATTCTCCGCTCCTTTTTCTCTTTCCCAAGTAAATATCCTATTTACAAAATGATGCGTTTATGGCCATAGCCTCTGTTGCTATGCCCTTCCTCAGCAATGACCACTTCTCTCAACTTATCATGATTTCCTTTTGTCATCAGGCAGTAATCAATGGTGGATTGCTTATATTCGAGTTGCCCTGTGATGTCGCCATCAAATGTGGGCGCCGTGTTCACGATAACCAGGCTACGTTGCTAAAAGAAGTATAGCTTTACCTTCACGTTGTTGTCCGTATAACTGTCTAGATCCTGCGTGTGGGCATTCATACCACCTAATAGAAAAATTTCGGCATCATTGCCTAAACTCAAGATCAGCCCATAGGCATTTCACTAACTCCTGATTCTTCTCTTGGCAATTTTTTCCCGTCCACATATACGACACGCCCAGCCTTATTTTCTTTCCAATCAACGTGCCTCATAGCCAAAGATGCTCTAGGCACCTTGAATTTACTCTTTCCCATTCGACTCGCAGATATATGAGCATTCCGACTCCCTTTCGTGTGTAATTAGTTTCCTTGCACCTTTCAGTAAGGTAATGTTCAATGGGTGGTGGCTCTTCTAAATGTCTCATTGGTGTGTTTCTCATACTTCCATATTTAACTGCTCCTCTATCTACAAACCGTTTTCCTCTCTTTTGTCGCCCTACATTTTACTGTAGCTAAGTGCGTGGTGAACTCTGTTCTTTCTTCTATTCCTCGTTTTTCTGTCATTGATGATGCAGCTAGTCTGAGGTTCCTCTTGGGACCGTCACTTTCTTTACTGCTTACCCTTGCCTCCTGAGTACCCGTGGGCCCCCCGAAAGAACAATTGTAGGACCAGCAAACCACCAGCCCACTTCTCTTCCAAACGTGTCATTGATATGGATTCCACCTCGTTGAAAACCACCATACCTTCTCCCTTCCTTGTTTACTTCCACAACCACCAAACATTTCTCTCGGTTCGCTCTCCATGTCGCCTCATTAGTGGCCCCAGCTCAACTTTGTACGTTAGTGTCACATACAGGCACCTCCGGCCCCGTGCGCACCCCACTCTGCACCCGATGGGGACATTTCGTGCAGGTCGTCTACACCCTTTTCCAAAGGCTGGGCTAGTCCTGCCCCTTTCCTTTTTAGCACGTCATTTAGGGTGGCTGCTACCACTCCAGGGTTGCGTCCTTGTGCATTCTTCACGAGCTTTTCTTTAGCTCGCTCCATGGCATAGCCGAATGTCTGCCCTCGAAACGTCCCCACCACATCATTTTGACAACTTTCGCTCTTTCCACAATCGCCTCTGAGCACCTCGTTAGATTTGAGTCACTGGCGATTCTTATCTTATCACTCTCACCTACTGAACAGGTCGCTTCCTACTTCTATTTTTCATCCTTTTCCGGTGATTCGGATTTGACACGGGACACTGGACCCTTCGTCCCTGCTTTCTTTTGTGGTAGCTTCAAGGAAAACGAATCTCCGTCCAGCTACCCATCCCGTGCGCTCCTCGCATTCCACGCGCTTTGTCGCCCCTTCCGGCCTCATCACGCCGGTATACGGCTTTCCATCGTCACTACCATTTTCCTTCATGAGGGCAATCCTGTTGAGTTTTAAAGCGACAGCTTATGATTCCCAAATCCCGGAAGCGCCTCCTACTCGAAAACTTTCGCCATATCTCCCTCGCTTCATGTGTTGGAAAGGTGCTCGGGCACGTCATCCTCACACGCTTACACAGACACATGAACGACAGCGTCCTCTTTTCCAATACCGTGGTTGGCGTCCGCCCGAAACTTTCTGCTAAAGATATCAGGATTCAGCTCAAGCACCAAATTATTGATGGCGAAAAAAGCTCCAGGCTGGACACGAGAGCCATTTTGGGCTAGGCCTAACCAAGGCCTTCGATAACGTCACGCATGAGGCCATACTGAACCAACTGGCACAACTCCAGGTTGGACATCGAACATATAACTACATGAAGAATGTTCTTACAGGTCGCACGGCCACCATTACCGTCGGAGGGTTCCAGTCGCCAATTATTCACTTCGGCAGCAAAGGCACGCCGCATGGATCGGTTCTATCCTTTTTTCTGTTTAACGTGGCCTTGTTCGGACTACCGCCTGCATTAGCTAGCATCCCCAACCTCAAGCATAGCCTCGACGCAGACGATATCACCCTGTGGGTTACCGGGCGCACCGACAGGGACATCCAAGACACACTGCAGCAAGAGATCAGCGAGATCGTTGCATACGTAGAACCGCGCGGCCTGGCGTGCTCCCCACAGAAATCGGAGCTCCTTCTGTACAAGTCTAATTGGGGAGGTCGAGGTCCAGACCCTCACACGCGTGAGATAGAACTCCACGTGCACCAGCAACGCACACCTACTGTACCTAGCATTCGTATCCTTGGCTTACGCATCCAACAAAACGGCAGAAACACGGAGATACTCAAGCAATTAGATAATCATGTACACCAAACCACTCGCCTCATTGCACACATCGGAAATCGACATCACGGCATGAAAGAAAGCAACCTTACACGCCTGGTAACCGCCTAAGTCCTGAGCAGGATCAGCTATGTCGCCCTGTACCTTAGCCTCAATGCAACTGACAAGCTCAAACTCAACACCATGATCAAGAGGGCCTATAAACAAGCCCTACATCTTCCCATAACCAACTCTAACGAGAAACTGGACGCCCTCGGCATTCATAACAGCATAGATAAGCTTATTGAAGTGCAGCGTATTAGCCAATACGAACGGCTCACCAATTTCAATACGGGCAGGCACATTCTAGGCACCCAAGGCATAACCTAGACCACCGAATTCGGACCAAAAGTACTCATCCCTCCAAATACTCGTGCTCAGCTAGTTATGCCGACCATACTTCGCAATATGCACCCTGAACACAATCCGGAGTGACGTGCAGAAAGAGCTAAACAACTACAAAAACGCTATGACCAATCCGCTGACGTAACTTACGTGGACGCAGCAGAATACCCCAACCAAAACCCCATTGCTGTCGTCGCACTCGCGGGTTCGCAGTACCGCCTCGCCGCGGCCGCATCAATATTCACCACGCAACCCGAAGTAGGAGAAGAAACGGCCATCGCTTTGGCCTACGCGGCTACCAATGCACACTGCATCAGTGATTCAAAAACGGCCATTCGTAACTACGCAAGAGGACTGACAGCACCCCAAGCGCAGAATATTCTCTCTGGCACTTCTCCTTGAAGGTGACGCCGCGTGCATATCATCTGGGCCCCTGGTAATTCGGGTCTGCCTTGAAACAAAGCCGCCCACGATGCCGCCCGAGCTCTCACACACCGGGCACATCATCCTTCTCCTGCGTCTTCCGATCCCGACCAGCCATCTGTTCTGCATCGCGGTTACGTGCGGGACCGAATTGTCACGTTCAGAGAAATTCTCCTGCACTAGCGCAGAGAGCGGTCACGCTACCCCCAGCACAGAAAACACTGAATAAGTCTCAATCCACCACTTGGCGACATTTCCGAACTTTTCACGAACTTTTCCGAACCCCGTGATTTACAACCGCATGTACCCCGATGCATACTCCCCATTCTGCAAAGCGCCCGAGGCCTGCGCGGACCTCGATCATATTATCGGGCAATGCCCCAAAGCCTCACCCACCAACACCTCCCGCACTAACACACGCATCATAACTACGGCAGAGCAGTGGGAGACATTGATGCTCAGCTTGGACCCAGAGGAGCAGCTCTGGGCCGTCCGGATGGACGAAGACCCCGCCAGAAAGCAAGGACTGGCCGCCGTCTGAGGAAGGAGGGATTAGCGGTTAGTCTCCCGACCCCCGCCACCCCTGAACCCCATCAAGAACATAATAAAATTTTATCTCTCTTTACTCACCGCGTCGAGCGGATTCGTGCCGTCGCCAGCAATTTGACCTTTATTTGACAGCAGCTGTGCCGTAGCCTTCGCAACGCATCACGTGACTTGCCGCGACGAGCTCCGCCGCCACCGCCTTGGCGCGTGCGCTCTCCGGAGCTAGTTATACGTCGACGTCTGAACAAGTGACTCACTGCGTACCTGCCTAAGAGGAGCGCCGCGCTCTTCTAGCCAGTGCAAGCAGGCCCCGCAGACTCTCAAGTTCAATAAATGGCCACAGAGCGCGAAGAAATTGAGCGCGCGCCGCTGCTAATGAAACAAGTACAGTAGAAGCACTCAAGGGATGCCCGTGTTAGTTTTAATATTTCATGCTAGGGGCGCCGTAATAAGGCCAATTTTTTATTACCACCTTTCTCCTACAATTACTGAAGCATGTTTATTACATCAAATAGGCCATAGAATTATCATTACTAATTAGATACTGTACTTTTCATTAGTAAGTGTACTGATGTTTGTCAGTATAAACGCAAATAGCCTTCAGCATCATCGATCCTCCACGTGACCTCCGTCCTGGATTTAAAATTTTTGCCGGTATTCTTGAGTGCATGGCAGCACGGATTACTTCGTTCGTACACTTAGACTCGTTCCCTCTTTGTTGCTAAAACTAGTTTATTGCGCTTCAATGTCTCCCGTTATTTACCTTGTAGTGAAAAGTAACATATTTGCAAGCGGTCATGTAAGCCCGAAAGCTACGTTTCGGTCGCGAGGCATGCATCTGCATCGAAACGGGAACCCTATTCCGCAACTGAGGACAGCAGTACCGGTGAGTCTAATATCGCTGCCTGAACCTTTATGTAGTATTGCTCTCGTTAACTTACAGGCGGAGGCAAGTTAACGAACTAGATTCTGAATTACATATGGGCTGCCAGGACGTTCCGTTGCTGTTTGCGAAATAAACTTATTTGCAAATTCCCGAAAGAGAAAGCGATATCGGAACGCGCGTCAAATGTTTTATCTCGTTGTAGCTGTAGCCATGGGTGAAAGAGTAGCCTTATCAATGTATTTTATTTTCGAGTCCGCCCGCAAGTTCTTTCGTCCACAGAACCGAATAAACCCTTGATAAACTGAAGCAAAAGTACTGAATTTAATGTATCAAACAGTTTCACGCATGATAATTCACCCATATTTCGTACCTGTTGGTTCCAAATGTTCTTGCTGTGCAGTTTGGTTTACCTGAGGACATTTATTTTTGTAGTAGTGAAGCGGTGAATCACGTTCCTTCCTGCAGAAAAGGATGCATCATTTCTAATAGCTTCATGTCTTTCATACACTTGCTTGTGAAACCAGAACTGTGATCTCTTGTAGTGCATAACTGAGCGCACAAATGTTCTCGTTTGTGATCTTAAAAACACTTAAGCTTTCGGCATGTATTGTAGTTAGGCAGACATCAATTTTATGGAGAGTAGCAATATTTATTTACCATGCTGCTAAGCACCCTAGAACAAACAGTGTACATTTGCATGTGCTATGTAGTCAGAAACCATTACAATGTATATGTCACACCTTTTCGCATTTCATATTGCAAAATTGTGCTTATTCCATTTCCGATGCAGCCAAAATTTCTGTTCCAGACATGCAGTAATGAGGACGGCACCAGTATAAAGCAACCAACTCCACGCACTAAAGAGAAGTTGCTGCCTGCTACAACAAGGTCATTGTGTGGACTTTGGCTGCTACTACAAGATAAAGAACACCTGGTCCAGAAATAAATATGCTTGATGTATGCTGTATTGGCTTGCTAGTCTTGAGATGCATGCAATTTGTTTGTAGCAGATGATATGAACGTTTGTTCGTATTTACAGTTCAGTATAATTGGTTCGAACATAAGAGAAAACACTACATGACTTTGGATAATCTCTGCTGTATCTCATGTGTCACTGTTCTGTCCCAACAGAGTCTGTGCCAAGCACATCTTGGTCATCACGGGAGCCCCCATCTACACCAACAGGAAGGGACTGAAGCCGAATTCGCAAGGCTTTACACCACAAACCAAGAAATCGTTCCAGAAGTATTTGGATGAGATATCAAATCTATAGACGACTGTGTCAAGAGTGAAAAGAGCCTCTGCCATCATTCCACCAGCACGGATATTGGCCGAGTCACCCAGGTACCTGAACAACAAATATTCTGGGTCTTCAGATGTACCTGCAACCTCTTAAGCACGAACGACGATGGCGAAAAGCGTTCCGTCAGCTTGCCTTTCCTTAGTGAGCTTCCTGGTATTGTCAAATACCATTTGTGCCAAGTATATTTTTTCAGTGAATGCAAGCTTTGTCATCCCACATTCTTGTTAAAAATCATTCCTCTTTCTCATCCCAACATAAAAGGCCAACCAATTCTTTGCTCATACTTAATGCCAGTCACTGTCTAATAGCATAACATATGTGTAGCAGTATTTTCGAGTGTACGTTGCTATGTGCAATTCCTCTTCTGAAATAGCTGATGCGGCATTGGCGCGTGTATTGCATTAATATTTGCACTGTGTGCTATGTAGCATTAGACTTTTCCTAATGTTTTTGGCTTTCAGTGTTTGCAAGGTAGAGTGGCTTCTTTCTTGAATGCAAGCTTTCTCATTTCCATACTTAATTCCTAGTCTCGTTGAGAATTACTATTCCTGCTCGACAGCCTGTGTTTTTGCGCAAGCTACATTGAAGTGATCTATTGGGGAATCTTGTTTCACTGCTGTCGCAATTGGTACTCCTCGCTGTGTTACGTTTCTCGAATGTGGGAGCCGGGTCAGTTGCATTGGGAGACAGTTTCTCGAAGCAAGTACCTGTTCCTGCAGTCTGCGCAGCGACATAGACTCCGAATTTACACACGCCATGATTCGTGCTTCCCATTGCGTCCTTTCCCGCTGCTGCCGTGTGCAAATTTTGCTTGTGGCCTTCCTCGGCCATGATTTGGCGTCAGCGGACATTATCATACGTGAAAACATGGTCAGTAGTGTATGAACTTGATAGTCACTTGGGTGGAAAGGCCCGAAAAAGTTGCTGCAAAATGAGGATGCCCGCAACACCGACCATGTCCATATTTAGAGAATTTGGGGCACCCAGTGTGAGTTCCACACCAGCGGCACGCAAAACAACAAAAATAAATGTGCAGGTTCGAAAGGAGGTAACGCTAAAATGCCGGGTACTTCATGTCGCCATGGTGTCTGCGGCTGCAGATGCTTGCTTCGCTCGATTGCTTTGCAATGCAAGTTGCTAATCTTCAGTGGTGACTGTCCGTGCAAACAGGTAGGACACACTGTTCAATCTGCTTGTGCTGCTGGTTGTTACTTGTTACCAGACTACCATGTGCGACGAAGCCAAGCACTATGCCTGCAGTGGGACGGTTGAATGGGCCGTGAGCGACCCGTGTGCGTGTATACTCACTGTTGTCATGTGAATAATAGCCAATGTATAGTGTATAGTGCCAATGCATTATGTTAGAGGTATGATTGCATAGTTACAGTGATTAGAGTGATTATGTAATAGTGATTTGCTTGCATAGCCTTATTTCAATACTGTGCCACTTGGTCATGGTTGCCCTGTTGCATTTCCCGGATGTGGCGGCCTGGTCAATTGCATTGGGCAAAAGCATCTGCTCCTGCAGTCCGCACATCGACATAGACTCCCTGTTTACACACACCGTGATTGAAGTTCCCGTGCCGTCCTTTCCTGCCGCAGCCGTGTGCAAATTTTACTTGTGGCCTTCCTCGGCCATGATTTGGCGTCAACGGGGGCTATCATACGTGATTACATGGTTCGAAGTGTACGAGGTTGATATCCACATGGGTGGAAAGGCCTGCAAAATGGCGATTGCCACAAAACAGACCATGCCCATATTGAGAGCAGGTGGTGCACCAAGTGTGAGCAACACATTAGAGGCCCACGAAAGAACAAAACGAAACGTGCAGCTTGGAAAGCGGGTAACGCTAAAATGCCAGGTAGCTCATGTCGCTTTGTTGGCTATGGCAGCAGATGATTGCATCACCCAATTGATTCGCAATGCAACTTGCAGCGACTGTCGATGCAAACAGGTGGGACACTGTCCAATCTGCTTGGGCCGCTGGTTGTTACTCGTTACTAGACTCCCATGTGCGACGAAGGCAAGCACTGTGCCTGAAGTCGGATAGCTTAATGTTCTGTGCGCGGCCTATAGTGCGTGAACGCTTACTGTTGTCATGTGAACCTTAGCCAATGTATGGTGTATTGTCTGAAGCTTATGCGGTGATTGAATGCCGAGTCTCATTTGATCATGGTTTCCATGTTATGTTTCTTGGATGTGGCGACCTGGTCAGCTGCAACAGTCTCACGAGGTAACCATCTGCTCCTGCAGTCCACACAGGCACAATCACACCCAATTTACACACACCTTAATTGGTGCTCCCCGTTCGACCTTTTCATCCTGGGGAGTAGGCAAATTATGTTTGCGGGCTTTCGTCAGATGTGATGTGGCGTGAACGGAAACCACCATACGTGATTACATGATACGAAGTGTATGAAGTTGATAGCCACATGGGTGGAAAGGCCTCTGCAAAAGCGGCTGCAATATGCTGATGCCCAGAAAACCAACCATGCCCATATTGAGAATGTGAGGCACCAAGTGCGAGTTACACATTAACGGCCCGCGAAAGAACAAAAAAAAAACGTGCAGGTCGGATAGGAGGTAACGCTAAAATGCCGCGTAGTCCATGCCCCTCTGATGGCTGCGGCAGCAGATTACTGCGTCACTTGTTTGCTTCGCAGTGCAAGGTACGGCGACTGCCGATGCAAACAGGTGGGGCACTGTTCAATTTGCTTGCGCTGCTGATTGTCGCTCGTTACCAGACCACCATGTGCGACGACTTAAGTGAGCTTCTCAGCGTATCTCGAGATGCAAGGTATATTTCTGCTCGTGAACGAGAAGGCGCACTGCTTTTCTTCTGCCAATAAAGTCGCACGTCCTGTTCACTCACTTGTGGGTTGTTTGTATGGGCGTCAGTAGAGACCCTTTGGTCTCCTGGCAATTTGAATGCTCCAGCTACGCGGCAGCCTAGGCAATGAGGCATGCTGCATAGGCAGCAGGGCGAGCACGGTGCGTACCAGCGCATGCGACCGGCAGAAAACGGCCATATTGGATTTTGCTCTAAAAAAACCCCTTCCACTTCGCGCAAATAACGAAATTACGCAGCTCGATCCGCAAGCAAAAATTCACCGAAAACATCAAAGAGAAGGCGTACCACCGTCCCGTACTGACAGCCCTCGCCAACGCGACCACGACTAACACAGAAGTTTAATATGGCCAGAAAAACCTTAACCAAACAAGAAAGTCTAGACATATGGCAATGGAACTGCAGAGGCTACCGAAGGAAGCAGGGCCTACTTCAACAATATATTCACACACAACAAACCGCACCCAACATTACTGCGCTTCAGGAAACGGCCACCACACCAACCCTAGGAGGATACACAAGCTACGAAACCCAGGAAAAAGGAAGGACGGCAATCTTAGTCAACAAAGCGATCATAGCCATAAGCCACAATAGGATAGCCGAAGAAGACATAGAGCACGTGATCGTAGAAATTGTCCCAAAGAAAAAGAAAGGGGGTAGCATCTTCATCGTAAATACCTACAGCCCGCCGAAACAAAAGAAAGACAATTTCCAAGAGCTCTTCCAAGGCGCCAGCAAACTGGCAAAGGGCAACAAGCTAGTCGTCTTAGGTGATTTTAATGCCAGGAACAAGACCTGGGGATACAAGAATTTCAACGTTAAAGGAAAGACACTAGCAGAAGCGGCAGAGAATGCAGGCTACATCCTCCTCACAGACCCCGAAAATCCGACCAGAATAGGCAACAGCGTCAGTACCGACACTTGTCCGGACCTTACTTTCATCAAAGGACGAAGGCAGGCGAAATGGCAAAACCTGATGGAAAATCTGGGGAGCTTTCACTATATACTCAAAACCCAAGTGACTTGAGACAGACTTAAACAGCAGCTAGGAAGAGTCAAAATCACTGATTGGAACGCATTTAGAGAAGCATGTGACGGACACCTCAGCGAGGGAGGGATCAAATCGATTGAAGAATGGGGAAACATACTCAAGCAGAAACAAGGCGAGCACACCAAAGAGGTCAAAAGAACAACGCAGACACCCGAGGTGAACGCCAGGCTTCTTAGGCTATGGGAAGCCAGACGCGGCTTAGCCAAGAGGTGGAAAAGGCAGAAACACAACAGGAAGCTCAGACTTAAAATAGCAGAAATTACAACGAAAGCAAAGGAGTACGCAGCACAATTGGCGAGAACGAACTGGCAACACTTCAGCGACTCCCTGAACCGAACCCTGAGCACAGCTAGGACGTGGCATATTCATAAAGCGCTCATCGATCCGACTAAAACCAAGGCAGAGAATAACAAAGCAATACATCGGCTAATCCACCAATTCGAGGGAACCGACGGGGAACTCTTGGGCAAAGTGCGTGTCAAATTCTTCGGGGACATCAACCCGGCGGCAGATACAGGGGGTTACCGGGGAAAAGAAAATCCAAGTTTAGGCAGACCCATCACTCGTGAAGAGGTCTATGCAGTAATCAGAAGCACAACTAGAAACACGGCAGCGGGTGCGGATAAAATTAACAACGCATTCATCCGCAATCTCAGTGACGAGCTAATCGCAGAACTAACCGACTTCCTCAATAAGCACTGGGCAGCGGAGATTGTCCGCGAGGATTGGACACATGCATAGGTAGTTATGATACCAAAACCGGGCAAAAAGCTACAAATCGAAAACCTAAGACCCATCTCCCTCAGATCATGCATAGGTAAGTTGCACGAGAGAGTGGTCACGATAAGGCTACAACAATACATAGAGGATCACGAATTATACCCCCACAGTATGTTCGGATTCAGGACCCAAGACGTACTATTACAGGTCAAGGAAGAAGTCTTAAGCAACGTTCCCAGGAACGGAGAGAACGTGATAATGGCATTGGACACTAAAGGAGCCTTTGACAACGTGAGCCACGAAGCCATCCTAGCGGGCTTGGACGACCTAAACTGCAGTAGGAGGGTTTTCGGCTACGTCAAAGCTTTCCTCTCCAACAGAACAGCTACGATAGGGCTAGGAGTACTCCGCTCGGAGAAGTTGCATACCCCCAACAAAGGAACCCCCCAGGGATCGGTCATTTCACCAACGCTATTTAAGAGCAATGATCGGCCTAGCGAAACAACTCAAAGAGGTCGAGGGCATACACCATGCCATATACGTCGACGACATAACCATTTGGACTAACATGGTACCACTCAAAGAAAAAGAAGAAAGACTACAAGAGGCTGCGACTTGCGTAGAGAATTACGTGAGGGCAAGAGGGCTAGCCTGCTCCACCGAGAAATCTGAGCTGCTCAGAGCCTGGAGAGGGAAACAGAATCGCATGGTCCCGACTAGCGGCGAGCTCAAGCTTGGCGTCTACCTCGAGGGAAAACTAATACAGAAGAAAACGCTCATAGGAATTTTGGGCATGTGGATACAACCGAACCAATGCTACTCACGCATCCTCGCTCTACTCAAGGTATCAACTCTACAAGTCGCTCGCATGATAACGCGCCTCTTCCGCAGACGCTCAGGCATGCGAGTGGAAGACACGCTAAAGCTGGTTAAGAGTCTGGTGATCAGCCGGCTTACCTACAGTCTCCCTTACTACAACCCAATCAAGAGCGAGCTTCAGCAGATAGACGCGATCATACGCAAGGCATACAAAACCGCGCTTCACCTACCACAATGCACATCCACGGAGAAGCTCTTGGCACTAGGACTTCATAACACTTTCGAAGAACTCAGAGAGGCACAACATGTTGCTCAGCTGCGCAGACTACAACAGACTCCGCCTGGCAGGGAGCTTCTGCAGAAGTTGAGATGCAGCGAGCAGATGCAGGAAATCCAAAGAACCACGACTATCCCGGACAAAATACGAAACACAATCAAGGTAGCTCCCATTCCTAAGAACGTAGACCCCAATCTACACGAAGAACGCAGGAAGGCGAGAGCCGAATACATCCAAAAGTCACTAGCTCCCCAGGCAACAACGGTATACGTGGACGCAGCCACATACACCATGAGGGCAATACAGACCAACCCGAACGCAGCAGCGGCGGTGATAAACTGGCACATGCGAGAAATCGTCAGCGCGTCCCTACGGGACTGCCCGGTCGTCGAGGCAGAAGAAGCGGCCGTCGCTCTAGCGGCAGCGGAAGGCTATCGGACTAGGCGGTCCTTAACATACTAACCGACTCTCAAACAGCATGCCGAAACTACATGTTAGCAAGAATAGGTCAAAGAGTGCTCCTCGTACTCCGCTCCGAAGATAACCCCACACAGAACCCAGAAAAAGAACAACTAATTAGACACACGATAGTGTGGACGCCGGGTCACACGGACGTGGAAGGCAACCGTGAGGTCGACAGGGTAGCTCGAGGATATACTGCATACCGAGCAACCTCCGCCAATGACCTCGAGGAAACTGAGCCAGTCCCCAGAGAATACTCGGCTATCCTAAATCACTATAAGGGCAGCAGAAGCGGTATCACCCGCCGCATAGCTCTCTCACTAGAGAGGACTCCGCACCTTGGACGCTGCTACAGCCGGGTGCATATCCGAACTTAAACACACTCAGCAAAATACAACCCACACAGAACACTGACAAATGCGCATTCTTGCCAGGAAACACCCACGCTCTACCATATAACGTGGGCCTGCCAGAAAACAAATGCGGCACCAATAACAACAAACCCGAGTGCGGAGCAATGGGAAGCAATGCTCTCCAGCGACCGTCAGGACGTCCAACTAGGGCTGGTCTGACGGGCCCAGCTGGCAGCGGCATCCAGCAGAGCCCTGGACTGGGGGCAGACGGCCAATGCTAAGCAGATGGAAGACACCATCTGACTCCGCGAAATTCATCAAATTTTTCCAGACCTCAGTAAACGTTTTTCCTCCTCCTCCTCCTCCTCCTCCTTCTGCTTCCTGGTTGAGCACCGCCATCTGGCGTCCGCCCCACTTAGTTGCCACTAAGTTGCGCTGCCGCTGCTTATTTTCGTACCCCTGTGGAAGGTACAGTTTCCCTTCTCTAAAGTTGGTTCTTTATTCTATGGTGCAATCTTGGCCATGAATGCGAGCGAGGCCGGCCGTTTTCTTTGAGTTTTGCGTGGGAGCGCGAGGTTTTCAGCCGTCGTCGCCAACCGGCGTCTGATCACCCCGCGGATTGCGGCCGACGAGCTGCTTCACAGGAGAAGGTCCGGTATACAACAGGCGCCGCACCGTCAAGATCAATGAGCGGCCGCATTCGCGCCCTGTCCGCTTGTGCTTGGACGCTGCGCATGTTCGCGGAGTTTCTTTGCATGTCTAGCACGTGCGCTTTCCCTGAGGCACAACAGGCGTCGCACCGTCGAATGATGCGTGTCTACCCAAGCCTAATCCCAGTCCTTCTAGCCACCATTCTAGGCACAGCCGTCATTCTGGCTTAACGATGATTGTATGCCTAAGTATAATATTTACAGCTAAATCAAAGGTTTACGAAATGAAACCAAGACTAAAGGCTAAAAGCAAAACCAAGCTTTCGCTCTGCATATCCAAGGTTAACTGAGCAAGCCGCAACCAATTTGTTCCTCGGCAAAATCGTAGTCTTTCTTTTACCGCCTTGCGTGTATCAGCCTCCATATCGAGCTCATTTTAAAGCGTTGCGACTCGTTTCAGAAACTCATCGTGGACATCTTCCATTTTATGTAGTCCAGCACGGACGCCGCAGTGTATGCCCATGAACTTGATTTCCTCTCCATTCTCAACCATCCCCTCGTCAACCTTTTGTGACCCTCCGTGCGCTGCACGCTTTACGACCTTTGTTGCCATATGTTTAACTTAGCTTTGTCTAATGCTACCGCGCAACCTTTTAAAGCACGTAGCTACAAGCAAAGGCCGATACGCACAGAAGACACATCTTTAAAGTGCGACATATTATTTATGTCACGCTTCGAGGCATCAGTACCCTGCGCCCTCTGTGGAAGCGGCATCGACCGCAAAGGCCTGTTCAATGACCCGGAAAAGCTGACCGTGACGGCGAGAAAGGAACGAGTGTCAACGCCTTTCATAGAAAGAGCGTGAATCCCTGTTTTTAAATTCCCTTGTCCTTGCTTCAGAGCAGGGTTCGATGGTCGGACATTAGGTACCAAGTTCTGTGAAAATCATGACCCCTCTGATTGGCCGCACCAATGTCATCTAATTCCTCGTAGAGGAAACTAGCGAAAACGATTATTTTAACAGGGGACACGTTTGGTGCAGTGAGGTATGTGCAGACGTGTATTCTGAGACATGTAATGATCTAAGGCGTTTAAAGAACTCCTGCACGGATTGTGCTGCCATATCAGGAGCCAGTTGTCTATATGAAAAATAAACCTGTTTCTCCTTTTCTTCAGCCATCTGGCCTCCTGTCCTGACTGTCGAGCAACCCTCAACGATAGTGTGACGGACGACGTCGTGGGCCCGTTTGAAAGCTTCATGAGCTCAGTATAGTGCGGGCCAAGTAATATGTTTTTAGCCACCCACTGGCGTAGACAAGTTACAATATAATTTACGCTCGAGTCTAAAACCTCGAACCCGAAAGCCGGTTCATGATAGCACATAACGCAAATTTCAGCAGCGGAAGCCACAATGGTGTTGCGCAGATTGATGCCATGTTTTTATTTTCACCAGTTTAGTAATAGTCAAAGCTCGAATGTGGACTTTATTTTCTGAAATTGTTTCTTGCGGACGTTATACTCACTTAGATGATAAAAACAGTGCGAAAGGCAGTAATACGAAGTCAATACAGGAGCTTGAAAATTCGGCACGAAAACTATACTTTACATAAAGAAGGACTAAGAAAGGCATAACTATGAGTATAGAAATAAATGTGCCTGTGTACTTCTGCAATTTCGTAATGTTATGTATATATATATATATATAAAAGTGAAAAAAGTTAATTTTTTAACTGAACAGGCTGAATGTTTGATTTTTCAAACAAGGCTACGTGACAGCTTATCGATTATACTGACAGTTCTGGTTACCACCACACTATTTATTAGAACAGTGCGTCGAACCCTGAGTGTATAAAGAAATATTCGCGTAAGTTAGTAGTAGCTTAGACAGATTTCCAGTAAACATAATGCTCTTTGGCAACATACCGAATTAATGTGCTCGCTAGCATGTGTACCGGTATACAAAGTACATCTCGTTAGTAATTACATTATTGCCATTTCTTGGGCGTGTTCACAAACTGGAAAGCATTCGCTGGCGCTAAATATGCTTTCCAATTAAGTTACATTATTGCTTCAACTCGTTGCACAGAAGGATGCGTAGAATCTGTTATGATAACAGGAATTACAATATATTTTTTTTACACACTGGGTAGAAACGCTCATCTTGGCATGAGTCTTCCGGTGCAGGCTCAACCTTTCAGAACAAAAAGAATATTATTGTTATATACATAGCCTTTACTTAATAAATTACCATAGTTCTTCTACAGGAAGCATGTGGAAGATAAGCAAAGATTAGTACAATCTGCGCGTCATGAGTGACATTTGAAGAACATTCCGTCGAGATCTTTCCTCACGGCTTCTTTCTAGACAGAGCAATTAAAGTGATGAGGCCTGTCCTATTTTAGTTTATTACAAACGGGGCTTACCGCCGTGAAGACTGCGGCAGGAAGTGAACAAGGGCCGAGCTCGGACCTTGATGCCATTTACTAAGCCTATGAAGACACATTCTCGATTTAATTGTATTAATTAATTTATTCCCAACCTTTCTATATTGAAAGTTCATGTGAACATATGCCTAGAGATGGTATGGTATGGTATGATTAACTTTATTCACGTCCTCAAGATCAATCCTTAGGTTGACACAGGCGGCTTCCACGTCGGGACAGTAAGGTTTAACCTTATCACCGTATCGGGCGCCTTCTGGAGGGCCTGTACTTGATCTAAAAGAAGTCCGCTGTGAGGGACTCGTCGCCACCACTTTCTTTCCTATAGGACTTTCACAGACTGTGACAATTGTCACAGCCTGTGAAAGGCACGGGCCACTGTCAAAGCATATGATCCAGTGTAATGATGCCATTACACTTCTCACAATTGATTGGTACCTGTCTTTCTGGATATAACTTGTTATTAAATTTTAGGCTTGGATAAGTTCTTGTCTGGAGCAATCACAGAGTCAGTGCTTGAGCTCTATTGAGCTTAGCGTGTGGCACTCGAAATTCCTTTTTTTCATGTAGTAATGCCTTTTGATTACAAAGCTTTTGGTAAAGTCTTAAATAGCCATCTTGGAGTCACTGTAAATTCGTGTCGACTTACTATTCCTTGAAGCCCATGCTATCGCTACTGTGACGTCATGACTGTAATAGCATCCTGAGTGACACCATCTGCATCTACTACTACTGCCGTAATTGCTTTTTTTCCTCTATGACCCATGCAGCATCTACAAAACCCGCATGTTATCTGTCATGTTCTATCTCTTGCTGGAGAGCTCTGGCCCTTGCCTTTAGTATTTCCACGTTGTGCACCGGGTGCATATTTCTGGAGAAAGGGGTCATCTTGATTACCTGTCTTTTGCTCTCGTTTAGTTCTACTGTGTCTTCACCTGAAATTTTCGATACGGTTGGGCACCACCTTACCACTTTTTTCACGCGGCCACATATGTCTGCGCCGTGAAGACTAAATTACTCATAGGGTAGACCAATTTCTAGAAAGGCTGCAAAGGCGCAGCGTTAACAAACAGAGCGAAGCAGCTAAGCTTAACGTAGACACGACTTGTGCACAAATATAGTTACGTGCCTTCTCATAAAACAACTGCCCCATTTTCGAAAGAGGTGTTAATTACATCCATCAAATATGTCAGCCCTCTCGTTTTTCTGCCAATGCGTAGATATCAATCACATGTAGCCTCGGCACTGTCCCTATCATTTCTTAAGTTTGATTCCAATATTTTCTGTGGCATTCTTGGGTAGGTTGTCAAGGTAGCCTTGGTAAGAGGACAATTTAATACTGCAATAATTGTTGTTGTTGTTGTCCTGTATAGATGTGGCACAGACCCACAGGGGTGGATTGGCCACGAATGGGGTGTTTAAATCAGGGGCGAAAAATAAGAAGAATTTCTGAATGCTCTAGCTCCGTCTTTGTCTTCATCGCCACGGACATTTGGTCTTAAGGAGAATGGTCGTGCGAATCTTTTTTTCGGTGGTTGAGCAATTCATATTGTGATATATAAGACAATAAGTAGCCCATCTACCAAAGGTCACGTCCATGAGGCAGTATGTAAACAATACCTAAAAAAATATGCTGAATTCCGTTAGTGAAAGTGGTCCTAAGACCTTCTAACTGCGACGCTGCTTCTCATTATCGCCAGTGCACGTTCTGAACAATTTCGCGATAATTCCTGGAATTGCAGTGTTTGTAGGCCGTAACAGGTAAAATTCACGTTCGACAAGAAGAACCTTGTCTTTAAATACGAAACTGCCAACATCGAAACCTAAACCCAACCTGCTGAGGTGAATCCTACCCTAGTGAAGCCAGCGCTGCAATTATATATTTGCCAATGCATTAAAAACAACGTACGATATCATTGGTCAATAAATAAAATATGCAAGATTTACGAGCCCCGTGACGTAGCAATTCCCAGTAATCACAATGTCAAACGCAATGAACAGGTACTTTTACCATTGCACGAGATAGCAGAAAATACTGTTATTTTTCACCAGCCTGCACTTCAAAATATATATGCCAATAATCGGCGCGATTTATTTTTCTAACCGAACCTAAATTCTTCCTTGCGTCACTTGTGCACCACTAATGACTAATATATAAAATTACTGTGAACATTTATTTCTATTTGCCTACCTTTTGCTTATTTATATGTTGTGCCGTAGTAATTGTTGACATAATACGACATGTTCCTTACAGTCTATAATACTGCCGATATCTCAATGGCGGCATGTCATTTTGTTAAAAGGTGCATTTTCTAGCACGCTGCTTCCTACAATTTTGACGGCTGACCTTATACCGCAAGGCGCCTCTTGACATTTTCGGCAATAAATAACACAGCACCGTAAAATATGATTATATAGGGGGCAGGGAACTGCTAAACGGGCTCTACTATTTATTCTTATAGTTCTTTTCGATGTATACGCTACGTCTCATCATTTTTTGCGCCTGCTATTGCAGCTATGCTGGTGCCAGAAATTGTAAGTTTATTCAATGGTTTGAAGTAATTTAGCCATTCAGAAGCATGCATTACAGTTGTCCCTATGCTTGGTCTCCCAAATCTGTTTTCAATATACCTTAAAATCACAAATAGCACGATGATTTATCAGTGCTTGGGTGAATACGCCAGTTGCTGAATGCTTGCGAAAGAAGGTGTTTCGCATGACACAAATTCAATAAGAAACGTGGATAATAAGAGAATAATAAGAAACCCGTGTCAAGCTTTATTTAGTAGATCTTTTCATGTAAAGAGAACCATCTTGAGCTGCTTCTTCTTGGAAATCTTCTAGGAAAATAAAGATTTAAAGGCTTGTACGAAAAATTCTTGAAATCCAACGCACTCCTTGGTTTGCGTGCAAAGCGGCGCTTTCGCCCCGTGGCTTATTAAATGCTATAAACTTGCCCACTTCATCTTTGGCTCGTTCGCGTAATGAAACTGCCGCAACCACTAGTGCTCTGACGCACCTATGTTTCGCAGTGTGAAACACGCGATGACCTTATTACATCAAAATGCTAGTCGACGTTGTCACAATCTATGTATGTGTGTTTCATGACCTATTTTTGCAACCATGTTTTCACTGCAACGGTTTAGAATAGAGCCGATAAGAGAACCCTATAAAAGCCTATAAAAGAATATGAACTTATCGAACTATTTTCGTTTCCTCTCTTAACTACCATCTAAGTGATGTGCCGGAAACACACGAACATTGTCTTACTAAGTGCAAGGACCCCATCCTCCCTTCAAAAACATTTCAGCGAACGGATAAAAAAGGATTTGAACACCCCCATCCCCCACTGTGCGATATCTTTCGTTAACTGTTTCAGATGAAGTGTTTGTTATGTTTTGTTTCTAGTGAAATTGCGATGCTTCTGGTAAACGTGGTAAACACATATGCATGATCGTCACGCAGAAACAACAGTTCTCTCAAGAATTACATTTGCTTGATATACATGTCTATTGTGGCCATTTACGAGCTATTCTTTGTCATCTGTAGGTGATCATCATCATGTGGGGTTTATATGGGGTTCATCATCGCTTGTGGGGCTGGCTCTCGAGTGTGATCCGTGCTATGGGCGTGATCGGTTCGCCGCATCTTCGACTCGGAATAAACGTAGCGACAACTGCTGCGTCACAAGTGGTGAAATGTGCTCTTCGGTCCTCCGTCCTCTGACTCCCCGCTCAACCTCCTGGAACTTCGATCGGGTCGCCGATTGTGCCAGCTGTCCTCCAGCATGTCGCAGGACGAGCCAACAGGCACATCTACTTCTACCATCTGGGCCTCGGCTAGCCCAGCCTCCCCGTATTGGATTGTCAGTGAACACCCGCGTGATCCCCATCTGTTTGCTGGACTTCGCGGTGAAGACGTCGAGGATTGGCTGGATGACTACGACCGAGTGAGTTCGGCTAATCGTTGGGACGACGCGTCCAAGCTACGTCACCTCGCCTTTTATCTGACAGGAGTAGCGAAGACTTGGTTTTTCCACCATGAGGTTGATTTCACGAACTGGGGCGCTTTCTAACAGCAGCTCCGCTAAATCTTCGGCACACCAGCTGTTCGTTCCGCCCTCGCAAAAAAGACACTCGACACTCGCAAGCAACACCCCGGTCAATCTTATACGTCGTACATCGAGGATGTGCTTCCTCTTTGTCGACGCGTGAACACGGCCATAACTGAATTAGGCAGCGTTCGCCACATCATCAAAGGCATCGGAGCTATTGCTTTCAATGCTTTAGCCATCCAGAACCCCGCCACCGTCGCTGATATCGTCGCTACTTGCCAGCGCCATGACGAACTTGAATCAGTACGTTTGCAGCCAGACACCACTGCAAGCACTACCGCCAACGACCCTACGTTACGAGCAATGATACGCGCAATAATTCGAGAAGAGCTCCAGTATCTTGGCTTAGCCGCAGGGCCCATGCCTTCTCATGCCTCCGAAACCAATCTGCGAGACGTTATCAAGGAGGAATCGGCATCCATGACTGGTGCAGCGTACGCGGACCCTCTAACCCCTAGGGCCCCATCAACGTACGCACAAGTAGCCGCAGCTACTCCAGTCATCGTTCCACCGATGCCTCCAAAACCAACACTGGCCCACATCGCTTCCATGACTACCAGCGCACCTACCCAAACCAGCTATCCACAGTGGCGTCCTCCTCGTCCCATCTGCTACTACTGCGGCTATCGTGGCCACATAGCACGTTTTTGCCGCAAGCGCCAAGACGCACGTTTTTGCAGCATCGCAAGACGAGCGTCGCAGATATGACGTATACGAACAGGATGACTTTTCACCCGGAGCTACTTTCCAACGTCTAGGGAGCTTCCGTGACCAACGCCGTCCTTATGGTCCACCGCGCTGACGCTCTCCATCGCCTACTGTAGCATCCGAGACGGCTCAGAGGTACCGTCCTGCGAGACGCCGCTCGCCATCACCCCTTCGCCGCTCTACGTCCCCACTGAGACCTGCTTCTCAATTCGCCGACCGTCGTCCGGAAAACTGAATTTGGCAGCTTTAGAAGGAAAAGGTGCATCGAACGACAGGACAGAAATTCCTTTATCGTGTCCGTGCAATGTGATATTGGTTGTAGTAGAAGGTGTACAAGTAGAAGCTTTAATAGACACTGGAGCTAGTGGTTCAGTCATTCACCGCAAATTGTGTTCGCGACTTCGGAAAGTTACGACCCCTGTGATGGACCTACGCTACTCGCCGCTCAAGGGACCGCCATCAGACATATGGTCATGTGCACTGCTCGTATTTCCATCGATGGACTTCTGCATTACGTACAATTTGCAGTGCTAAGTTCGTGTGCCTATCAGCTCATGTTGGGATTTTCTTTCTACGGCCTCCGCCTCCGTCTGCTGTGGGCAACGTTCTCCACATGACCGACACGACCTATTCACCTCATGCAGATGACGCACCACTTCACTTGCTTGCTGCAGAAGATACCGCGCTACCTCCTCGCCTTCAAAGCATTGTTACTATGCCGTCGGATGTGATTGACTGCGGCGACGTGATCGTATTACCATCTGCATGCTGTCTCGCAAGAGGGATAGCCTTTGCATCAGGGCTCGTTAGGTTATATCATGGCTCTGCACTTCTCTACGCTACAAACTCGACCTCCGAAAATAATCTCATCCCTAAAGGCACTACATTTGCTTGCGCCACTGAATCGGAGTCTATATCAGTTGTTTCCTTTAAAGCAGCTTCCTTTGAAATTCCTTGTACCGGACGGGCCGCATCTCCTTCAGCTCTTGCAGCTGCCAACAGTTCCGACCTGACACCGTCGCAGTCACAACAATTGCTCGCTTTGCTCCGAAAACATGAAGCTTCGTTTGACGCGCATTCAGCTTCCTTGGAAAAGACTGATTACGACCCTTCGTATAGAGACAGATGGTACATCGATCGTGCGCCGTAGACCATATCGCGTATCGCTAGCCGAAAGGAGAGTCATTGACGAGGATGTCACCGACATGCTCCAACGCAACATAATACACCCCTCTGCTAGCCCTGGTCTTCCCCCGTTGTTTTGGTTCGGAAAAGAGACCGCTCTGCTTGATTTTGTGTCGACTACCGAGCTCTTAACAAGATCACACGCAAGGATGTATACCCTATGCTGCGAATAGACGATGTCTTGGATTCATTGCAGGGTGCTGAGTATTTCTCCAGCATCGATCTGCGTTCCGGCTACTGACAGATACCTATGCATTAGGACGATCAGGAGAAAACAGCGTTTTCAATACCAGATAGGCTCTACGAGTTGAATGTCATGCCATTCGACCTCTGCAACGCACCCGCAACGTTCGAGCGTACGATTGACACCGTTCTTCGTGGCCTGAAGTGGAAGACTTGCCTATGCTACCTGGACGATATTGTCGTTTTCTCGCCAACCTTCTCTCAGCACCTGCAGCGTCTGGATAAAATCCTCACATGCCTTGCCAACGCTGGACTTCAGCTAAACACCAAAAAATGCCATTTTGCGAGCAGGACGATCAATGTACTTGGTCACATTGTGAGCAATGATGGAATTCGTCCTGATCCTGACAAGGTTTCGGCAGTTCGGCACTTCCCTCGTCCCGAAAAGACCAAAGATTTGCGTAGTTTCCTAGGCCTCGCTTCGTATTTCGCCGATTCATACGAGGCTTCGCCTCGACAGCGTCGCCTCAGCACAAATTACTGGGTTGTAATGCTCCCTTTGTGTGGTCTCCCGAATGTGAATCTGCGTTCACCCATCTGAAGCGCGCTCTCATATCTGAACCAGCACTACGCCATATTGATAAAGCTGCCCCTACCCTCCTGCATACGGATGCTAGTGTTCACGGCATTGGTGGCATTCGCCTACAGCGAGACGACACCTTAAGAGAGAGGGTCGTCGCTTACGCAAGTCGCGTCCTGACAAACGTCGAAAAGAATTACACCATCACGGAGCAGCAATGCCTAGCTATCGTTTGGTGTGTACTGAAGTTTCGACCTTATCTTCATGGCCACCATTTCACCATCGTTACAGACCATCATGCATTATGCTGGCTTTCGACGATGAAGAACTTGTCTGGACGGCTTGGTCGGTGGATCCTTCGTGTGCAAGAATATGACTTTACTAGTACCTACAAGTGCGGAAAAAACACCAGGATGCAGACGCGCTTTCTCGCTGTCCGCTTCCTACGACACCATGCAATGGACCTCCAACTACCATCCGTGAGAAGCTTTCGCACGAACCCTGTTCACATGCTTTCTTGTTGGCCACTGTAGACAAGATGCCTACACACGACAACAGATTCTTCCAATCTCATCAACTTGCTGACTCTTACTGTCGGCGCATCATAGAACACCTTCAAGGAGCTTCGCGCCCGCCTAACGCCCGCCTTCGTCGACAGCTGACGCAATTTAAGATTGACAACCGCGTCCTGCACCGTCATGTCTATCACCCTGATGGTCAACGCTGGGTTCCTGTCCTGCCACGCTCTCTACGTGCTCACGTCCTGCAGGCTTCTCACTACGACATGACTGCTGGTCACCTTGGTTTCCAGAAAACCTATAACCGCATTAAAGGTCGCTTCTGCTGGCCTGGATTGTCCGCCAGTGTAGCGAGGTATGTCGCTTCTTGCACCCTAGGTCAGAGTCGAAAGCTCCCTACATCAGCTCCAAACGGACAACTGCAGGCGGTTCCTTGTCCGTCGCGACCATTTGAAGTCGTTGGCATTGACCTGTATGGTCCTCTACCTGTGAATCTCACCGGTAAACGATGGATTGTAACAGCCCTTGATCACTTGAAACGCTACGCCCAAACAACTTGTGTGAGTTCTGCCTCAGCCTCTGAAGCTGCTGCATTCATACTTCAATCCTTAATACTGCACCACTGTGCTCTTCGCGTCCTCCTGAGCGGCCGTGGAGAAGCATTCCTCTCGCAATTGGTAGACGAAGCACTCAGAGCCTCCGGAACCATCGACAAGACAACTTCCAGTTACCATCCGCAAACTAACGGCTTCAGAGAGCGATTTCATCGCACGCTGTCAGACATGCTAGCCATGTACATCGAACCGGATCACAGAAACTGGGACGCAATTTTGCCATTCGTGACTTTTGCGCATAATACCACCGTTCAACGCACGACTGGTTACTTGCCATTCTACATTGTCTATGGTCGTTCGCCCTGTTCCTGTCTTGACGTCTCTTTCTTCACGCCAACTGTCAATCAATGTCCATCCTCCTGTGAAGAATATGTGTCCCGCATTCTGCGTTGTCGCCAGCTCGCCCGCATCAACACCCAAGCACGGCAACTGCACCGCAAGCAGCATTACCACGCCTCTCATCGCGTCGTGTGCCTCCGCCCTGATACCGAAGTGCTACTCCGGACGCCAGTTCGTACTCCTGGCTTGTGTGAAAAGTTTCAGCTTCGGTTCATCGGGCCCTACAAAGTCGTGGAGCAGACTTCTCCGGTGAACTATTGCGTGGTACCAGTTATTGTTCCAAATGAATGCCCCACCGCTCAGGTTGTCCACGTTTCCCGTATGAATCCTTTCACGAGGCGTTCGCCACCCCTTTGAATTGCCGCCAAGATGGCCGCTCTCGCGCGAGGGGACACTACTGTGGCCATTTATAAGCTATTCTTTGTTATCTGTACATGATCATCATCATATGGGGTTCATATGGGGTTCTTTTTCATCATCGCTTGTGGGGCTGGCTCTGGAGTGTGATCCGTGCTGTGGGCGTGATCGGTATGCCGCATCTTCGACTCGGAATAAACGTAGTGACAACTGCTGCGTCACTCTATATAAAACACATTTATGCAAAATGTGACATGTGAGTTTCTCTTTTTTATTCGCGCCTGCGCATGAGGTTGCGTCGGAGGATTTTTCGACATACAGGTGACAGAAGGAGTGGCGAATGAATCAGTCCTACACAACTTCACTGCAAACTGCCACTAGTAGAGATATTAGGTTTTTGCAACATTGTGCAATGCCGGCTGCAATTTATTTAATACATTTTGTCTGTAAGGTGATAAGGTGAAACAGCAGATAAGGGACAGATGCCTGCAGAAAAAGAGTGCGCTCAAAAACAGTGAACCGAAAGTTTTCATTCAGGAAAATTTAATTCGCTTCCACAGCGAACTTCGTCGAGCTGTGAAAGAGAGCGCAATAGCAAAACGCTATGATTTCGTCTGGTATGTAAATGGCAAAATTCTTGCTCCAAACTCCAGTGGAGCAGTTACCACTGTTATTAGGTGTAAAGACGACCTTGGTGAACTATAACGGATTACAGGTTTGTTCTTTTGTGTTCAAAGAAAGTATGATAAATGAGACTCGCTATTATTTGTCTGATGATATTAACCAAGCAGTGCCAAAGTTTTCGACGGCTATTCACAAATTTATTCACCTCAATACTAGGTCAGTGAAAAACAATATATTGTGCTTAGAAGAATTTTCTGTCGGCTTCTCTTTTCAATTTTCTGCAATAATGTTAACAGAGACATGGAGCACTTGTGACTATGATGTTTTCAGATTGAAAGACTATACTACTATACATACTACGTAAATAGGCAAAATGTCCGCGGTGGTGGTGTTGCACTATTGCTCAGCAAGAATTTAGAAGGTCAATTACTTGACTCGTACACTGCAATAACCGGAGATTATGAAATTATGTCGGTTTGTACGCAAAGCACTGTGTTTTCTGTATGTTACCACCCTCCGGACGGTAATATTTCGTCATTTCTGGAGTTCTATGACCTGTTTATGGCTTCTGTTGTTCAGCGTCACAATCAAAAAACATTAATAGCTTGGGGCGACCTTAATATTGATATGAATATTTCCAGTCCGTCTGCTAGAGATTTTATTAAATGCATTGTGTCTAATGGTTTTGTTCACCTGATTAATATACCAACAAGAGTCACAAGTGAAAGCCATTCTGTGCTTGATTTATCTATCACTAACTCTATACAGACAAATGTTATATCGGGCGTTTTATTGTGTTCCATTAGCGATCACCTTCCTGTGTTTGTTTGCATAGAGAAACCTGGTGTAATGCGGAGCAAATCTGCATCACTCACATACCAAGCAATTACAGAGACATCACTGACATCCTTCGGGGACCACCTTGTGAAAATAGATTGGAGCACGACAGCTGAACTAGATGACGCAGATTTAGCCTATAATGCGTTTATTTATACATGTAAACAAATTTATTACGACTGCTTTCGTCCTGTGACCCGCATGAAAAGTCGCAAAACTCGCAAGCCCTGTATAACGTTAGAGCTCCTCGGAGAAATACCAACCAAACAAAAGTTACACAGAATTTCTTTGTGCAATCGTCAGGCAGAGGACCTTGCGGTCTTTAAGAAATACAGGAATAAATTGACTTAAAAACTGCGATCTGCAAGAATTTCCTATCACCTATCACTTGTAGATGTCAAGAATGCTCGACATAGTGCACTATGGGCAAGATTAAGTACTCTCTTACAGCGTAATAGTGCACTTACAGCATTAACCAAACTAATATTGAATGAAAGGAAGCTTGTGGTTTGGAATTGGCTAATGTATTCAAACGTTTTTAACAAACCTGACTAGTAGCGCTGCTCAATCTGATTCTAGCAAATACATGGACATTCCTATTGATGAACCAGTCTTCCTGCATCCGGTTACGGAAGGTGAAGTAGTGTCAGTAATAAGAAATTTCAGCAACAGCAGTAGCTGTGATGTTGATGACATGCGAATTCTGCCGGTCAAGCATGTAGCTGAAGGTATCCCTCCCGTACTTCCTCACACCTTTAACATCCGTTTAATAACTGCAGTTTTCTCAAAAAAGATATAGTTAGCCAAAGTCGTTGTCCTTTTTTAAAAAAAGGAGATCGAAATGTTCTTGCTAATTACAGACCAATTGCTATTCCACCACTGTTCTCAAAAGCCTTTGAAGGAATGCTTCATCTAAGACTGTCTAACTTCATTCATAAACTTAACCTTCTAACACCATTTCAGCTCGGCTTCTGCAAAGGCAAATCAACTGTGTCTGCATTGCTCGAACAAAAAGAATGTATAATACCGCAACTAGAAAACAAAGCTATTGTCATTGGTATGCTTGTGGATTTTTCAAGGGCTTTTGACCTCGTGAACCATAAAATACTGCTTCATAAATTACAGCACTATGGTATCTGAGGGAAAGCACTATCATTATTGAACTCTTATCTATCACTTAGGCAACAAGTGGTACCAATTAATGGTATGAAGTCTGAACCAAAACCTCGCATGTGCGGTGTCCCTCGAGGAAGTACGCTAGGACATTTACTCTTCAACATTTTGATAAATGATATAATAAATATTAACCATGATGTAAAGTTTGCCATCTATGCGGATGATACAAGTCTGTTCTTTGCCGGTAATAACATTTCCGAACTTATTGATCAATACAACGTTGCAATGAAAGCCCTCGAGGATTGGTCCATTGCTAATTTAATGAAGATAAACGAGGGTAAGACTAACGCAGTCATTTTCAAACCAAAAAATAAACATATCCCACCACATGAAGATATTATCTTGAATTCACGTCCTGTAGAAAAAATAGAGCAGTTCAAATGCCCAGGGGTTATATTTTTCTGCAGTGTGTCATGGGACTATCACGTTATTTACGTCTCAAACAAAAAAGCTCAAATCACTGGCGCTCTAGGTCGTTCAAAAAACATCCTTCATGCACAAACTAAAATGCTGATTTACAACTCAATCTTCAACTCTCATTTGAAATATTGCCACTTAGTTTGGGGTACCACAACCTTCACTAACTTTGAAAGTATTCACCTAATCCAAAAAAGGTATCTCCGACATGTGTATAATACGTCATACCGACATCCAGAGAGACAGAGAGAGAGAGAGAATCAACGTCTATACTGAGCCCTTAGTAACGGTTGGTGCGCGCTCGCACCAGATGGCATGGAACCTTCTTCTCCGGTCCCATATGCGTCCAGCAGTTCCTGGCCCCTAGCCGCCAGCGCAAGCTGGGTCGGTAAGTCGGGGCTGGACAACAACGTCTCCCATCGCTCGGGGCGGTTCGGGCTGGGGAGGGGGGGGTAGGGACGGTGGGGTGTTCTTAATCTTAGTGCACTCTCCAAGGATGTGTGCTAGAGTGCCTTTTGATTATCTGTAAAGCGGGCATAAAGTCCCATGGTCTGTTGGGAACATCTTGTGCAAGAGCACGGGATGCGCTAGCGACCCCGCTTACGTGCGTCGCACGATCGTTTGCTGCGTTTGGCTGAGTTGCGGATGTGGACGGGGAAGCCTACTCTGCCGCTTCTGTACATTTGTGTGATTTCTTTGTAACTTGTCACGGGGTGCGGTAGCTCTGGCTCGTCCTCGGCCCGGATTGACAGTTCTCGGGCATAGTGGTCGGCGAGTGCGTTGCCTTCCACTTGCGAGTGAGCCGGGACCCACACGAGCTCAACGGCCTGTCTCGGTGATTTGCATTTGGTGAGGATCGCTAGTGCCGCGGGAGAGATGTTCCCCTTGCTGTAGCTTCTGTAGGCGGTCTGGGAGTCTGTGACCGCGGTTCTCACTCCCTGTTGTGCGAGTGCGAGGGCCACGGCCACTTCTGCTTCGGCTGTATTCGTCGTCCGTATCGACGTGCCTGTGACCAGTTTATCGATGGTGGTGACTACCACTGTTGCTCTGGTTCCGAGCTTGGGAAGCGAGGCGTCCGCGTAGAGAACCTCGGGGTCCTCTTCCAGCTGTCGAACCATTGCCTTGGCCCGCGCAGAGCGTCTCTCGTCGTTCCTCCCATGTTGCATCTTCCGGGGGAGGGGCTTGGTCTTAATAATGTCTCTCCACGTTGTGGGGAGTGGAACCGTTGTCGGTTGCTGTTCAATGGCTCCTATCTTGCTTCGGGCGACCTGACCGTGCTCTGTCCGGCTCAGCCTTACTCTGTGGCGGGATAGTTGTGTTTCCACCAGCTCTTCCGCCGTGTTTTGGGCACCCACTTCCAGCAGCTTCTGCGTTGACTAGTAGACTGGGATGCCCATGGCGAGTGTGACTGCTTTCCTTATCGTCGTGTTCAGCATCTCGCGGTTCACCTTCGCAAACTGGAGGTACGGGGTGGAGTACGTTACGCGTGACACGAAGAATGCCTGCCTCAGGCGCAGTGTGTCTTCTTCTTTGATTCCTCTGTTCCGGTTGGTGACTCTACGGATCATGCTCAGGACCTGCTCTGATGTGGTCTTGATTTTGTTGACGGCTGCGTGCGCCTTGCCGTCGCTGCGCAACAGCAGGCCCAGTTTCCGGGTCTGCTGCGTTGGCTTGATCTCTGTGCCGATGATGGTGATAATTATGTTGGGCGGCGGCTCTTTCTTTACTCTTACGGGCTGTACCATGAGGAGCTCCGATTTCCGTAGAGCGCAGCTCAGGCCGCAGATCGTGGCATACTCGTGGACGGTCGTTGCCGCTCTCTGCAGGGCTTCCTCCGCCCAGGCATCAGAATCCGCGCGGTTCGTCCACACCGTTATATCGTCGGCATAGAATGCGTGGCCCACGCCCTCGATCTGATTGAGTAGTTCGGGCAGGGGCAGGAGTGCTAGGTTGAAAAGCAGAGGCGACAGGACCGACACCTGTGGGGTACCACTGTCTCCGAGCCCCACAGGCTCTGACCGTTCCTTTCCTATCCGGATAGTTGCCGTTCTGTTGGTTAGTAAATCTTTAATATAGCCTTAGGTCTTGCGGCCACACACCGTCTTGCGAAAGTTCTCCAGCAGGCTGGCGTAGTACACGTTGTCGAAGGCCCCCTTGAGGTCCAAAGCCAGTATACCCCGGGGCGCGTTCCTCGTTGCTCTTTCAATCCCTAGTTCGTGTAATTGGATCAGGACGTCTTGGGTGCTCAGGTGCTGGCGGAATCCATACGTGGTCGCCAGTTGCCGGAGACCATGTATGGATTCGCTCGTCACATTCTAAGACTACTAAAACGTAATCAACAAATCTAAACACACCTAGTACTTGCAGGGGTATTAGTCGCTGTTATTTATTTATTTGATACCTGCTTCGCCTTTGAAGGCATTACAGCAGGGGGATACATAAAATAAGCATCTTATATGAGACCAATATAGAAACTAATTGCACAAAGCGTGGTAAAAATCATGATTCGACAAAATGGATACAATAATAGGCGGAAGATGATTCTACTCTGTTATACATCTAACAAAAAATGAATAGCGCAAGACGTCACCTGAAAGGAAAATTCCTTCACTTTGAGACTGTGTTCCCTTCTTTGGTATATATAGGACGGCATGTTCTGTCTAATCACACAAAGAAATTGTCACTCAAAACGGGAGGAATACACGATTCAATGTAGATACTGTCCTTATGCTTATTTTTCTTCTTCTTCGTCTGGTTCCTTGTGTTTGCCGACGATCCTTTAATGTGACATCGGCAGGCTCACGAAGGAGACTTTGCACATGCGATTTGGGTACGTCAAGGAACACAAGTTTGCAAAGGATAAACCATACATTATTTGCACATGGTGTCATTTCGTTCTTTTTGCGCATTATAAGTAAGTGGAAGCAACTGATGTGTTTAAATATTCCCGTTTTTTATTTCCAGCTAGGCAAGGTCAACCTTGGCGCAATTGGTGGGAAGCTGTTGAGGCTACACCTAATCCAAGCCGTAAATACACCTCCCGTTTTATACTCGCATTTCACCCACAACATTCACAACAAAAACTTGGACAGGAGTTAGACTTGACATAAAGGGAGTGTTTTCAACCTTTCCGCTATCTACGCAGACATGGCGCCTAACTCACGTGGCGCCCACATACGGAACGGCTTATCCGAAAAGAATAGCGGACGCAAACATTGCTTAAATGGCTAACTTTGTCTACATACTGCGACCACAAAATGTAGTTGTCTTCAATCTATTAGTGCTGACAGCATCTTTGCAGCTGTTGTTATTTCTGCTAGAAGCATATTGTTATGAGTGGCGGTGGCGAGCGGAATAACTGCAATAAAACCCTTTACCTAACAAGAAAGTTCCTATGGGGAATTTGTTTACTTTTTTATTTGTTTTTTATTATGTAATTTTATACATACCAAATGAAACATCAGCCAGCTTCTTTTACAGTGAGAAAATAATTCGGCAGTCAATTGAGACTGGAAATCTTGCTGGAGCATTATTGATTCATGTTTCTAAAGCGTTCGATTCAGTAGTTCATAAGATACTTTTGCATTAATTAAACTCTATTAGTATATCTGGCCCAGCACTCCGATTATTACGTAACTATTTCAGAGATATAGAATATTGTCACGTGTCTCCAAAATGGACTGGGGACGTTTAATGGGGACAGCTGGCTTATGAAAAATAACGGTGACAGAATCAGGCTATCAAGCGGGCCGGTGGTTGCACGCGCACTTCTTCCTTCTTAGCCTTACTGTCTCTTCTTTCGCACTGTCCCCACTACTGCAGGTGGCATTTCCCCCCTTCTTTGAAAAGAGAATTGGCAGGATGGTTAAGAAACAGTGTAAACGAAACAAAAACTTTGCCAAGCAGATGCTAGCGCAATGAACACAGTGACCGCCACAGGAAAGACACAAGTACAAGAGTGCAAGCGCGACGTGCACAGTCTAAAGAAACGGGCGTAACCACATTAGCTGCACATATGAGCTCAAATATAAAGAAAGGAATAAATCAAGAAAACATAATCAGGAACGCGCAACATATGGCTTCATACGCACGACGTGAACAATGTCCATATATGTGTGCGTGTGTGTGAGCCGCAGTGTCCGGAGTGACTTCGTAGTTCACGTTACTAATACGGAGCAGCACTTTGTATGGTCCAACATACCGGTTAATCAACTTTTCATTAATGCCACGGCGTCGAACGGGTGTCCACACCCACACTTGATCGCCGGTGTTGTAGCATACTTGTCTGTGGCAGATGTTATAACGCCGTGCACGTGTGTGCTTCTGTTCACCCATGTGAAGCCCCGCAAGCTGGCGAGCTTCCTCAGCGCACTGGGCAAATTTTTCGGCGTCACTTGTTAGGCGCTCGTCGTCTTGATACGGTTGCATAGCGTCCACCATCGTCTGAACTTCGCGGCCATAAAGGAGACGAAATGGTGTAAAGGGCGTCGTTTCTGGTACAGCGGTATTATACGCGAAGTTCACGTAAGGCAAGATATGATCCCATGTTTTGTGCTGGACGTCGATGTACAGTCAACCACAAAAGTTTACGGGACGCAGGATCTGCCGAGAAGCTGAATTCTCGCGAAGCGTGGCCACACAGCGTCGATATAAATGTTCCAGCATGTAGTAGCCTTCCCCACCTAAACAGTGATTCATTCAATACGAAGTGCCATGCCTTAGTAGTACAGGAATTCACATTTGAAGGGGAAACCGGATCCCGTAAACTTTTGCTGTTGACTGTACATATAAATCACGTCCGTGATGGCCTCTTTTAAGTGATCCGTAAGTCCATTGGACTGCGGTTTCTTAGCAGTAGTCTTTCGATGCGTAGTGTTGCTCAACTGAAAAATGTCGTCCATGAGCTGAGCTGTGAACGCCATCCCTCGGTCTGTAATTACAGTGGGATCATGACGCAAGACAATGAGGAACATGAAGAACTGCGCTACCTCAGAAGCCGTGGTTCGTGGTAGCGCCTCTGTCTCGGCATAGCGGGTTAAATAGAGAGTCGCGACAATCATCCATTTGTTGCCGTCGGTTGACAAAGGAAAAGGCCTAAGAATGTCCAAGCCGACTTGGTCCAATGGCTTATGCGAGGGTTCGATGGTTCGCAATAACTTGGCGGGCTTAATGGGCGGTGACTTTCGCCGCTGACATTCGCCGCAGCCATTAACGTACTTTTTAACGCTTGCCGAAAGCCCGGGAGAGTAATACACCTCGCGTACTCTGGCAAGCTTCCGTGAGGAGCCCAAGTGGCTAGATGTGGGCTCGTCATGGCAAGCGAAAAGAATGTCATCCCGCTAATTTTTTGGAACTACCAGGAGGTAGCCTCGGTCATTTGAACGGGCGTTTTTCTTGTAAAGCACTTTGTCTCGCAGACAGAGGGACGTCAATACGCGGCATAGACGGCGTGGAATGGCTGTTGGCCGGCCCTCTAAGTGTTCCATGATAGGTTGAATTGCAGTGTTGTCACGCTGCCGTCTTATCAAGTCCGAAGCAGTAATGGCGCCCAGGAAGCCGTCATCGTCCTCCGACTTTCAACTGACAGATTCGGCGGGTGCACGCGACAGCGTGTCAGCGCCTTCGTGCATGAGGCCAGACTTGTGAACGATAGCGAGGTCAAATTCCTGTAGACGCAAGCTCCACCTTGCCAGTCGTCCTGAAGGATCGCGTATGTTTGCCAACCAACATAGGGCATGGTGGTCAGTCACCACTTTGAAAGGCCGCCGTGGAGATAAGGGCGAAACTTAGTGATCGCCCACACAACCGCGAGACACTCTTTTTCTGTGGAAGAGTAGTTCGCGTCGGCACGGGACAGCAAGCGGCTAGCACAAGATATTAATCTTTCATTGCCGTCTTGACGTTGAACGAGTACTGCACCAAGACTGATGTTACTGGCGTCAGTACGTACCTCGGTGTCAGCGTCGTCGTCAAAATGTGCCAGGACCGGTACTGACTGCATGCGTTGTCGTGGTTCAGCGAAGGTCGCTTGTTGCTCATTTGTACATGATAATAGCGTGTCCTCCCTTGTAAGGCGAGTCAGGGGTTCCACCATCTGCGAGAAATTGTTAATAAAACGGCTATAATAAGCACACAAACCTATGAAACACCGCACGGCCTTCTTGTCGGCCGGAGGAGGAAAAGCGCTTACTGCGGCAAGCTTGTCGGGATCGGATCGGACTCCTGTAGCGCTTACGACGTGTCCGAGAAACTTCAGCTCTTCATTGCTAAAGTGGCACTTTTCTGGATTAAGTGTGAGATCAGCCAACGGGATCGCTCCTAGCACATTCCGCAGGCGATGAAGATGTTGCTCAAACGTTTCAGTAAAGAATGATACGTCATCGAGATACACGAGACAAGTCTGCCACTTGAGTCCAGCGAGGACAGTATCCGTTTTCGTCAGAACGTAGCTGGAGCTGAACACAAGCCGAAAGGGAGCACTCGAAATTCATAGAGACCGTCGGGAGTCACAAAGGCCGTTTTCTTGCGGTCCCTTTCTTCTACCTCCGTGTGCCAGTATCCGCTTTTCAAATCGAGCTACGAAAAATACTGGATGTGCCGCAGTCTCTTTTAACGAATCGTCGATACGTGGCAGTAGTTACACGTCCTCTTTAGTTATATTGTTGAGCTTCCGGCAGTCGACGTAGAAACGCAGTGTTCCGTCTTTCTTTCTGACAAGAATGACCGGAGACGAACATGAGCTCTTACACGGTTCGATAACGCCATCTGCAAGCATCTTTTTTACTTGCGCATGAATCAATCCGCGTTCTTTCGCCAACACGCAGTAGGGCTATTGGCGTATCAGGCGTGCATCGTCGCATGTGATAATCCTGCGCATTGTTGTTGAAGTCTGGTGAACCTTACACGAACTTTCGAAACATGCCCTGAATTCAACCAAGAGCTAGCGCAGTGCTGCCTGGTCGTCTTGCAATAGCTCTGAATTAATGTCGATGTTACCCAGTGACTTGTCAGCCATCCCCACTGCTTCAGAGGCAATACATTCAGCCACGTTCTCGATTTCGTCGGCAAACGCAATCTAAGAACCGCAGAAAGGGTGTCGACGCTCGTTACTGATGTTGGTGACAAGCAACTGAGAACGGCCACCACTATCATCATGTCACCATCATCACTAGGAGCACACTCCTAGCCGCAGAAACACGTTGCATCAGTATATGAGATGAGTTACTTTCTGCTATCACATCACCTTCGCGCATTCCGCCGCACATAACTTCGACTTGGACACTGGCACGGGGAGGAAGCGTAACACTTTCGGCGGAAGCACGAAGGGCGTCGCCACGTCGGCTCTCATCGTACCCGTCGATTGCTCGGTTGGCTTAGTAGGTGACTACACCTCGCCGTAGGTCAATAACAGCACCCTATTCTTGTAGAAAGTCAACACCGAGATTGACGGCACTGGAGCATTCGCGTAGGACAAGGCAGCTGACAACGAATGTCGATCCTCGAATCTGAACTCTATTCGTGAAGGTTCCCATCAGCGCAACGACATGACCACCAGCCGTACGAATCTGCGATCCATACCAATGAGTAATTACGTTCCTTAGGCACATCGCCATCTTCCCGCTTATAAAGAAAAAATACAAACCGGTATCCACTAAAGCGCTAACAGCGTAACCGTCGGTCACCACCGGTATGTCGAAGGAAAGCCGGTCATTCCGTTCACCTGCAGTTTACGTCGGATCGGTGGCCCTCCTTGTTCGCATCGATCGGAAGTCTTCAGCGCGTCGACTGCCAGCGGCCTTGCCCCCAGAGCTCGCTGTAATTAGTTTTCTTGGAGATCGTGTGCTCGAATATCCCTGGGGCGGTGGTGCAGATCGCCCAACAGTTACGGTTACGACAGCGTTACTGTCGGCTGGTAGGCGGTGGCATGCGCTGTTGAGCCAGATAATGCTCAATATCCTGGGGTTGTTGACCAGGTCGGGGTGGCGGCGAGTAGGCGGAAAATCGCCGGAAACCGGCACGTCCGTATGGGCACTCGCGGTAGAAATGATCTGCTTCACCGCAATGGAAGCACCGAGGACTGCGCTCGGGTGTGCGCCAAACATCCGACTTCCCAACGGTCATGTGTCGCTCGTCGGCGTAATGCGCTGGATGCTCCGGCTGTAGAACTACACGAGGACCGGCAGGTGGAAACGCTTGAGGCGTGTGTTCTTCTGCAGTGTATGGTACCGGTTGGACTGGTTAAATTGCAACAGGATGAGTGACTTGAACAAACAACGGGGGTGACGAAGCAGAGCGTTTCAGGGCTTCTGCGTAGATCGCACGGTGGTGTTCAGTCGGTGCAGGCGTAATGCTAGCAAGAGGCAAGCTGGACCGGAGTGCTTGGTGTACTTCATCTTTTAGCACATTGGCGATGGACCTCATCGTACCTTGTGATGCGCGGTAAATCTGCATTTTTTCCCGCACAATAGCGCGAATGAGTTCTCGGAGGTTATCACTGTTGCTTCCGGCCGCTGGGAAAATATCGTAAGTTCTGTTCAGTTGCCGCTCATAGAAATTCGACCGCTACTGAAGCATCTTCTCCATACGTACGGCCTCCGATAAAAATTCGGCGACACTCTCCGGACGGCTCCGCACAAGACCAGCGAAGAGCTGCTCCTTCACTCCTCACGTCAGGTGACGCAACTTCTTGTCTGCGGTCATTCCAAGGTTTGCTCTTCTGAAGAGGTGCGCCATATTTTCAACGAATGTGGTGACACTTTCATTGGGAAGCTGGAGGCGAGCCTGGATCGCTCGTTCTGCCCATTCGCGAGGATCAGAGCAGGCGTAGGTTTCTAGCAGCTGACGCCGGAACTCAGGCCACGACGTCAGTTGCTCCACACGGTTTTGGAACCATGTACGCGAGCCGTCCTTCAGGCATGAATAGACATTTCTATATTTAATAGCGTCCTCTCATTCACTGTACTCGGCCGCGCGCTCAAATTTGGCCATCCAATTTTCGACATCTTCCAAGACCTCGCCATGGAACGACTTTGGGATCCATAAATTCTGAAGTGTGTACCGGGTTGTCATCGCGCTATTCATACCAGCTGAGGTGGTTGGAATCCCTGTGTTGTCTTGTGGAGGCAGTCCCCTGATCCTGCTGCTGGCCCGATAGATGGGAGTCTCTATTCGCCCTGTGCTGGTGGTTCCGCTACCAGGAGCACCAGTTTGTCACGTGTCTCGAAAATGGATTGCCCACGTTTCATGGGGACCAGCTGGCTTCTGAAAAACAACCGTGACGAAATCAGGCTATCGATTAGGCCGGTGATAGCACGTGCACTTTTTCCTCCTTAGCCTTCCTGTCTCTTCTTTCGCACTGTCGCCACTACTGCAGGTGGCAATACGCTGTTTCGATATCGGGCACTTACTCACACCCTAAAACAACTAACATTGATGTACCACAAGGTTCTATATTAAGACCTCTGCTGTTTTTAATATACATTAACGATCTCACACAGTACCTAAAGTCCTCTGACTGCCTCCTTTACACTGACGACGCTACCATCTTCTCCTCGGACAAAAGTCTTGATTCCTTAATGTGCAAGCTTAACCACGACACGGCTTATATTGTAACCTGGTGCCGACTAAACAGACTACACATTAATGCTGCAAAATCTAACTTCGTCATCTTCTCATCTAAAACAGCATATCTCACTGTAACCGTCGCTAACATTTGCTTCTAGCACACTTTATCCTACTGACTGTGTACTGTTTCTTGGCGTCATATTAGATAAACATCTAGAATTTGATGAACATGTTTTATCCTTAACAAAGAAGGCAGCATATGGAATTAGAATATTTCAATTTCGCAATTTCTTTGATGTGAACACACTCATCTCCCTTTACTACGACTTTATTCACACGCACATTAATTATTGCATATCATTATGGTAGAACGCGTATCCCACACGTTTGTCTCCACTACAGTATACCCAAAATAAAAAAAATTCGCATCATTACGCCTAGCACCTACACATCGGAAGCATGTCTATTGCTCAGAGCGAAGGGTATTTTATCGTTACAGAAACTAAATAAATGCTCACTGGGAATACTTGTTTACAAATGTGTTAAAGAAAAGCTCCCATTCCCTATAATTACTAACAGCCAGTATCCGCATTCCCGTCTGCCCGTTTCGCTTCTACCAACCGCTAATTAGCACCAAAACCTAGAACTAATTATGCTAAATTTACTACTAATTTTTCAGCCACACAGCTTTGGAACTCATTAGCGTGTCATATTAGGATACTCTCTCATTTTTACACATTCAAATCAAACATTTGTAAATTTATGTACTCAATATACCAATTTGATCGTTATCATTATATTAGTAAGTGCTTTGTGTCATTAAATATTTTACAGCATTAGCTAGTGACTAACTTATTATGGTGTCTTGTGTGCTCGCATATAGCTGTTTTGTATTTGCATATTGCAGTCATTTGTAATGGGAGGTCCCTTGTACAGTCTATTGACTATGAGACCTCCCTCTGTATTTATGTAAATCCGCATTTATTACCTTACTTTTATGCACAATAAAAAACTATCAACTCTTAAAAGATACTTCATTGGTAAAATAAATATACGTGACCATAAAATACACTTCTCTTCAATCCGTTAGAGCTGATAGTATGTTTGCAACCACTGATCTCTTTGCTGGCAGCACAATGTTGCATTGTTGCATTGCACTTAGAAGATAAGAAACTTCTTGCTTAGAGAAGGGTTTAAATCTGGGCCAGTTGATACATAGCTACAGGAAAAATAACCAGTCACAAAACACAAAGGAAAAGAAGAGAGGTTCACACCACAACGACTCCACAACCAGTCGTGTGATGTGAACCAGTTGTGTGATGTGAATATTCGTTGTTTGTGACTGGTTCCTTCCTTCATTCTTTCATAGAATTTGCTGCCTTATTCTTTCTTTATGATGCATTGTTACAGATAGCGAATGAATATCACATTCTTTCTAATAAACTAAGTGAGATACGGTCGATCAAAATTAATCTTTGACCTGCCAGTTATCAGTATTTCTAATAATAATAATAATATTTGGGGTTTTACGTGCCAAAACCACTTTCTGATTATGAGGCACGCCGTAGTGGAGGACTCCAGAAATTTTGACCACCTGGGGTTCTTTAACGTGCACCTAAATCTAAGCACACGGGTGTTTTCGCATTTCGCCCCCATCGAAATGCGGCCGCCGTGGCCGGGATTCGATCCCGCGACCTCGTGCTCAGCAGCCCAACACCATAGCCACTGAGCAACCACGGCGGGTTATCAGTAATTCTATCGTTGTTGATGGTTGTTTTGTAGTTGCCGAAAAAAAAAGCCAGGAGCGCAACGTTTCTTTGATTGATACCATTGATTAGAAGTAACAAGCAAAAAAAGTTGTTTGCATTGCTGAAACACCGCGATGTATTGCTTTTTTAACATCTGAATTGAGAATCATCTCAGTGGCATATCAAGATGACCCGTTGTTTGAATACTAGCTGTAGGGGAACAGCACGAGTGCTCTCCTTCGGTAACTATAGACAATCTGCGACGGCTGTTTATGGCAAACCATTTCGGCTATCTCGGTATTGTTCCTTGTTCTTGAGCTTGACACACTATCGTTTTCCCCTACTTATAATATTGCCATTGTCATTGGTGAGAAGTTGACTAATCAAATGTGAATTTTTAATCCGAACCCCTAATTTGAATTTGTCTTGTTGCATAGGTTTCTGTGGGGTCAACAATACTGTTGAGCTGCCAGATAACGGGTTCACGGGAGGTTTTGTAGCTTTGAATTAAACTACGAAGCCTCTGTATGGGTATGTTGCGGGGACGGGAACTACGCTCTCCAAAACATGATTGCTTACTGCCTCTGCACATCGAGGTCGAGGAGAGTATCGTTCAATTCGTCAATATCTCAAAGGTGGCTTTCTACTAGGCTTGCTGTTTGTTGTCACTGCAGGTTGAATGCAACTTAGCAGGCTCGAAAATGAAGATAACCACAGTGTTATGTTCATTAACACTATTGCCTACCACAATGGTCATTGAACACTATGCTCACACATAAGCCATGCTTTGTGCAAGTCAAGCCCGCGAAAGATTGATCACTAATAGGTACACAGTCTGTGCACGTGACCCGTGCTCTAAAAATGAATATTTTCAAATGTAGTGTGCCTTCCTTCTTGCGTCGAACAACCATAGTCAGAATTCAACGCATGTGGTTAGTTCATAACCTTTTATTTGCGTACTGCGTTATCCACGGCTTTGACGTACAATTACATTTCTATTCCCAGCATGTATTCATAATCGCAGAAGAGGCGCTTTCCTGTGGATGAACGCAGTGACAATAATACTTGCGCATGATAGACGAACAAGTTCTAAAAAGAAAGCTTGGCAAACGCAACTGTGACCTTTACGTATTTGCGTTTTTGGTAAGGTCAGCATTTTTCAAACAAAGCGACACCATTGGTAAATGATTACTCATGACTGTCGCACCGTAAACTAATACCTTTATTTTTTATGCGCGCGCTCTCACTTACATTTTAAATGACAACATAGAGCTAAAGTATAAAAGTAAAAGGCAGACAATGCGTGGTGGCTCCAACAATAAGACTGCAACGGCTAGAATAAATTATTGGAGCATATTATTTGCCCCTCCTCCTTAGTATGTTGTATTCCGTGTTGTATACCTGTTCTAACTTATTTGAAAGCAATGGTTCCAGAATAAGTACGGAGCTTTTCATCACTGTCTCCCATTTAGCATGGTCCGTATAATTGTTCTAGGAAATAGGTGTAGTAAGCACCGTATCCTTTCTTTGAAAATGTTTTGTGAAGCATAGACCCATATGTGTATTGAAGGGGAGGATTAGGAAAAAAATGCGCGTATTGAAGCTATTCGCTTCAGCGCAATGCCATAAAGGTAAAATAAATACGCCATTCTTGAATTTTTTTAGGCAGGAAAGTAAAGCACCGTCGGAAAGGTTTCATTGTAATATTATTGACATTTACTGATGTCGTGGGGCTTCAATTCCAGTAACGTGAGCTGATGTTCAGTGGCATCTGGTGAAGCACCAAGCATGGTTTATGAGTTACACTCTGACAATGTTGCATATATATTTGAGATCTGTGTTATTAGTTCATGCAACTGGGCTCATTTCTATCAACTGCACGTCCAGTAATTTCACTTCCTTACTCACAGTCTCGAAGCAAAACAACTTGGCATGCACACGGTCTTCTGTATGGGTTTAGTAAATATAGGAGGTAGCATTCAATGCGCAATCACCTAGAAAACCAACAACATACGTTGATTATTTATATTCTCATGAACAACTCATCTTGCAGGAGTCAACCTCACAGAAAAGATTGGAGAAGGCATCAAGTTGCGCGCCCAAGTATTGTATGATTCAAAATTTTTGAGCTCAAGAAATGAAGTTTCAGAGTTGAGGCGCAAAACTGAAAATAATCATCGAGCAACGGGAACAGACAATTTGGAGCGTTATTTCCGTGCCCTTTTCAAAGAGGTTGGTGCTTATTTTATGCACTAGAGATGAAAACTGGCTCTCCTGAATTTCAATAGTTATTCGAACTATGGCACGCCATCAAAGCCAATGTTTGCCACTAAACCAATGCATCTTGATACCTAGATGATGCAAGTGCAAAGAAATGGTCAGATGTGGAGGCACTCAGTGGGGCGAATAAATCGTCACTCTAAATGTGCAAAATAGCACGAAATCAAATCTTAAATATTCACGCGTCAATATCACACACAAAATAGCTGTTGATTTTGGCGACAGCAACAGCAATAATTTTGAGACCGCTTCAAGGACAAAAGTTCGATATGTGCAATTGTGTCCGATTACACAACGAAAGTTAAACTTCAAAGCGACTGCTTTTGTCATGTGTTTACTATTCCAGGTTCAACAGTACTTCAACAACCGGTCGATAATGATCAATATTACAGTTCAAAACGTTACGCGGGTAAGTGATTCACCGGTATATTGAAATTGCCAAACTTTTTTCTAAGTAAAATAAAATGCAAATGTTCCTTTCCTCGGTAAGCCATATGCTCTGTGAATGCAAGACCTCATTTTTAAGTTACAATTACCTGTACAACTCATGCCTAACATTTATATCACACTGCGGCATTTTCAACAAATAGTGTATTGCTACTTTATTGATCGGGTTCTTCCCCATTATAATTGCAGCAAAAACTTTGTCATGCAACTGTAAAAAGATCGAAATTTGATTTCTCCTTCATGGAGCGCTTTCGTCGGCGTAGATGGTTTTATAGATTCGCTGGTCCTTGTGAATTTTGGCGGGATATGCTGTTGCACCTTGCCTTTCTCTCTTACGAAACTACCAGTCAATCATACTGGTAAAATTATGTGGCACCATGTGCTCAACCTTCCACATTGTATATCCAAATGGAGTTGTCTCAGAGCACTCTGTCATTGTTACGAATGTCGTTAACGACAGCATGAGGTTCAATTTTAAGAATAATTGGTTAAAATAGAGTAACCATTGATTTATTCTCATCATTCCACCACTCGTTTAATTCAGGAAAGCTTAGTATTCACCTCACCACTCGCAGAAACAGCCCCGCGAAACAACCAGGAAATAAGCCATGCAATCTTTCAAAGCGTGAAGCAGATAGAAATTCTTTTCTAAGAAATATTCAAATATTTTCACTGCCATTTTACAATTGCAAGACGACAATAAGCAGTAAATAATCGAAAACAATCCATTGGAAAGGAAACACGAAGAATCGTGAAGTATCGCAATAAAATAATGAAAATCGATACAGATTGTATCCGAAACGACGCTCACAATTTGTTAAAGACAAGGGAGGCGATATCTCGATAGTAGGTTTTTGGCATTGGCTTCACCACAGCCGCGTGCGGCTTAAAAAGGCCTGAGGTAGTAAATATAGCATTTATGGACAATATAATGAATGTGTCTCACGACAAAAGCCCACAATTTGTCACTAAGCAAAACTTGAATATCGCCAACAGAGGAGTTCATAATTGCTTTCAGATAGACCAAAAGCGGATGCCGGTATTTGTTGCAGCTCAATGAACACCTACCAGAACTACAACTAAAATGTCCAAGTGTGGCACTGTCATGCTGTTAACAGGTGCCCAAATATGCCATAAGCGTAAGCCTCACGATCAGACGAACGTGAGGTAAATGAGACTGAAGCTTGAAAGCTGTAATTGCTTTCTGCTCCCTCTAGAGTGAGCCCTAAAGAGCGTTTTTTTTTTCTCATGGGCCTCTTAAGTGCGTAGCTCTTAGGAGGCCCACGAGGCTTTTTTTATTATTATATGGCAAAGACCACTGAGTTGCCCCGCTTCGTCCATTCTTGGTAATGGACAGAGCCTGAAATGTCATTGAAAACTTACATGGCCAAAAATTCGTTTAAACGCAGGTTGAATCATGACGTGTTAGACGACACTGTAATTCTTCCTGTTAATTTTACGGTTTTATTAATGGTCTATCTGGCAGTACGATTAACGCAGCCTCCAGAAGTAGGGTAAGGAAAGAAATGCTTTGAGCCACAAATCCAACAATACGACAAAGGTCCACCACGCCTCTTCGCGATAGGAAACTAAAGGCGACTTGAAGCGTGGTCAGTGGTGCGTACTGTACGGAGAGTTGCGCATATTTATTTTTCTCGGTATACTTACGCATAGTATTTTCGACTTCCACACCTTCGTAATTGTGAAATGGAGCAACACTAAGGGCTTTCCACCAGTAGCGTAGTGGACTGGTTGCAAAGCGTATTTCCAGTATTGCTCCATTTGCGATAAGCACACGTTGTCATAGTCTCGCATCAAGGGACACTGAATCCAATGCGTATTTTAGCTGTGAAAAATCACTTTACCTCTATGAAACCAGATGCGGAAGTTGTTACAGCAATGATGAGCATGCCCATCTGCTCGGCTTGCGCCCAAAATGCACGCTGCACTACAACCGACACAGGGTATTGTTGACACGAGAGAAACATATATTTAGGCGTTCAGCGTGCTTATGCTCGGCGTACCTTAAAGGAGCTATGGAAACTTCGAATTTAATTACAAGCATTTTCTTATCTGTCTAAAGCACCTGTAAGGAAAGTTGCGGGTGGAGGCAATAGATGCGCCTTTAGCCACAACTTTATTTACCAGGGTCAGTTGCAGGAGCTGATTTTCCGAATGTTTGTTGCAGAAATTCGACAAGCTCGATGCTCATGTGCTTTATTTATATCATAAATGAAGTGTGCAAAGGGGCTTAAGGCCTAACCTCCTGGGAGTTCGATGAATTTCGAGATATGATTGATTACACATAGGGTACGCGCTATAAATTTAAAAATGTCTATCTTTTACAGAAGGATGATTTAGTGGCATATTATGACGATATGCAAAACGTTATTAATGCTCGTGAAACACTAAACAACGTCGCGAAGTACGGGCAGTCTCAACGAGCGTCCAACGATACTGTATTTTACCTCTTTACCTGGTTTGTATGAAATAATATTTTATCTTCATGTTTCTCGAGCGCGTGTTCCCGTTTACCATCAGTAACATTTCTTTAATGTAGCCGGACAAGGTAGAAAACATATCTAAGGGCTCTATGTTTTCAATGGTCCAAAATAAGGACCGCGCTGGAAAGGTCCTGGGAATGGACGCAAATCTATTTGTCTAAAAACAAGTACAAGCAGTATACCAAATGCCACAGGTCATTTTTTTCTCCTAATGTAAAAATTCGAGCGCACAGGAGATGACGGACAGTACAAGATGAATGAGTAGTATTATTGTTTCCGCTATCACAGAAGCCTCGAAAACTCACTGCACCCCTCTACCCTATGGTTATGCATGTTGTCTATATAGTATGACGTGGCTTTTACTACGTCAGCAACAGTTCTCTGATACATGCTCGGGAGGGGGGGAGGGGGGCCGGAGGGAGGCGCGGTTAGGTCAGCCTGGCTAGAGTTTCTTTTGGCGTTGAGGCGGACAGAGAATCCGGCGCGATGTGTCTGCATGTGCTAGTTTCAGCAACCTCAACAATTTTGAAAATACGCTTGAAGCGGCGACAATTAATTATTTCCCATATTTGTTCCCGAAGAAAACGAAGTCACCACCTCGTCAAGAAATGTGGAGGACTCACCCTCTACACCAGCACTCCACTTCAGAACATATGCCTCCAAGAATAGGCACACAAGAAAGTATTATATCTTTTACGAAGCTTGATTCTTAAATGCTTCCGCAAGGGTACATATTGACACATGTACATGTTGATCTTTCTCGGGTGACCACGTTTCACCGCTTAACAAATGTTATCGCACAGGGTGGTACGCACCTGCATGTATAGTAAGTTTCTGGAATGTTATCGATGCTTCTATCCGCTGTCTGTTGTTGCCGAACCATGTGGTATCTGATTTCATCGCGTGACGCCAATGGTGTAGAACTTTGTGGAAGACACGCGGGTCCCAGCGATTAGTCTGGAACATTCGACAACTGCTGTGTAAAAGCTGACGCGCTTGACCCGCTGATCAGATTTTTCGACGATCGCTGACTGTGTTCGCCGCTATCGTTGTGCTTTAAGTGTAGCCAGATTTGTGGGCACAGGTTCGCCCAATAAAAGCTAGTTTTGTTTTTCACAGCATTGCTACTGTGTTCTTTAACGTCTCTAGAACGTGATAATGTGCTACAACCAACACAAAAGCTTCAGTCAAGATAATTTGCTAACATCCACTGCAACCTTGTGCTTCGTAATTCTTCTAATTATAATAATTTAATACTACAAGAGCGCCTGCAAATTTCCCTAAAGTTGCATAGCATACGACAGCGTATTGCGCTCACAAGTAAATGCTCTCATGGTATCCACTTTCATTTAAGCAAATTTGCGCAGGTCTCATCGTACGGGTCATAATACGGCTAGAAAAAGGCTCACCTCCGTTCACCCGTTTCATGTGCTTTTGTGCTGAATGCCGGCCAGTAATTGCCTCTCGCCTCTAATCGACATATTTATGGCGAACAAAGAACGAGGAAGAACTATTTATTACTGTAGAAACGTTACTTCTTAATGCAATTGTGTGCTCAATGTTCGCGAGTCAGTACCTCCGTAGTAAAGCTGTCCCAAAACAACAACCATAACATAAACGCTGATTATCAATACATTCCGGTCACAATAAGCAGTCCTTTCAAACGGCGGCAGCGTACCTATTTTTTGAAGTCGCATCCCACGTCCGAAACAAGTTCCTTAATTAGCACCCAGAAAAAAGGATAAGGCCTCATCAATACAATAATTTCTCGACGAATTATAGCTAATCGCTGCACCATCGCTGGTTTGCCTGTTTAGAATGTAAATTATGCGTACACGGATCCCGGAAAATAATGCTTATGATTTAAAAGCGACTGGTTGCTTCAGTGTCCCTAGGATATAAAGAAATTTACAGCAGCCGGAGATGTGGTTTCCTAAAAGGAACTTGCCGTTACAAGCAAACTCATGTGCCTGTGTTAGACATTGGTAATGAATTATCGAGCAGCAACTACGAAAAACAAAATAGTAATAAAAAAATCACCGTCGGTAATTCTTAACAACAGTGAAGAACATTCACTTTTCTAGTTGTTACGAGCTTGATTACATTTCTCTTATTGGTGTAAATGCTTGTATATGCGAAAACAGTCATTGGAGCGCGTTCCTTGTGACATTATACAATTTTATAGAGGCGTTTATCTATCCACGTCGTTCCTTACAGGCCTTCTGCAGTGCGAAACCCCAACAGATTGTTCGACTACATTGTCACTCCACCTAACCATAGGTTTGGTGTGTCAGGTGGGCACAAAATAATTTCTCGCTTTTAATACTTCATCACGTACTAGATATCATATATTACCTACATGTCCCTTAGGTGATCGCTGCCTGATGTACAGCTGCTACACTACACAAATTTCATATTTGCTAGGTGGTTTAGAAAGTGTGAAGGGACACTTCAAATTTCATGAAGGCATAAAAAGCGCAAGCATTTCTATGATGACTATGACTACTGAGTGGCGATAACTCGCCATGCTTCTTTTACGGGACGGCTAGTGTTGCAAAGCGAAGATGATGACTGCGTCACCGAGTTCCGGGCATCTTATCTACCGCATACTTCACCAGATTAACGTTGGCGCTGCAGGGACTTCACCCAGCACGAACTAACAGAACCAAAAACGCAAGAAACAATCAGTATAGAGGAAAGCGGTACTTGCGTACAAGAGGGTGGCATAAAATTATGCGCTATTGCCAAACTATGGAGAGCAATTCATAATCCAGAGATAAGTCAGCACGGCCCAGGTGGTAACTGTCTAGCCGGACGTTGATCGTGTTCTCTGCCACGTGCCGAGAACCATTGGTCGTCCTGGTCACCACCACATTACAGGTAGTGCTACTGTTTAAACGCTATTCAGAAGGTAAAGCCTAGCGTGACACTGCCACCGCCTGCCTTTGCTATAGACGACGAGAACGCGCGCTTGACTGCTTGATCACCTGAGCTCAAACAATGAGAAAGACGCGTAGGGCTTCTTCTCCAGCAAAAATGTCTTGACAACCTGCGAACTCAGTATCGTTCACAGCAATCCTTATTCCAGATATTACAAGCAAAAGCGAACATTATCGCGCGCGCAACATAGTGCACAGAAATCCAGAATCTCGTTTTATTTTAATTTTTGCTGAAGTCTGCCGGTGGATTGCTTTGGTAGAATAATACAAACACTTTCTTCTGCCACGTGGTGACGGGTAAGAAAAATACTCCGTCCCACCTCATAAAAGTTACCTAATTATACATGATGAGCGAGACACCTCCACCGAAAAGAAACATATTGGAATACTGAAAGTAGCCACGGTAGCTATTACGCGCAAGGAGACAAGGCGTGGAACAATCTGGACGTGTTGTTTCATTGAAATGAATCCACGAGAAAAAACAGAGCAAAAGATAATATGTGTGTAAGTGCACGTTGTGTCCCTTTTTATGTACGCTTAGCTGGAAGAATGCCTTTTCTCTAACTCTATGGTTTAGAAAATTCATTGTTAAGGTTAGTAGATCTGGATTCAAAATTTCTCATGCTTGAAGGCCTAGTTACGGCGTCGTAGTAACGAACTTGATCCTAGTAGTAAGCATGGCTTCTGCGTTATATCTATTCATTGTTTTCTTCTGAAAGCTTGAACCCAATCCTCTTCATATCTGACTGTCATTTTCTCTGGTTGAGAAAGTGGGACTTTGGATATTACGTCTGTTTCAATACCATACATTACCATAATTTAACCATATAGATTCTCCTTCAAAACAATTTCGAGTACATTCGCGTCAAATTTAATTGCTCTTCCTTCGAAGGGTCTCACTCTCAGCCTGTTTTTGTGGGAGAACTAACAACTTATCTTCGAGCCGAAGAGGTGCAAATCTATTATTGCTGGCTTGCTCTGGCCAATAAAATTGTAATCCCTTATTAATTATTGCCCTCTGTCCATGATTTAGCTGCTTGGAGTGGAACACAACCAGTTTCTCCTGGGGTTTTAGAAGATGATAGTAAGTCACATGACTGTATTTTCCTTCCTCGCGTTACGTCGTTTGACTTGCTGGTGTGGTTACTTTTGTTTCTTCAGATAAAAGTTATGTGCCATGGTTTGCAACGCTTACAAACGACGGTTGCCATACGATATGCTGCTATGTGTTTCGTCTTTTGCATCTGCAGCACATCTTTTCCTTCAAAGTTTTTCGCTTTTGTCTTCAAATAGAATTGATCGGTGGCTCCCCTCATTGAAGCGGGTGTTTTTGTTATAGTAGCAACACCGTTTTGTGACTGAGCTTTGACAACGAGAAGTCGTGGTCGCAATGTTTGATCGACCAACCCATCTTCTTCCAGCTCTTTCTCCGCTGTCTTCGAAGGAATACAGCTACTCCCTGTACCTTAATCGTTATTGCGAAAAGTTATACAACGTGCCCAGTGACTCTGCGCTCGGCATCCCTCTGTTCATTTATGCTGCCGACTCTTTGACGCTGCCCCACGTATCTTGAAATCACTTTCCGTAAAATTGATAGTTATTGAACATTTCTTTCAGCGTGGTAAGCTTTAAAATTAGCATCATTACAGAAGCATGCGAATTTCTCTCCGAGCGCTTCCATTAGATCAGCGTGAACGTTTACGTTCTGGCAGTATTCTCGCAAACCTTTGACGTCTTTTCGTTTACTGGCTCTAACATGATGAACGCATTCATGAGGTTTTATTTAAGTTTTTTTTTCGTTAACCAATTCTTCCTTGAAAAACTTCATGGCTGCCTGTTACCTCTGTTACCTCCCATCGGAGCACTGTAGCCTTTCAATAAGTGCAGCTGCCTTCTCGTGAACGATGGAGAGTTAGTAGGGAAAATCTTGGCTATCTAGTGAAATCTGTTGAACATTAATTGCGCTTCTAAACTGTGCTCAAAATCTCTCCCGCGCCAACTTATTACCATCGAACGTCACCATTTCTAGTTTCGGTAGCTTTACGTCGCTATCAAAGTCAGGAGCCCAATTAAGTGACGCAGTCTGTCCACTTTCTTTTGCTGGATTACTTTGAGCAGCCATCCTTACTCTCATTCTTCATGCTCGACTCTAATTTTGAATTAGTTGCAATTATCCTAAGCTATATTATACTACTATGTTACATTCATTTGTCGGTGTTGCAATCTGTGACACGTGGCCCCATCTATTCGTTTGCAGCTCTTCAATTTTCTGCTGTGCATTTGATTTCACTAAGGCTCATAGAGAATGTACGTACTCTCCATTCCTCATGTTTATTTCGGCCTGTGTTATTAGGTTTGCTATCCGCATCCTCAATGTTGTTCCCTTCTGCGAAACGACGTTTCGGCTCATTTTGAAGTGGAAGCTGTACATTCACACTGTTTTGGCGCATCTACTCTTCCTTATTCGGTTGGTGTCGGCTCCAGGGCGTCCTGTCGCTGTGAGCAATAGCCAGGCTGCTGTCTTTTTTCTTCATCTGGGGTTTGGCTGTCCAGGTCTAGGTTGTGAGGGTTGGCGCTTGCAATGGCACCACGTTGTGAGTGAAGTAATCTGGAAGCCGTAACTGTTAGAGCCGTCTATTCTACCCATCACAACGTATAGCCCTTCCGATGAAGTCTCTGCTTCGTCTTTTCTCCGTTTTTTTCTTATTCTTCCTGCTTTTCGTACAGCGCGTAAATAGCGATTTTTGTATTTTTCACGTGTAACAATATTGAGTACTCAAGCACTAATGGGTGTGTTCGGAAGTACCTTCACAGTAACCTCTTAATTTAGAATACTTTAGACTGAAGGGATAAGGGGTCGAACCGAAATGCACAGGGTCGAGCCACGCTTGTAAAGCTCGGCCTGTCCTGGTATGGACCAGGTTTCAAATAACCAGGTCGAGCTCATACGGGTCAACGCGTCACACATTCTCGCTCAGACCAAGCCCCTACCTAAAAAACGGCCCATGAAGTGCTTTAGTTTCCTATACCGGTATCTCGTAAACATCCGTTCAGTATTTTAACGTGTGCACTTTAAATGTGTAACAAAGCGCCAATCAATAGGGATGAAAGTTAGGACAACCCCACGCGTATCTTTTCTACAGTCCATACCTGTTTGTTTGTGCTGTGTTACAGGTTCAACATTAATCATAGAATTCAGTTGAGTGGGTAGCAAAATTATGCGATTTGCTCTTGCCCATGTTTCATCCCCTACGTACCAAAGAGGTGAAAACAGCGACCTCACTGACGGGCCTCACGTGGTCCGCGGGGCCTTGACCCAACAGATCAGTGATGTAGCTTAGATTGACCACAGACGAGGGGACTCTGCCACATTCTTTCTGCCCGTATGGGCAATAAAACGTTTATCTCTGTATCTTCACAACTGTTCCTCTTCGTCTTCTTGTTTCACGTAGCACGGAAGCTACACCGGAAGCTCAAATATCGGGAATCGAATGGGCTTCGCTGTCCTTCATCGTACCTTAGAAGCAAAGTACGGGTATTTTCTCGACAGTCCAAATGAGACTCCATATTGATATTAGGTCAAACGCCTATACTATGAGGCACAAGTGATTTGTCATCTCAGTGGGTGTGGAAGGGCTCTCTTCGCGCAGCTTATAGCCATTTCGTTCGTGGCATAGCGCTCCTTGAAACAATTTATGCACTGATAGTTGTACACAAACTCACGAACGTGTCAAAATGCTTCATTATCATAGTCACAATAGTGCATAGGAAACGAGGACACAAAAGCACATGGGTAATTATTACACGCAGCTTGAGCACTATTAAAAGAAAACTTGAATACGCACAAGTCGGACACGGAAAGAAAAAACATCATAATTGTCAAAAGTTCTGCGGGTGTGGCCGCTAGTCCTGATGCAAGGTTTCTCTTTAATATGTAGTTTGTATTATCGAGCAGAAGCACTGCTTCCTTTGCTCAGCAATGATAGAATAGACAAGGCAGTGGTTATCACTGACACGTGCAAATGTTTAAACGCGCACACAGCAAGCAAACTTACGAGCAAGTTCAAGTAACATATTTCAAGAGTAGTGCTTGTGGCGGGACCCATGAGGTCACAACCACAGTACTCAGTTCAACGCGCAGTAGCACGTCAATGCATGAATTAGTAAAACAGTCAAGACTACTTAATAAAACGCCGGACCCTAGCCGTCGTTCTTCGGGATACTGAGATGAACGGACACGTCTCCGTAGTGAGACCACTGTATTCACCACCTGTTGACCGGATAGTAGGGGTAAGTGCATGGTGCTTTCCAGAATGCGGCTGGGACGCAGGACACCTAACGCAATGCAATAGAAAAAGTTGCTGAAGTGTACACATCGATATCTGGGACATTTCAAGTGTTTCGGGGATACAAAAACACCTTAGAAGAAAAGCGAAAAAAATTGCAAGGTACTAGGAACACGGTTCCTTGATCTGTCATCGTTTCTGTATTTTAGAAATATGCATTTCTTGGGAAGTCAGCGACTTCCAGCCCAGCAACGCAATGCGTTAAACAGCAATCTACCACACCAGGTTCTTTGTCCTACGACGATATTTCTTCCCTGGAGTTTTTGAAATGTCTCCGAAGCCAATGTGCAAGAAACACCGTATATGCCTGCGTATGACAACTATTAGATGTGCCTTTTTGCCCACATCAATTGGCGCAGTAATTTTTCTTTATATACATAGTATTTAAAGAATAACAGATTCCCTGGTAATAATGGTAACTTTCTGGCACCCAGAGCGTTAAATTCATAGCTAAAAAGTATTCAATTATCACACAGTAAATATACACTAAGACATGAGGTTTAAAATACTAAATGAGTTAAATGAAATCAAGAGAAAGCGATATCTTTGGGCTTGCAACTTAACGCCAAGTCTTGTATTTTGAAAAATAACACTACATAACAATAACACTAACAAACTACATATTTTAGACAGAAATTAATTCGAAGCAATGCTTTTGCTAGTGCGTTATACTGCCCTATAGGCATTGAAGTGGAGCCGGCGAAGCAGTTGTCTATAGAAAAACGTTATTGCTGCCCCAGTAAGCGGCAAAGGTGTTCTTCTGCCCCGCTGTACAATAAACGAGCTGCCGCTGCAGTGTTTCAGCGTGGCGCTCACAGAATGTCGCTTACTACAGCCCTTCTTTTGCAGAGGTCGCCACAAACGGAACATTTTGCAGCAATACTACAAGTGCTGCATTGATAAGACATCGTTACGGAGGCCTGAATTATTGGAGCAGCGCAAAGGCGACGCTTTTTCTGTGAGCAAAACCAAGTAGCATTGCCGGTTTTTTTTTCAAATTCCTACAGGACTCAAGCAAAGAACACTTAAGGCGCAAAACGACAAACCATTTATCTGTTTTAAGCACTCCTTCAGAAGTTTTTAATCTAATTTGCGTTAACTTATGTGAAACCTACATAGCATTAAATAAACCCTATCAGAGAGAGGGAAACAAAGGGTGAAATATTAATTTATAAAATTCTTAGTAACTACCACATTCACTGTTGACTACAGCAAAATTTAACTTTTAAGTAAAAGTAGATTTTGCGAACGCACGTCTTCTTTGAAAAAAATAATTAGTACGTATTTTCATTGATTACTGCTATGTGTAAACTGCCTTAAAGTTTATTTAGTGAGGGTTATCTGATGACTAAAGCCTCTTATTTAAGAGGTTGGCATGACGTTTATACTATATTAAGCATGTGCCCTAAACGGTGAATCTACCTTTTTGCTTGGCAGATTTGGCTCGTCACACTTTATATTTATCCATAAAGATACACAGAAGATGAACAAGACTTTCTCGTATGTAACATTTCGTTCTGTTTTTTAAATGTAGCTAGAACAGCTTGAGTGGGGACGTTACACGCTGCTCCTTGCTTGCATTTATTTCCCGTACAGCAAATAACGTTTCTGGAAGCATTGGCGTAATTTTATACAAAACTGCAAGGCATATGAATTCAAAAATCTTAAATCAACGCTGGTGTCGCTAAAGCGCACTAATATGAAAGGAGAGTTAGTTAGGCTAACTTATGTTAAACTGCGTGTTCCCGGGACAATGGGCACAACTCCTGTTTGCCTTGGTAACAAAAAATGACGGCGGCTGCTTGATGATGAACGTCCCTGTCCTTGTTCAGCAGTTTCAAAACATTACATACAAACCACAGGGCTTGATATGAGTGCTCGAATGTAAAACAGCTATGCATTGTTGTGCGAGTACCCTAACTGGACAAAGCGAAGGAGGTCATTTCGAAGCGTTAGCGTGTTATTACCGTAGGAGCGCATAGAGGCAGGCATTGTGCCCCTCCCGCTGGCAGCTGCCAGCCTGCGCCTCGCTTTCCCTTTCCTGGTAAATGTATATATGTTTTCAAAACAAATAATAATAATGGATTCCTACTTTGATGTCCAAAGAGCCTTTTACATTTAGCCTTCTACAAGGCAGTCGCTTTATCAATATTTTAGTGAGTCAATGTATATTTTCTAAGCGTGATGGCACTGAGAGAGCGGAGCATTCATGTTTAGTGGTAGGCTACTGCATTCTGTTTTAGCCTCGTGGTGCTTCGTGGTACTTTCACATTCAACACAAACCAGTAATCGCACCTTGCACAGGATGCCTAAAATAACCAACAAAAAACGCAAAGGCTGACTAATGCGCAAAGCGAACTGGAGAATAGGCAAATAAGGAAGAAAACGCTAATGTTAACTTTAGTGCCACTAAAACAGCTCTCACCTCTTCGCTGCTCGATAGGCGCCTGAGCATGTACCGCTTACACAATATTGCAAGGCGCACATAGTACGACCAAGCGGAAGAACATAACTACCAAGGACGTATTGACAAAAGGGGCCTAAACAATAATTCCAGTTTGCTGTCTGCATCCTGTGAGAATGCGTACACCAGCTTACTTTTTATAACGCTAGCGCAGGCAGAAGTCCTTCCTAGAATGCATGGGGAATGTGATGATTAATTGACCATTTAGCTTGCTGTCTTCGCACATGCACTACAAAAGGTGCCGATGAATCTGCTCTGATGCTAAGTAATGTGGCAGTTTCTCCCGAAGGTCGAAGCATCGATTGCGATGGCCAATAAGTAGACAGCTATGCGAAGTAAAGATTCTATCTAAAGTAAAGTTCTATCTGCCCTATAAACTCGAAGCATTCGCTTAGGGACAAAATTAACAAACTCAGTGCAACGCCCACACATGTAAATGATGTTACGGGACAGAAGAAGCCTACGGCTTTTCACAGATGGCTTTTAATGGCTGAGCCAACAAGCGTAGAGTAGCGACCAAAAAGTAGGCTCGTCATCGTCGTCTTCAAGGCCACCATCAGCGTCCTCTTCTACCCACATTACAGACTGTGAGAATATGAACAAATCTCACTCGATGACCGCGGTAACTCGTTTCCAAAACGCTGGAGTGAGGAAGCGTGGCCGTGAGCTAATGGACCTTCGTGCAGCCTCTCGTTTCAGCACAAACTAAGCGACGCATACACAGCGTATGCAACGCTACCAACACTCGACGCACTTTTTGAACATCGCAGATCGCTTTCAAGATAAGGCACCCCGCGTACGCGCTGCACGCAGCAGCCGCTAGAGTAGAATGACACCCCCCCCCCTCATGCCTCACCTCTCTCCGGTGCCGCGCCCACGACGGAAGGCGGCTAATTTCCTCCCGGCTGTCCTCCCTTGCGCCCGCAAGATTGAGCAAGGTTCATCGTGTGACCCTCGCAAGTTTTACTCGCACATAGAGCATACAGCGCACGGCTACTATGTTATCGTGCTTGGAATTTTAGCAGAACATTGCGTCGACGAAGGTATAAATGGTATAAATGATGTAAATGCGTGTCGGGTGTCCATATACCTGTCATCACCATATCAAGACATTTGGCTCAGTTTGGTATTCTCCAGAAAGTGCGTCCTTGTGGATTTCAAGTTTTCACCCCGAAATTATTGCTAACGGCATTACAGCAGTGATGTCAACAAACTGCTCTTTTTTTCACAGAATATATGCCGCCGTCTCTCTCGAAGAAAAGTATATAGTAAGCGCGCTCTTGTGACATGCTTATATCGATATGCGAAAATGAAAAGGACTCGCTGTTTTTCTATAGAATAACATAACGGCCATTCACAGTGTCTGCAGTAGTACTAAAGACATCGCATTTTAGGAAAACTAGTGCAATATCCAAGTGCGCTGAGACTGATAGGGAAATTACGGTCGCTCGGTAAACGACGCCTGCTAGCTTTAGCTACTGCAGTGAAAGGGGCTACACACAAATAGGCTCACTTTCTTCATTTCACCGTAATTACAATATCTTTTCCTCTCTGTCAGATTTCTTCCGCGCATACCAACAGGCTGGAGAAAGCTGTAGCAAAGGTCGAATTCTCTGTCATTCTGTATTATACTAAAAATTATTTATTAATATATATCAAATATATAAGCCTAGCGTTTACAACAACCATAACCGAATATTGGAAGACTTAAAGCGTAGCAATATTGTGGCCCTATTGTTTTAATATATCACCAACCGCATAACATTTTTGTTTTCATGTTTTACAAGTTCTCTACTAAATACTGTTCACAGTGATCTATCAATTCCGAATCTGCCCTTAAATTTGCAGATATTTTCACATAATTTGGAAACGTGTTGCAAACAATACCGGGATCATTTTTATTTTATTTCGCTTCTTCAAAAACGAAAACATTTCCTTTCAAATGTAACAAAGAAAGTAAGATCATTCCAATCACTGTTAAGCTCAAGCAAGGCAGTGTTGTTGAAATCAGGGAGGAATTTATGTGCTGCATTCTCTCTAGCTTTTGGTAGTAGAGTGAGTGACGTCAAAGTAATTTTACTACAAGTTTCTTTAGAGTACCAAACTTATCACGAAACAAAAGTAGAGGGATCGCCATGCGCTAAGCCTTCACAGGGACTAGCTCCAGAAAACTAGAATGAGTAGAACATTTATGTTCCTCAATTCCTATATTCTAAAATAAAAAGCAACAAAAACTGTTCAAGAACTATTGTAATAAGCAATGGCGCCTTAGCGATGTATGTATCAGCAAAAAAGGTATTTCGAACAAAATAGTGTGTACATGTCTTGTAAATTCAATTATTGCGGCATATTTCGCAGACGCTGCCCCCACTACAATCAAGACGATAAAGGGGCCACCAGTACGGAAATCCCAGAGCCCCCGGCTTGCTGAAAGATGATGGTTTAACTGCACTGCCAACTGTTTCACACCTAAAGAATAAAAACTGCAAAATTACCTGCATAGGCAATGGGCGTACTTGTCAATTTTTTAGAAGTGGATATCTACAGTCACATTTATTTTCAATTGAAAGGCTGGAAGAGATTAAAAACGATTAGGTTAATATGCAACTGGAGCGATAATGTCTTTAAATACACCGTGTGCCGAAGAAAAGGAAATACCAATGAATAAATAAGGTTTAAATGTTAACTAAAGGGAAACGCTAATAAATTATTTTTGAGAGAACTTCCGCTAATTTGTTCGATATTTTGGTTATTATTAAAAAGAATTATCTAGGTGAATGTTCTCTTTTCAAAACTGTGATTTTATTTAGTGATAACAGGTGGAATATACTAAAAAATGTTGTATAGCTCGCATTCGCTTTCTTTTATTGTCACGTGGTAGTGACGGTAAAGAAAGAAGGAATACGGTGGAATACAAAACTAGCTTTTATTGGTCGAACCTGTGCCCACAAAAACAGGCTACACTTATAGCACAACGATAGCGGCGAACACGGTCGGCGATCGTCGGAAAACTGATCAGCGGGTCAAGCGGGTCGGCTTTTATAGATCAGTCGTCGAATGTTCCAGATTAACTGATGGGACCCGCGTGTCTTCCACGAAGTTCTACACCATTCGTGTCACGCGATGAAATCTGATAACACAAGGTTCGGCGACAACAGACACGCGGATAGAAGCGTCGATAACTTTCCAGAAACGTCGGATACATGCAGGCGCGTCCCTCGCTGTGGGATTACAGTTGTTAAGCGGCGAAACGTGGTTGCCCGATAAAGATAAGTGCACGTGTCATTATTATTTCGCGCGAGAGGCGCAGCGCTGGTACGTCAATGTGAAATCTTAGATATGGAATATATTTTTTGTATTTGGGACAAATTGGTTACCGAAAATTCCCAAAACTTGTCGTGTAAATACTTGCCTCCTTTTTATGACGGATAAGTGCATATATAAATATAAACAATTAGGTAAGTCCCAGCAGGCTCCGTAAAAACGTTTACCAGGCCGGGATGGTAGGGTAATTTCCGGGAGATGTTCCCATTCAGTTACAGTTCCGTTTATTATTCGACATTCATTTCTGTGTCTTCACTACCTTAGTAATCCTCTTCTGGTAAAAACAGGGACTTTTCTGGCACTATACAAGGGCAATTTACCAATGCGGATGAAATCACATTCCTCCGAATTGTCGCTTTTAGGCTAGTATCTTTCATTCCTGCAATTAGGTATGCACAGCTTCATCAGGGTGTTCTCGAACACGAATACTAGGCAGAACTTAGCAGTTACTCAGGTCTGAAAATGCCTGTTTAAATCAGTAGTTGTATTAACGCTCATTACACATTTCCTTTGATAATAGTCTCTTACAAAAATGACTTTAGACTGTCTATAGAAAGTCTATAGACTTTTTTTAGACTACCTTGCCTTTCTATAGATTTGGACTGTTGTTGATACAATCTATAGATGGTCTATAGACGAAAGTCGATAAAGTTTCTATTTATTTTGTCCATTCGCCGTCTATAGACAGCCTATAGAAAAAAGTCGACATGGTGTTCGTTTTCTTTTTGTCTACTTTCCCAAAACAGGCACCTATAGACAAAAGTCCACACTGCTTCTATTTATTTTTCTCTATTATTTGTTTTGTGACTTTCTATAGACAAAAGTTGAAAAGTTTTCTATTTCTTTTTGTCTATTTACAGTCTATAGACAGTCTAAAGAAAAAAGTTGATAAGATTTCTATTTCTTTTTGTCTATTCGCAGTCTATAGACAGTCTATAGAAAAAGTTGATACGGTGTTTGTTTCTTTTTTTTCTACTTCCTCTCTATACACTACATATAGAAAAAAGTCAATACAGCCTCTATTTTTCTCTACTAATCGCTATAGACTTTCTATAGACTAAAGTTGTTCAGATTTCTATTTGTCTATTCGCAGTCCCTAGGCGGACTATAGAAAACAGTCGATAAAGTGTTTGTTCTTTTTTCTCTACTTCCCCTCTATAGACTGCCTATAGACGAAAGTCGATACAGTCTATTATTTGTGTCTAATATTTGTCTATACACATTTTCTAGACGAAAGTCGATAATATTTCTCTTTCTTTTCGTCTATTCGCAGTCTATGCACGGTTTATAGAAAAAAGTAGATATGGTGTTTCTTTTGTTTTGTCTACTTCCCCTAAGCAGACACCTATAGACGAAAGTTGATACAGTCTCTATTTATTTTTGTCTGTTGTTTGTCTATAGACTTTCTATACACGAAAGTTGATAAGTTTTATATTCCTTTTGGTGTATTTGCAGTCTATAAACGGTATACAGAGAAAAGTCAATAAGGTGTTTGTTTTTTTGTCTACTGCCCCTCTATAGATCACCTATAGCCAAAAGTCGATACAGACTTTATATATTGTTCACTCTTCGCTTTTACACTGTCTATGGACGAGAGTCGATAAGGCGTAGATTTCTACTCTACGAGTTCTTCATACACGCACATGCATACATTCACGTACACACACACACACACACACACACACACACACACACACACACATATATATATATATATATATATATATATATATATATAATTATTGCTGCGCGACTGGCCGCTCGGTCTCATTGCGTGTAATCGCGGGCTACTTCACGCTCGGAAACACACTTCTATGGAGCACGCGTTGAACAGAAAACTGTATCGGGAGTTTATAATGTTCCGCTACAATATTATTTTTGAGAATTTGCCTCCAATGAAAATTATTGAGAAATTAATTACCAGTAATTACCTAATCAAGGGAATGGAAAAAGATAATGTGAGTGTCTCGAAGCGATGGCAAACAGCAGTACCTTAGTTCTCTCGAGCTACGCAGCATTTGCATATCGTAAAAGCTGGCTCAAACTAAGTAAAACACCCCGTACACTTCTTTTGAATTCGAATTATTTCGAATTTCAAAAGGGTCGGACGTCACCAAAGGTCATGTTAACTTCTGCGAACAGCCCGTATAGCAATTGTAGTAAGGCGTGAGATGAAGTATAATACAGCCGATACTGTAAAATTTTTATTTCTTCAGGTTTACAAGGCGTCTGTAGATTGACAATAGACAAACATTGTTAATCTGGGCCCAAGCCGTGTACGCTGTAACCAAGCTCAGGTACCGCTGGATAATACGGAGCTGCGTTTTATATAAGCCACTGAAGTTGCATACTGCTGAGATTGCTGTAGAGCCTATTTGTAGACGTGAGTTTACTCATAGTGTATACATCCGCATTTGTTGACCACATGATATGATCTACGTAGTCGCTCTCGGCAATCGCAAGACAGCCTTCACAGTTGTCATAACATCACTTTTGCGGCAGTAAAATAAAGAAAGAAAAACGCCTATCCAATTGTAATAATAGATGTTATGAACGTCAGCTTTAGCTACAAGTGGATCCCAAACAGGCATCAAGCGAACAGCACAGAGACTTGTAATGTATGTAGTTGACAACGCGGAGTTTGTGAGTGTGCGAGGAACCGATGCCGCGCATGTGGTGTGCGCGTTGTGTATCGTCCGATTCTCAGATGCTTCTCACATTGTCTTCATTTCTCGGCTGCATCACTAACATAGGGTGGTTTTTTGTTGACTGATATCCTGCATTCTAAAGCTCATCAAAGTTTCTCATTCACTTAAATATGTGCCAAATTCTCTCAGCCCACCCAGTATTTCGCAGGCGGTATGCGTATGCGTAGGCGGTACTCTGGAAGATATGCTACAAATACGCTGTATTACTCGTCGTCGCTGGCGATAATGCGTCTGAAGCGTCTGAAGCGCCCTGTAACGGCTTTTTCAAACAGCGCATTCATCCATGTGTGCGTTCCAGTGTCATACGATGGCCCACAGCGTTTGTAATACAACCTGCCAGCGCATTTCCTTCGTCCGCGAATTATTGGGTACCAGTAGGTTTTTCTTCCCAAAATAATCGCCAAAGGGTTGCACCACTGCATCAAATGAAGCGTCCTTACAAGATGCGATGACGGATACCGGTGCTAAAGACCACGGCGGCAGCGTCACTCCCTCAGCAACGGCAAATATCTTTTGTGCAGCGGGTCGTAGATCCACGAGTGCTGATAATAAGGGATCCTGACAGGCATCGACTGAAGGTTTTCCGCTATTTACCGAAAGCTCGCCGGCACCACAATGAACTGAAGCCCTGCAGTTCTGCAGAAAGTCTATCATTAATATAACATTGTGAGTGCAGCGTTCAAAAATCACAAACTCCGTTAAATAACACTTGTCGGTCCATAGCACATTCAAAGCACAAACACCAAGGGAACGCAAGATTTCGCCGTCTATTCCACGGAACTGAGCATGCGTATCAAGGGAAAACATCACTTTGCATCGAACACGGTTCCTAAAAGAAAGGCTCACAACTGATCTCACAGCCCCGGTGTCCACCAAGGCCATTGCGCATGTACCGTCAATAATCACTTCCACTTTGTTTCTCAGCATCGTAACCACTAGAGCTATCTGTGTCGTGTCGAGTCTGGCGACCTCACCTCCATCGGCCGCGCAGTCTAGTTTCCCGACAGTGGTGGTGAGAATAAACGTCGCCGCCTCGTTGAAGGAGAGCGATGTTGACGAGAAGACGGTGGAGCGAGACTGTGATCTTAAGCGGGTGAGTCGCTGTGGTGATTCCGTAGTGGACTGTTGATGGGCATCTTTGAAGGAAAGGAGCGTAGAGGCCAGGAATGGTAGAAGTTACGACGTTCCGTGCCATAGGACGTTGGCTGTGACTCGCACCACATCGGTGCCCAACGACGTTGGCGACAGAATAAAGCGGCGTGTCCTGTGACACCACAGCAATAACACAAAGGAGGCTCACGGCTAACGTTCGGTTAGGATGCGGATGTCCGTGGCTCCTAGTAGGCAGTTTCTGAACAACGGGAATATCCCTCAGCGTGCTTGTTGCCGGTTCCCCGGTGGTAGTTCTGTTTAGTAAAGCAAAGTCATGTTGCGTTCTCATTAGGCTTCTCGAGGGGTACTCCTTGACAGTCGTTGCAGCGATGGAAAGGGGAGCTGGTGGAAAATTGTACGGATGTTGGCCATCACGGAACTCAGCGTTCAGTTCTGTGCAACGACATAGCTCGTCTCTAACAATCTGCCTGATGGTCATCGCGAGATGTACAGATGGGATGCCGTCTTCAATGCTTGCAATAGTTGTTACGTTTGTTGGCTGCCCAAACTACGGTGTTATGCAGCGCAGTTTGAAAGCCTCAAATGTACGCAATGACATATAACGTCGGTGACTAAGCTAAAGTGCTCGCTACCAATGAGAAAGTTCTAAACGTCCTCCGCGGTTCCCGTCAACAAATGACAAACTTTGTCGTCCACTGATATACGAAAGATTGGCCGTTCTGCATAGCTTGAGTACGTTTTCGATGTAGGTCGTGCATGTCTCGCCCGGAACTTGATCTCTTTGATGGAGCGTTTGCACTGCCTGCTTCTTCCTTGCGACAGAATTTCGGACTTGAGCCGATCCCATGTTGTCAGAGTTTCTTCGGGGTTGTAGAACCACACGAGTGCCGTGTCCGTCAGAAAGAAGACTACGTGTTAGAGTCACGTTACGCTGTCCCAACAATAGTGCTTGCTCACCCGTTCGTAGTGGTTAAGCCATTCTTCGACATCATCGCCCGACTTCCCATCGAATGTGCGAGGCTCTACCAGGTTCTGGCACTGCCGCGGACTAGCCATCGTTTGGATCGAAGAAGCTGCTGGTTCGGCGCGAGTATTGCCTTCGGTGCGGAAAATCTCAAACACCGGAAGTAATGGGGACAATCCAGCGACTCGGTGGCTTCGACGTAGATCAGGAGGTTGGAGAACCGTGTTGTCCGTGTTGCGTGGTGGTCGCGGGTACCCCGCACCTCCACCAAAAAACTGTTACGGATGATCGATGTTTATTGACAGATGAAGATCAGGATGAACGAGAGGTCACCACGATGTCGCCACCGAGATGTTTCCTTGTCTGCTACTGAGCTCGTCGTTCACCTCTTCTTCTATCTACTCTTGTTCGCCAGGTTACAGAGTAGTAACTACAGCTAAATCAAAGGTTAACCAAATGAAACTCAGAACCACGCAAAACCAAGCTTTCGCTTTGTATATCTAGGGTTTAGTTAGCTAAGCCACAACCAATTTTTCCTCGGCTAATCGAAGTCCGTTTTTTACCGCCTTCCGTGTACAGCCTCCATATTGAGCTCATTTCGGTTGTCTTCGACGCGCTTCAAAAGTTCATCGCTGACATCCCCCATTTTATCTTGTCTAGAACTGACACCGCAGTGTGTGCCAATCAACATGAACTCCTCTCCATTCTCAACCAACCCCTTGTCAGCCTTAAGTGAACCTCCGCGCGCTGCATGCTTCACGACCTTTCTTACCATATGTTTAACTTAGCTTTGTTTAATACTAACGCCCAACCTTTTAACGCACACACGTACAAGCAAAAGCCCATACGTCAGAAGCTAAATCCTTAACGCGCCGCATATTATATATGTCACGCTTCGAGGCATCAGTAACTTCCGCCATCTGTGGAAGCGGCAACGACCTCAAAGGCCAGTCTCATCACCCTGAAAAGCTGACTGTGACGGAGAGAAAGGAATCAGCGTCGACGCCTTTCGTGGAAACAGCGTGAAACCCTGTTTCTAGATTGCCTCGTCCATGCTTCAGAATCGGGTTCGAAGGTCGGACATCAGGGACGAGGTTCTGACGAAGCACGACCCCTCTGATTGGCCGCACAAATTTAATTTAATTTCTCGTATAGGAAACTACGGAAAGTGATTCTTTTAACAGCAGGCACCTTAGGTGCAGTGAGGTGTGTGCTGATGTGTGTGCTCAGACATGTAGTGAGCTCAGGCATTTAAATAACTCCTACATGGATTGTGCTCCCATATCAGGAGCCAGTTGTGTGCATGAAAATTAAACCCGTTGTCGTTTTCTTCCACCATCTGACCTCATGTCCTCACTAACAAGCAGCTCTCACCGACAGTGTGACGGACGACGTCGTAGGCCCGTTTGCCAGCTCAATGAGCTGCCTCGGTATAGCACAGGCCAACTAATATGTTTAGGCGCCCCAGTGGCGTAGACAAGCTACCATCTGATTGACGTCCGGGTCTAAAACCTCCAACTTCAAAGCCGGATCATGACAGCAGATAACGCAAATTTCTGCAGCGGAAGCCACGATGGCATTATGCATATTGATGCCATGTTTTGATTTTCGCCAGTTTAGTAATACTCAAAGCTCCAATGTGAGTTTTTTGTTTTCTAACATTGTTTCTTGCAGACGTTGTACTCACTTAGATAATAAAAACAGTGCAAAAGGCAGTGTTACGATGCAAAAACAGAAGCCTGAAAATTAGGCACGGAAACTTTCTTTGACTTAAAAAAGTATTAAGAACCGCATAATGGAGAGCATAGAAAGAAATGTTTCTGTGTATTTCTGCATGCAATTTCCTAATATATACCGAGCAAAACTCAACTACCACTCATCTATATATATATATATATATATATATATATATATATATATATATATATATATATATAGATGAGCAATGAAGCTCAATAGTTAGTATAGTTTTCTTAACATATAAAGTGAATTTTTGTTTTTTCAAACAAGGCTACTTGATAGCTTAAGGGTTAGATTGAGAGTTTCGGTTACCATCCCACAATGTATTTGAACAGCAGGTAGAACCCTGACTGCATAGAAAAACATGCGGCGTAGAAGAGTAGTAGCTCAGACAGATTTCCAGTAAACATAATGCTCTTTGACAACATACCGAACGAATGTGCCAGCCAGCTTGTGTACCGACCGGTATACAAAGTTTATCCCGTTAGCAGTTATGATATTCCTTCAACTCGTTGCACAGAAGGATGCGTAGAATCTCTTATGGCAGCAGGAATTACAATATATTTTTTGCTCCCACTGGGTAGAAATGCTTGTCTCAGTATGAGCCTTCCGGTGCAGGCTCAACCTTTCAGAACGCGAAAAATATCATTAGCATTTATATAACTTTGTTAATACATCACCATAGTTCGTTTATAGGAAGCACGTGGAAGACACGCAAAGGTTAGTAGCATCTGCGCGTCATGAGTGACATTATGAACATTTCTTCGGTATCTTTCCTCACGGCTTCTCTTCTAGACCGAGCTATTAATGCGATGAGTCACCTCTTAGTTTAGTTTATTACAAATGGGTCTTACCGCCGTGAAGAATAGGCAGGAAATGAACAAGGGCCAAGCTCGGACCTTGATACCATGTACTAAGCCTGTGAAGACACATTCTGTGTTTTATTTTATTATCTATTTTATTTCCCCCATTCGAATTTTCAGAGTTCAAATGAGCACATGCCTGCAGATGGTAAGGTATGGTACGATGAACTTTATTCAAGTCCTGTAGATAAACCCTTAGGTTGACGCAGGCGGCTCCCACGTCGGGACAGTAAGCTTTGACCTTAGCACCGTATCGTGCGCCTTCCGGGCGGCCTGTACTTTATCTAAAAAACTCCGCCTGTGAAGGACTCATCGCCACCACTCTATCCTTGTCACAGTCTGTGAAAGACACAGGACACTGCCAAAGCATATGATCCAGAGTAATGATGCCAATAAACTTCTCGCAATTGATTGGTACCTCTCTTTCTGGATATAGTTGGTAATAAAGTTTGGAATTCCATAGGTTCTTGTCTGTGACAATCTCAAAGTCCCTGCTTGAATTCTATTGAGCTTAGCCTGTGGCCCTCGAAATTCCCTTCTGTTCATGTAGTAATGCTTCCCGATTTCATTGCATGCGTGTAATTGGTCCCTGTTCTCCTCCAGCATATTATTATGGTCCTGGTCGTGTAGTGCACAGATAGTAAGTCCTCGTGCAGCTACATTAGCCACCTCATTTAAATGTTTCCGAAATGTATCGACAGACCCCGTGTGCGCAGGAAACAAGCGGATTTCGATCCCTTGACAGTCCATCTCACCGATCAGCTGGGCGACCCTTTTGGTTACAAAGCCTTCGGTAAAGTGTCTAGTAGCCATCTTAGAGTCACTGTATATTCACGTCCACTTATTATTCCATAAAGCCAGTGCTATCACTACTTGTTCCGCGACTTCCGTGTCTTTAATCATGACAGTAATATCATACTGAGTGAGACAATCTGCATCTTCTACTACTGCTGTCGTAAAGGTATACTTTCTTCTGACCCATGCAGTATCTACAAGAGCCCCATGATGTCTCTCGTGTTCCATTACTTGCAGGAAAGCTGTGCCCTTGCCTTTTGTCTTTCCAAGTTGTGCTACGGGTGCATATTTCTGGGGAAGTGAGTCGTCGTGATTACCTGCCTTATGCTACCTTCTAGTTTTACTGTGTCTTCACCTGAAATTTTGGATTCGGTTGGGCACCACCTTACTTCTTTTTTCACGCGCCCGCATAAGTGTGCGCAGTGACGTCTAAATCACTCATGGAGTAGGCCAATTTCTACAAAGCCTAAAAGGCATAGCGGTAATAAGCAGAGCGAGGCAGCTAAGCTTAAGATAGACACTACTTGTTCACAAATATATGTGCCGACGTTTCCATAAAACTGCCCCAGTTTCAAAAAAGTTGTTCATTACATCCGTCAAATATGTCAGCCCCCTCGTTTTACTGTCGAGGCGTAGACATGAATCACAAGTACCCTCGGCACTGTCCTTATTATTTCTTAAATTTCAATCGCACATTTTCTGTGAGCTTCTCGGGTAGGTTGTCAACGTAGCCTTGGTAAGAGCAATATATAACAGTGCAATAATTTGTGGATGCTCTAGTTTCGTATTTGCCTTCATCGCCATGGACATTTGGCCTTGAGGAGAATGGTTGAGCGAATCTTTTTTTGGTGTTTGTTAAATTCATTTTGTGATACACAACTTTAGACATTACGTAGAACTACCACATGTCATTTAAATGTGCTGGTACGTAAACAAAACCTCAGAAAACAAAAAAAGATATCCCCGAACTAGGTTGTGTACTGGAATATGACGTGTGAAACCAACTAAAGGCGGCGCTACTTCTCGTTATCCCCAGTGCACATGCTGAACGTCGCCATAATTCCTGAAATTGTAGTGGTTGCAGCCCGTAGTAGGTAAAATTCTCGTTTGCCGAGAAGAAACTTGTCTATAAATGCGGAACTGCTATAGTCATGGTGTAAAACAAACCTGCTGAGGTGACTACTACTCTACCGAAAGGAGCGCTGCAACGATATCTTCGCCAATGCTATGATAACACAACGCACGATACCATTATTCAATAAATAAAATTCGCATGAATAACTAGCCCCGTGATGCAACATTTCCTAGTGGTCACAATGTCAAACACAACGAACAGGTTCTTTTGCCATTGTACGGGATGGAAGAAACTGCTGTTATTATTTTTAACCAGCCTGAACTTCGAAATATATATTCCAATATTTTTTCCCCATTTATTTTTCTAATCATACGTAAATTCTTGCTTGCGTCACTTGTGCACCACTATTGAATGATGAATAAACTCACGGTTAATTTTTTTTCTATTTGCCTGCCTTTGCTTATCTACATATTATGCCATCGTAATTAATGATATAATACATGTTCCTTACAGCCTATAACATTGTCGATATCTCAATGGCGGCACTCTTTTTGTTAACATATGCATTTTCTAGCACGCTGCTTCCTATAATTTTGTCGGCTGACCTTACACTGCAAGGCGACTCTTGACATTTTTGGCGAACAAACAACAAAGCCCCCGGAAATATTCGCATATAAAGGGTAGAGAACAACTAAACTGGCTCTTAAATTTATTACTATAGTTCCTTTCGATGTATACGCTACGTCTCATCTTTTGCGCCTGCTACTTCATCTACGCTGAAGGCACAGTTCGTAAGTTTATTCAATGATTTGAAGTAATTTATGCATTGAGAAGCATGCGATACAGCTGTCCCTATGCTAGGTCTCTTATATCCGTTTTGAATATATTATAACTATGCCAAAATAGCATGTCAATTTATCAGTGCTAGCATGAATACGCCAATTGCTGAATGTTTGCCAAAGAGGGTGTTTTACATGATACAAGCTCAATAAGAAAACGTGGATGATGTTCTTACATTTGTGTCAAGATTTCTTTAGTAGACCTCCTGTTGTAAAAAGAATCCTGTTGAGCTAATGACATAATTATTTGCCCAAAATATTATAAATGATCATTTTAAAGCTACTACAAAAGAGTTCGGGAAATCCAGCGCACACCTTGATTTCCGTGAGAAGCCAAGCTTAGGCGCAGTGGCTCATTAAATGCTATAAATTAGCCCATTTTATGTTTGACTCATGGGCGTAAAAGAAAGTGCCGCACGCGCTAGTGCTCGGCCGCACGTCTGTTTCGCATTGTGACACATGTGACGACCTTATTATGTCAAAATGCTAGTCGACGTTGTCACGTTCCAAGTATGTGAGTTTCGTGGCCTACTTTTCTGCAACCATGTTTTCACCGGCAAGGTTTTAGAATAGAGCCTATAAAAGAAGGTATTTGAGTATAGGTAAATATAAACTTAGCGAATTTTTTTTGGTTTTCTCTGTTAACTACCATCTATGTGACTTGCCGGAAGCATTCTAACATCGTCTTACTAACTGCAAGGACGCCATCCTCCTTTCGAATGCATTTCAGCGAACTGTTAAAAAGGATTTGAACACAATGCTCCACCTCTGTGCGACACCTTTTGTTAACCTTTTCTCATGAAGCGCCTGATATGTCGTGTTCTTATTGCAATTGCAAAGCTTGTGGTAAACACATGTGCATGATCGTTACGTAGAACCAACAATTTCCTCAGAATTAGGTTTGTTTATTATGCATATCTTTCTAAAACACATTTATTCTGAATAAGACATTACACCTGACTGACGCATCATCTTGGTGAAGTGTTTATCCTTGACATTTTTCTAGTAAAAATGTTCTTTTGTATAATGCCTTAGGAATGGGAACAACGTGTTTTACGGTGACTACTGAGGGTGACCAATACTAACTCGCACAGAAAAATTACCGTCCAAGCACTCGGTACAGATGGTGAACCAACGCAGCTGAAATGAGCGGCTCCTGTGTTTATCGCTGGGTTAAACCCCACGGTTCATTAAACGATGGCTGGGTAGGCCGCCACATCCTCTGTACGCGGTTGCTGGTTGCGCGCGGATGCACGAGCCTCTTCTTCTGCCCGGGCTGCAGCATCAGCACGGCACAGACGAGCTCGTTTACAGTTCAGCTCGCGGCGTTGCTGATCGAAAGCTGCCTGCTCCTCAGGAGTTGGTATGACGCGTGGCCTACGCATTTCGGAGCCGGAGAGAAAACGCTATGCACGCTCTCGGCTACGAAGGAGAAAAATCACGTTACTACTGGCGCAGCCAATGGCGGGCCTCTCTTTCTTTATTTTTATTCGCGCATGCGCATGGGGCTGCCTCAGATGAGTTTTCGGCGTACAGGCGACCGATGTAAGGACGAACAAATCGGTTAGTCCTACACAGCTTCGCTGTAAAATGTTACTAGATCATATATGAGGTGTTTGCAACATTGTGCAATACTGTCTGTAATTTCGTAAATATATTTTGTCTTTTAGGTTATATAGTGCATCTTGTTGCATGAGTCAGTCGTACACCGTTAAGCAAATTCCTAGGTAAAACAAATTTGTACGAGAAGAGCACAAAGACTGACGCAGACTCACGACTAGGCTTTATTCGGAAAAATAAATGCTTGTTTTATGGCGTAGAAATTTGCTTCACAACATAATGTTAAGCTTCTTGGTGGCACTTTGCGCACAGTAATAAATACCAGGAAAGAGAAGAAAAAGTAATTGTGGCGTAATGATTAGAACATCGGGCCCCGCTGCTTGCGCTGTAGGGTGAAAAAAAAACATGTACATCTCATGAGGAAAAAGGGACGGCTTTTGAAGGTCAGCTGGGCAAGGAAACACCATAGCAGTGTGGAACTATGATGCGACAAGCGAAAACCAAAAGATAAATGTATTTCATTCCGCATATTCACGTATAGCTGGTTCTGAAGAAAGTCACAATGTTTTGAGAAAGCAATAGGAAGTGCGCTCACGCATTTTCACGTTGCATTTATAAACACAGTGTCAAGTATTGTGACGTCATTTTTCTGCTGATATTGGGTGATCGCACTTATGCAGTCTTATGTGCGACCTAATACACTGATATGCGTCACTTGTGGTCTCGCAGAAAAAGACAAGAACTGTAAAACCACGTTAAGGTCGAAGCTGTAGAAAGAGGGGAAGAATCCAGTTACGGCAAAATAAGCGAATTCACAAAGATATAAGCCCTGGCGTCACATAAACGACATGGAACCTTTCGAAATAGACGCCAGTGGTAGCTAAATATCTGGCAAGAGCTCAATATACTATCGGTATTCTCGGTAGATCACCTTAGCAAGATATTGTGTGAGTCGGCCCCCTACACGTCCGGCGCTTACGGGCAACACCTACCCCCGCACAGAGCCAAGCAAATGTTGTTCAAAATTTATGGCATATGAGGAATGATGCGTTCAACGCCTAGCCCCGCGAAATATCATGACAGTGGCTCAGGAGACTCATTGTGGTGCTCCATCTGCGTCAGATTTCTTTAGCTAAGCGTTTATGATGCGCTTCACTTAAGCCGGCATGTGCTAGATATTTCCACACAACCGCCTAGAGGGAACGCTAGCGTGCTTCTGCACTACGCTCATCCCAGCAGCGCAGAAAAAGATCATTTCCCTTGCTCCATATACAAAGCCAATCGAGCGAAGCGTGAGAGCGCGTCTACGTGGCTTTTCAGTCGTTTTGTAGCCTAGTTGAAAGTGCGTCGCTCCCGTCTCGGCTAGATAAGCTTGACAAATGTCAAATAAGCGCCGCTGCCTGCAGCTTCTCGGCGCGCTAAATCTGAGGGGAGGGGAACGTATGCGGTACTCGCCTAGGGTAGTCTATTATTAATGAGATTGCAGCCAGTTGTGCACGACGGATGATAACCGTGGTGCAAAACCAGGCGCTTTTGGTTGCATACACAATCTTGCGGTCCGGTAACTTCTCGGCGATATCACAGCGGCGGCCAAGTCAGGAAACTGTTGGGAAGCTTTGAACTACAGAAACCATAGTTCTTCTTTCTAAAAATAACGCAGTTGATGTGAAATTGCCGTTCCTTCTCGAAAGGAAACCCGAAAGCAACACACTCACACGAGTTTATTTCAATAGTACGTCTATGTGTGCGCTTTCAAGTTCCCTGAGTATTTAAATAAAGTACTTAATTGCACCTAATGATATATTTGCAGTTTTAATAAAGCGTGCTGATTACTGCACAATGTATGACAGAAATTTACTGATGTCCATACTAGAGGTAACGTTTCATGACACAAATTGAGAAAACTATTGTATAACAATGGAAAAGTATACGGTGTCCGATTCGATCGAAATAGCTTCTGAAAATATTCGGTTCGCAATAATTTTAACTTCCGAAATGCTCTCGAATCGTATTCTGGGTTTTACGTGCAAAAACAACGATTGAATTATGAGGCACGCTGTAGCGGGGGACCCCGGATTATTTATGATCACCAGCGAATCTTTAAAGAGCCCTCAATGCACGGGAAACAGGCGTTTTTGCATTTCGCCCTCATAGAAATGTCGCTGCAGCAGTCACGATTTGATCCGACGACCTCATGCTTAGCAAAGCACCACCATACCTGCTAAGCTATTTCGGCGTCTCCCAATATACTAGTCCCTCACATCTACTATCTAATTATATCCAGTACTTCACTCTGTAATTTTATGCATCTAAAAGGAACATGCAGATTGCCGATGCAGTGCTTCTATTGATCAATAAAAAATTGAGGCAGAACCCATCTCACAGTGACCATTGGCGGTAATGTTATTAGCATTCTACCAATCCAGTAACAAATCGTATTTCTCAAGTGACATATATTTACAATCTGTATTGGTCATTCCGACCCTTCCGTCGCTACGGCTATGTGCCACCGACTGCGCTATCGTCCTGCTTGGTATGGTACGTGACTCCCAAGGTTGCTCATGAGCATGGCGGCATGACGAAGACGATTGAATAATGGTGACGCAGTGATGACGATGGACTAACGAAGAAGGAATTATGTCAATGGAATGACAAAGATGTTGTGGCGATGATGGTATGACGAAAGTCAAGGTTCGATTAACGAAAGCTTCTTGGAATAACTTCAGTATCCAAATTTTCTACCCATATGAAGGATGAAAGCGTTGGATTTCATTAGTGCAAGACAAATTTCTATTTGCATACAGAAAAGGGAAAGAAAACTTACGCATGAACAGAGGGAAAAAGATCACGCTACACCCCTTACAATAAACACGGTTCTCATTAACTAAAGCAAGGCATTCAATAACGAAGTCAAAATTTTGCAGCAATTGAAACCGTATAGGTGCTAGTAGTGTCCGACAACAGAAGGACCATGGAATGAGTGTGGGGTGCGGCTGACCAAGTGTTCGGGCACATGGTCACGCAGGTAAAGATTGCCGAGCCGTCGTCGACAGAAGTGCTGGTCGCTCCTCGAGCGAACTCGAGATACTCACGAGGGGGGACCTCGTGAGGACCCCGTCAGTTCAAGCTGTTGCCTCTCCCTAAACTTAGCTTGAACTGACGGATGCTTTAGACATACCCACACTACGCTTTTGTTCCAGGTAATTTCAACGTTCAGTCATAACGGCATTGCAATATTTCATTGCTATTTTTTTGGGGTGCCCCTGATAAATCTTTCCTATTTGCCATGGGTACAATGTGCTCATTTCCCTTTATTCCTTCCATCCGTCCGTCAATCCGCCCGTCCGTCCACCCGTACGTCCGTCCGTGCGTGCGTCTGTCCGTCCATCTATCCATCCATCCATCCATCCATCCATACAAGTCTGCCCTTCCCGGAACATCAAGGCCGCTTAACCACGATCAAGGAGTGGGCCAAACGCATCAAAGAACTATATGACGCCAACACTAAAGTGTACCAAACCGATACCGACACGCCGGCCATCGACAACCATCTAATACACTTATGGGAAGCATGCAGAGGCCTCACAATGAGATGGCGAAAACAGAAGCTAAATCGCAAACTTAGACTTAGGATTTCAAACGTCACTAAACAGGCCAACGATTATGCCCTGAAGGTTCACAGGGACAATTGGCGCACGTTCTGCGATTCGCTTAAAGGCACGCTAAGCACCAAAAAGACATGGAACATACTCCGCAGCATCATCGATCCTTCAAATACCAAAACAGAAACAAACACAACCCTACAAAAACTCGTTGGCGAATATCCGGGAACCGAGGATGAACTCATACAGGAACTCCAGCAAACGTACACGGGAATCCGGACCGGGCATGCGAAACCATACCCTCAATATCCGGGAGCTCCGAACGAGATACTTGATGCACCCAACACGTATGCGGAGGTATACGCGGCAGCACAGAGCTTCAAGTAAAACACGGCACCGGGTCCCCACGGGATCACCAACGCCATCTTGAGAAACCTAAGCGATGAAACCCTGCGAGCCCTTACAAAGCAGCTGAACGAAGAAATATGGGCACCGGGCGGAGCATTACCCGAGGAATGGACTACAGCTCACATAGTCCTTATACCCAAACCAGGAAAACCGCGCAGGCTCGATCAATTACGACCGATCTCGCTTACGTCTTGCCTAGGCAAGCTTCTTGAACGAATTGTACTCACTCGAATGGAACAACACATGGAAGAACATGGTCTACACCCCAATTGCATGTACGGATTTCGGAAAGGCGTGTCATCACAGGATGTCTTCCTCCTCCTCAAGGAAGAGGTCCTCAACCCACAACCGGGCAGCAACAACAACATACTCGTAGCCCTCGACGTAGAAAAAGCATTTGATAATATAGCACACGAAACCATCCTAGATGGCCTCGCCGCCATAGGATGCGGAGAGCGAGTATACCATTATGTCGTGGCTTTTCTCAGCCACCGCAAAGCTCGCATCGGCATAGCAGGCGTACAATCGGACATATATGATCTACCGCAGAAGGGTACTACGCAAGGGTCAATATTATCTCTTTTCCTCTTCAACATCGGACTTAGAAAACTTGCTTTACAACTGGAAAACATCCCAAAACTCGGATGTGCCTTCTATGCCGACGATATCACTCTATGGGCAACCAAGGGTTCATACGGCGACAGAGAAAACACGTTACTCGCTGCTATCGGATACATCGAGTCATACCTAACCACAGCAGGAATGAGGTGTGCCCCACACAAGTCGGAGTACCTTCAAGTCTGGCCTAAGCAAACTAAGGAACATCGAGCCCCGCTAATACATCTCGAGATTGCCGGGCAACCTATAAAGCGCGTCCCGACCGCACGCATAGTAGGTATGCACATCCAGGAGAACAACGGCATAAAGCTAGCCTCAGAGAAATTAAATCACGTTATAAGAAGCACCGCATCACTCATCGCCAGAGTAGCGCGCGGCAAAGATGGTTTCACAGAGGACGAAACCTTAAGACTGGTACAAGCCCTCGTCATCAGCCGTGTCACGTACGCGCTACCGTATCAAGTCGAGCGCAAAAGCGAGACAGAACGCATGGACACTCTTATAAGAACCGCGTACAAAACGGCCTTACAGCCACCGTCAAGCACAAGCACAAAGAAATTACTAGCGCTAGGCGTATACAACACCTTTGAGGAGCTAGCAAATGCCACGCTCATAGCGCAGAGGGAGCGCCTCAACAAGACTCAACAGGGAAGACACCTTCTTCAACGGCTAGGGTACCCGCTGACACCTCAGTACTGCAAAGAAGAAACACAACTCTTGCCTAACCACATTAGAGAGAACATTGTAGTAGACCCTATCCCCAAGAACATGCACCCCACCCACAATCAGGAGAGAAGAGCAGCGCGTGCCCGCATGTTGCACAAACGTTGTTTCAGAGACCCGGATGCGTACTACACGGACGCTAGCCCGTATCCCTCGTCGCCACGTTGCGGGCTCAAATACACAATCGCCGTTGTCAATCAGGGGAACCTGGTAGCCTCAACCTCCATCCGCGCCACATGCAGCTCAGCAGCAGAAGCAGCAGCAATCGCTCTCGCACTTCGCGACGCCGAGAGCAAGGGAAGATCCGCCCGGGTCCTTGCTGACTCACAAGCGGCTTGTCGTTTGTACCTGAATGGAACACTCCCTATACAAGCCATTCGAATCCTGGGTCGCACACTACAATGGACCCATGGTATCGTCTGGTGCCCCGGGCACGACGGCCTGCGGGGCAACGAAGAGGCGGACTGCGCAGCTCGAGGTCTCACTAGCCGAGCGGAAGACCACACCGTTCTTCAGCCCCCTACAGACCGACGAGCGACCCACGAGTTATTAACGACAGGTCAACAAATACTACAGGACCAACGGCTCGGAAGAACGCAATACGCTCCCCCACACAAAGCTCTCAATAAACTCCAGGCAAGGGACTGGCGCCGCCTGCAAACTAACACATACCCACACTTGTCTCGTCTACACGCAATCTACCCAGACAGTTATACGTCCCGAACATGTCCCTGGTGTAGCAACCACACAGCGACACTCGCGCACATAACACACGAATGCACCGACCGTCCGGGCGACGCAATTTCGCCACGAGTCACAACACACACACTCACTACGTGGTCTTGGGAGGCGAGACTCTCCGAACTGGACCTGGGAAGCCAACTGGCGACCCTCGACCAGGCCCGGCGAGCCGCGATCGCCAGTGGAGCCCTGTCAGAGGGAACCACCCAGGCATAAACCGCGCAACGGTTTCTGCAATAATAAAGTTTCTCCTCCTCCTCCTCCTCCATCAGTTCAAAAACAAAGCCATCGTCGCAGACGTGAACCGCAATTTAGAAACGCAGCACGTCTGGGAATAAAGGTTGTTAAGAGTGCAATAAAAAGCCTTCGTCAACAATTCATTGCTTTGCTACGCCCTAGGTATTGCTCTGGAATAGCACGCTGCAACGTACCTACCATTGTCGTTTGCGGTTTGCTCGTTTGTAACTACTTCTTACCGTGAGTTATGTGCAAATATTGGTTCTCTTGTTTTATTTATGTATCACTACGACGAAAAATCGATCGCTAGAGAGCACTTGTACATACCATCTCCGCCTTTGTAAGAGCCAAATGTTTAGCGCACTGATCATTTCTTCATTATTGCAAGGACATTTGGAAACGCGAAAACATGCACATCTTGAGCCCACGACGCCAAAATCTTACGTATCATCGTAAATGTGCTATGAGGGAAACAACATAAAATAGAGATTACTGAACTTCATGCCATGAAAGTTTAACCTGATCCTGCAAGTGTCAGCGCACCTTCCTTACCTTTGAGCAGAAAAGAAATAAGCTAGGTTGGGGACATTTAATGCCATCAATAAACGTAGTTTGCACTAGTTAGTTCATATCCATAGTAAAACCGCGCGAGATAAAACAAAGGACCACACAAAGAAGAAGAACAGGCACACCAGGCGCACTGACAACAGAAGGTTCATTCACAGGATGCGCAGAATAAGTACTGGCTGAACATGAATATACAGAAGACAGGGAAATATAGGAGACATGAAAGAGCATCACATGGCGAAGTGTACTACCCGTGAAAAGCGGATTCCATAAGGTATCTGACGTCTTTCTTTGGGAATATGACGGACGGCTTGCCGACGCAACAACCACCCACATTGTTTATCTCTAGGGCTTCAACGATCTCCCTCGTTAGCCAGTCTGTTGACTTGGACGTGATGCTAGACTTTTTCTACTAATAGTGCGCAGCCGCAGGCCCCATAATGAGTACATCGATCACCTGATATACCTTTTCCTGTGTGTTGTAGTTGAGTTCTTCCAATCTATCATTTGGGCATCTTCTCGTTTGGCTTATTTATGACGCGCCGCATCCGAAGCAGTTGTGGGCCTCTCGCAACAATTTTTTTTTGTAAACGCAGATTCCTGTCTCCATTATTAACCACTGTGCACATTTTTGCTAGCCTGTCAGGCGCGGTAACAAGCACCTTTGCCCCCGCCCTTGCTTCAGATTATGCGGAATGGAACGTAATTGTACCTTCTTCTACTCCACCACCGTTGGCGTTAGTGCCGTGCTTATTGAGTTTGAGCATCTTCTTTGCAACTGCAGAGGGCACTACTTGTGGGCATCCCGCTTCAGTTAGGCGAGGAACCTGCACGTCAAAACTCTTTCGTAGCCGATGAACGCAAGATTTCTTTATGGCATTGTCAAAGAATGAATAAACGACGCAGCGCTTTACGAGATTAAATGTGCAGAATGAAGATCAAAACTTGGTCTCCGTTCTTTTTTTGCTCTAGGCCGGCATTTCCAGCAGACCTGTTTGGATGCGATCAACAAATATAAACGCACGTAGTACTTGTAGGGATCTTAGTCGCTGTTGGAACAGTCTGTCTAATCTCATAAGAAAATGCCCCTCAAAACGGAAGCAATGCATGATCCAGTGCAGATATTTTTATTTTGTTTGTTTTTTTTTTCTTCTTCGTCTAGTCCCATTTGTTTTCCGGAGCTGTTTTACTACATCAGCAGGCTCACGAGGGCTACTGCGCATATGATGTGGCTACGTTTAGGCTCTAAAGTTTTGTAAACGATAAACTGTAGATTATTTGCACATCGTGCGTTGCGCTTAGAGCCTGGTTTAGCGTCCTTTCGTTCTTTTTGCGCACCGTATTTACTTGGAAGCCAATGACATGTAGAAATATTGCCGTTTTCTATTTTCAGCTGGACAGGATCAACGTTGGCGCAATTGGAAGGGTGCTGTTGAAGCTATACCTAAACCGAGCCGTAAATATATCAACTCTTTTTATATTCGCATTTTACACACGATATTCACAAAAAAATTGGGCAGAAGTTACACTTGACTGAAATGGAGTGTTTCTCACCCTTCCGCTATCTACACAGACATGGCACGTCACTAATGCAGCGCCATCTTGAAACCATCGCTGAGAAGGGCTTATCCCACAGGAATAGCGAAACGCTAACATTGCTTAAATAGCCACCATTTGCTAAAGACTGCGACCATGAAGTGTAGTTGTCTTCAATCTATTAGTGCTGATAGTATCTTTGCAGCCGCTCTTATTTCTGCTAGAGGCATATTGTTGTGAGCGAGTGGCGGTGGCGAGCGGAATAACTTTAATAAAACCATTTACCTGACAAGGAAGTTCCTATGTATAATTTGTTTATTGCTTTATTTCCTTTCATGATGCATTTTTAGACATACTAAAGGAAATATGAGCTAGCTTCTTTTGCTGTGGAAGAATGCTTCATTACTAAAATAAAGATATCTGACCGTAAAATATAGTTCTCTTCAATCCATTAGTGCTGATAGCATCGTTTCAACCACTGTCCTTTCTGCTGGCAGCACAATGTTGTGAGTGGGTGGTGGCGACGAGTGGAATAAGTCCCATGAATCGATTTACCTAACAATATAAGGAATTTCTCGATTATAATTTGTTTGTTGCCTTATTCCTTCTTCCTGGTGCATTGCTGAAGACACTGAACAAAATATAAAATTCTTCCTAATAAAATAAGTCAGATACCCTAGATCGAAATAATGGTTGAACTGCCAGTTATCGTTAATTCTATTGTTTATGATGGTTGTTTTGTAGTTGTTCAAGAAAGCCAGCAGCGAAACGTTTCTTACAGATATACAATTGATTGAAAGTAGCAAGCAAAAAAAGCTGTTGGTATTGATCAAACAGAAAGGCTTATTGCATTTTGAACATTTCAATTGAGAGGCATCTTGGTGGCATATCAAAATTACCAGTTCTATTGAATAGTAGCTATAGGGGAACAGCACGAGTGCTTTCCTTCGGTAACTATAAGCAATCTGCGATGGCTGTTTATGGTATACTATTCGGCACTCTTGGTATTGTTCCTTGTTCTTGAGCTTGCCAAAGTGTCGTTTCCCCTACTGATAATATTGCCATTGTCATTGGCGGGAAGTTGACTAATCAAATGTAAATTTGGAAGCCGAACACATAATTTGAATTTGGCTTGTTGCATAGGTTTCTGTGTATTCAACAATATTGTTGAGCGGCCAGATAGCAGGCTTATGCGATGTTTTTTGTAGATTTTAATTAAGTTACGAAGTGTCTGCGTGGGTATTTTGCGTTGACGAGGACTACGCTCTCGAAAACATGATTGCTGACTGCCTCTGCACGTCAAGGTTGCGACGGGTATTGTTGAATTTTCGCCGTCATTATCTCGAGGGCGGCTTTCTACCAGGCTTGCTGTTTGTTGTTTCATAAACCCCCCCCCCCCTCTTTCCAGGCACCTATGTAACTATGCTGCACATAATATTTTCAAAGAATGAATACTCTGATTAGTGTATTTATTTCCTAGAACACTAATAGTAACCATGGTAAATGGGAGATAGTGGTGAAAAGCGCCCTACTTATTCTGAAACCATTCCTTTCAAGTACGCCAGAACAGGCATACAGCAGGAAGAAATACATACTAAGGAGGAGGCGCAAATACTATGCTCCAATTATTTCTTCTAGCCGTTGCGGTATGATCATTGCTGCTCCCACACATTATCTGACTTTAATTTCATACTTTAGCTCCAAATGGGCATTTATAATGAAAGTGCGAATGCGCGCCCAAAAATAAAGGTATTAGTTTGGAGTCCGACAAGTATAAATGTTCATTTACTAATTATGTCGCTTTCTTTGAAAACTACTGACCATACCAAAACGCTAAACATAATGGTTGGCATCAGACTTACGTTCGCCATGATTTAACTTCACAACTTGGTCGTCTACCATACGTAATCTTATTGTTACGGTGTTCATCCACACCTAACCTAACCAAACCCAACCCAACATGACTTAACAAAAACCATTGCCTATCACAATGTTAATTGCACACTATAAAAGCACATGCCCCATGCTTTGGGCATGTCAAGCCCACGCAATATTTATCACTAAGAGTTCCACAGTCTGTGCACGAAACCCGTACTCTAAAAATTAATATTTTTCGAGCCTAGTGTGCGGTCCTTCTTTTATCGAACAATCATAGTCGAAATTCAACGCATGCGGTTCCTTTCTAACTTTGTATTTGCGTTCTTCGTTACCTACGGCTTTGATGCACAATTCCATTTCTACCCCAAGCATGTATTTTAATAGCAAAACAAGTGCACTTGCGTGGATGAACACCGTGACAATAAGACTTACGCACGGTAGACGACCAATTTGTGAAATCAAATCTTGGCCAACGTAACTGTGATGCCAATATTTACGTAGTGCGTACAGGTAAGGTCAGTAATTTTCAAAGAAAGAGACACAATTAGTAAATGATCATTCATTTTTGTCGAACTTTAAACTAATACCTTTATTTTTTTATCCGCACACTCGCACTTTCACTCTGAATGACAACTTGGAGCTGAAGTATGAAAGTAAAAAACAGATGATGTGTAGTGGCTTCAATGATAAGACTGCAACGGCTAGAAGAAATTAGTGGAGCATAGTATTTGCTCGTCCTCCTCAGCATGCTGTTCTGCCCGCTGTATGCCTGTTCTGACTCATTTGAAAGCAATGGTTTTAGAATAAGTAGAGAGCTTTTCGTCACTATCTCCCATTTACCATGGTCCCTATAAGTGTTCTAGGAAATAGCTAAACTAATCGGCAATCCCTTCTTTGGAAATGTTACGTGCAGCATAGATACATAGGTGTCTCGAAAGGGGGAGGGGATGATGAAAAAATACAGCCATTGAGGCTATCCGTTTCAGCGCATGGCCATAAATGTTAAATACCTACACCTTTCTTGAAATATTGAGGCAGGAGAGTAAAGCGCCACAGAAAATATTTTATTATAATATAATCGACAATCGATACTGACGTCGTGTGGCTTCAATTTTCATTATAATATTACCGACAACATTTAGTGACGTCGTGTGGCTTGAATCCCAGTAACCTTGGTTGCTGTTTGGTGCCATCTGGTGAAGCACCAAGCCTGGTTTATCACTTATGCTCTGAGACAATTGCATTCACCGGAGTTATTAGTCCGTGCAATAAGGCTCATTTCTATCAACTGCACGTTCAGTGATTTCACTTCCTTATCACATTCTTGAAGCAAAAATAATTTGACATGCACATGCTCTTCTGTATGCGTTTAGTAAATACAAGAAGGAGCATTGAATGTGCGATAACCTAAAAAACCAACAACACTACTTGATTCTTCCTGTTCTCATGAACAACTCCTCATCTTGCAGGAGACAACCTGATGGAAAAGATTGGAGAAGGCGTCAAGTTGCGCGCCAGAGTATTGTATGATTCAAATTTTGTTAGCTCGAGCAATAAAAATGTTTCAGCGTCCACGCGCACAGCTGAAATCAAGCCTGAAGGAACGGAAAGCGACAATTTGGAAACCTATTTCCGTGCGCTCTTCAAAGAGGTTGGTAATTATTTTACGCGCTAGGGCAGATTTATTGCTCTGCTGAACTTCACCAATTTCTTAGAAGTATGGCACGCCATCATAGCCAATTTTAATCTCTAAACCAATGCATGATGTTGATGCAAGTGCGAGAAAAATGGTCGGATGTGGACGTACTCAGCGGTACAAATGAAATCGTATCTCTGCGTGTGTAAAGGAGCACAAAACCAAATATATTTATTAACAGGTCAATATCATACAACAATAGATACTGGCTTTACCGATAGCAATAGCAACATTTTTTAGACCACTTGAAGGACAAAGGTGCACAATGTGCAATTGTGTCCGATTACACAACAATGAAAGTTAAACTTCAAAGCGACTGTTTTTGTCATGTGTTTGCTATTCCAGGTTCAACAGTATTTTAGCAACCGGTCGATAATGATCAACATTTCAGTTGAAAACGTTACTCAGGTAAGTGATTCCCCGCTACAATGAAATTATCAAATTTTTTTGCTAAATGAAACAGAATGTAATTTTTTCTTTCCTCGGTAAGCCTATGCATTGTGAATGCAAGAATTCATTTCTAATTTACATATTGCCTGTAAAACTTATTCTTAATATTTATATCAGACTACGAGATGTTCAAGCAATAGTGTATTTCTACTAGTGTATTTTTTTTCAAGCCTGCCCCATTATAATTGCAGGAAAAATTTGGTCATGCGATTAACAAAAGAAGGAATTCCGATTTCGACTTCATCCAGTGCTTTCGTCGACGTAGAACGTTTTATGAATTCGCTAGTCTTGGTCAATTTTCGCGGGATATTCTTTAGCACGTTGCATTTTTCTCTCCTACGCTACTACCAATCAGTCTTACTGGTAAAATTATGTGGGACCATAAGCTCAACGTTCCGCATCGGGATTCTAAATAGACTTTTCTCAGAGCAGTCTGACATTATCACGAACGTATTTAACGACAACACCAAGTTGCAATTTAGAAATTGTATAGGTAAAATAGTGTTAAAGTTGATTTATTGTCACCTTTTCGCCACTCTTTTGATTCAGAAAGCTTAGTTTTTGTCGAACGCCTCGCAGAAAAAGCTCCCACAAACAATCAAAAAGTAAGCCATACAATCTTTGAAAGTATGATACAGAAAAAAATTATTTTCATAGAAATGTTAAAATATTGTCACTGCCATTTTACAACAGGAGGTAAAGAATAAGCAGTAAATAAGATAGCACAATCCATCGAAAAAGAAACATGCAGAGTTAAGGCATATCGCAATGAAGAAATAAAAATTTATATATATATATATATATATATATATATATTGTATCCGAAACCAGGTTCAAAATTTTTTAAAGTTATGGGAGACGATATCTGAATATTGCGTTTATGGCATTGCCTTCATCACAGCCGCGTCCAGGTTAAGATGACCTGAGGTAATAAATGTAGTATTCGTAAAAAAATATAGGAACTGTTTCTAACAAGGAAAGCCACGCAATTTGTCACTAAGAAAAACTTGAAGCCCGTCAACAAATGAGTGCATAATTGATTGCAGATAGACCAAAACTGGATGCCCGTATTTGTGGCAGCCAAATGAATACCTACCAGTTTCAACCAGAAAATAACAACTAAAATGCCCAAGAGCGTCACTCTCGTGCTGTTAACAGTTGTCCAAATGTGCCACAAACGTGAGCCTCGCGATCAGACGAACGTGAAGTAAACGAGATTGGAGGTTGCAAGCTCTGATTGCTTTCTGTTCCCTCAACAGTGAGCGATAGAAGTGTTTTCTTCTCTCATGGGCCTCTGTTAAGTGCGTGGCCGTTACGCTTCTCGGCATTTTAGTTTATATTTGCGGGATAAAAATGTAAATAATCTATTGCACTGTACATACTGTTGCTCGCGTGAAACCACTTATGAACTCTTCGGCTGACATCTTTTAATTTTTCCGATTGTAATTTAATATCTCCCTCATTGTTAAAAATTATTATTCTAATTTGCGCTCAGGGATATCGTGGTTAGTCTGGAAGAATCAATTTAACAACGTGACATGTGCTTATATAAAATGTAATCCTGCAATTAATTGAGAAGTCCATAAATCCACTTCAGACGTTCACATGGACAATGCGGTTCATCGCCCTGAAGATACGGTGGAATTGCACATCCATAAGGAAATCGCTCTTGCGCCACGGCATTCGGCGAATCTTCGAAGTGCTTTCAATATACATCATTAAAAATATGTAGAGCTGCTTATTATGCCTGGATACATCCATGTCATCATATCATCCAGCTAAGAACCCACACAAAAAAAAAGGAAGGAGTACGTGCCATAGCGCATTTTGACGCAGTCAGCGACAGCGCGGCATAGGTCTCATTGCCAAAGGAGGCGTATTGAAGGAAGCAATTCTAGGCGCGAAATTTGTTATAGCAGTAGAAGCTAGAGTGAAATGGACGTGAAGCGCACAAGAATCGGTCTTCGAAAGGGCGAAATTGGTAAAGTTCAGCGTTGCTGTTGAGATAACATCGCTGGCTCTAGTGTTGTGGTCCAGGGTGCGATTCCCCATCGGAGCCCGATTTCATTTCTTTGTCTCTCACTTTTTATAGCAATGTCTTTGACGTGGCGAGAACGTTTCACCCCTTATATCTGATATTGGCAATTTGCAGCAAGAAAGGCCTCATCTTGGCCATATAGTTGTCATGTCTAAACCACCGTCAAGTCATATGCATCAGCACATTTAGTGCACGGTTTCCACAATCCGTTCCCTCCTTTGTCTTTACGTGTTCTTTGTAGCGCATGTAAGAATGGCACAAGAAACTTACCTATACGCGTGACCGGGGTCCAATTCGTGTTGCAGTCCATGTGCGGTGATGACACAGCGTTTCCTGTCGTCTTACCTCGTCATTTTACAATCGCCACGTATGTGAAACTGCCGCAAGCAAAGCGAAGAGCACGTCGACAATAAGATTGTATGAATTCCTATTGAAACCAGAAACCCAGCGTAGCATGCAGAGGTTTTACCGCAGCATTAACAAAATGGTGACTTCAGGTATTTTCCGTACTTTTAATTCTAAACATTTACTGCAAGCTGTCCAGCTTCCTGCGTGATGATTTTTTGGCGATTTCGGCGTTTTACGGTACATTCTACGCTAATTTTAATTCTACAAATTAGTCCACAGAAACACCTGCTGCTTGTGTCGTTAGAAATGTGGGCTTTCAACCGCGTTGCAAGTGATTCCAGTGAGCTATTGTCCTTCCATTCCCAATCATGTTTGTGCAGAACCCCATATTTACCTTAGAAAGGATAAGTTAGGTAGTGCTAAAGGAAAGGTTGTAAGATTCGTCACGGGCACCTACACCTACAGAATTGGTGGCTCGTAAATCAGGGAATACCTGGGGTGGAAGTTGTCCACACGAATAAAAATAATCAGGTTAATTTTTACTCAACAGCAACAGCGGTACGACAGGAATATACTTAAACCAACCCCATTACCAGTCTCAGACACGCAACAATTCCAAAAAATAAAACCCTCTCAAAGGCTTATAAATGTATTTAAGTTGTCCTTCTTTCCGCGAACAATTGCAGAATGGAAGTAGCTTTCCGATAAGATAGTGTCTGCACCCAATTTTTCATCTGCCATGGAGAAGTTCACATGAATGACTTTCAGAGAATCCTTCGAGAGTCCTGTTTTCTGCATTGTGTAAAAACATTTTGGGATATATTATGCTTGGATTTGTACGTGTGGTCTTCGTGCTCAATCACGTTGATTGTATTATTAGTACTATGATTGATCTCATGCTGATTTTTGCTACGTCCTATTTTAGACCCATTGTTTCTAATTAACCTCCCTACGATAATTCCCAACTCGGGCGCTCTGCATTATCGTAGGGTTCTAACTACCCGTATATCATACTTTCGCCAATTCATTTTCACAAATCGCTTCCCCATACTGGTCATTTGCGAACCAAATACAACTCACCACCGAACCAACTCACCTCAGACTGTCCGGTTATGAATCTTTCGTCTCGTCCACATGCGGTGCGAGCACGAAAGTGATCATCTACATCCGCACGGACTTAACATATGTCGCTAACGCGATAGAGCCTCATGACGACAACCAATATGTCTGCCTAAATGTCCAAAAGAAGAATGTGTCATTTACACTAATTGGAGCCTACATATCCCCAGCGGGTCACTTTGACGGCGAACGACTTAAGAAAATATTACTAAGGAACAATGGCCCCTGGGTTATCACAGGTGACTTCAACGTGCTACACCAGCTATGAGGAAGCACTAAAATTGACTCCAAAGGCAGGAGCCTTGCCTCCTTTGCTGCCGACCATGATTTGTGCTGTGTGAATGACGGCAGCCCTAGATTTCTGCGAGGCACGACCTACAGTAGCTGCTTGGACTTGACTTTGGTGTCACTGCGCTTTGCCTCGAGCGTCCAATGGTTTACAGACATAGAAACACATGGAAGCGACCCTATTCCAACATACATAAAGATTAGAGGAGTTGAGCAACGCTCCACTACGGTGTTTCGTGCAGTTGATTGGACAAAATTTAAGAAGGATATGGATGACACATGTCGGGAAGGCCTCTCACACACTATCGAAGAAGCAATCGCAGAGGCATTGAAAACGTCCATCTGCTCGCTTACAAGGTCAACAAGACGAACAGATTTGGACATGGAACTGGATAGGCTGCGTGCGGCACGCCGACAGGTGGAGAGGAGGTATCGACGCACGAAGTCCGTCTTGGATCTGAGGGCTTCACGACGCATACAAAAGGAAGTCCAGCGTCGCATGGATAAACTGGAAGATAAGCGATGGAAAACATTCTGTCAGTCGCTTGATCCCCGAAAATCGCTCTCGCACATATGGAGAACGGTTAGGGGTCTTCGCTCATCTCCGCATCAAAGGAAGCCCTTCGCTGCTCTGGCCAACTACCAACTCCGCTCGGAACTTCAAGTGGCTCAAGAGTTCTGTGCACGGGTTGCTGGGTCCGTGGCCATCATTACTGACACAGCATTGAATGACATCCCTGAGGCACGTGTACCTGAAATGAACGTGTTATTTTCACTCGAAGAGCTCGACGCTGCGTTGGCGACCTGCAGGCGTTCTTCGCCACCAGGACCTGATGACATCACGTATGCTGCCCTATGCCACCTTGGACAAGACGCACGTGATGAGCTTCTCAGCTACTACAATGAGTCTTGGCAGAACGGTGCCGTTCCTAAACAATGGAAATCGAGCCGCTTGATCCCCATTCTGAAACCTGGAAAGTCACCGCTTGAGATGTCATCATATCGTCCGATTGCGCTTTCGAGCTGCGTCGGCAAAGTGACGGAAAGAATGATTCTTGCCCGATTGGAACGGTACCTAGAACGATTCAACATCTATCCGAACGCCATGACAGGCTATCGTCGAGGTCGCACGTCCGTCGACAACGTCATTGACATCGTAACATGGGTCCAAAATCAAAAAAGCCTCAAGCGCCTGTCTGCGGCACTTTTTCTGGATATAAAAGGAGCATACGACAACGTCGCCCATGAGGCCATACTAAACTCACTTGAGGCTGTTGGAGTTGGTGGCCGGATGTATCAATGGATTCGGGACTATTTGACTGAAAGGCGTTTTTTTCTTACCGACCGAAGACGGCCCAACTTCAGACCATTACATCTGTCGTGGTGTGCCGCAGGGTGGAGTGTTGAGCCCTATTTTGTTCAACCTCGTCCTGGTAGGACTAGCGGATTACCTACCGCAGACAGTACATGTCTCAATATACGCCGACGACATTTGCATCTGGGCCTCTGCGGTGACTCGCCCTCAGCTAGGAGCCAGGCTTCAGTGGGCGGCAACCATGACGGCTTCTTATCTCCGAGAACAAGGCTTCAGTGTGTCTACTGAAAAGTGCGCATTACTTGGTTTTACGCGGAAACAAATGTCATCGTATCCTGTGACCATCAATGGTCAAGCTGTATTCTATGTTAGGACGCATCGCTTTCTGGGCGTCATCATTGACCGCAACCTCTCGTGGAGCCCTCACTGCGTCTATCTGAAGAAGAAGCTAGTCGCCATTGCTCAGGTCTTCAAATTTCTATGCGGGAAAAACTGGGGTACACCAGTTCATTCTATGTTGCAGCTGTACAGGGTTTTGTTTCTCGGACTCCTACGTTACAGCCTACCAGTGTTGTCAAATGCATGCAAGATGAACTTTCGCGCCTTGGACAGCATACAAGGTCAAGCCCTACGCACGTGTTTGGGGCTGCCTCGGTGCACTTCAACAGCAGCAACAATTGCCATCGCAGGAGACCATCCAATCCAGACACATGTAGCTGTCGACTCTCTCAGAGCGAACATTCGCCATCTGTCAAGGATCCCCGACCCCCATTTGGCCTCCCTACCAGCCGAGAGACCTCAAGCGACCTTTTCACGAGTGATTAACGCTCATCAAGAGTACATACCAGCATCTTTTACACCGGCGGCAAAGCCTTCCTCTCACCTGTGGTGCCTGCGACAGCCTCAAGTGAATTTTGCTATTCCTGGAATTACAAAAAGTCCTATCATCCATCGCCGGCTCTGAAGCAACTTACACTCCTATTACTGCACCAGACGTATCATGACCGCATACATATATATACCGAAGGTTCGACCTCACCTACCAGCTCAACTGCCGCATTCGTCGTTCCAGCCAAGAACGTTACAGTTAAATTCAAATTGTTGCACACGACTACATCTACATCGGCAGAACTTGCAGCTCTCCATGCCGCTATGATGTACATCACCGAAGAGCCAACAGAGAAATGGGTCGTATTTTGTGACTCCAAGGCAGCTCTTCATAGCATCAAGTCCGCATTACGTCACAGAACTTACGAGCAAATGACATCTGAAATCAGGGAACTGCACCACCTTGCTCTGTAAACAGGACACCACATTATATTTCAGTGGATTCCTGCTCACTGTGGCATCGTCGGCAACAACCTAGCTGACAAGGCTGCCCGGTGTGCCCACGAAGATACCCAGACGCGTTCAATACCTTTGGCGAGGTCGGACGCTGCCAGAAAACTTCGCCTACTATCGCGCAAGAAGTCCCAAGATCTCTGGATTTCAAGTGGCTTCAACTGCAGATTACGTAAACTGGACCCCACGCTACGGCTACAACTTCCATCTAGCCTTTCCCGCAGCGAAGCAACCTTGTTGTATCGCTTCTGGTTGGGAGTGGCGTTCACGAACGCATACTCCTACCGTATGGGAATGGCCGAGAGCCCGATGTGCGACTCCTGTGGGTGCGAGGAGACCATCGAGCACCTATTGTGTACCTGCCCTCGCTACAATGTCCAACGCCTCTCTCTGCGAGCAACTTTACGCAGACTAGACTCGAGACCGTTCACCAAGTCAAAGATACTCGGACCGTGGCCACAACCGTCACTGGCTCGAAAAGCGATTCGTGCACTAGTGCGGTACTTGAAGTGCACGGGCTTAAGAGACCGCTTATAGTGTCATTGTGTACGCTGTCCCTCCCACACGTACTCAGTACTTACTCTCTCCCTTTCTTCCTTTTTCTATTCCCCTTTCCCCACCCCCAGTGTAGGGTAGCAAACCGGATGCTGTTCTGGTTGACCTCCCTGCCTTTCCTACCCTTGCTTTCTCTCTCTCTCTCTCTCTCGGGCGCTCTGGTTATTTGTTATAAATGTAATAAATAAAATACAACAATCACTATTTTAAGTAGACGAAACAGCATCAAAGTGGAAGCGTGCATACTGCACTGGCACGACAGAGAGAGAGAAAAGCGATGTCGTACGAGACAGCCCGGGAGATAAACAAGGCTGAGCCCTGTGAGGTGCCCTGCCCTGAGGAAAGGGGACTGGCGACTAAAGGATGAGAAGCAAGAGAGCTCACACTTTGCCCTGTGTACACGCAGTGAGGCGTTCATAGTGAGTCACAAGCAGTCATTGGGGCTGGTGCGCTTCAAGAACTGTATTAGCACTGTCTTTGCTTTATAAATAGCAGAAGTATGCGACCAGGGCCCTAAAATCTTCTCTTCTGTGAAAGGTCTGTCTGCTAAGTCCCTAAAGCTGTGCGATGGGCAATACTCTCATATTTTTATTTTGGTTAATTGCACAGGAGGCGTTTGTCGTATTTTCTTGTGCCAAATATGGTGCAAGTGCCAAAGAAGGTGATTTCAATAAGGAAAGATTAGGCGTTCGCGAGAGAAACTTCTAATCGCAGGCGTCTCAGTAACAGTAACAGTAAAACAGATAAAAGCTGCAATTTTATGTATTGGTCCATGGTGTATAGGCACCTTTTGTTGAACTGCGGTGTATTTTGATTTTTTACAATGATAATATGAGAAAGACCAATGAGTTGCCGCGCTGTATCCGTTCTCGACAATGGACACAGTCCAAAATGTTGTTGAACAAGTACATCTCGAAAAATGGGTTTAAACGCACGCCGCATCACTACGTCTTAAACGACGCTGTAATTGTGCTTATTAAATTTTGGGTTTTATTAATGGTCTGTCTGATGGTACGACTAAAGCAGTATCAAGAAGTAGCGTCAAGAAAGAAATTATCTGAGCCACAAAGAAAAAGATACGACAAAGATGCACCACGCCTCTTCGCGAACAAAAACTACAGGTGACTGCAGTAGTGGTCAGTGGAGCTAACTGTACGCGGTAAGTGTTGCGCATACTTATTTTCATCGGTGAATTTTCGTATTGCATTTCGGACTTGCACATCTCCGTAATTGTGAAATGCCGCAGCACAAACGGCTTTCCACCAACAACGTAGCCGAGTGGTTGCGAAACGTATTTTCAGTATTGCTCTATTTGGGATAAGGACACGTTTTCTGAGCCAGCCTCAAGGGACACTGAATCGAATGCGTGTTTTAGCTGTGAAAAAGAACTTCACAGCCATGCAAGTAGATGCGACAGTTGTTATAGCAGGGAAGAGCGGGTCCGTCTGGGCGAGTAGCGCCGAAATCGCCCGCTACACAACAACACACGCAGGATTTTGTGGAGGCGAGAGAAACATATATTTAGGTGGTCAGCGTACCTATGCCGGACGTATCCTAACGGGAAATATGAAAACATCGGGAGTAATTACTTAGAAGCACTGCCGGATCCGTCTAACGTACGTGTAAATAATGTTGGAGGTAGGCGTTGAATGAACTTTTAGCGACAACCCTATTGAAAATGGGCAGTCGGAGAAACTGATTTTCCAAATGGTTGTTGCAGTAATTAGACAGCCGTGATGCTCACGTGTATTACTTGGAATATTCGTAAAGCTTGTAAAGTCACTGAAGGCTTAACCTGCTGGATGATCGATAAATTTGGAAATATCATTGATTATACGTTCGGTAAATGCTATACATTAAAATTGCCCATTTCTTACAGAACAATGATTTAGTCGCATATTATAGTAACACGAAAAAAATAATAAACGCCCGTGAGACACTAAATAATGTCACGAAATACGGCGAGACTCAGGAGGCGCCCAACAATACGGTATTTTATCTCTTTACCTGGTTCGTATGAAACATTTTATCTCCATCCCTTTCGACGCGTGTTTCCCTTCTATTTATTTATTATTTATTTATACAAATATTTACCGGCTCGTTTAAATTATTAGAATTGTTTTGCTTTTTATGCAGTCCGACGAGCTAAACTGATATGGTTGGAAGTAGGTACCGAGTTGGAAAGGTTCTGGGAATCGACGCAAATCTTTATCTAAGAGCAAGCATTAGCAACATACCAAACGTCTCAAGCCGTTCCTTCCTCTCAGTAAAAAGTAAATTCGAGCACGCAGGAAGGTGAGAAACAGCATTAAATGAATCTGCAGTATTACTGTTTTCTATATGATAGAAGCCTCGAAAGCTCACTGCGCCTCTCTCTCCCATGGTTATACTTGTGGTTTATTTAGTATGACGCGGCCTCTTCTACGTGACAAACAGTTCTGTGAAACGTACTGGGTGTTAGGCCCGCATAGCCGGAGTTTCTGCTGCCATTTAGGCGGACCGAGAATCTAGCGCGATGTGCACACGCGTGAGATGTAGATCAACAATATCGACAAAATTTGGAAAATTCGCTCGAAGAGATGACAATGAAGTATCTAGCACATAAGTTCGCGAACAAATCAGCGTCGCTACCTCATCATGAAATCTGGAGGACTCGCTCTGTACAGCAGTACTCGACTTCAGAACGACTGCTTCAAAGAGCACGCACATAAAATGCATTAGGTTTGTTATAAGCCTTCATTCTTAGCATACTTTTTACGCAAGGGTATGTATGCTAGAAACAACACAAAAAGTCTGATCAATATCCTTTGCTGACGGCCACTGCAGTCTCCTCCTTCGTAATTGTTTTTCATATAATAATGTAATATTACAACGGCGCTTACATATTTCTCTACAGCCGCTTAGCATAAGACAGCGCATTGCCCTCACGAAGAATTCATTTGGTGCGGTACACTTTTAATTAGGCAAATTTGCACAGCTTTCGTCGTCTTGGTCATAACACGGCTGGAGAAACAATTTCCACCGCAGTGCACACGTTTCATGTGCTTTTAGGCTGACATTTTGCCCGTAATTGACTCTTGCTTAAGTAATTGATATTGTCACGTGGTGGTGACGTTGAAGACCCCAGTAGCAATACTGTGAACGACAAAATTAACTTTTTATTGGGCGAACCTGTGCCCACAAAACACGCTACACTTATAGCACAATGATAGCGGCGAACACGGTCGGCGATCGTCGAAAATCTGATCAGCGGGTCAAGCACGTCGGCTTTTATACAGCAGTCATCGAACGTTTCAGACTAATCGTTGGGACCCGCGTGCCTTCCACAAAGTTTTATACCATTCGCGTCAGGCGATGAAATCAGATAACACAAGGTTCGGCGACAACAGACAGCGGATAGAAGCATCGATAACTTTCCAGAAACTTCGGATACATGCAGGCGCGTTCCGCGCTGTGCGATAACATTTGTTAGGCAGTGAAACGTGTCGCCCGATAAAGACAAGTACACGTGTCAATATTTTCATAGCGAACAAAGAACCAGGAAGAGCTATTTCTTCACCGGAGAAATCTTACTCCTTAGTAAAACTCTGTACTCAGAGTTCAGCAATCAGCCACTTTGTAGTAAAGTTACCCTAGAATAATAAAAATAAAATAAGGCTACCTTTAATAAAACGCCTGTGGGACAATAGGTAGTTCCTGCAAGAGGCGGCTGCTTATCAACATTCTAAAGCGTTAGCGCACGTCCGAAACAAGTTCCTTAATTTGCCGCCATAAGAAATATAATAATATTTGGGGTTTTACGTGCCAAAACCACTTTCTGATTATGAGGCAGGCCGTAGTGGAGGACTCCGGAAATTTTGACCACCTGGGGTTCTTTAACGTGCACCTAAATCTAAGCACACGGGTGTTTTCGGATATCGCCCCCATCGAAATGCGGCCGCCGTGGCCGGGATTCGATCCCGCGACCTCGTGCTCAGCAGCCCAACACCATAGCCACTGAGCAACCACGGCGGGTGCCATAAGAAAGCGTAAGGCCTCGTGAATAGAATCATTTATCGAAGAATATGGCTGATAATTTGTTTCCTAAAACTAACTTGCAAATACAAGGAAATTCATGAGCTTCTGCCAGACTATAGTAAATATTTACAGAGCAACAACCACAAAAAACACTATTAAAAAATCACCGTCAGTGTTTCTTCTTAAGGGTGGAACAGCTTTGATCTGTCTAGTTGTCACGGTTTTGATTACATTTCTCTTGTTGGTATGAATGCTTGGAGCGTGTTCATTATGACATTCCACAATTACTTGGAGGTATTTTACTATCCAATTCATGCTTTGCAGGCCTCCAAACGAGGGAAACCCCAAGAGATTGTTCGACTACATTGGTAATTCCACTAACAATAAACTTGGTGTCTCAGGTGGGCGCAAAAGAATTTCTCACTTTTATTACTTCATATGCGTTACGTACAAGGTTTCATATATTACCAACTTGTCCCTTAGGTCCTCGTTAAACGACATGCTTCCGCCATATTGAATAAACTTCGTATTTCCCAGGTGGTTTACTAAGGGCGACGCGTGCAAATTTCACTGAATACGTAAAAAGCGTAAGCATTTCTAGGATGCTTATGACTGTTGAGTGGTCATGAGCCGCCATGCTTTTCTTTAAGGGACGGCTTGAAGAATGCTAAAGTGTTCACAACGGCTCAAGAATCAGCGAGGATGGCGACCGTGTAGCGGCGTGCCGAGCGTCTTATGTACTGCATGCCTCCGCACATTAACGTTGGCGCTGCAGGGACACCGAAAACTAACAGAACGAGAAACGCAAGAAACAATCAGTATAGAAGAAAGCGAAACTTCGGTGCAAGATGGTGGTATAAAATTGCGCTATATACACAAATATGGAGAGGAATTTACAATCTAGAGGTAAGCCAGTACGGCCCAGGTGGCAACCCCCATGCAGCCAGGCGTTGACAGTGTTGTCTACCACGTGCCGGACAACGCTGGTCCTGCTCGTCACGACCACAGTAAAGGTAGTGATACAACCTAAACGCTATTCTGAAGCCAAAGTATACCGTGACACTATCAGTGCCCGACTTGGCTACAGAAGTCGAGAAAGTGTTTTTCATTGCTTGATCGCTTAAGCTGGGACAATGAGAAACACGCAAAGGGCGATGTTCTCCGGCGAAAATGCCTTAACCACCTGCGATGTCGGTAATGTTCACAGCAATCCGCATTCAAGAAATTACATAAAAAAGCGAAACATATCGCGAGTACAACGCAGTGCACACAAATCCGGAATCTAATTTGACTTCATTGTTTATTGAAGTCTGTTGGAGGAATGTTTAGGTAGGATAATACAAACCCTTTGTGCAGCGTGGAGACGCGTAAAAAAATACACCGTCCCACCTCACAAAACTTATCTAAACATGCATGATCACTCAGACATCTGCCCCGACAAGAAACATATTTGAATACTGAAGGTAACCGCCGTATCTATTATGCACAAGGAGACAAAGCTTGGAGCAATCTGTACGTTTCGATTCATTGAAATGAATCCAGGAGAAAAGATAGAGCACAACAAGACAGTAAGTGCACGTTGTGTGCGCTTTCTGTATATGCTTATCTGGAAGAACGCTTTTTCCGCGTCTACTGTAATTCTAACGGCGTGGTTTAGAAAACTAATTATCAATGTCAGTAGATCTGGATTTAATATTTCTCCTGCTTGAATGTTTTCAACGAAATCTTCTATTTTGCTGTAGCCCGAGCTGAACGATAGGGACAAAAGCAGGGCACATTTGTCACACACAGCGCTAACTTTATGCAATATACTTATTTTCAGTTCTCGCCACTATGTATACCTGGACATAAATCTGTTGTTGAAAGGTAACGCTGTGTGTGTGATAAATGTACATTCCTGTTGTACCTGTCATTCAGCTTTCGCTACAACAAAATAGAAGATACCGTACCAACAGGCCCCTTAGCTACCCTCATTCATTTCAACAAAAGTGTTTCTTCGTGTCGATGAAGAGAAGCGTCAAATACTATCGCAACTTCTGGCTACTCATTTCGAATGACTGCATAATGCAGCATATAGTTTCTCAAGTGTTCGGATTCTTCTGAAGTTGCCTGATCTCCCACTACAGACATTAAATATTCTTGCATTCCTAGATGTACTTTTCTCCCAGTACTGAATCTTTCTGCATTGCTCGAGTTATGTCTATCAATCTTCTGAATATTACTTCATTGTTATTTTCTACGTTAACAGAACGATTGCATGCGAGTCTGACTATAAGATGGTAATGATGTAGCGACATAGTTTACTGTGCTTGCTTCATTTTCTGCTGTGTTATGAAATGGTTTTTCAGTTCCGAAAACGTTTTCATGGCGTCAGTTATCTCATCAGTTTATTCTGCTTTTTGAAGAGCCATGGCGGATTTTGTGCTTCGTGCTTGTGATTATACAAAAGATGGCCTATGGAGAATGCAGCTAAGTATGTTTTCTAACAGCACGGTACGTTCGTTAAGGTCTTTTAACACGTCCGGTTACCGCTTAATAGTAAAAAAAATGTGACCCTACCACTAAGCATAGCTCCCGCGCTATATGTATTCATTGTTCTCATCCAAAAGAATTAACACGATCCTCTTCATATCTGATTTTCACTTTTTGTTTGATCGAGAAGTGGGGCTCTTGATATCAGGTCTATTTTATTACCATACATTTCCATAATTTCACCATATAGTCTCCTTCAAACAACTGCGAGTACATTCGCGTAAATTTCAATCGCTTTTCCTCCGAAGGGCCTCACAATCAGCCTCTTTCTGCGCGGGGACTGACAACTTATCTCTGTGCCGAAGGGTGGCGAATTCATGATTGTTGGCTTACGCTGGCCAATAAAATTGCATTCTCTCAATAATATTCGTCCACTGTCCATGTTGCAGCTGTTTAAAGTAGAACACAACCATTTTTTTCTATCGAAGCGGATTTATGACTGAGCTTTGAGAACCAGACTCCTGGTCGCGAAGTTTAATCTATCAACACATTTTATCAAGCTCTTTTTTCACTGCCGTCGAAGGAATACCGCAACTACCTTTACCTTACACGTTCTTGCAAAAATTGATACAATGTGCTTAGTATTAACTCTGCACTGGGTATCTCTGTTTTTTTCTGCTGCCAACTGTTCAATACTGCCTCGCGTGTAATGAGATATTTTGCCGTGCAATTGATATTTAATTTACGTTTCTTTCGGCGAGGAAAGCTTTGAGATTAGCATAATTATAGAAGCATTGAAATATATTTTCCCTCGGAGCGCTTCCAATATGTTAGCGAGAAGTTGTACCTTCTGACAATATTCTCGCAACTCTTTAACGTCTTTTCGATTACTGAATCTAACTTGATCAATGCATTCGTGTGGGTTTTTAGATTTCTTTCAGTAGCGAATTCTTTCTTCAAAGTTTTCACGGCTGTCTGGTAATTCCCGTTGGAGTACTGTAGCTTTTCAATAAGTGCTGCTGCCCTCCCGTCAAGGATGCTGAATTAGTAGTGAAATTCTTGCCTCTCTGTTCCAATCTGTTGAATATAAACTGTGCTTCCAAGTCATTCCAAAGACCCTTCCCACGTCCACTTGTTACCGTAAAACCTCACCATCTCTAGTTTCCGTAGCTTTAGATAACTTTCACATGCAGGAGACTGATTAACTGACGTGATCTGTTCACTTTCTTTTGCGGCATTATCTTGAGCAGCCGTCCTTACTATTAAATTCTTCTTGTTGGGTTATAGCTTTGAATTATTTTAAATTATCTTAATGCCACATTTCACTACTTTTTTACATTCGTCGGTCACGCTTTTTCTCTGGGACAGATGACTCCATCTGTGTATTTGCAGCTTTCAAAGTTTCTGTTATGCCTTTGATTTTCCTAAGGTTTATAGAGAATTTCTATAGTCTCCTTCCCTCATTTCTTTTTTGGCCTCTGTTATTAGGTTCGTTATCTGCATCCTCAATGTTGCCCTCTTCAGCGAAACGACGTTTCGGCTCATGCTCAACAGGAAGCTGCACATTCACGCTGCACTGACGGCATCTATTCTTCGTTGTGCGGTTTGTGTCGGCTCCATGGCATCCTCTCGCAGTGGGAATTCGCACGTCTGCTTCCCCGTTTGGCTTTACTGTTCTACTCTAGGTTTGCGGGTCAGCCCTTGCCACGGCACTTTGTCGTGAGCGAAGAAATCTGGTATTCGTGATGGTCAGAACCGTTTACTCTGGCGATCAGAACATATAGCTGTTCCGATGAAGGCTCTTCTTCTCTCAGTCTTTTCCTGCTTCCTGCTATTCCTACATTGTGTAAGTAGCGTCTTTTATGGGTTTCTTCGCATGCACTAACATCAAATACTCAAACAATAATCTGCGTGTGTTCCGGCAGTACTTTAAAATTAAATTATGTGGTTTTACGTGCCAGAACCACTTCCTGATTATGAGGCACGCCGTAGTGGAGGGCTCCGGAAATTTCGACCACCTGTGGTTCTTTAACGTGCACCTAAATCAAAGTACACGGGTGTTTTCGAATTTCGCCCCCATCGAAATGCAGCCGCCGTGGCTGGGATTCGATCCGGCGACCTCGTGCTCAGCAGCCAAACACCATAGCCACTGAGCAACCACGGCGGTTTTCCGGCAGTGCTTTCACAGTAACCTACGACTTGACAATACTTCGTTTAAACCGAGAGGCTAAGATTTCGAACTGCAACGGGGAGGGCCGGGCTGCGCCTGTAATGTTTGGACCTGGTCCGGATATCGACCAGGTTTCTAATAACTGGGTCGAGCGCGGGTGGGTGAACGCGTAACATTTTCTCGCTCGCACCGAGCCAGCGCCTAAAAGAAACGGCTTGTCGGGTGCTTTAGTTTGTATACCGGTACCTTGTAGACATGCGTTCAGTATTTAAAGGTGTGCATTTGAAACGTACAACAAATCGCCAATGAACAAGGATAATAGCTGGAAATGCAATCCCGTAAATATATTTTCTACTGTCCGTCCCTGTTTGTTTGCGTTGTGTTACACGTTCAAAATTATTCCTTACAATCCGGTCGAGTGCGCTGAAATTTCATGCGCTTTCCTCCGGCTCATATTTTGCCCTCTCCGTACCAAAGTGCGGGGAACACTGCCCCAGCGACAGGCCTCTTGACGTCCACCGGGCCTTGATCCAACGTACCAGTGATCTTGCGTAGATTGTCATATGGACTATAGACGAGGGGACCCTGCCACTCTTTCCCTTCTTGTAGGCGCAATGAAACGTTTTTCTCTCTATCTCCACAACTGTTTCAACTCCTCTTCTTGCTTCAGATAGGACGGAAGCAATACTGGAAGCTCCTCTAATGCAAGTGAAAGCGTTTCGCATCTCTTCATCTTACCTTGGAAGCAGAGTACGGCCATTTTTATCGGCAATCCTAATGAGATTCGTTCTTGACATTCGGTTAAGCGTCTACATTGCGATGCACAAGTGATTTGTCGTCTCAGTGGCTTCGGAAGGGCTGTCTTAGCCCAGCATATGACCATTTCGTTTCTTGCCAACTCGCTCCTTGCAACGACTGAAACCCTCATAGCTGTACACAAAGACGTGAGCACGTCAAAATGCTTCAGTTTTGTAAACACAGTAGGCCGTAAAAAGAACAGGACACAAAAGCACATGCGTAATCATTACCCGCAGGATGACCACTAATAAAGAACATTTCAACACGTTACATGGTTGACAAAAGATAAATACCAAACCATTTACCTTGTGTAAAGCTTCTCTTTAGATGGTAGTTCGTACTATCGAGCAGGAGTACTGCTTCCTTTGCTCCTCGATGATGCAATAGACGAGGCCGTGGTTATCACTGAGACATGCATATGTTCAAACGCTCACACAACAACAAAGCTTACTGGCAAGTTGAGGCAACAGTGAAGACGGATATTCCACTATTAGGTACCACTTAATAAGTCGCCGACCGTAGCCATCGTTCTTCGGGATTTTGACGTGAACTGACGCGTCTCCGTAGGGACATCACAGTAATCACCATCCGTTGGCCGGATAGTAGGGGTATGAGCTTGTTTGGTCGCCATCATGTGCATGGGATGCAAGACACATAACGCAAGGCAATAGAAAAAGCTAATGAAACGTACAGATCAATATCGAGGACAATTTAAGTGCTATGTGGGCTACAAAAACTGCGTAGAATAGAAGAGCACAGATGGCAAAATACTAAGCACACGCTCGCTTCTTGTGTCATGGTTTCTCTCCTTTAAGATTAGACGGTTCCAGAGTTGTACGTGCACAAACTATGACTTCACTGTAAGGCCTGCCCTACTAGTTTTCCTAAAAATCGACGCCCATTTCGATAAGGTAGGGTAATTTAACATGCACGTAAGCTTAAGTACGTGAGTGCGTTTGCCTTTTGCCTCCATCGAAACGTGACCGCTCCGAACGGAACCGAGTTCGCGACTACGGGTTCAGCAACGAAACACCTCAAGCAGTGATCTACCGCGCCGGGTTCTTTCTGCTACGGGGATATTTCTTTCTTGAAGTGTTTCAAATGTCTGCGGCACCAATGTGCAGAAAACACTATATACGCCTGCGTATGAACTCTGTAATAGGTCGTTTTTTACCTAGAATAATAGGCGCAATATATTACGTTATTGTGTATAGTATTTACAGATAATAATAGTCTGGTAATGGTAAGTGATAAACACTGGTAATGTTCCGGTAGCAGAGGCGTTAATTCTTAGAAAAAAAAGTAAAATATTCCATTGTTATACAGTGCCTATACACTACTGAGTAATGTTGTTGAAGACGTTAAAAGAAATATATAAAATCAATATAATCCATCATTTCCGGATTGATGCTTTTCGTCTAGCCTCTTATTGGGAAAGATTATACTTACAACAGGGCTCTTATTCTAGACAGATGTTAAGTTTCTCACACAATGATCTAGTGAGTTATATCGCTCTATAACCTCAGAAATGCGGCAGGCGAAAGAACTATCTATAAAAAACTTGATTGTTGCCTTAGTAAACGTTGATGCTGTTTGGCTGTTCAATTTTACACTAAACTGCCTGCCGCTGCACTGCTAAGCGTAGGCAACTACTCAGAAATGGTCCTCACTAAAGTTCCTTCTGTTGCAGAGGTCGCCACAAACGGCACATTTTGCAGCAGTGATACAAGCGCTGCATTCATAAGACATCATTACAGTGACTTGAATTATTGGAGCACCGCAAAAGCGACACTTTTTCTGTGAGCAAAACAAGTAGAATTACCTTTTTTCGCACATTTTTGCAAGACCCAAGTAAAGAACACTTGCGGCCTAACACAAGACACAGTTTATCTATTTTAACCACTCCGCCAGAAGTTTTAAGTCTAATTCACGTTCACGTATGGAAAAATCAGAACAGATTTCTTAAACCCCATCAATGGAAATAAAGATAGAGAGAAAGGTTAATTTACAGAATTCTTAGTGGTTACGGCATTCACTATTGCGTAAAGAATGTTTTTAATTTCTAGTAAAAGTAGATTCTATGAACGCCCGCATTCCCTGAAAAAAGAATTTGCCGGTATGTTCCATGGATGTTCCTTTGTGCGAAACACCTTAACTTTTAATTAGTGAGCGTTATTCGACAATAAATAAAATCGTTTAATTTAGAGGTACACATGACGACTGCACTATATCTCACGTGCCCTAAACCATGAATATACATTTCTGCCTGGCAGATTTGGCTCGCCAGACTTTATAATTTTATATCAAAAAGATATGAGGAAGATGAACGAGACTTTCTCGTAAGTAACATTCGTTTGTTCTGAAATATTTCTAGAACTTCTTAAGAGCGGATGTTCCACGGTGCTACTTGCATGCATTTATTTCCAGTACGGCAAATAGATTTTTGTAGAAGCAGGACATAATTTTATTCAAAGCTACATGGCATGTAAAGTCAAAAATCCTACACCGACGCTGGTGTAACTAAATATTTACTAGAACGAGTGAGGTTATCTTAGTGAGCTTTCATTAGTGAGGTTATCTTATGACGAATTGTACACCACCGGTACAATGGTCAAAATTACTGTTTGCCTTCGCAACAAAGAATGAGAGTGGCTGCTTGAGGATCAAAGTCCCTGTCCTAGCTCAGCAATACCTAAGCAGAATGCATGCTAACCACAGGGCTTGAAAGGGGCGCTCGAATGTAAAGCAGCTATCAACTGTTACGCCAGTACCCTAGCTAGGCCGAGTGAAGGACGTCCTCTCGAAGCGTTGCCGTCTTATTATCGCAGGAGCGCATGGAGTCGTAGATTGATGTCCAAAAAGTCTAGTAGTTTAAGTCTTCCTGATTTATCAACACTTTAGTCACTCAGCGTGTATTTTTTCAGTGTGATGGCACTTAGAAAGTGGAGTCTTCCTATTTTGTGGTACAATGCTGTATTCGCTTTTAGCGTCACATTACTTGGTGTTACTCTCCCATTCAAGAGACACCAGAAATTGCCCCTTGCAAAGAATGCCTAAAATAAAGAACTTGAAACGCAAAAGCTGACTAAAGCATAAAGCAAATTGCAGAATATGCCAATAATAAAAAACTCTAATGTTAGGTTTAGTGCCATTAAAACAGCTTTCTCCTCTTCACAGCTCGACAGGCTCCTGAGCATGCTCCGCTATGCAATATTGCAATGCAATTATAAAATAACAGAACGGGAAAACACAACGAAAGAAGCAAGTATTGTGAAGAGGCGGGTAAACAACCATTTAAGTTTACTGCTTGCACCCTGTGAGAATGCGTACAGCATCGCAGTTTTTATAACACTTGTTCAGACAGAAATCCTTCCTAGAATGCACGGGGCTTGTGATGATTAATTCATCGATTCGCCTGCTGTCTTCGAATATGCATTAGAAAAGGCACCGACGAATTTGCTCTGACACAATAATGTGGCGGTTTCGCCCGACGGGCGAAGCATCGATCGCGATGGCAAATCAGTAGACAGCTATACGAAATACGGCTAGTAATATTATCGCCCCTGTAAACTTAACATTCGCATACCGCCAAACATAACAAGCACGGTGGCATGCGTACACAGGTAGAAATAAGAAAATCTGTCTAGCACTGCCGAAACTTGCTTTAAAAACGCTGGATTGAGGAAGGGTGGCCGCGAGGTAATTGACCTTTGCGATGCCTCTGGCTTCGGCGCGAACTAAGCGACGAAAACAGCGCATACGAAGCACTCGGCGCGCTTTGTACACATCCCAGATCGCTTTCAAGATAAGGCGCCCGCCAGTACTCGCCGAACGCAGCAGCCACCGGAGTAGAATGACAACCTCCCCCCCCCCGTGCACCCCCTCGCCCGCGATGGAAGCTGCCACGCTTGGCTCATGAACAGGGCTCAATCTTGCCCGCGCAAGATTGAGCCCTGTTCGTCGGGTGACGCTAGCAAGTTTCACTCGCACATATAGCATACAGCGCGCGGCAGCAATGTTATCGTTGTTGGACCTTACGCAGATCTTTACGGCGACGGTGACGATGATGGTAGAAAAGTGTCTGGAGTGTTCATATAACTGCTGTCGCCATAAAAAGGCAATAGGCTCAGTTTGGTATTCTCCAGAAAGTGCGTTCTTGCGGGGTGCTAGCTTTTCACGCAGAAAGTAATGCTAACGGAAATACAACAGCTATGCCAACAAACTGCTCTTTTTTTGACAGAGCAGTATATGCCAGTGTCTCTGTCGAAGGAAAATTATATTGCAATGCGAAAATTGAAAGTACTTGCCGTTTTTCTATACATTAACATCACGGTCATTCACAGTGTCTCTAGTGGCAGAAAAGATCGCCTTTCCTGAAAACTAGTGCACTATCCAAGTGCGCTGAGAATGATAGCGAAATTACGGTCACTCGGTCTGAAACGAGGCCTGAAAACTTTAGCTGCTGCTGTGAAAGTGGCTCAACACGCATCTGCTCACTTTCTTTATTTCACCCTAATTACTCAGAATACCTTTTATTGTGTCCCATTCCCTCAGCGTATACTAACAGGCCGGAGAAAGCTGTAGCAAAGGTGGACCACTCGGTCATCCTGTTAGATTTAAAAATATATATTATTATATATCAAATATGTAAGCTAGCCTAGCGTTTACGACAAACATACGCAAGTATTTCTGAAGACTTCAAGCGAAGCAATACAGTGACTGTATTGTTTGAAGTATGTCATCACCAACCGGGTAGCGTTTTTTTTTCATGTTTTACAAGTATTCTACAAAATACAATTCGCAGGGATCTCTCAATTCCGAATCTACCCTTACAGTAGCAGATATTTTTACATAATTGGGCCGTGCCTTGTGAACGTTCCAGGGATCAATTTTTGTTTCATTTCGCTTCTTCAAAAACAAAAATATTTCCTCTTAAAAGTAACAAAGGGAGTAACATCATCCCGATCACTCTTAAGCTCAAGTAAGGCAGTGTTGTTTAAATGAGGGATTCAATTTATGTGCTATATTCCCTTTAGATTTTGGTGCTAGAGTGAGTGACGTCAAGGTAATTTTACTACAAGTTTTGTTTTGAGTACCAAACTTGTCATGAAATAAAAGAAGCGAGATCGTCATGAGCTAGGCCCTCAGAGGGACTGCCTCCAGGAAACTAGAATGAGAGTAGAACATTTGTGTACCCCAATTTCTATATTCTAAAAACAATAAAGTAGAGTTATAAAACAATTTAACTAAGCAATGGCGTCTTAGTGATGTACGTATCAGTAAAAAAGATATTTCCAACAACATAGCATGTACATTTACTGCAAATTGAATTGTTTTGGCATATTTCGCAGACGCTGCCCCCGCTACAATGAAGACGACAAAGAAGCCACCAGTACGAAAATTCCAGTGCCCCCGGCTTGCTGAAAGATGATGCTTTAAGTGCACTGCCAGCCTTTCTCACCAAAAAATTAAAACTGCAAAATTACCTGCACCGGGGAAGGGCGTATTTGTCATTTCTTTCGAAGTGGATATTTACAATCACATTTATTTTCAGTTAGAAGGCTGGGAAGGGGTTAAACACGATTATGTTAATATTCAATCGAAGCGATATTCTCTTCAAAAACACCATGTGCCAAAAAACGGAACTACCAATAAGGTTTAAAAGGTCACTAAAGAGAAACATCAATAAATTATTCTTTTAAAAAAATCCTATTCAGCTTTTACTACTTTGTTTAATTTTACGACGAATTACGTAGGCGAACGTTCTGTTTTTTGAAACTGTGCTTTTATTTATTGATGACAGGTCAAATATACCAAGAAAAGAATATATAGGTCATGTTCGCTCTTTCTTTCCTAATTTCGAACGAGAGTCGCTGCGCCGGTACGTAAATGTAAAATCTTAGATATGAAATACATTTTTGTGTTTGTGACAAATTGGCTAGCCGAAATTCCCAAAATTGGTCGTGCTAAACCTGTGCCTCATTTTGAAAACTGATAAGTGCATATATAAAGATAAACAATTAGGTAAGTCTTAGCAGCCGCCGTAAAAATGTTTACCGGGCCGGGCTCGTAGGGGAATTTCCGGGAGATGTCGCCATTCGACATTCGTTTTTGTGCCTTCGCTACCTTAGTAATCCTTCTCTTGTCAAAACGGTAACTATTAGGACACTGTACAAGGACAATTTACCTTTACGGATGAAATCATTTTTCTCGGAATTGTTGCTTTTAGGCTGGTACCTTTGATTCTGGCACTTGCGTCTGCATAGCTTCATCACGGTGTTCTCGAACACGAAAACTAGGCGGAACCTGCCAGTTACTCATTTCACAAAATACATGCCCAAATCAGTCGTTGTGTGAAGACCGACACATTTCCTTCGATAATGGTGCAGCCTCTATATATCAGACACAGTTGCGGTGAAATATCTGAAACTTTTATTGATTTAATTTTTTAATCTTATTTTACAATTGAGCAGTTATAGCGATGGGCGATGTCTTTGAAAATGTTTTTCACATTGTCGCCTTTATCTCCGGCAGAATACAGTTATCATGTTATCATGTGTCTTCAACCGAGTCGTCAATGATGTTGCCACGTAGAGATTTGGTGCTTTTAGTTTCTAAATTTTTCATAAAAGCTAGATGAGGTTTAACAAAAGCGATCTAAATTAAGAACTTCCATGTAACTTACCCTACAGTGCCTTAGATCCTGAAAGATACTAAGTAGCACAGTATTTTCTGCAGACAGGAATAAACTCTTGCGCAAGTTTCGTTGGATCGGTAATAATAATAATGAAGGAGTGTCAAAAGGATAAAACGCAACTATAGAACTAGAACTGAAAATCAATCTTAATAATGAAAACCGTTCTCTTCACACTTGCCAACGTTTGAAAATGAATACTAGAAATTTCTTGCCAGTCCAGCTTATTTCATTGCTAACAGAGCTCCACAGGGCGTACTACTTCAGTCGCCGAATAACGGGTGTCTTTCCCCGGATTCCCTAGTTAATAACAAAGGCATTCGCGCTCCGCCGCGGCAACGTAGCCGTGGGTCGGCTACTGGAGGGTCGGTCTGGTGCACCTGCAGAAGGATCATTTCTTTTCTAAGCTCCGCGACATCGTTTTGCTTGACTCTCGGGAGCACAGCTGGACGTTCTACTTTACCCTTCTAAAACCACGTCAGTAGTGCCTGTGGTCGCTTGGATATTCTTACTTTCCTTTCGCGCAGCGAATTTCTTATTCATTTCCTCTTTCATGCATCTGCCTATTTAGCGATTCGTTTCGAGAAACTTCAAAGAAAACGTACATTGAGGGTCCCTGTTCTCTCTCAAATTTATGGAACTCAGCAGTTATTTCACACAAAGGAGCATGTGTTTTAAGCAAAGCGTCATCATGTTCATCTACATTCGAAATAGTATTTTTGCCACTGCTCCCGTTTCATAACCTTTATGCTGGACTTCAAAAGCACACCGAGCGCATCATACACATATTGTGCCTGTCCCATTGCACAGAAGGGCCACTCAAGGGTTATGGCCTCATTTTACACAAATTATTCAATACGCTGCGTATTCTTCAATTGGCTGACGGCTCCATAATTCTCATACGTTACCTTAGAGTACAGTGCCAAATTCTTACCTTCCAAATGTTTCAAGCAAACGTTTTCCACACAAGGCATTAACATGGACTTAAGAGAAGCTGAGACGTGACCCACCGTTGCATCTTGTCATCACACCAAGTCAGCGTTTTCTGGTGGAAAAATTTTTTGCAACATGCGTGCAGCAATCTCAGGTAATCACTACTCAATTGTTTTACTCTTTCATTTTTTTTACTCAAGCACTGGCAGAAACCTTGCTCGAGTCATGGCTGACTGTGGTTAAGCTGGTGGCAATGGTCTCTATCACGCACACTGTTCAGTTTTCATGACAGTTGGTACTAAGAATTATACTTTACAAAGCACGAGACTGTTTTCAGGATAGTACGCGTTGCGCGCGTCTGTCTGATGTTGTGAATGATTCGCTGTTTATCAAGCACTTGAAATGCCTCAGAAGATGTTGAGCTTTCACGAGGTCCCCAGATTCCCATGTAGCAGCACAATTTCTTCTTCGTCCAGTATATTAATACCGTTGAGTGCCAGTTATGAATGCATTTCGGACATTTACAGCACCCTGCTGCAAAGAACAGATGAATAAAATGAACACCTCGAGCAAAAACTTCATCAATGTGGAAACAGGTGTCGCTTTTCCGGCAGTGCACAGCTGAAATAATATTTCGCGCATGTTACGCAAACGCGCCTCTTTCTCTAAAGAATTGTTCAATACTTGTGAAATTTGTGTGACCCGTATCTAGAATTGAGCACGTTTGTGTGTGTCAAGCTAAAACGTTTCTATAATTGATCACGTAATGAAGTGCTTCGCAAGAAGAGTATTCTCGCCATCTACGCGCACACTCTCAGCCAAAAATGGACAAAATGAGCGTAACTGCAGCTTTTGTTCTTCGTGAACAATATTTAGTCCCCAGAAAGGCAAACTGGAAAGAAATGGCTGCCATGTCCAAAATCATAGCACTATGTCCTTAGTATCAGGCTGGTGCCGGGTTCGAAAGGTAGCAACGGAAGACTGCAACGGAAGGGGGCAACAGAGAGAGTGCAAGAGTGGGGTTGAAGATTAATATGCAGAAGACAATGATGAATAGCCATGCATGCGAACAATAGTTCACGATCGCCAGTCAGCCTCTAGAGTCTGTGAACGAGTACGTTTGCATATGTCAATTAATCTCAGGGAACCCTGACCACGTGAAGGAAATTCATACAATAAAAACGGTTTGGATCACATACAGCAGAGATGGTCAGCTCTTGACTTGAAGCTTCGCATTACCATTGAAAAGAAAGGTGTACAATCAGTGCATTTTACTAGTGCTGACATATCAGGTAGAGACTCGGAAGTTGACAAAGAAGCTCGAAAACAAGTTAAGGACCGCGCAAAGGGCAATGTAACGAAGAATGCTAGACATAACATTAAGAGACAAAGAGGGAGTGGTTTGAATCAGAGAGCAAACGAGTGTAGCCGATATTCTTTAAATTAAGAGAAAAAGATGTAGCTGGACAGATGTAGCTGGACAGGTCATGTAATACGCTGGTTAGATAACCGTTGGACCATTAGTGTTATAGAATCGGTATCAAGAGAAGGGATGCGCAGTCAAGGAGCCCAGAAGGCAGGATGGGGTGATAAAATTGGGAAATTCGTGGGCGCTAGTTGGAATCGGTTGGCACAGGACAGGGTAATTGAAAATCGCAGGATAAAACAGGATGATGATGATGAAGATTGCAAGTTTGAATGGCAACGCTTGTTCTCGTCAATCAACCATTGCGCTCTTGCAGAACGCCGCAGACAAATAAGCGCGTGCCCTAACGTCTATTCACAGGCCAGAATTTCGCGTAGGCTGGTATAGGGGAACTGCAAAGATGAGGTTTTGTTCACACGCTGCAGATAAAGTTGCTGTAAGGCCAGCCTTGGTTGCAGTAATACCGATTCGTTGATATCTGTGGATGACGCATGGAGCGCAACTGCACCACTGTTAGTTCTATCTACCAAAATGCGTGTTGTGCTGCTTGCAGGATATAACAAAGGGCCGTGAAAGTGAGCTCCTCTATAATAAAGCAAAACTCAAAAATGCGGCAGTCGATGTAAAAGCTCATGCTAATATAGACCATATAACTTGGGAGCACGTAATCTGACAAGAAGGATTCCTTAAACCCACAGTAATAAGATGCTTCTTGTCAAATCAGCTAGATACAGCACCTATTGTCTAACAATTTGAACTGCCCATGCATGAGCTGTCTTCCGGTCGCTGCTGTGCGTTTCTGCCTGAGTATTGATCTTGCTGTTGTGTGACTGGGTGCTCGCACCTCGTTGGTCATTTCCTTCAGTATTCGAGCTGTGTGGTGATTGCTTAATGCCATGTAATGATAACAGTGTTACGAATATCTAATAATAAATAATAACAGTGCTCCCGAGTATCTTACTTTAGTGCACGAATGAAAAAAGCCGCAGGTTCGCCGGAAAGGCGAAATATCAACTGCGATAACAAATTCATGGACAGCTATACGAAGTAAGGGTAGCAGTTTATTCGGCCGTACAAACTTGCACACATAGGCATACTAACTACATCAACAAACTTGGTGTCACGTGTGCACAAGCAAACATGAGCCCATCTGAATCGATAATTGCGGACACTCGCTGACAAAACGCTGGATTGAGGAAGCATGGCAGAAGCGGCGATCAAATTGACCTTCGCGCTGCCTCTCAAGGCTTTAAAGATAGAGCGGCCTGCGCGGGCGCGCGACGGAGGCCGGCACGCTTCCTCCCCGCTTTCCACCGTCACATGCCCGGAAATGAGCCGCGCTCGCTCGCTCACCCTCGAACGCTTTCACTCGAACATACAGCATACGGCATATGAACGAAACAGGAAATGCGGCATTTAAAAGCCGCTGAACCTGAAGCTAGAACCTAGACTGGAGATGTGAACACACGTCCGTCTAAGCGCGGACCTTACACAGAACGTCGCTATACCTCTTTCAGCAATATTCAAGCGTACAGAGTCATACGCCAAGAGTTGTTTTTGCGCTCACTGAGAAAAGCGCCGCCAAACGTGTTCGTTTTAAAACCTGGTGTTTAAAAACTGCAGCTCATTATGAGCCGGAAGCTCATGCGTAAAAAAATTAGGACATTACCATAGAATTTAAAAAGATGCAAAGGTTTGTAATTTCGTCAAGACAAGTTAAGAATAATGTTAGTCCGCCGTATTCAAAATGTCGTCTACGTATTTAAAGACCTTTAGCACGTGTGTGCCCTTACGGTAGTCGTCAATATTTATATACACTTCCGAAAGACATAGGTCACATAATAAAAGAGCTACGTACGAACCGATACAAAGGCTATTCTTTTCCAAGAGCAATTCATAGCCAGAATAAATAAAAGTTAAACAGCCTTCTGAAACGCTGGTTGACCTCTGTCATCAATATGTGTCGTTGGAGCTGCACAGAGTTCACGGTGCGGTTTAGAAAAAAAAACACGTCTTCTATATCAGTAGAAAACGTGAAGCCAATATTTTTAATGTCCCAAAAAAGGGTGATAAAATCTGAGTTTGGAACAAGGAAATTATCTTTCAATTATAGGTTCTTTACGAACTTTAGCATTAACTCGCTGACCTGAAGTTACCATGTGTCATGCTCAATGGCAATAGCCCTGAAAAATCGTCGGTTTTCTACGTTTTTGCGCTAAACAAAACGGTGAGGGGAATCTTTCTTGCTTTTTCCTGTATATTTTGCTAAGCTATATAGGTCTTTGTCTTGTCAAAACTCCCAATAGTTTTTTTTTCACGTGTGACGCCCGAGTTTTTTCGGTTGCGAAATATTGTTCATGGAGTGACGAGCTTTTGCTTGACAGGCATCTTTAGTCTGGACGACTAAACCGCGTTCCTTGTCGGCTTGCAGCAGAGTGATAAGATATCCTCCTTGAAATTGATTGTCAGCTATATTAAAGAAAACGATTTGTGTCTTTTGCAAGCCGACAAGCTAGGCGGTTTAGTTGTCCTGACGAAAGGGGCCTATCAAGAAACAGCACGTCAGGCCACGAAGAAAAAATTTCGTACAAAAAAAAAATTGGGTGTAACATGGGCGAAAACGCTTGTTGCGGTTTTGTCAAGACAACGAGCTAAAAACCTGCGCAATATGCACAGAAAAAGCAAGAAAAATTCCCTCACAGTTTTCTTCAGTGCTAAAACGAACAAAACGGTTTTTTTTTTCAGGGCTATTGTCAGTGAGCGTGAAACACGGCAACCTCCGGTCGGCAAGTTTCTGCTAAAGTACCCCAAGAAACTATTATTCAAAGATCATTTTCCTGTTCTAAACTCGGTCATTATCACCTTTACTCGTGACAAGAACATTCACTTCGCGTTTTTATTGACATGAAAGACCTCTTTTATTTTACACCGTACCGTGAATTGTCTAACGCTCTAAAGACACCTATTGATGACAGAGGTTAACCAGCGTTTACGAATGCTGTTGATCTGAGTGCTGATAACTTTGTAACTTTACAGGACACCTGTCTAAGTTGCACTTTCATCCTTTTTGACTACCAACTGTTCTTGCAAAAGAAGGGCAATCGTATCGGTTCGTGCGTAGCTCCTTCAATATGTTACCTACTTCTTTCTGAAGTGGACAGAAATCTTGACGACTGCTTTAACGGCACACATGCGTTAAAAGTTTTTAGATACGTAGACGACTTTTAAATTACGATGAATCTATTAGTCTTAACTTGTCTTGACGAAACTAACAATGTTTGGATCTTTTTAAATTCCATGGCAATGGCCTATTTTTTACGCATCACCTTCCGAGTCATAATTAGCTGCAGCTTTTAAACTTAAACATCAGGTTTTCGAATGAACACGTTTGGTGGCGCTTTTCTCAGTGAGCCCCGAAACAACCTTTGCCCTATGACTGTGAACACTTGAAAATTGCTAAACGTCGAACAGCGACGCACTGCCTAGGGTCCGTGCTTAGAAGGATGTGCGTTCACAGCTCCAGTCTAGTTTCGAGCATAAGGTTCAGCGGCGTTTAAATGCCGGATTTCCTCATTCGTTCATCACCTCGGTGGCAGAAACTGTGCTGTAGGTGCTCCAACGTAGCAGTAAAGCCAAGGTGGGTGAGGGAGGTGAGCAGGATACTCTAACGAAGGCTCAAGAGGTACTTTTTTACCTCAAGCTGAATCACAACCTCAAGAAGGTGGCAAAAGGTTATGGGGTACGTGTTGTGTTTTCTGCCCCGAACAAACTGGCTCGCATATACCCCCGAAACAGCCGATGCGCTGTGTGAACATGAAAAGTGAAGCACGCCACACGCTACGCGGAAAAGTGTTGCACTGCTGTTGGTTTACCAAATACCGTCAATTTGCGGGAAAACCTGCGTCGGGCAGACCAGCCGTTGTGTGAACCACTGAATGGGGCTACACGCAGACAATTTAAAAATGATGTGAGTGCGCTTCTCTCGACGCATTGCAGATCGTGCTGCTGCAAGCCATGTTTTTCTGAAGTGAGAATCTTAGGTAGGACTGGAGCTAAAACAGCGCAAAAACTGCTATGGGCTTATCGAATTCATATAAGTGGTCAAGAATTTGTTAGTCAAACATCTGTTTCGTAACATGTTGCGGAAATGAAACAGGTTTGACGCAAGCAAGATGACCTGTCGCTTGCTGTTTGGTGCCCCCTGATGTCGAAAATGTGCACGGTATTGATTCAACAAGCTTTATTCCTAATGAACAGCTGTGAGTGTGGCGCCACCCTTGTTTTTTTCTGTCTGTCTCTTAGGATCTTCCATTTCCGTTTTTTTCTGCTACAACACCATGTCGTTCTGCACCTACCGGTATTGTATCGTATCGGTATCGCTGATTTCTTAGTCCACACCATTCTTATCAGATTTTATTTATCTCTATCTCATCGTTAAATAAATTGGTACTAATATATAGAATTATTATATCATTTCTTCTTGGTGTGTAGTGTAGCTTGCTTTAGTTTCAAAAGGCATAGGACAGGTTTTCTTTCTAGACGCATACTACTGCAATGACATCAATGTTGATTAAAGACCACCACGTGCGATAATTTGATTAGAGTTTTTTATCAATAGGACGTTAATTAACATGTGGAAGAGACAAATTAATAATTTTAAACATAATTACGTTGCCTTTATTAGTGAGCGTGACCACAGGAACGTATGAAATATGTTCCAAGAAGGAATGCCTATTGCCTAATAATATCAGTTTGCTGTACTCAAAAACGTTCTTCTCGTAAAGTGTTGCACGTGATATGGCCTGATTTCGACACATAAAGGCAACGTGCATTGGTCAGTAAATATCATTGCATTGATTGAGCATTCCTGCAATCTTTAGATATGCAAAGCTCAGCGGGTACCATTAAGATCGGTAGCAGTTCGGCAATCGTCTCCTAGTTACACCATAATTTCCTTTGCTTGATATTTGTAATACTCGTGTATTACAGAAAATACTCCATCAGTAATAAGTATGCTCATTGCCTTAAAGTGAAGGCAACTGGCATTAGTTATGTGAAAGTTCATATTTTACAGAGAAGCTCGATACCGTCTAAGGAAATTTTCGCGTCGTTGAGGTAAGCAAAAGACTTCTCATACGTGGGCCAATCCCTGAGACAGTGCAATGCCGGGCAGACCCGCGGCGGAGGTGAAGCAGACATTAAGAACATCCCATACGTGGGCCGATCCCGAAGATTGTGCAATACCGGCCCGACCTGCAGCGGAGGTGAAGCAGGCGTTAGGCACTCCCCATACGTGGGCCGATCCCAAAGACAGTGCAATGCCGGACGACCCGCGGCGGAGGTGAAGCAAACGTTAACCACTCCCCATACGTGGGCCGATCCGTAAGGCAGTGCAATGCCAGGCGGGCCCATGGCGCAGGTGAAGCAGGCGTGTTAAGCACACCCCATACGTGGGCTGATACCGAAGATAGTATAATACCCGCCCGACCCGCGGCGGAGGTGAAGCCGGCATTAAGCTCTACTCATATGTCGGCGGATTCCGAAGATAGTACAATGCCGGGCCGACCCATGGCGGAGATGCAGTTCGCCATTAAGAGGCCCACCTACACAGCTTCGCAGATCATCCTACTTCACAGAGTGAAAGGGCACTGAGTTTCTTTAACCCCCACTCTTGACACCGGCGACAAAAGAGACTCGCATTGTCCGCCACATTCAAGCACTCTTTATAAAAGCGTTTTCCTCGATTATTCTTGAATGACCTTTCTGCCGTCGTTCGGATAGACATGTTTATTCGTGGGACCTTTGAGTAGCGCGAAAGGTCGTTTTTACCCACATTTCAATGCTTAACGTATAAATATTTGCTTACGAAGCTGAAATGGGCCCTTACACTTTGTGGTTTTACAGATTCTGCCGAGTTGGTCATGATGCATAGACTGACCGTTATGTTTCTCTGGTTCATTACGCACGGATGCACTGAAGGTGCCAAGGTACCCGCAAGCTCCCAAAATCACCCGCCCTTGAAATGGTGTAAGTTACGCTTATTCCGTAGTGCTATCCATGGCTAACACGAAAGCATGAACCATCATTGCAGTATGTGTAATGTGCAGAATGTAAGTGTAGCGTTTCTGCTAAGCAGGGATGAACGTATTGCCTTTGTAAGTGTGAAAATTAGGAGAAATGCAACTTTGTATGTAAAGGTGGCGTTTTCGCCATTTACAGGCAGACGAATAATGACTCTTTGCAAAACATCTTACCTGCAGTTTACGCGCTTGTGGGGTTTGAGGTCTTTGCACTTTTCACGATTGTCTCAGTCGTGTCCTAAGCACCAGCCTACATCTGCCTGGCCATAGGACAATGAATGAAGCTTGTGCAAAGGGACATCAATTAATATCCCAGTGACATAGTTGGGCAATGCGTACTTTGGGATAGCACAAATATCTGGTAGCCTAGTGCGCTGGGTTTGTCGTCGGTATCTTTTTTTTTTTGCGGTTTCTCATGCTACACATGATGTGATAGAGGTGGCGCTTCTGTACGCATTACGGATGCCAAAAGAGGATGACACTGTAGTGAACTACGGCTTGGGTTTACGCATCGTAAATAATTTGTTTCTGAGAAGTCAACAACGTCTGCTTTCAAAGCTTACCACTGTCGCAATAAATAAGCTCAGAGCCTAAGTAAGCAATGAAGCCTGCAGATATATTTAGTTGTCCAGTTATTGATAATAAGCAAGAGACAACGAAATCACGTGCATGCGACTGAACTGACTAATCTGTAGTTCGTGCGCCGTCCACTACGCCGTAAACATTTCGTTTCTTGTGCAGCGAAAATTTCAGTGCATTGCTTCAGCACTCAAATCCACTGAAATGGCGCGCAATTTAATTCGGAAGCATTCTGCAGGGAGGGGGGCAGCGGTGTTTCGCGAATGTGAGAGGTACTGAAAAACCCCTGCAACCAGAGAAGGCATGCTCTGGGCTCTACCAGATCGCGCGGCGTGATCCTTAGCGATGACCTTGATTGATTGCAGAAAATTGGACAAACTGTTCCGAAGGGGCTTGCCTGTGCGGCGCGCTTCAGTTGCCCTTGTTACAGTTGTGGTAGAGCGTAGTGGTGCCAACAAAAAAAAACGTTCATACGGGACAGGCCCACCCTATGAATAGCGACCGACCAGGAGGCCACCGAACAAAGCTACTGTGGCGCATGTGCGGCGCATGCTTGTGTTGCGGCCAAGACTCGTGTGCAACGTGCGGCGCGTTTCCCTACTATAGTGAGCATTTTCCTCGGCTATACAATGAAGTTGATTAACGTCGTCTCGCAATGCCGCCAGATGACGCCATGCTGCTGAAACGTGAGTAGTTCGTTCCAGTTTCGCAAGCACTCAGTGGAAAAGTGCAAGCGTGTAATACATGGCACGCAGCCGAACGTACACCGTACAACACAGTACAACAGGCCACAACGTGTACAGTAGGTTACCTACGCACTGCGGATAAACGTTACGTGTACTTCAAAATGTGTGTGTGTGTGTGCCGGGAGAGGTATCTCGTGTGGCACTTCAGCGGGCACATGCGCTACAAAACGCAGTCACTCAGTGTGAGGGACGGGAAGGCACAATAACTGTCTTGCATAACACAGACAATAACTGGAGAACTGTGGCAAGGCAAATAAGTAATCAGTAGAGATACAAAAAGCGACGCCATATAAGCTTTCTGCGTGCATTGTGATGCATGTGGCTGTGAACCATTGTTCAAGGAATATTTCGTGCTTTGTAGGCGAATTCGACAGCAAAAATAGGTGCGAGTGGGCGCCAGTGGCCCGTCTCTAGCTGTAAGCGGAGTGTGAGTGGCCTGTCTCGACATTGAAGGAATGCGATAAGGTGATTGATAACCTCTGTAACCGTTTCGTGGTATTTTGTTAAGATAAATAGGTCACTTCTGCGAATCAAAATTATTTGAAACTTAGCGCTCATCCTTGTCGTTCTTCCTTTTCCGCCTAACCTCAGCTCCATGGTCTCAACGACCCAGATATTCTTTTAGGATGATTCTGCAGAAAGCTCAGGTAATTGTAAGTATCCTAATAGCAGAACGACTATTTGCCACTAGCAGTCAGCCTCTAAAATCAGTGCAAGACTATGTTTATACAGGCCACATATACCAGTGTCAAGCGAAATGAGACAATGTTACTTGTTTAAAATGATATTTTCGTTTCATGTTATTCGTAGACCTCTACAGGAAGATATATAATATCGATAGAGAAAACGAAAAGAAAACGCATAACTCATCGGAATGTATCTCTGCACCAAATATGTTTTTGCTGAAGAGTGGAAGCAATGGAACGAAATAATAAAAAATGGACAACTTATATTAGCAATAATTATTATCCAAACTTGTAATCCAGGTCACGCTGATGTGGCCAGGCAAGTGATTCTTTGGAAGAAGATATTAGGCTTGTCCGTTCATGAATGCGTTCTGTTCCCAGCAACGTTGTGAAGAGCATTGTCAGCCACGTTCCTCGCCGTATTATAACAGCAGTCGGTGCGAGCACAACAACGCATCATTATATTTATGGATGAATATGATCAGGCTAAACAACATTTTTTATAACACGCCGTTATTTAGGAACTTTTCAGACATTGAACCTAACTTTTTGTGTGCCTTAGAATCTTCAATGCATGGCGAATTTCACCTCTACAGATTACAATAATTTCTGCCATGTGGCAGCACACGGTACCTAATGTCATTTAAGGTATCGAATTTCATTGGATGCATATGACGTTAAATCGCATCTTCCTGTGTCAGAGAGGTAATAGTCGGAGCAGACAATGTTCGTGAAAGAGGGATCTACAGGTGAATCAGAATTGGGAGCAGAGCATATCTGCCAAGTCGCGACTGTATTGGACAAACAGTACGTTCCAGTGCCTTCTAGTGCGTCCGGTTGTACTGGTAGCATTGGGCAATGGTTACAGTATGTTTGAACAGGTTGGCATACACTGTGAGAACTGGTGACTCAATGGGACGAGCTAGTGTGCATTCCGTGGATGATGGTTTCAATAACACTGGGAGCTGGTTGCTCTCGGATTCATAGCAATACACTGGATTCACAGGGGTAGGTAAGCTTCCGAGGGGTAGCGACATTGCATACAACTGAACTTCAATTGCAGTAGCGTTTCTGACGCAGTATAGCGGCAGCAAGAAACAGTTAACACTTTTGGCTACACGTCTAAGATATGCCTTGTTTCCGCCACATATTTCACACATTTACTACCCTTGTCGCAAAATACACCTACGTTCAGATCAGAAACCTGTCACGTAAATTATGTGCCTGACTTTGACTATATGTTTCTGCAGGCTTATCCAAATTAGAAAATGAACAAACTAGATGTGCTATTGTGACTCTTAGGCCAGTTGTTTCAAAATGAATACATTGCCTTGCTAAATAATAATTTACCTTGTTCCATGAAAATGCTTAGATCGGAGTTCAACGAATGCTGGCTCAGTGTATTTCTAACATTTAACCGCTAAGCATTAACACTGGCATTTTGTGTATTCATTATATTTAGACGATGGCAAGGAAACAATTGGTGAAGGCGTCACATTAAAGGCGCACATATTTTATGACTCGGAAATATATACAAGACAAGCGCCTGAGGGGAACGTAACCAAATACTTCACAGATTTATTCTCTCAGGTAAGAAAATTGAAATGATGTGTTGCCTTCCTCATGAAACACCGGAGAGGCACGAATGCTTACAGAATGTTAAAAGAGACGCAACTACTGCGCTAGCGCAAATATGTCGCAGGGCAAGGCAAGGCGTCCTGCTCAGTCCTCACTACGACTTGAAATCTTTTCTGCGTCTGTAAGCGTGTGAGTCGGCAGTGACACACATCGGAACTTCTCGCGGATTTTTGATAGAGTGACAGCACACACATGTTGCCTCTCAGAACACGCCGGCCTGCACTCATGGCACATACTTTTTAGAAATGCGAGTAATAATATATTTCAAAAGTGGTACAGCTTGCCTGAATTATTCGCAATACGCTCGCAACAATGGTAATTTGTTGACAAATAATGTTACTATGTGGCGTAATGTAACGTGTGGAGATATATTTTATTGAATTGGAAGAAAATGTGCATACGCGAAGCAGATGTAAGGGCGCCATCTGGTGTCATTCTGATCACCATAAGATTAATCTAGGTGTAAAATGAGGTTGATATTCTCCTAGGACATTCATAAACATCAATGTTGCCTTAAACTTGAAATAACATAAACAAACTAGGCATGGCAGCGCTGCTTTTGATGATATTTATGGCAAAAACAACACTTTTCCAACAGCAATATTGCAGAGTTGCTTACAGTGTGATACAGTCTATGTAGAATCGTTCTATATTAAACTGTGTGTGTGTGCGCGCCCGCTTGTGCGTGTGTGCGTGTGCGTGCGTGCGCGTTCTGAGCTAGTCATATACCTTGCCCAGCCACTGACATCCACATAGAGCTCCTTTTGTGACGCTTCTCTTAGATTGCGCGCATTGTCAGTGACTTCAATTTGTACTCAGTTCCCGGGGTTCTTGTGTACTCAAGGTGTTTTTTTTTCTAAACGAGCATAAATCTTTGTAAAAAGGCTACGATCGTAGGTAAGGTGCCGTTTCGCGTCGGAGTTTCTAGATGAAGAAGACTTACTTTCGCGGTAATAACCATGAGCTTAAGATGTTTAAAAAAGAAACAGCCCCTATCAAATTTTATTATCACATCTAGGGCAGTTCTTTATATGGCAAACTTCAAGGTAGCTGCAGAACTGCACACCCATTCTTTTTAATACCCATAATAACAACACATTCGAAATAGTCACAATCACATTTTAACGCTCAATCCAAGCCATTTCAAAACCGAGCACGTGGGGAAGTACAAACTGCAGCCCCTCTACGAGAACAGATGGAAACACCCTGTAATAGAAAGCGTGGAAATGTTAGAAACTGAAGCTAGCGGTTAGTCACTGATATGGCACGTTTTGCCGGGCCACCAACTGTCGCGAACTGTCGTACTCCTGTTTGCCATGCCGTTATTCAAACTTCGTCGCGCAACTTCGTCAGGCAGCGTTTCCAATCTACCTAAGAGTTGAGCACGCCCACTTCCAGTATTGTCTGATTGACCACAGCGATGTGCGATACTATGGCCGAGAATTGTTCGTGTTACTTGATTTTGGAAATATATGCCATCCTAACTACAACCTGTGCAATGACTAACGTGATATCTTCTCTCCATTTAATTTTAACAGGCTGAAAAACATTTTCACAATAACTCGGTAATGATAACTATGGAAATTCAGAACATCAGTATGGTAAGTGCTCAAGTCTCTGCTTAATGACCAAATATATATATATATATATATATATATATATATATATATATATATCATCATCATCATCATCATCATCATCATCAGCCTGGTTACGCCCACTGCAGGGCAAAGGCCTCTCCCATACTTCTCCAACAACCCCGGTCATGTACTAATTGTGGTCGTGCCGTCCCTGCAAACTTCTTAATCTCATCCGCCCACCTAACTTTCTGCCGCCCCCTGCTACGCTTCCCTTCCCTTGGGATCCAGTCCGTAACCCTTAATGACCATCGGTTATCTTCCCTCCTCATTACATGTCCTGCCCATGCCCATTTCTTTTTCTTTATTTCAACTAAGATGTCGTTAACTCGCGTTTGTTCCCTCACCCAATCTGCTCTTTTCTTATCCCTTAACGTTACACCTATCATTCTTCTTTCCATAGCTCGTTGTGTCGTCCTCAATTTGAGTAGAACCCTTTTAGTAAGCCTCCAGGTTTCTGCCCCGTAGGTGAGTACTGGTAAGACACAGCTATTATATACTTTTCTCTTGAGGGATAATGGCAACCTGCTGTTCATGATTTGGGAATGCCTGCCAAACGCACCCCAGCCCATTCTTATTCTTCTGATTATTTCCGTCTCATGATCCGGATCCGCCGTCACTACCTGCCCTAAGTAGATGTATTCCCTTACGACTTCCAGTGCCTCGCTGCCTATTGTAAATTGCTGTTCTCTCCCGAGACTGTTAAGCATTACTTTAGTTTTCTGCAGATTAATTTTTAGACCCACTCTTCTGCTTTGCCTCTCCAGGTCAGTGAGCATGCATTGCAATTGGTCCCCTGAGTTACTAAGCAAGGCAATATCATCAGCGAATCGCAAGTTACTAAGGTATTCTCCATTAACTTTTATCCCCAATTCTTCCCAATCCAGGTCTCTGAATACCTCCTGTAAACACGCTGTGAATAGCATATATATATACATACATATATATATATATGTATATATACATATATACATATATATATATATAGAATACCACGAGACCTCCCGAGAATACATGACATATCCTTGAAGATATCAGCGACAGTAAACGTCAAAGCGTCGGCCTGATGGTCACACCGGGAAATAGCAACTTGAGGCACATCATACACAAATTATCTCCTCACGTGTATTAGTATCTACAGTGTTCAAGCAGAAATTATACCGCACGGATACCTGCATTTCATTCCCTAAGAAATTGCCAATCCAGCACACTAACTGCCGTAATCAAAGAGACACAAACTATATGAGATGACAGTTGGGCTCATTGGTGAGGTATTATTAGAAGTGAATTAGGCGCTGCAGCAGTAGATGGGCAGCGATTTATTTGGAAGCCCGTCGTCATCATCATCATCATCATCAGCAGCAGCAGCAGGAGCCTATTTAATGTCCACTGCAAGACGAATGCCTCTCCCTGCGATTTCCAATTGCCCCTGTTCTGCGCCAACCGATTCCAGCTAGCACTTGCGAATTTCTTAATTTGATCACCCCCACCTAGTTTTCTGCCATCCTCCACTGCGCTCCCCTTGCCTGTCAATCTGTTATTTCTAGCACTGTGTGCTTAATTTGATAAATGAGGAATAGGAGGTGATAGATGTCATTGCTTCGGTCGCAGTAAGCTAAGTGGAACGTGATCTAACATGTAGAACAGACATATGACAATTTATTAGAGCATGTCCAAGAAGCACATTTACACCGAAACGTTGCTGCTCAGAAATGAAGTATACATAACATTTGAAGCGTCATTGATCTGGCCACACTAATGTTAACACCACTTGATTTATAATTTGTTGAAAATACCTGATAGCCAATCAGTATAAGCGAATAAAATAAATGCAATTTCTGACCCGCTTTGTGGCATAGTGCTTTTTTTTGTCTTAGCGCTGCGAACCCAAGGGCGTAGTATCAAATCAACGCGACGCTTGGCGCATTTCAACACAGGCCAAATGAAAAAAACGGCTGTCTCCCGTGCATTGGATGCACCTTAAAGAACTCCACGTGGTGAAAATTATTCCGGAGTCTCTCACTACGGCGCGCCTCCTAATCATATTGTGGTTTTGGCACGTAAAGCCACAAAATTTATTTGTAATGTGAGTTTTGAGTGTCTTTCTGTAGCTCAGTTATTTCTTTTATGTTTAATGTTGTAAAGCCTTAAAAACGTATCGGACTAAATCCGACTCACAGAGCAAATAATAAGATTTGTAAATAGAATATTCCGCTAAATATATGGTCGCCTAGTTAGCAAAATTTATGTTGGGTCCTGTGCTGCAACTTAATGTTCGCTTCTCTCAGCAACAAACACTTTATGCATGAATAGCTGTTGGATATACCACGTCATCATATGTGAACAAAGAGCGTTAAGGAGTGTAACAATGGTAACATAATTATCACAAAATTTGCTTCGTGGGCCGAGATAGGGAGATTGCTTAGGCTCTGAATCAGCATTTTCAGCGAATTGAAGAACGAATGCGAACAGTAACTTCATCGAGCGATCGAGCTCGACAGTGTACCTCATAGGAATCCATTTCGCGACGAGAGTGGTTCTGGTTATCTCGTGCCTCGGGGCTATTAAGGACGACACGGTCAGGTCTGATTTGAAGAACCTCAAATAAAATCATTAAAAACGACACACTGGTGACCTAGTTCGCATGGCGTTGTTCACATAATAGTGCAGAAGCACATGGACTACGAAAGGAACAGATGGGACAGAGTGCTAACAACTTAGTGTTTATTGCACAAGAGGAGATAAATATAACGGCGCACAAAAGGAAGCTAGAACGAAGACTCAAACTTATCAAGCTGGGCAGAAACCCTGACCAGCTCACCAGAGAACTAGCAGAGGCTCCACAGATTGGGAATAGGGATTGTGTCAGTTGCCCGCCCAGTCCGAGTCGTCTGTCCTTATCGGAGAAAAATGTTTTTGTCGCGTTAGCCGCCTCTTTCAATTGATCTTGCTGAGTTTTGTTTGTGTCTTCTTTCTCTATTCATATTGTGCAATGATATATATATATATATATATATATATATATATATATATATATATATATATATATATATATAAATATATATATATATATGCCTTCTCTAGTGCCATAAACGCTCAGTCGTTAGTTAGCGCTGTGTCCCGTCTCTTTCTTTCGTCGTCCATGCGCTTCTGCGCTACTGTTAACATACATATATATATATATATATATATATATATATATATATATATATATATATATATGAAATTGTTAGATTTGGTTTCCTGGGGTACTGAGGCATTTACAGATCAGAGAATATGTCTTCTCTCTCACAATGCCTTGCCGTCTTGTTCGCATGAAGGCTTCTTAAAAGAGGAAAGATTGCTGTGGACCCTCCTTGCTTAGCACCCCCGACTTTTGTTTAAGGTCTAATCTAAGTCGACACAGTACAATGTATACTAAGGCACCATGGTGACAGAAATATGGGCGTTAGTTGCTGCATATTACCACGCTAAAACTAATGTTACAAGCATTTCGCTTAATAAAAAGTACACACTTGGCATCAAAGGCACCCACAAAGCTTCGTCCAGGACACTGCTTTATCCAGGTTCACATGTTTTCGTTTCATTCTATCAAGATTTAGTTGGCTTGCACACATGCCCAGTTTGCTTTGCGCATCTTCCGCGTGCCCGCTACGGCTCGTGCGGTGTGTTGGATGATATTGATGTTGATGACGATCCCTGGCTTCCCCTTTCATACCGGGTGGTGACCAATAGTCACCTCGCCTGCTTCAGTTCTACATGCTGTACACATTTTTAATGATTCTGTATTTTTTAAATATGTGATGTCAACCGTAACTTGGTATTTAAACTCTCTGTCACTATGTTGCACCCTTATGCACGCTTGATGTAATGCTGATGATAATTTATTGGCAGCTCTTGGGAAACGCGGCGGGACGAAAAATTCAGCAGGCACAACTAAGTCTGCTTATTTGTTGGAATGTGAAAGCATTATAATCATTTAGGTGAAATGTTATCGAATAATGTTTCTGACATATATTGAAGTTCTTTCTGCTAAATAGGCATGTCCATTTGCTCATACGTTATTGACAGACCGGAAAGATTTGGACCATTTTGCTGCAGAACGATAATTTTTTTTTTATTTCGCTTGCTTCGTTTCCGGAGGCGTGCTTCCTTGGGCGACCTCGCTTCTCAGCTGTCGCTGAGGTAGACGCTATGAAGAGCATGCTAATATACACAGCACTGATGAAATCCAAAGAGTAGATCACGTGCGGGAGGCAGCGACATGACGTGTACAATAACGCACGCACTAGGCACACCTCATTTTATATACATAATTTGGTGGCGAGACTGCATCGCAGCAGACCGAGTAGATACAGCACCGATGGAATATGAAGAACAAGTGACACGTGGGAGCCAGTGATGGACACAGTGATGTGACATATGCAATGACGCATGCACTAGGCTCAACTTTAGTCCATGGAGACCATGGAACCACGGAACCATGAAGAGCAACCACGGCGTCGGGGAAGCGTGCTCGTCTTGCATCCCAGAGACCCGTGGTTGATTCGCACCCAGACTGAGATGTACCTAAATTCCATTTATGGACTTTATTTGCAGACACCTGTCTGATAACTATGGCGTCAATCCGAGTATTTCTGACGTGTTTTTACTCTTCGCGCCGTCGGCCATTTTTGGTGCCATCTTTCGGTCACTCTGCTGAAGACAACGCCAGATTTTCGCCTATTGCTTTCGCCTTAGTACTCACCTAGGTTGCTTGCGTTAATCAGGCATGTTATACGTGTCTTTCGTTCTAGTATTCTGTAGCTCTGGTTGAGAACGCCCCTAGTGGATGTCATGAGTGAGACGCAAGGAAGCTAGGCGAGCACGTTGAACGACGCTGCCGGAAAAACTGCGAGGGCAAACAAAGTGTGTAGAATGTTAAGGTATGTCCCACAACTATAGGGCCTACTTGCTTCAATCCCACTAATAGAAAACAGCAGCAGGTCTCATGAATAAAAGAGAAAGAGAGACAGAAAGCTTTTCTATCAGAGAGGTCGTTGCTCTAGAACAAATCAAAGAGAATTTTGAAATCTATGTGGGTTTCGTTCGTAGCCAACAGCTAGAATGAGACTACCACAGCACCCGCCGTATTGGTGTAGTAGCTTTCACGTTGCGCCGCTGAGGCCGAGGGCCCGGGGTAAAATCTCGGCCACGAAGCCTAATTCTGACGGGGTCGAAAGGCCAGAACGCCCGTCTACCATGCAGTGGGTGGACGATTCAGATCCCTGGGTAGTCAAAATATTTTGCAGTCCACCCCTAAGGTGTGCCTCATAATGATATCGTGGTTCTGGCTCGCAAAATCCCCCAATTTATAATAAAGCTGCCACAATAATTATGTAAACATCTCCTTTGTCACTGCGTGTTCCAACTTTTCACTCCACGATAATGGGATAGCCCTGGGTTTTCTTATTTTGTTCTTTTCTTAAATAAAAACAATTTTTTACTTCGGTCCCGTCTTGAAAATTTCCTAAATCTTCGCACCTCTACATCCATACGAATATGCACGCTTCGAGGACTGAAACTATCTCGATTTTGTGGTCAACAGATACTTCGCAACAATAGGAATGGTTTACTTGGTGCAGGGCTGGTTGAAGCCTAAGTCACTGGGAGAGGCGTTTAATCTGCACGTGGTACCTTTAAATGATGTGTAGAACATATTTATGGCACAAAAATATAACATTTATGAAATATTTCAGCTCAGATGAGAAAATACAAGTCACACAATGTTAAAATAACTGTGTTCGAACTCTGTGCTGTAGAATATAGCAGTAACACACGTAGTTTTACATTTGTAGCCTGCAGAAGCACTCTGATTTGAAAACCGCGATGAGTTTTTCAACTATTTTACAGAATAAGGATCAGGAGGTCAAGATACCAGGGAAGCCGAAAGTATTAGACGGGAATGCTACACTAAAACGTTTACAGAACTACTCGGAGTCTCATACTTTAACGAACGACAGCATTATTTATCAATTCACTAAGTAAGTAGAGCGTCTGCTTTCTGTTTATATCTACAACAGTTTTGTCAATAAACTCTTGTACCTGTTTCGTAAAACACTATTTGCTGAACGGTGATGTTTCTTTACTTCTATACGTAGTTCTGGGCTGACATTAGAAATTATTCCTTCTAAAGCTCTACATAAAGGATTCACTTCACGAATTTATTTGGGTAAACGTAATTTTTTCGCCAGTTCTAGCAGCGGGTACAAACCATTTAAAAGATAAAACCACGCTAATTCTTTGGTTGTATGCCGTTCTTATAGCCGTAGAAAGAGGTGACTGATATGCTTCAGATAGTCTATAGTTACCAAAAATATTCCACTTATAACAGCCACAAGCACAAGCAGTGCTGTAAATTTTGGTGCCGGTGGTTACACTCTTGAAGAATTGGAAACCTGATTACAGCAACGTCACTCAAAATTGTTTGGTTTATGCACAAAATTATGTTAGTGTTGAGTAGCAGTGAATAATCTCCTGCCTTGCGGTGATAATTTGTGGCTAGAAGAAATTCAAGCAAATTTTGATCATTTTTCAACAGAAATGAAATAATTTTTAACGTGCAAGTAGACAAAATCCAGGAATATGCACTGAGACAATGTTGTATATTCAGAGACATAGCCTAAACAGCATCTGTGCTTCTTTACGTTTTACTCTGTTTCCTGAAGGTAGTGAAATAATGTGCAATGGTTTATCGCATTATTATTAGGCGCTGCAAAATCTTGCAAAGGTGAAGAAAGATGTGGAAAAAACTTCAATTTCCGTGTTCATACTTCGCAAACGTTTGAAATTATAAATGGCCCTGCCCTTGTCTTCATTCGAGTCTGTTTCTTCTCTCTGGTGCTGGGCATGTTCCCTCAGAATTAGCGGACATGAAGTATCACAGTTTGACTTGACGGAGAAAAACAAACGGCCACGTCTGCGCTGTACATAAACTCCGCTTAGAGGCCAACATGCTAAAGCAAAAGTTCGTACACCTAGAGAAAAGCCATTCTCGTTATTGAACACGGACACTTCAATCACCCACATAGCCTCAAGGCAAGGCCAGAAGCGGTTCCATGTCCATTGGTGTGGCATGCCAACGTGCTTTACGAGTTTGCATGGGCGGCTCTTTGGACCAGTAAGCTTTAAAAGCTTAACTAGCAGAACACTTCTCTTCTTAAAACAATCTTAAGGTCCTGAACAGGCCGATTATCTGCTCTAGGCAGCCGGTCGTCTATGTTAGTTGGCGGCGATGTCATCGTGTGCCCACAGACGAGAAAACACGCACTCCATCGCAAGGGATCTCTGACGAAGGAATGGAAATCTATGAAATATGCCGCGAATGAAAATGCAGGAGGAAGCGCTGGCTACCAACCCTGCAAAACATTACAGAAAACTTCGCCACGTGACATGTTTCGCTGCCTATCGCACTTACGTGGGAACATCATTCACTGCTTCTCCTTGACTTCAATGAATCTGATAAAACAGCGCCACGATGGTGCTGTTCATGGGGCCTTGAACTCTTCCATCATCATAAGCAGCAGCAGCAGCCTGGCTAAGCCCACTGCAGGGCAAAGGCATCTGCCATACTTCAACAACCCCGGTCATGTACTAATTGTGGCCATGTCGTAACTGCAAACTTCTTAATCTCATCCGCCCATCTAACTTTCTGCCACCCCCTGCTACGCTTCCCTTCCCTTGGAATCCAGTCCGTAGACCATCGGTTATCTTCCCTTCTCATTACATGTCCTGCCCATGCCCACCTCCATTTATTTTTCTTGATTTCAACTAAGATGTCATTAACTCGCGTTTGTTCCCTCACCCAATCTGCTCTTTTCTTACCCCTTAATGTTACACCCATCATTCTTCTTTCCATAGCTCGTTGCGTCGTCCTAAATTTAAGTGGAACCCTTTTCGTAATTGTGCCCTTTAGTACATACAAAATCATCAGCCATTCCACTCTGGGAAGGTGAATTACCAGCGAAGGTGTTTAGCACACGACAAAAAGGTTACAGAATGTTCGCAACAAAAGTGATAACTCATTTACCGTTATTTCTATATGCATGCGCATGGACGACGGGACCGCGACCCAAAGGAGCCAACGGATGCTAGACACGTGTGAAATTCCGATGGGACCGCCACTGCGGTAGAGCGGAAGGACAGGAAAGTAGATAAGAAAGCCCTTGGAGCGCCCACAAAGAGAGAGGGGTGCGGACATAGACATGGCCGACGCTGTTGAAAGTGTAGTATCTCTGCATATCAGCTTAATATCTGATTCGGGTTCTATTTCGATCCAAGATAATAAGCTTATTTTAGCCAGTTGGTGGAGTACTTGGAGCATGCTTCATCTCCCCCGCGGGTCCGCTTAGTATTGCATAATCTCCGGGATCAGCCCAGAGTTTTTCCACAGGCAGAACAAAAGACAACAAAGTATGAACACACTTCTTGTCCTGATGGGTGGCCGTCGTGACCATGAATACGCGCACACATTTTCGTATCATATCTGTTATTAAATGCGCAAACAATTCGATGCCCACCCAACAAAACTTTCTTAGTCACGTAAGACAACAAATGGCTCGTATACCCGTAGGCAAGCAAAAAATAAACTGAGAGTCTACTCATATGAAAAACAATGGCGATTGATAACTAATCTACTGAACATGCATAATCAAGGGTTGATGCGTATGCAACATCCAACTAATGTTTAGTGTAAGATGTCCTGAATATATACAGAAAAACAGACAGAAAAGAAACAGAAAGGACAAGAGTGAACATAGCTAGTCATTTTGTCGAACCGTCTAACATGCGTGTGTTACTAAGCAATTGTCAAAACTGTTTGCAAGAAAGGTTATTTCTTTGGTAGACAAGAAAAAGAAGGTGAGCTGACGCACTCAGAAACATCACTAGTCGTTACTGCAGCTTCCACGATCTCGCGCGTGCACCAATCTTTGTCTCCAAATAAGACTACAGTGTTATCAAGATATGGCTTGCACTTAGTCGCGGCAGTGTAAGGCCAGGTGTCCCTGTCCTCCCTTTTTCACGTTCTTGTCGTGCTTGCTTACCCACTCATTTTGGCATTGTTCCAACTGCGCTACATAGGTTTTGCCACACAATAGTGGTATCCGATAAACTACGACTACGGCTCATGTGCCGAATTCTTCCTTGTACTTTGCACCCCTTCTTCTGGTTTTTTACCTGCTGAAAATCCGGTCAAAGTTAGAAGTCAGCGCCTGTCCCCTTCGTGCCTCTTCGTCATTTTGTAAACACTGCGCTTAAACAGCAATAAGTATGCAACTACCAACTAGTTCGAACCAACGCTTTGCTGTCGTCAATATTGTTCCACTGACGTACTCTTTTTCCCGAGCCATCCTGCACCAATACCGGGTCAGTAATTTTAGGGCTTACAAAGATTTTTTGAAATAACTATGGTAGGTAGCCTAATTGCATTCCTTGCGCTGGAATATTCAGAGGCGGACGTTATTTGCACGACAAATCAAAATAAACATTCAACGAATTAACCGAAAATCACTAATTAACTTTTTAATTGCATACTTTATGGCACGTACTGAAATTTACGAATGGTAGCCGGTGAGTTTAAAAGGTGTGTCCCCTTAGAATTAATTTTCAGAATTGTAGCAGTTTCGAGGTATACATTGCCAAAATAGGCGGTGACAAAGATGGGCGCTCAAGATACATTTGTGCTTCACTGCATAATATAGCGGTTTGTTCAAAAAGCTTCCAAAAATATAGCGCAGTTGCAGCACAAGTTTCACGGCGCATATGTAACAACCAGCGCTATTCTTCGAATTTAATATCAGTGTAAATGCCTTGAAACCTAGCTCGCTACAATTCGGAAATTTCAATACAAATTGATCTATTATTTATTTTGTTGAATTTTTAAAAATGGCCTGTGGCAAATAGCACAATTCATGACATTGGTCTAGATTATTCTAAGAGATGGCCATTACTAGCTCGAGTATTTGTAACACATATTCAAACCGCAAAAGAAAATCACTAATTCACTTCATTAATATTAAATTTACGACACACATTGCAATTTACGAATTACAGACGGTAAGCTTGCAAGACGCATCCGCATGAAATGAATTTGTAGGATGACACCTGTTTCGAGATAATATTTCCCGAAGTTCTGAACAAAATAAATGAGCGTGCCAGTTACTTTGTGCTTCAACGCATAAATGGATGTTCTATCTTTTTAAAAAAGCAAGTGGAACAACAGCGCATCTTTGTGGCGTTTAATGGTGTATACCTCCAAACTGGTACCTTTCTGGAAACTCAATCTAAGTGGATGCCTCATTGTGACAGTCAGAAAGGTGCTAGCGAGACACGGCTTCTAAGCCTCTTGACTCTATAGCGATGCCAATCGGAAGCCAACACACCGCAGCCTTTCCATGTGTGCAACACCGGCACATGGCCAGTTTTCCCTGTAGGTAATATAGTGAGAAACTGTACGTCTTTCATGCAGACCACGATGTTTTGTCTGTGATTTCCAGCCATTGTGACCGCGTTCTGACTGACACTACAGGCAAGAACGTTTTTGTGCCGATCATTTCATATCTTAAAAGAACCTGAGTGGTCGAAACATAAAAAACACAAGTTGTTCTGCAAAGCCCAATACCACCAGGTATTTCCACGACACCTCAAATTAAGCTGCTACCTAATTTTAGGCTTGGATTAACTATCAAGGACTTCCGCTGCTCAGTAACTACTTCAAACGTTCTTTACTCACATGTACTAGATACAGCCATGCGTTATATATAGCTCCTTTTCATCACCCAACTAAAATGTTGATATCCTATTATTATTTCTATAATTAAACACTCCGCCGCTTTTCTTGGTAGTGACCTATCTTTATTGCCTGCAGAACTCCTTGAACTTAGATTTTTACTCGTTTTGCTATGTACCTTGTACTCCCCACTAATGCGATATAAAATAAAATTAAAGAATCTAAAGGTTTCTGTTCAGGGCGACATGCCTGCTCTCATCGAAGATGACAGTGATAAATAGGGGTAATTCTATTTTTTCCTCCGATGCGGTGTACAATTCTTGGTCGGTTCTCGACATTTTCGATGCTTCCTGCAAACGTCTAGCTTCCAACAGGCACCATTTTGAGCTTTCACTATAGTACGTTCCTCTGTGAAATATTTCGCCTTGACACGGTCTAGTATACCTGACAATATAGTAGCTGTATTCCTCGACAACCATTAAGATACGTTATTTCTGACTTGATCTATGCACCGACGCAAGCGAGCGGCTGGCCCGTTATTGGTTCCCTCTGCGACTTCTTCAAGGAGGCAAAATGTAACGGCAAATTCGGATACTTTTCCACCCGCGATTCATGTGCCAGCCCTCAGAATAATCAGTTTCACTAACTCAAAAGTAGGGCTGGTATAGTACCGCAGGTTTGATCCGAGCAAGAGTGGCGCATTGAAGTGGGGTGATCACAGTTCGGCATTGACAGAGAAGTGGGTACTTCAGCGGTCATGGCACACCATCTAAGGATATGAAGACAATGAGCCACCCGCAACGATGGGTGAGGTGTTTCTCGCCATATTTCAGGTCGAACAAAAGGTACCCACGTCATCTATTGACTTGCTCACTTTACATGGATATACAGTGCCATCTGGTCACACTTTGAACATCATGACCCTTACCCAAAATTATTTGCGTAACAATATTTCTCCGACGGCGTTGGATTTGCATAATTCCTTTTGATTATCACTTCTTAAACTAAAGCAAGTCATGCAAACACAAGCGAAGCTTTAACACTGAGAAAGCACAAACATTTTATGGAGTAAACAATTTAGCAAAATTAACGTAGCGAGTACATCCAGGCCGCCGAACAGCAAAATACACAGTAGCACTTTGAGTGCGCTTAAGCTCCGAGAATATGGAATTCCCCACAAACCACAGTACTGGGGCCACCTTCAGCTTCCAATGCAGTCTCGACATCAATTTTTTTTCGCACATGCTGTTGTTGTCTGGATCACGGTCACGTAAGTGCAATTTATGCATACAAACGTCACCGTGTTTGCAATTACATATTATTAAGGCCATGATAGGCATTCTATGCGCTTCTGTATGTTTATTTTTTTTCGTTAAAATACACGCAAATTTTGCTTTTTACCACATTGGCCAATAAGTGTGATCTGTCAGGACTAAGGTTCTGAAATTGAAAGTTGCAATATTTCTCTTTCTTGCAGCAAGACCCCTGTTGACAATGGTTACTTTGGTGCTGCGTTTCCAGATGTATTTTCAAGTAAGCCACTGGAAAGTGAAATATGTATGAAGCGTTATGCCAAATTACGGAGGCAGCTTCTGCGGTACCCTTGTTCAGAAGGGTATTGAGAACCATGTTACATATGCGTGCAATACCAGACGGGCTGTGGTGCTTATTTTTGTAGCTAAGCAATAACTTTGTTTTACCATTGTCTGCCTAAACTGAAGGCATCGATGGCTTGAGAAGCAAACGGCTGTTTATGGGCCATTTCAGAGGATAGTAAATAATCTACTTTCAATACTTGCCGTTGAAAATTATCTACCACATCTGCAGCCAAGCTGATGAGTGGCGCTAATGCTACCTGGGAGCTCGAGTAAGTTTAAATACGAAGCCGCGAAAGTGAACGTACGCTTAGGTTAGGGAAGAGGTTGTGTGTTTATTTTAAATTCCGGTTATCTTTCTTTGAGTACTAAGGTTGTCGCAAATTTAACTCAATTGCTATTGAGTTTGACGTGTAAATGAAATCTTAGGTTTTGCAGACCCAAAACCACGATTTAATTACGAAAACATGCCGTAGTGGGGAAGCCGGATTAATTTTGACCACCAGGGGATCTTTAACGTGGCTCCAATGCACAGCACTCGAGTGTTTTTGGCATTTCGCTTCCATTGAAATGCGCCCACCCTGGCCGGACTTTCATACCGCAACCTCGTGCTTGGCAGCGCAACACTATAACCGCTAAGCAACCGCGGTGGGTCTCGTGCTTATCAGTACAGCACCGTAGGCGCTAAGCCACCACGGCGGGTGAGTTGAACGTCGCAATAAAACAATCACTTATTTCTTCATGCTTTACAACGCTCTGGTATATGTCTGCTTGGTATCGTCGTTGCTATGATATTGAGCTCCCCGGCTTCACTAATACCTTTCGCAAATTTTATTAGAGCGCACGAAAAAAATCTAGCTGAGCAATTCTCGTGACAAACCTCCACGTTAATGCTATTACCATTACAGCAATGTATAATACATTGCACTGTCCATCTTGGAACATGCCTAAATGAAGCCTCCATGCGGCCGGGCTCCCGTCTTGCACTTCACACTTGATAGGCTGCTCCAAGTAGTGGCCCTGCTGCCACGTGCGCGCATAGCACGTGTGGCAGTGTGAACATATAGCGAGATAAGATTGCCTGAATGTATATGATGCCGGTTCGATACCACCCAGCACTTGGCAAACTGATGTTATGTGCTATTGAAGAGGGGCACATAACCTGGGGCGCATACTGAGTGACCTAAATTGGCGCCAAAGAGGTTCAATAAAATTCGGCTCATGCATAGTGGCAGAAACCCTCTAAACTACGTTAGGCCCGGCCATTTATTTCGAGCCCTGTTCTCTCGCAAATTTGGCATATATAACCAAATTATCCTCAGAATTTGCCAATAATTTGGATGGTTACTTCTTAACGTACCTATTGCATCATATGCTGGCAACTATAGTAATAGCATTGTGAACCTTTTTGAATGCCTTTTTCTTGACATTTCTATTGAAAATGCCCTAAGTAGCAGAATTCACTTTATGCATGCAATGATGCCTTTCGAGACAAATCAACACGTGTGCTGGACGTACTATCCGCGCTCTAAGAAAGTTCTGCTGCCGTGGGACAGTATTCATTCAGAATTGTTCAAAAGACAGATGATGTCCACCTTTCTGAACATAGCGCTAGCAGAAAACTAGTGAGCAGTAGTACGCCCGGCGCAGTTTGGATACCCATGTCAGCCGCTTTTGCACTTAAATGTACACATTCACCCTCGTTTTCTGTGTGTGCTGAAGCGTAGTGAACACTTCGTGGTGGCGTAGCAGCTATGGCATTGTTCACACTAAGCCAGAGGGCACCAAACTGCGGTGGTCGCCTCTCGATGACGGTGAAATGCAAAAGACACCCATGTATCGTGCATTGCATGTACGTTAAAGAACCCCAGGGGCCAAAATTAATCTGAAGTCCCTCACTACGAACGTGTCTCACAATGGGAATCTGATAAAGATATGAGAGTTATGTTAGTGGCGTCAGAAATTCATTCTGTTGCAAAAATTAGCTGCCGCGGCGTCTTAACACGCACTTGGGTAAACTGTTATGTACTCCTGAGATGAGATGATTTCTGCATGACATAAGCACTTACTGTTTTATTTAAATACATCGCGCCATAAAGAAGCGAGCAAACTGTTGACGGCGTTAAATTCTTCTACAGTACGTGTTTTGAATGCGCTATTCCTTGCTATATCGGCCAAATATTGACTATCAACTTTCTGGTTATTTCTCTCTAGAAGTCCACATTTCTTCATTCTCCCAGTTACTACCTCGAGTCACAATAAAATGAATGTTTTCTTGCTTAATTGAATCAAGCAAAACATGCCTAATTATCACGTGTGAATTTAAAATCTCGACCAAACTTTCTAAGAGATCCCGTTTCTTTTAACACCACTGCTGTGTAAATTCAGTTTTGTGACAAGTTTTGTCACGAGATTTCGTGTCTAGAAATGTAAAAGACATGAACCTGTATTTGAATTATTATGAGCCAAACAATACACCTGTTTCCCTGCAGCGTTCTCCACGTTAGGAACATTTTGCAGTGACGCCCGCAGCGCCGCAATAATAAGTCAGCCACCAACCAGCAGGACTTATTGGATGACTGTAAAAGCAACGGCAGCAACGTGAGCATAGGTCTTGTTTCTTTCTGTGTAGAAATAAAAATTATTTTAGCACAATCAGCCAAGCAAGAAGTTCTCAGAAGACACTAGTGCGAATTCACCTACGCAATGAAAGGAATGTGCGCTATCAGAAACCAATAATTTTCAAGCTACTGTCAATCAAATTTCGCATAAGGTAATGTGATTCTTGTTAAAAAGGCAAAAGGCAAATCAGCATCTCGGAAATTTCCACTTCCGTTTGGAACAACAGGGCAATAATCCATGTCACATAGGCCGACTCCAACAGGGGCTCCTTTTAGGCAATTAGGCTGTATTATCACGGAGATATTCTGTATAAGTAAATGTGGTATAAATTTTCGTAGTACTGCTTTTTGACTTCAGAAGGTTAGATCGCCAGATGAATCGGGGTACGCAGTCAAACTGGCGAGCAACACTGAAATTCGGCCTGAATAACACCTAGGGTTTTTTTGAGTTCACAGAACTTTTATATGCATTATATAAAGCGTTTAAGAAGTTTGATGGCTGCCCTGATAAGTTCATGAGAGCCAACAATTTCATATTTTGGGGAAATAAGGCCTTACTGTATCTAACTTGTAGGCAAGGATGGAAGAGTGTAGATAATATGTATGTTACTTTGTGATTTTAGTGTATATCTGTTTCTGTTAATTTTAATGTGGTATACGAGAAGTGTTTGCTTAGTCTTCTGTGTGAAATGTATGGAGTATACGGTTTATTTATTATTACACAAAACTTGCATCAGAGCCCATCTCACCATTACTGCAGACGGTAATGCGAAAGCATTCGACCAATGTAGCGACACAACGTACTGCCGCCATCAAAACTAATTATGCATGAAGCTGTACTACAGCGGGACCCCCCTTTCACGCATCCCTATGAACATTCGGTGCCATCTAGCGCCGCCACCGCGAAGCCTGCGCGTGGCCTGCAAAATGCAGGACGCACCAGTGCGCGCGAACGCTGAGTAACGCGGCATGCGACAGTGGGGCTTCTCTCTCGCACTTCTTTCTGAACACGCTGCGCTATCTAGTGGTCCGCGCTTGGCCTCCGAAACGAGAAGCGTGGCGCTCCGGTGCTTGCTAACACTGAGAGTTCGTCCCTCCCTTGCTGTAATCTCAGTGGCGCATGCTCAGAGACCCAGGTTGGCCACAGGTTCATCGAAGAGCGTCCCATACCTAGTGTATGCATGGTGCCGCTCGCTAGAGCGTTGGCGACATCTACATCTACAAGCCTTGGTATGTAAAGCATTCAAATTAAAAGTGACAATTATTCCATGCATTTTGGCGCAGCCGCCTTATGCGTCGGGTTTTGTCCTTGACAAACTCTTGTGATTTGGCTGAGATTCTATTCCACGTCGGGTAAATTTTAGGGAACTTTTTCTTCGTTTTGCACTGTTACATTCACAGTGGCACACACTTAGTTGCCCAAGCTGGTGTCAAATACGTTCATTGAAGAGCTGCACAACGCTGCTGCCGCATGCCGAGCGACCAAAGTTGGCATCAAAGAGGTTCATTTGAGACCAGAAGACAGAGAGACTGGCACATACCCAGTGCTCCAATTCGGCGTCCAAATTCTTTCTACGAACAGTCCTCCTTACCCAGCGTCGCATTTGCAGTGGCGCCTGTCGACGTGAAATAGGTTTGTTAAAGAATAGCACATGTGTACACAGTGCCACATGCTCAGTGACCGAAATTTATCTGTTGGTTGGTTTTGAGCCCGTCACCTCCACGCAGTAGTCCGATACGCTACCCATTCGACTATGGGAGAACCACTGACTAGAGTAGGAGGGAAAAGGTTAGAAAAAAAAATTGATACAAGCTAGGGAGATACACCTAAACATAGCTGCCGAAACTGCGTATAGTAACCCTAAGTTTGCTAAGAAAAGAGAGAGAGAGAGAGAGAAAAGTGGGAGAAAGACAGGAAGGTTAGCCGGTGTATGTACCGGCTGGCTTCCCTCTGCTGGATAAGGAGAATAACAGGGGAAAGGAAAGAAATAAATTGAGAAAAATTCACACAAAAATGCACTGCGACGTGCTAGAAGATTAAAAAATAGTCGCACAATTCACAAACCCTTAAAAACTTGACCAGAGCCGTTAAGGACTTGAGTGCCGAAACCCGTCTAGACCGGTGTCCTAGAACATTTCCTATTATGAACGGGCGATTGTCCAGTTTTTCGAGCGCGGTAGCAAACACTTTTCTTGACACATTGTAACGGGGACAGTCAGATAAGTGCTCGGTCGCCTTCGCACCACCGCGGTTGTCGCAAGTAGGCCTGTCGGCCATTGCAATGCGGAAGGAATAGGTGTCCGAGAATGACACGTCGAGCCACAGTTGGCACAGAAGTGTTCCTTCCGCTCGTGGTGACACTGGTGGAAAACGGAGTTGTAGACGTGCATCTATCTCTGACGACGCGCGTTCGTGAATTTACTGGTGTTCCACAGAGTCGGCGTAAGCTTGCGTGCGATGGATAAGCTTCATCTTAAGTGTTATTTGCGGCGGAAGTTTGTCGTTTCTGGCTTGAATTAAAGCGTCCCTGATGATTGCTTAGTACTCAACTTTTCTTATTTTCATGCATTAGACAGGGCTCCACATTGGTTTCACCGGTGTCTTCTCTGATTTATAGACAGCGCCTTTCTTTATTTGGTGAATATAAGGGAACGATATGAAAAATATGAAACCAATTTCAAACTGTCAGTGTCTTGCGACCATTGAAAAAAAAATACGTACGCAATTGTTCTTCAGTGGTTGGTATGTGCTTGAAGAGTGGGGCAGAATTTATCCCACTGCACAGGGATAAATACAAATGGCACTAATACTAAATTTGGTACAAATCGTGGAACATTATGACAATTTTTTGTACGAAGTACATCGTGTGTGGATTTAAAACAACTTTCCTAAAAAAATACACTTATGAAGTGCTTTATAGCGGCTGTTGGCCATTTCACGATGTTTCCCGATCTCCTGAGAAAAGTATACGTTACTCCAAGCTTATATTTGGCGCCAGTGGGGAAAATGCCATGATCAATGTGTGAAAAAAGTTTAACCTTGTTGGTCCAGTTAAGGGGGTTGCAAATAGTAAATTATCTTGGTTATGTGCTTGTTTTTGTATGTTAAACAAGATTCGTAGTCAGTTCTTCTGGAGTTCTGAGTTGAATAATGGAGCCACCTACTTTATATTTGTTCAATAATATGAACCCTATTCAGAGTAACGTGTAGGCGAAGTTAAAAGTGTACGGACTAATTACGGCCTTTGCAGAGTGTGGACGCATGCCAACGATGCGAAACGTTGTATGCACGTTTTACGACAGCCCACATTTTAGCTCGGTTTCTTTAAGGAATCGCGAACGCCACCGAGAGGAAAGTAACCGAAAATTATAGCAGCTATATTGCTTATGTTCTCGCGAATTAATATGAGTGTGGATGAATTGCTACCTTAAGTTGAATATCATTTCTTCAAAAGTACTCAAAAGCAACCTATGCGGGCAAAATTTCAATAGGGCTGGTCATATGAGGGCAACAATGCATATTTCAGGTATACGGGCCATTGAAAATTTTTTTTCAACTACTCTAACGATTCGCTCGAAAGAGAATTGGAAATCACACAAGTCCGTTTTGAAGTTTTTACATGGAAGCTCGCAAATAACTGAACCAACAATGCATTTCTCTCATAATTTCAGGGTGCTTATAGAGACTATTCTCATCGTCAAATTTTTTTATCAATTATACATCGTGTGAGCTCATCTGCTACCACTCGTTAATGGCGCTATGTGCAATGAAGTAATAAATTTAAATCCTAGGTTCGGTCCAAGATGTTCTGAAGGATTCGAATTTCTCGTAGAAACCTTTTGTACGTTTTTGAGCAACCCAACTGAAGCAGTACAACATGGTTAGATGTCAGAGGCGGTCATAAGAAATTTTTTTCCGTTAAAAAAATATCTACTTATTAAGTTTACATCCTTGCATCATATAAATGCAACCTTCTGAGTACTAAAATTTTGGCAACTCTTGTCTATTGTGCTTATTCCTACTATTCTTGTTCTTGATCAAATCTTATATCGTTTCACTTCTTTCCTAGGTTTGGCACAAAAAACTTCATACAGTTCAGGATGGAAGACATCAAAAAGATGAACGAGACTTTCTTGTATGAACAATTTATTTTGTTCTTATGCAGTCATAGCATGCAGCGCTCGTTTCTACGTGCTTTTGATGCCCAAATTTATATTTCGAACCCTAGGAGTGCTGTTTGCAAATCTAAACATACTTATTCAACTGGAGTTCTTTCTTAACTGCAATGCAGCTCTAAAAAGTGAGAGTGGTGTTCATATTGGTGGAAGCACGTTTTTGACGCGACACATATTAAGTTTGAATTTTCCTCGGTAGAGGGTAGCAATCCAGACATTTTTATTGTTAACCTTCATGCCTTTCTTTACTCTCTCTTTCTAAAGTGAGAGAAATTGTAGGCATTGCTGAAAAGAACTTATCTGACCAAATGAAAACTAGATTCTCTTTCCAGAGGGAGGAAGAACCCGGAAATGCTCGGCCGTTGGCGTGCTCTTATAGTTTCATAATTTCCATGATTCCACGGCGTCGGCCGTAATCGCCCCCGCCCCCGTCTGGTAAGAAGCACAAAAAAAAAACAGGAAAGCACCTAAAGCACCTGCGAATGATGTCCGCGCTGTCCCTGCTGTGTTATCGGGGGCTCCCCTAGGAAGCCGAGCTGGAATACTGAATCTACGAGCAACGTTTTAAACAACTAAGATGTTTATGTTTCCGCATCACCGAGCTGTCCAAACAGTGTAGATTATCACGCTGCAGAGAGATATGACAATTCCGGCTGCTTGGAGCTTAATTTATATTATGGATACCTCAGAGTCAAAACTTGCAAGCGTTCACTATAACCGCGGTTTCTCGTCTGCTTCTACACCGAAGTTTCATGGAAGTTGAGCGTATTTGTTGAGGGTAAATATAGCAACGGTTCGTTTTGTATGTGGAAACCGCAGTCTTTCAACCGATGCAAGCTCATCGGGATATTTTAAAATATACGAGAACAACGTCTATGTTGATGCCCCTCGGTAGCGTCCTTCGGGAAATTCGCAGATGAGCTATGAGGAAATACAAAAAGAGAATTCAATTCTAAACATCCTAATAGTCAAGTACCTGCAATAAAATCAAAGAAATGAACAAGCAAAAGTATTTCATATGCACAAGCTACAGTCCGAGGAGTAGACACGCTTATGTAAATATATTTACATTCGCAAAATGCCTTCTCCTGTGTGGCGCAATTATAAGGCTTACGCGTATATTCCACACCAACGTATCCATTTCTGTTGACTCTTTTGCCGTTAAGTCCGCTTTAGATAATATATTGAAGTGTAATTTCTGCTAATTATTAGCAAGTTCAATAAAACTGTGCTATGTAGGCGGAAAGCAGAATGTCTCTAAAGCTATACCGTCTGCCCTATAGTCATGGCTCGATTCCTACGTACTAGCTCGTTTGCGGAATTCATCCCTGTTTACGCTTTTTCGTCACTTGCAAGAATCTAATGGTGGAGGCATTTCTTGTGAATGAGAGTCAGCCGGTCCGGACGTGCGCGTTTTAAATTGTGGACCAAGGAATTCGCGAACATTTTTCTTCCATGTCACAGATCATTACAGCTGACGTGGTGTCTCGGGAAGTGGATTTGACTGTTTTCCTGATTTGATGCTCAGTCTTGCAAATCTAATAAATCACAGTTATAGGTAGTTCACGTCAGAATGTCTGCGCAGGATGTACCCATCTGGGCACCTGGCGTGACACGCTTTCCACTATGTTACAATGCGAAATCAGAAGTATCAGCGGAAAAATTCAGTGTCGTTCCCCTCTGTGAAGAAGGACGGCCAGTGAAGCTGTGTATGTGGACCCTTTATAGGCGAACTGAACGTCCGCCACGGGTAGGCCCGCCATTGCACTGTCTTCGGGATCGACCTTCGTATATGGAGTGCTTAAAGCCTGCTTCACCTCCGTGGCGTGTTGGCCCAGCAGTGCATTATCTTTGGGATCAGCTCACGTATGAAGAGTGTTTCGGCACAGGGTGGTGCTCGGGCAAAGAATCCAGAAAGCCCATAGACTTCTATGGCTGGGTGTAGAAAATGACGGAGAAATAGTTTGTTAACTTAGTTGCGCGGCTCCAGTAACGGAAGCCCGCTTCATGCAGGAGCAAGTTAAACGTCCGAGATCATATCAGGGCCCTGTGTCCTCACTCCCTTAAAGACTCCGTTTTTAATACCGTCGTCTCCCCTACGCAAGTTGACTAGGAAATCTGAAGACTGTCCGGCAGCCAATTACACTCCTCGACTTCGTGGTGATACCATGACCATGCTCGCCATAACTCGCAGTAACTCCGCCTCCGTAGAAACTGGCTTCGAATAAGTGGCAAAAAGCAACCTGCTGCTCCCAGGCCATTGTCATTGTTCCCCTCCTTTTCACCCTTCGCTCAGGCTGCCAGGTAAAGGTTGGGTTGACGGCCTTTAGTAGGCCCCGTCAAGGGTTGCTGTCCGTGCTGCGCTCACTTCTGGATAGGCGCTGATGGAAAGGTGGTGCTTTGACTGGTGGTAAACGTCCACTTAACTGACTCCCAAATCGTTCTTGTTCCCCTCCTTTTCATCCTTGGCTCAGGCTGCCAGGTAAAGGGTGAAGGGAGGGCTTTTTATGGAAACCGTCAAGAGTCAGTGTCGACACTGCATTGACGTCTGGATTGGCGGTAGTTTCACTTGTGGCAAAAGTCCAATTAACGCCTTTCTCGGGCTGAGACGTCACGAGAGTGTGAAGTACCACATAATAGTTTCAAATTCAGTCCACCACATGTAATATGCGTCCGTCCATACGTTTATCACTTCTGAGCTCCATGCATCAACAGCCGACAGTTAAGTTACAGTTTCATACTGCAACAGCCACAACTTCGTTACCGCCATGTTTGTCAGAGCGGGCTGGACGTACATCGTGCATTCGCTGGTAGGCGCATCGTTCTTGCAACAATTCTGGCATTGTTATTCAAGTGACACGACTTTTCCGCTAGAACTAAGATATTTAAGCTTCGCCACGTTGGTTTTTTATTGCTTAAGAAATGTAGCGCGCCTGTTTGCGGTGGTATATACAAAACCAGGCAGCGTTTACGATATTGTTATTAAAGGGTAATTTAGTCATAAACCAGTTGTGTGAAACCGGTCTCAGATCCGAAGAGTTATTGTAAAAATGCAACTGGAACTGCCGTTCTGTTGCGCATTCAATGGGGCGCCATTTGCAATAGACAGGTAAGCGGCACATGACTGCCCTGTGAGCACTGCCTGTAGAGGTGGTCTTGGAGACCAAGACCTTCCTGCCGGCTAGCTACACGAGCAGTTGACAAAATTTTGCAGACAGAACTGCGCCGTGTTGAGGGAGATAAAGAAAATAGGTAAAATACACCTCAAAAAGACTTTGATATCGCCTATTCCGGCCTGAAATATCGCTAATTAGCAGTTGAAGGTGCATTTTCGGAAGCTGATCTTCATATACTGCAAATGCTAAATCAGGATCCGCAAATTTGAATTCACAAGGAGTATAGGATTTAATGTGTTTTCAGTCAATGTATGGAACACCGCTAAAGTGAATGGCATCCCTCACTACATCGACAACGATATTGTGCGATTTTAAGCAGCTATTTCTACAAGTGAGGTGCTTAAAAGAAATCTGTATTTTGCTGTTTACAGCGGCTTCTACAGTTTTCTTATGATTTTCTTGTTTATATTGCAGGCGCTGTCATGCTAAAGAAATAAGCCAGAATTCAGAAGAAGATTAACATCCCATTTCAGCTATAACAAAAGAAAAACCACCTCTTACGAGCAAAAAAGTACCAATAAATACTGTGAAAATTGCTCTTTGTAAATATATTATTAAAACTTTGTTTCCTCTTTTATTATAGCCAGGAGGAAATATTTCCATCATCACGAACTTGCCGCTGAAATTCTCGTACTTCGTTCACTGTTCAAAGGAGCCTTTTGACACCTTTTTAAACAGAAATATCTGGTTTGAGCAACTGCATCGCCTACCACTAGTCTTTTATTGACATATTTAGTCATGACTTTCTCAGTACTAATTCCACAGCTTCCAAGGAGGAAAGGACACGATGGTTTCGCGTCAGAGCATTGACGTCAACGCGCTACCGTCAAAGTATTGACGTCAATATTATAGGAGCAGAAGGAAGTGTTCAACCACCGAGCTTAAACTGCACCAAGTGGTTCGCCACGAAATGAGAACACCTCATTTTGTACTATACTTGAGCTAGACAAATCGCCTTACCAATGCCTTTTGGCTTCCTTAAAATACGTCAAATTTCTTTTGAAGCGTTTGCTACAGTACATTGACATATTTCTTCTAACACACCTTCTGAACAAAATGCATATTTATCCACGTTCCATGTTCTCCACGTTCCACGTTCCACGTTATGCACGTTCTCCGCAAGCCGGGGCAAAACCAAACACCCCATTTACCCTCTAATACTAAATACTTGGCAAAAAATTACTCAGAACAGTGCTGAGTACACTATTTCCAGATGCATCTGAGGTGAGTAATAAAATATACTTAAATATATTTACCGTTAGATTTAGGATGCTTTGACAATAAAAGGTATGACAGAAACAAACAATATTAACATCTTAGCAGCGCTTTCTTTCCTAAGCAAATCGAATAACCAAAATATAAAAATTTTCGTCGCAGGAGGAAATCGGTACTTTTGAACAGCCATCCCTCGTTTTGATTAAAGCGCCGCTCTACACGGAAAGTCACTCCAAAGAACAGCAGCGATGTGCTTAAAGAACGCTTATTGGGAAGAGTGCTGTATTACCCCTGCAGCATCTTCATCGCTTCTCTCGCATTAAAATTCAGGGCGTAATTTTTGTACAGCTACACATTCTCTGTGATCCACTATCGATTTCTGGTAGTAATATTTGTCATGTTGCGCGAAACTTTGTTCCCACTTTTCTCGCAATGAGCAGAAAATTAGCTACCGAGCAAACCTAGCTGTCTGATAAAACACATTCGCACTGACACAGTCGGATGCGTTCGTGGGAAAAATAAATAAATCGGCATGCCTCCTTTTCGTGCGATCATTTGTGACAGCATTTTAATCATTGGTGCAAGATGACTTTACATGTACGAGGACAGGGCATTTCTTCAACGATAACTAATCAACACCGGCTCAAGTTCTAGAACAGTGTCTATATGCAGACTATAAATGACCTCCAAAAAGTGCCATGTTGCGCCATATATGTTCAGTGGCAACCTAGTGAAAGATAAACCGTGAGCAAGTCCTCCAAATCACGGAAGCTCAATTTGGCTTCATAGGACGCACCGGCCGCTCACAGAAGCGTCCACATGCCGTGGGAAACTTTTGCTGATATTCTAGGTTAACCCGCTGCTATCGACAAGAGCTTGTTGTAGAACCCATCAGCCGTAGTCCTGCAACAGAGAATACGCGAGCATGAAAAGCAACTAAGAAAAGTAACAAAAAAGACACGGACAAGGAAGAGCAAAGGACCTGCGCTAACCGCCAACATATTTACTGAAGCCCGCACAAATCTGTACTATTCGCTACGGGCTGAAACAGAGAAAGCAAGAAAGGGTAGGCGAGTCATCCTCAAATTAGTCCTGCTGCACTTGCGTGACAAACGTAACACTATACAGATGTAAAATACACAATATGGACAAAATCGAAACTGATTTACTTCTAAGGAACTTAAGTTTCTTATCGAAAGGTGCTATAGAAGGGGCGCCTATGAAATAGCTCCTAACTCACAAATTGAAAAGGCCTCAAAGATTTCCCTGGCCATCCGATGGCTGTACCTTGTCAGCACACGTGTGCCTTCAAGGCGGGGTAAGCAGCCACACTTTGCACAATGACTGCTATATTACTATGTCTTGATATTGACACAGTGTGCATACTCACGTAAACGTTCATTATCTTGTTTGCCCTATGTAAGTGAAGCCGCCAGAGGTGGCAATGTCATAAACAAGATTCGTATTGCAATCTGCGGGCTTGGCGGTATGCCGTTTACTACACAGTCCCTGCGCTTGCGGGCTATCGATGACTTTTTTGCAGAACCTTCCCAACTTGGTAGGGGCAGTAAATACAACCTTAGCAGCGGCCGGGCCCACGGCTTTCTCGATGCGGTGGCACACAGAGTGCACATCCGGGATCACAACACACTTGGTTATGTCCTTTACCACTTTGCACGGTTTCGTGGGGGAATGACCCCCATGCAATAAGACTTCGGTCAAGGATGACAGATAGCTATAGAAGCACCCCTTCTATAGCTCTCTACAATAAGAAATTTCAGTTGCTGTGAAGTTCATCAGTTTTGGCTGTGTCAATATTGTGTATTTTACATCTGTATAGTTTTACGTTTGTGACGCAAGCACAGCGATTCGCCTTCCCTTTCTTCCTTTCTCTCTTTCAGCCCTTTGCGAATAGTATACATTTGTGAGGGCTTCAATAAAGGTGTTTTTGGAAGTCAGCGCTGGCCCTGTGTTCTTTTGTCCGTGTGTTTTTGGCGATGCTTAAAATGAAATACAAATAACTCTCGTTTGCAAGTTTTCCAAGCGCAACAGGGACAGATGATCTAATAAGTTCATCTGGTGGCAATACTACCCAAGTCTTCATGAAGCAGAAAACGAGCGCAGGATATATTTGAGCCGGATGTTCTTGAAAGAGGATACCAAGATCCGCGACATTTATTATGGCATTATGGGGATGTTTGTGACAATAACGAGTGGCTATTCGATGAAGTTCAGAAAAAGCGACCTTACCTTGGCGTCGCTGCCGGAATGTGGTATGATCTGCAGATTCTGAACGAAAAGCCAACAAATTGGGGCAAATAGAAACACCGTTCCTTGATGGATTCAGATATACACGTGCCAAGCTAGGAGAGCGCAACCTTAAGAATAGTTCTACGTGGCGCCTGGCATAACCTGAACTCTTATTCGCAGTTATAGCCTTGATAACCCCGGTACTCTGTCAGTTTCCCAAGCAGATCCAATTGAAAGTCCCAGAGACAATAGCCTAATGTGGTGTCTGAAAAATTTGTCAGTGTAACCAGCACTAGAAAGTCGTCCTTGTAGACAAGAATTTCTCTTGGAAAGAAATAACATGAATCAGCGGATAGAAACACAGTGACGTGTACGACTAATCGAATGTGGAGGGAGAATAAATGACAATTGCAGTCCTTGAATTGCTACCTGAATAGCCTTGGCAGCATTTTTCGTGTTCCGATTGCATGTGAACCCAGACCACGAACAAAACTAAGTAAAGACGACCACCTTCCTTGCAAGACTTCTACGAAACCGTCCAATATGGCATCATCTAGCCTACTAACATACCATGTCGAGCATGTAGATATTAATAGAGTTGGGGTGAATGTACACGAGGGCATGGGAACGTCTTTATCCTTAGTAAACCAGAAACGAAAGCAGAGGGCGAACTACGCGCGTCTAACGTAATGATGGTGCCGTATGCTCCCACAATAAACATGGTCTGCGTTGACAGAAATTTAAACAGACTTCGTACCAAGTGTCGTGTTGGCAATACCCGGCATAACCTATGACTTCCTTTTGTCTCGTCCTGGCATGAGCAAGCGAAATACATACCTGCAGTGAGATGGCAACATTTCTGTTGAACACAATATTAAACAGACGAAAAGTGTGGAAAGATCAAGCCCTGTAATGTCAGTTCATTGTGAAAAAGATGTCAGAGTGAACTACACTGTGCTCCTAGGCAGAGGAAGCTAAGCTCCAGCGACAAAGTCACATGCAGATCCCTCAGAACTGGAAGAGAAAACAGTGGTTCGGAATTTCCCTACAATGTGTCAACCGAGAAAAAGGTTCGTTGGAAATTCAATGCAAGTTATGTTGGATGTTGACATAACCAGACTGCCAGTTTTCAGGTTTTCTTCGCCTCTAACCATATCCCCTGAGGACGATGGGTCTTTTTGTCTTTGCACCCATTATAAAATTTGAAACCGCGAAGCAGGGCTAACACCGTTTTCAATGTCAAAAGGTTTTACTATCATCTATTAAACAACTGGCTGCCACCTAATTCTCCGGAATATTATGAATAAACTTTGATATTAAGCAAAACTATGCCAATCCTCCTTAAAAACTTAAAATTTAGGCAGGCACTTCAGACTGCTTACCTGTGACAATGCGAAAGCATTGTAGTCGCTTTGGGGAAATGTTTTCGCTTAGGTGTTCATCCGTATGTAGTCGTGCACGTTGTAAACATGCACGCCATTCCTTTTTGTGTTGCTTTGCTTCGTAAACTGCCGCGTGCTTCCGTGGGCGACCAGATTTCGTAGATGCCGCTAAGCACTGCATCGATAAAATCTGAAGACCAAGTGACGCGCGGGAGGCAGCGACGTGATGTCTGCGATGGCGCAAGCACTAGGCAAAACTTTAGTAAACCATAACCGTGGAGCCACTGTGGCATTGTATTCCCCTTGTATTTTGAGCCGTTTGGTTTGAGAATAATGAAAATCCAATCTATTCGTGGATTTATCTATGCAGGAATTGAGACTAGAGTTTTGGCTTATGCAGATGACGTGGCAATTTTTTTCCGTGATGCAGAAAGCGTGAATAAAACTATAAAATAGGTTATTTCCTTTTGTGCCGAAACTGGCAGTGTTGTCAGCTAGTCTAAGTGCCTAGGTTTATAGCACGACAGCTAGCCACAGGCACTCGAGTATTTTTGGAATATGAACTCAAGCGTTATCTCAGGAGAACATCTTGGGGTGCCGCTACAACATTATCGTGAAAGTGCCGCGTATTGGATCGATGAACTAAAAAGACTTAAACATCAGACAGAAAAATGGGGCGGCGATAATTTTTCGATGTATTCAAGAGCAATTGTTTGCAAAGTTGTTTTTAGCTGCAAAGCTGCATGATGTACTACAAGTGTTAGGCATGGCACAAATTTCGGTGCAGAAATTTCACACAGTGTTTGCGGTATATATATAGGGATCCACTTAGGAAAAAACTAGCCGGTGTAACTTGTTTAATTCGGTGAAGAATGGAGGACTAGGGCTGATACATTTGTTTTTGAAACAGATCGTTGGTAGGTTCGTGGTTTTAAGGGACCAAAGCGATACACTTCTTCGTACTGATATTCAAGTGAGATTAAATTCTTCCTTGCCTGAGTGTGTTGTCTCATCAACAAAGTAACAAGGGCGAACACCAAGTGGCTTTCTGAGGGAAGTTCCTATGCCCTTTGCTGAAAGCGCATTATTCAAATGAGTTTCTCTCCTTCTGTGACACATAAGAAACATTATAGCGAGCTGGTTGATGTTTTCGTGTCGCATCCTGTTTACCATACCATGTATAACTTAGCACTTGAGCGCAACGTGCCGAAACGCGGTAAAAGAACGCCAGCTAGATCTTCAGCGAAAACCCTCCTTTTTAAAATGCATTCTGGCACTCTCCTTGTGAAGCCATGGCTGCAAAGCAAGGGCTTCTTTGTTCCATGGTCTGTTAACTGTCTCATATTTAAGAAACCTGAAACTGTTGAGCCCATCTTCTTTGATTGCCATGCCTCCGTTTTCTTGTGGGATGTTCTCAAACGAACTCTGAAGAAATAACTGCCGTTAGAACCTTTCCGTATTCGGTTCTTGCCATGTGCAGACAAAGGAGGAGTGCCGGCTGATTTGATAATGCTTTTGTGTATGAGCAGCGTGCGGAAAACGCGTATGGATGTCAGGAATGCCCGCGTAGATGAAAGGTCTGCGATGGGATACTTACGTTAAACTCTTAGATAAACGCGTGATGCCCTCATGCACATGACTGAACCGCCACAGTGGTTTCAGGAGCTTGACAATTTCGGTGTATGCGATATCCTCTTTGAGGGCATTTGAAATCGGTACAGTCTCTCCAAATGATGTGATATTATTTTTCAGCACCAAGTAACCTGCTTTGTACGCGTTTAGTAGTGTTGTAATGAAGGTAAAAAAGGAAAAAAGCCACTGTGGCGTTGGGAAAGCTTGCTCGTCTCGCACCCAAGAGATCGGGGTTCGATTCCCACCAAGACCAAAAGGTACGAAATTTTCTTTTGAATTTCATTAGCTGACTTCACTCATAGAAACCTACCTGACAAATTTGACGTCAATTCGAACATATGTGACGTGTTTGTACTCTTCGCACCGTCGGCTATTTTTGGTACCATCTATCGGTCACCAGATTTTCGCGTGATGGGTTATATAATGGTTTTGCATTAATAAAAAGTGAGCGCACGTCATAAAAGTTGCTATCTGCAGTACATTACTCTTAAGTTTTGCTGATTTGATAAGATGCGCTGGACAACAGTCAATTAACGACAAGTGAGCGCGCTGCCCAAGAAATAGTCCACCTTTTATGTGAACCTTGAACCTGCGACTGGCCTGTGTGATTAATTGTCGTAACGTATGAATTCGTCAGGCGCGCAATTAAAAAGCGTTTCTTTTGCATGTTTTCATGCTTTCTTGTCTTCCGGATTACTGTACTACAGAACCGACAAGCGTTCCCTAGAGAGCGCAAAACATGCACTCCCACAACACTCCGTAGCAGCTTCACCCTTGAGTAGTTTTGAGGCTCGCTTACGAAAACATGAACACACTATCTTCTTGAAGTTTGTTTATAACAAATAGAATGATCACTGGTAACACTTAAATCAATTACTTTTTTATGCCGCGAGTACAAAATCGTCTTTTGTTAGTTATTCGAGAATAAAAAGTAGCAGTTTCGTCCGAAAGGTGAAGCATCGATTACGATAGAAATTTCGTAGACATTTACACAAAATAAGGACAGTAGTTTTCTCGGATGCATAAACTAGGAACTATTCGCTAACTGAAATAAGAAACATTGTGTCAGCGCGCACAGGCACGCATGAACACGTCAGACTCGATGACCGCGGACACTCGGTGTCAAAACGCTGGCGTGAGTAAACACGGCAGCAGTAGCGAGCGAAGTGACCATCGTGCTGTCAACTGCTGCAACGCGAACAGCGACAAGAAAACAGTACAACCAAACTTATGAGTCTTCTGCAGGTTGCTCTCACGATACGGCCACACGTATCTTGATAGCTGCACGGGTACTTTGCCGCCGCGCAAAGTACGCGCTTGCTAGTGGCGTAAAAGCCGCCCCCTCTCCCAGTCCCTCCAGCGCTACCTCGCAACTTTCCTTTGTTTCGTGCCCGAGGCTGAGCCGTGATTGTCAGTCCCCCTTGCGACCGGTCACCAAGTGCGCAGTTCCTGCCAGAACCCAATGCCGCCCCCTTCCCTCCTAAGTAAGAAATTAGTTAAAAACAGGAGATATAGAAGAAATTAAAATTTTTTGTCGTCATGCTGTCTGGAAGCAAGCTTGAGTTAGAATGCTGACACTTTCATTTTTTCTCCGCAAGCTACATTCCCTCCATGCCTTCTCGCATACCGGAACCGCGGGACCACCGCGTCACGTTTACGTCGTCTTGTTTTCCTAGCGGCTAGGGTTACTGTGAAGTGAACCAAACAATCTTGACTGTACGTATTTGGGCATAGCAGAAACATACAATTAATGAACACCTGATTTGCTTCTTACAAGTCCTGCGGCGTCCCTTTGTTGAGCTATACGATACTAGCTGGCATTACTTCAAAACTTCCAGTTACAATTATAGATAGATTATTTTCCCTGCTCACAGATCGCCCTCAGAAAAGAGGGCACACCTAAGAATTTTTGAACTTATTCGGAGGCCAAAGAGGAAACTTTCCACAATTCCATGCTATTAATTCTGAGAAACAAGAAAAAAGAAACAATACAAAGATGTCATCGTTTCTCGTTACGAAATAACAATCTGGTGCTTTTGGTCTTGGTTATACAGCATCTAAAGTAGCACTTGGTGTCATCGTTCTGGAATACCTCAATAAGCAGCAGCATAAAAACCTTCGTATTATAGTGCCATTTTGTCACGATCTAGTGAGAGCGACCCCGCGTAATGCCATAAACACTACCCGTGGTGTCATTTCCGATGATAATTTGATGGAGTACACTAAAGCTAAACATTTTCAGACTTAGAGCGATTAGAATGTGATCAATGTCAAGCGAAATAAGGTGAGTCATAACGTCAAAGAGATATAAATCAAGCACCACATACTTACTTTCGACTCAACTGTGCTGTCCAAAACTTTCGTGGCAGGTTATAGGAGGATCCTGTTCAGGCGATACAACAGAAATCCTCTTCCGTCGTTTATAGTTTAGAGATTCCGCAGCAGTTGACAGAACTGCTGATGCCGACTGACTTCAGGTAAATGCACTGCTCATGAACATCCTCTCTAGTCTTGTGTAAGGACTCTACACCGTACGAATGGTGGCGGAAGTGCGCAGCATACTCGCGGTCCTGTCCATCTTGAATAGAAAGAAAAATAAATTATCGCAAATTATAAGAGAACATGACAATGGGAAAGCACTGTGAGCAGTGCACGGCGTGAAAGAAAGTGAGGTAGCTGGCGACAAGAAAAGAAGGCAACGAAGAGTGCGCGCGCGGGCTTCGATTTAGTTCTAGGCAAAAGGCAATGACGTCGGAAAGCATCAAGCCTGACAACACGCGGGGCAAGCAAGAAATCAGGGGAAGATGAACCATCATTGTAAAACACAGAGCTCCGAAGATCCCAAACCTGAAAAGAGTGGTCCGGCTACAGGCTCGAGCTAGCCAACAGGTGCCCGGCTTGGACGTCAATAACCACTGCCTAATCATCTCCCCCGGCTTTGATGCTGTACCAGCTTGTTCTAAACCAGCTAGAGAACCAGCATCACAATGTCGCGCATGCCCATTTGTGATGCAGGATCGTTTTGTAAGGTTTCGGACAGGTCCATAAGGCAGAACCCCCGAGTACCCAATCAAGAACAAGGCCGTTTGTCCCAGCAGTACACGTAATACAATATATACCACGATGAAAATATAGGTAATAAACACTTAAAATCTTAACATCAAGAGGCCACTGCAACGCAGAACTAAAACTAACAAAGTGGCGGCACAGCACAAAGTCATCAAAACCATACAAGATTTATTGTTAAGTCACTTCACTGGTGAATGTTGGCGAACAAGGCTATGATGGCAGCGGTGTTGACACTACCAAAGTTGGAATGGGCGCGAAAGACGGCTTGATGACTGGCGCACAGCTGCGTTGCCAAGAGACGCAGACGTCTCATTGAAACATTCAGTAGGAAGCGGCAGAAGACCCGGCCGTCCTGACCAGGCAGCTCTGACCCGTAACCCGACCACTCACGTTCAGCCAATCGGTACAGGCGTCGACAGCTATCGAGGTGAAATTCCGTAACCCGGTCAAGTCACGAAGCGCAGGAACAGGTCGACAGGTTGCCTCAGTCGGGTGACGCCCTGGTGACTCGGGTTTGCAAACCGACAGCCCTTGTTCAGCTCCCGGTCCTGTGGCCAACCTTCCTCTCCCGTCGCTTCCTTGAACTCCGCCGGACCCCTCGCTTAACTTTTTTTTCTTCTCTGGCTCTTGTGTCGTTACGAACCTGGTGATCTCTGGAGCTCCGTGTTTTCCAATGATTGGTTAATTTTCCTTCAATGTATTTCTTTCACGGCGTGTTCTCCTGCTTCACGCTCTTCAACCTCATCTTGATTCAGGACCACGCGCTCACTCTTTGTTGCCCTCTTCTCGCCATCCACAGAACTTGATTTGCGCTCATCATTGCACTCATCACAGGCGCAAAGATGAGTGTGCACTCTGCTGAATAATAGTTTTATGTAAATAGTGCATCAGTGGGTTCCAACACAACGGCCTCCGGTGGCTTCCCGGCCCGTACGCAGCAAGCAGGCGGCAATGCTGTCCGCCCCTGCGGCCGCTGTAGCCAGCGTTGCTCCGCCATCCCACAAGAAGAAGCTATCTACATCCGGCATTTCAGGCTCTAGGGCTTCGTCTCACGAGGTAAGACGTCCACCAGCCACACAGCCCTCCGGAAAACAGGTGTTCAAGCCCAGCAAGGTTCGATGCACACAGCTCCTCGTCAATCGGCACAGCAAGCGCGAAAGGAACCGCGCGTGTCTCAAGACCTCGCCAAAAATGACAGCGCAGACGAATTACGTGGCTAACGTTATTCTTTTTGTTTTATGCGCAAAGCATAACTTTCTTTGTTATTATCGACACGTATAATACAATGGAACATCACAGGATTTCTCCACAACATCGGTAATACCACAGAACTTCCGCATAAATTCAATTTGGAAGTGCTGCGTTCAATAAATCCATGTAAACCCCACAATTTACTTTTTCAGGCGGAGAGCCATTTCCAGCAAACAACGAGACGACGCTAAAACTTCACCTTGAGGCGTAGCAACTTTTGTAGGTTAGTAAGTTGCTTGACAAGATTTGGCCCGACAGATGCCATCGAGGTGGCGGGTGGTCTTGAAGAGACTTCCCTTTAACAAGTCGATAACCACCTTCTGCCTTTACATACCGGCTAACTACTGATATCACCTCAGCAAAGCAGAATTCTAAGGTTTCATGAAGGAGCTCCACAATGTTACTTTACCATTTGTGATTTTTATGACCGTAGCTGTTTGGAGGGAGACTTCTGTCGCGACGTTCTTATAATAATTTCTTATAATAAACGATGCATTTCTATTCAATATAAAAGGTGCCCACTGACCACAATGTTTCGCGTATTTCGCATTTTTTATTGATTCAGTCGATGGCTCTGCCGCGCTTTTTTCCCACTTACAGTGGGCCGTCATCAGCCACCCTATTGGGAGGGACAGTTTCCTCATAACGCTTAACTTAATAAAACAACAAACTCTCCTCCAAATACTTTAAGGTATCTACGCACATATCACGAGAGTTTTCTATGGTATTTTAGCACAGATTACGTAGTAGCAAAATACATCGCTTCTAATACTTATGCCACAGAAAAATTTTACTCCACAAACAAACGGAAGTACACGTAAAGGTCGGGTCCAATGCTAGAATAATGAATGCAGTGAAGCGCAAGCAAAGCAGAATAACGCATGAAGCATACTTCGTTGATTTCCAGATGCAAAAGTTTTCTTTAAATCTGTACACACTAATCACGCGGAAGGCGTACACGACGCATGGCCATAAGAGCAAGCAGGAAAAGGCTTCTCTCCGACGTCAATTCCTTTACGCACGAAAAAAAAAAACGTATAGAAAAGGCTCAGAAGGCTAAAGGGTCATGAACCTCGTCAGTTGTTCGCGGTGAGAGACCCAGGAAACAATATGAAAGATCAGGCAGATTCTCATAGGGAACACGTCGAGCGTGTATCCATCGCCATGCATCAGTGAAAATAATTCCTCAAATAAAAAGAAAGAAGGAACGGCAGACAAGCAGTGCAGACAAAAGTGACAACACAACCATACCTGCAAAATTGTCGAGCTGAACGTATGCAAACGTCACCGCAAACTGAGATTCTAATGTATGACATGATTAACATCCTGCACAGGGACACCAAAATGACGCTCCCCGCTTGTTTTAACTATATTGAGGCTGCAGAACACCTTCCGACTTAATGGAAACAAGTTATCGTTATCACAAGTTCAAGTAAGCAAATTACGCATCCTAAGTTAAAAGCTACTAACCGATGGCGCCCTCAAGCTACATATGTAAGCCTTTCGAGAGTACGATAAATCGCACTTTTCTCTATTAACTTGAGTTTTGGAGTATGCTTCAGCCATGCCTATGTAACTACATAAAAGTCCGATCGACAACTGACCATCTCGTGCGCATCAAGTTTAGCATTCGTAATAGATGTGTCCACAAACCGTACTTGTCGCCATTCCTTGACATTAAAACGGCCTACTCCACTTAGTGGTGCTGCGAAATCCGGCCGGACCTGTAGGGAGTGGGTATGTGCTGAAACATGGGAAATGTTTTTCAGAGCTACACATGAAACCAGACACGCCGTAGCAGAACCGGTAATGCTCAATTCCGGCGTTCTTCAAAAAATTCTGCCTAACGCATGGTGGCGTCCTTAAAAACGTATTGATGTGCAGATCAAAGCTACTGAGTATGTTTTATTCGTTATATACGAACGTTTTACCTATAAGATTTATATCTTGCACCCCCGCACTACATGAGTTACCCATCAAGGTCAGCATATAAGCAGTGTCGAAAACGGATAATGATAATGGGTTTAAGCTGAATCTGTAGAAAAGATGTGGCGTTATCTTGCTCAAAGAAGAGAGGCTTGGTCCCAGAGCTCATTATCAAAGTCAATGAACAGCGCTTATGAACGCAAAGCAAACGTTTTTAGGCATAATACATAAAAAAACTACCCTTCATTCAGCACATGATGTGCTTCAAGGCTTGATTCCTAAATACAATGCTGAAAACACTGAAACTAGAAAACCTACGTAAAAAATAAGAAAATTTTTAATCAGGATACCGTTATACGAGTAAATATTCCGTTTGAAGTATTTTCGTCTACTAAAACAGCAAATGCTAATTTTGTCCTATTTCACAATTTATTAGTTCGTTATTGGCGACCCCTACCTACCAGTGATTCTGGCGCAATACTTGGCAAGGCTGTGAAAACAAGCAAATATGTCGTGCAGGATGGCATTGCTTGCTTGAACGCGGAGCTTTTATTCGAGTTTTTCTTTTCCTTGCGTGTTTGTTCAAAGTGTAGCCTGCGCTTCACTTCAAATTTTGCGTGACCTAGCGCATGGCATTCATTGGCGAAAGGTTTGAGCGTAGATTTTTTGTTATCCGGCAATTTCACGCTGTGGCATCCGACGCGCTTGTATTGCCGTGTCGATAAATCTGGAATGATCCGCGAGGAAACGTCGCGTTATGTTCGTTTGTTCTCTGTAACACAAGCACTGAGTGTCCGACCGGCAGCAAAATTACTATGTCGAATGTTTACTAAATGCTAATTTGGGGCAATGTTCTTTTGTCTGATAACTGTTGCATGTGAATACATGATGCCGCAAGGAATTATTAATGATTCCGTGAAAACGATGTGCATATGTTGCTATACATAACGGCTGTCTGCTGGCCATAGTACTTTCCACCTATTTAAACATGTTTTGTTTTGTAATTTATATTGTTTGCATTATTCTAGACGAACAAAAGTGAAATTGCTTGTAAAAGCTCTGTGGTAGTGTTATATAATTCCATCCTATTCGCTCACTTTCCCAATGAAACTACTGGAACAAATGCCGTCGATAACAGTCTAATTATGTTCACATTAAGAGATACGCCGCTCCTATAGCTAAAGGACATGCTGACGTTTCAGCTGAGGCGAGTCGCTCGCCTCAGACTAAGAAATGTAATTGCTGGCGTAGCGGTGGAAATGCCGGACGCTACAGAAATTCAAACATTCGTGCCAAGCAGCATAAGATATTGACGTCACTACCATTGCTGGTTGTGACGTCACTTTTTTATTTTTTTATTTGTTGCTTCCTGTTAGTTGTCCCCACGATACGTAGATGCCGACGGTTGCAACGAGCCGCCATTTTCTTGACATGTGGACTTTTATGGAAGCTTCGCTACCAGTTTAGATATAGTTTAGAGAGGGCCTTAATGGAGCAGACACGGCTATGCGACGACGCATGTAGAAACTCCTCTTTGGTTGCGTGTGTTACCCACCAATTCTTTGTCAGCGCAGGGCTTCGCCTGCGTTCTAACTTAAGCTGCGTCTTCCCGCCGATAGGTATCCGCCGCGGTCACCGCGCCTATGGACGCGCGTCATTCGTACTTTATTTAGTTAAGCTCTTCTCGGAAGGAAGCCCACAATTGTCCCCGCCTAAGGAGCGGGCGCACCCTGGGCACCGTGGATCGTATCTTACACCGTGGACAGAAAACACCACACCGACTCGCACTGGGCCAGTGTGGTCAACGCCTTCGCAGAGGGAGGAGCAGTATGGGAACGCTGGCATGAGGAACTGCATCGCGGTCAGGTGTGGAATAAGACGATGACGAAGGCGCCAGCAGTGGCACGAGCGCGTTGGTGCAGTTACGCAGAGGGACTTGGCCACGAAGTATGTGGTGGCTGCTACCTAGCCTGGCATAGTAGACAACTTGGAAGACTGAGTATCTTCTAGCGGATATGTGCTCAAACAGGCAACTTCGCCACCGCGTATGCGACGTTGGTGTGTGCCCATTCTTTGCAAATTTGTCAGGAGAGCAAGTTACCTGTTTTGTTGGCAGCCATGTGGGCTAGGACACGCACTAGCGTAGTAGGAGGCGAGTTCACCGAGCGCCAGCTGAGTGACGCCCATCTGCAACAGACACATCCACATTGAGTGCGACCGCTTCATGGATAGCCCCTGAAATGAAGTTGCAGTGAAGATACTAGAGATAATGAAGGTTCCAGCAGAGTGTCAAATGCATTGTTGTTATGCAGTGACATTTTAATGTTGCCGGGTACCCTTTGGCATCTTATCTGGCAGCGAGATTGCAACTTCGCGCGTCTGGTAATATGAGCCTAAAGTTTTTTTAGACTTTCGAAGAATTATCTTTGAATATTAAATTGAATTTGCGGTCTCACGCGCTCAAAGTGATCACTTGTTATGAACTACTTCTGCGGAAAAACGAACTGAGCGATCTCCACTGCGATAGGTAGCTAGAAACTCTACAACAATAAAAAAATTTTAAACCATAACCTAACCTCTAAGCAAGCATGGGTCTAGAACTCCTTTTCTTACCATTATCTTTAAATATAAATGTTTACGCGTGAAATTATATTTATTCTATGCAAGGTAGGGAAGGGGGGAAGTACATGCAATAAAAGAGGCCGTATTGAACAGCAGAATGGTGCCAGTGAAGCGACTATCTCGTTACTTGCGTTGGCCATCAGGGTTGCTCTTACGTGGTCCCCCTTTACTTCTTCTCCATGAAGTATACAATTATTTATAACTAAAGAAATTACTGTTTCAAATGCATATTTTATTATTGTAACCTAATGTTACAATATATAAGAGATACATTCACTGTTTTTAAAAAGATTCCTTAACGGTGACATATAGTAAAGGATGAGCACGGTCCCTTCTTCTCATTTGGAATTTGTGTAAACATCTCGTCTCTTGAAGTTGAATCCTATTTTTCTGTCTTGACACCACACGCTGAATATGTCATAGCTTATTGTGATCGAAGAAATGCCAAGAACTATTTTCATCGTGAAAACAAGTTTGCTTGAGAGCTACCCTAAAGGTAGGTTATGGTGGAGCAGTTCCGGAAAGACCGTTATGTCTGAAAGGTGTTGCTTGACAAAAATGTGCAAACTGAAGAAAGTAATGGTTTAAAAATTTAAGAACACGCTTGTCAACTTCATATTGGCTAGTGATAATAAGAGGCATGTACTAAACCAGTTGGTCCCTGTTTTTTGAACACGACATTCCTCCGCGGCTACTACTTCAAGCCGCCTTCGCTTTTTTCAACTGTGTAGCTGTCAAGCACATTCATGTGTGCTCGTGAAATGTTTCTATTGGTTGCTCGCTAGACACAATTTCAGATCTGAAATTTATATTCCAACTCCAGCTTAACAATCTCTGTGCTGGTATGTGAACTCCGTCTTCCGGGAACTTTTTCAGGACAACGCCATGAAAAATTGACTTGCGTTCAGCGTGGGCACTCTCGAACACTCCCACATTGCTCAAAGGTCAGTGGCTTTTGAGAAATGCCAGGGCTAAACCCTTGACAGTCGGTTTCAGCTCGCACTGGCGGTTAAGGGCGAGAAACTGCTCGACGCATATGGGACCTGAGAAGAAGGTTCCACACCATCTGGTGCCAGCGCGCACCAACCTTTACTAAGGGCTCAACAAAAGTTAACTCTCTCTCTTTGGTTCGACGACTTGGCGGTATCTAACAGGCCTTTCTCTCGATTCTACTACTCCTGTTCGCCAATTGTAATTTGTTTGCAACCACTAATCGCCGTTTTAGTGTCGGTTTTCCAGAATATCCAGGGTTTCCGTTATAGAAAATACGCCATTGCTGAACTCATTCTAAGACCCAAGTTGTCTCTCTCTACTATTCCATCCTGGCAGGCCACAGTCACAAATATTACTTTCTTCTGGCATTTTTGTCGCGTAATCTAGCAGCCTTGATAAATCTCTAACGGCTAAAAAGTACAAAGAGCTATCTTTTGAAAGATGTTGCTCCTTCTGCGTTCAGTTTTGGTTCTGCTCTGCCACATCGTTTTGAAAACGGCGTTCAGGTGTGCTTTCAACGGCAAGCGTGCGTCACCATCACGTGAAAAAGCAGTGTATTCAGTTCTTCGGCGCAAATAACAATACAGCGTGGTGATGAGCCTGTTTACTGTTTACGGAATTGAAAACAAGCAGAATTCAAATCTGGCTATTTTGGAAGTCGCAATTTTCGTCTCAAACGCGCGCTTATGGTGTTTTCAAACTTTTCGGGGAGCGTTTGTCTACATGTTATTGCTTCAAAGCTGTTTATACGCAAGACATCGTTTTCCTACTGAAATGTGATTGTCGGTGCCAGTTCACCTTGCAGTGAGCAACCACAAATTATGTTTTGTACGCCTGATATAGTGTGAAATTAAAACATACGTATTCACGCATTGGCTACGCCATTCCGCTGCCAACCCAGAAGGCACCTGGCGGTCGCATTGTGAGCGGAGCGGTATTCCTAGACGCCCCTGTACCGTGTATTGAGTGCACATTAACGAACCAGGTGGTCTTAAATTATCTGGAGTCCTCCACTACAACGATCCTCATAAGCATATCGCGGTTTCGGCACGTCAAAACTCTCAATGTATTTATTGTTTTTTTCATTTAAAGACAGTTCTTTAAATTTATTCGGCAAAATTACTTCGCCCTCCGCAGTCTGTCTAGTTGTAATATATACAGGGAAGCAGACGTCTGTTTATATTGTTCCGGTAAAGCAAATCCCGATAGAAAAAACATTCGCATACACGTACGCACCTACACATTCTATAACTCCAAAAAGACCCTCCAGACGTAGGCGCTCTAGACAAAAGACCACCCAAGGACCGGCATTTATGCTGGTGTGTTTTTTGCACTCTCACTTGTTTTGCCAGAATGGGTTTCCAACTAGCCCAACATCAAGGACTTCGAAGTCAATATTGCGACGCTAATACTGACGTTTATAGTGACATGTCGCCTAATGTATTCATGACAAACAGACTGTTCAGTCTTTTTTTTTGTAGCATGCACTTCCTGTTGCAGTAGGGTGCGAATCCGCTTGGAGATATGGAAGAACGGGCCATATCTCCAAGTTTTATTTCAATTGCTATCGCTAACGTCGAGAGTGGAACCCACGACTTTTGGTGAGAGTTGGACCCACTTGGAGATATAGGTGAACCGGGTGCACCACAGCCGGGCCCAGCTAAACAATCTTTTTAGGTCAGGTTGCTGGCAAATAGCAATATAGCATGTTTGGAAACAAAATCTCCATACACCAATAAGTATAACATTGTGCGGGGTATGAAATATCGATAAAAGTTCATTTTTACTAAGAGAGAACAACTTAGAACATAAATTTGATACCTCAGTCTCGAGCGGAATTAACGTTCTCCACGAAACAGGTAATTTGACCAATAAATCTATATACCATTCAACCATTCACGGTGAACTAGCATTCAAGAGAGATAACGCCGAATTCTGAACTGCCACGTGATGCCATATATTTTTTCTCTGTGCAGGACTTGTGGTAAAAAATACCATTTTTTCTATAAAAGTATACCAGGTGGTTTAGTGCACGGCTGCAAGATGGTTTGTCCTATATTCCCTGTAATCATACTGTGCGAGGATTTCCTTTATCACTTTAGAAATTATGGAGGAGCGGCGGATTCACCATTTGCTCAATGACCGACAGCTTGCCAACCTATATGGTATTTTCTGAGCCGCACAATTTTATTTAAAGTAACCTGTTGCAGAAAGCAAAAATATAACTACTCAACTGAAAGTCTTCATAAGGCGACTTCATTACGTGGAAAACTTCACACGTAATTAGAACGAACACCAAAATTTGTATAATAAAATTGTTTACACCTAACTTTTACCACATATCTACAATTACCAATCGTTCCTAGTGAATTTGCGCAGCATATGGACTTAGAATGAATACTGAACATCGAACCGTTTTCCAGATATGCCCCGTCGAATTTGTGTTGTAATACAGTCTTTATCCACTTACCTTTCATTTAAGAATGCTATTTTATGCATTGACCCACAAATGTAACAGGAATCCCAATATATTTGACCATAAACTTTCGAAATTGCTGTCTCGGTACTCGTCTGATCTAAAATCTCCAAGTGAATATGTCTTGCGAATTACTCAGCGACAATTCGTAAAGTGCGTTATGTGCTATAATAAATAAAATTAAGAGGTATGTGTTTCATCTGTGCGAATTATTGTACATTTCGATTTCTAGCAGAAGTAATTTCATATCGCGTTATATAATTTAAGTATTAGAATTGTATCCTTTGGGTGATATTAAATAATTATTTGAGGCTAAATAAACACTCGGCATATATCGGCCACTACTGGGGAAAGAATATCCTTTGTCCTCTTTGAGAATTAGTATTACTATTGCATTTTATTTCTAGCAGGCACTATGGTCCCGGCAAATCTTATGACGTTGAAAGGTTACAGCAGTGTTATTTTGTTTCTTTCTCTACATGGTGTAAATGTTTGCTCATCTCGTAAATTACACGGTCAGTTCCTGGAGCGATTCCCTACAACTGTTCAAGGATGCCTGAAACTCAGCTACGCTGAAAGAGTCCATTGTACAACTCTTTCTGTGAAATTTCCAGATTTCAGCACAAATTTCCAGCACGAACAAGGCCGTCACGGCACTTGTTTGTGCTTTATGAATATAGAACAGTAGTGGGTGAAATTGTGTACAAAGGGTCCACGTAGAAAACTGGTTTTGTCATCGACTTTACATGTGTGGGCACTTGGGAAAGCTAGATGAAACAGCTCACCCTTTATTTGTTGACGAAGTTTCAAGTTTTTCTTCTATATATGTTGGAATTTATGGCGTAAGTTTATTTCTCAGAATTTCCCTGTTTAGCCCATCACTATGCTCATCTGCCCTGTGACGTTAATCGTAAGTGTTAATGAAGGCTTTTCGTGAACTTTCCAGATAGAAGAGCGATCACTGTACCTGTTTCGTATCTTATGAATCTTAGAGAGTCGTGAGTGAACTGAAGGTACCTTCAAAGCGTGCAGCTAGAAAATCTGCTTCGTCTTCGAGAGTAGATCCCTTGACACATCTTAAAGGTACATGAGGAGACAGATCATTTTATTTGTTTACACCGTTTCAAGCTTTTCTTCTATATATGTTGGAATTTATCGCATAGGTTTATTCCCCAAGTTTTCCCATTAGGACGTCACCCCGTTCACCTGCCCTGTGACGTTATAAACTTCAGGTTAATTACCTCGCCGTTAACGGAGAGTCGCGACGAAAACCCCGCACCTTAATAGGCATTTAACTTCATTAATCATTCTATCAGAGCAGATGTCTTTTGGAAAGTGCCTTTCTGAGAGAAGCATACTGATGCAGCGCCCATTGCAAGCAATTTCTTGGTATGCCAATATGTCCTCATAGTTAACTGCATATATAACATCTTGATTGCTGTGCTTTTGTAAACGCTTCCACTGAACTGAATACGGGCAGAAGAGTCACCCTCCCTCCCTGCATTTCTTGTTATCCCGCATGAAGACGAACTATGACTTTTTGAGGAGCAGGCTATGCATTCCTAATGTACCATAACACAGGCATCAGAAATGTATCATCTAATTCTCTTTGGAATCTGTTCTTTGTTCTCAACTGGTTTGGTATACTCTTTTTTTATCACAAGTACAACAGAGGCTCAAACGTTAATGCACATAAAGTTTTCTCATCAGAGGACTACAAAACTACATTTTGTTATTGCTATTATCAAAGACCATCATATAGGAATGTGTACGACGTCCAGTAGAGAATTTTTTTTCCAATGCAAAAGCATTAACTGGCTGATGAGGCGGAAAAACCAGTATTGTCGGCGTTAGCACACGATGGTTCAAGAAAGTTACAAACCCTTGACCTTTCGTGGGATTCGAACCCACTAAACAATTGGTTCTTTAAGTCTACGCACCCACAATCTTTCGTGTAAACGCACAGTTAATTAAGGTAGTTAATAACGGCACTGGTATCCACGACCTTTCGTGGGTGTCGAGCCCACGACCTCTGGTGTGTTAATGAACGTGATTTAATTATGACGCAATTAATTAAAATATAGTTACTTCTGGTACTCGAACTCACGACCTCGGATGGGGAGTCGTACCCACCACTTTTGTTGTTAATGAAGGCGCTGTAATTAACCCACACATAAATAAAATATAACTAATTAGGGCAATCGAACCCACAACCTTTGGTGGAAGTCGAACCATCGGCCTTTGGTTATTGAGGCTATATTCATTAGGCCGAGTTAATATATAGTTAATAAGGGCACCTATACACATGACCTTGTGTGGGAGTCGAACCCACGACCTTCAGTGGGAGTTGAACGCATGGCCTTTGTTCTTAATGAAGACGATGTTAATAGAGGCAAAGCTAATTACGGTATGGTTCGTTAAGGCACTCGAACCCACGACCTTTGGTGGGAGTCGAATCCACGATCTATGGTCTTAAGGAAGACGATGGTAATTAGGTCGCAGTTATGATGTAGGTAATTAAGGCTCTCGAACCCACCACCATGGCTGGGAGTTGCACTCACAACCTTTGTTGTGGGTTCCGATTTGGACTGAATTTACAAAAAGCTCTTGTACATTACAAAGATTTTTCATGCAGCCCTTTCCCCTTCATTCAAATATTTGTGTTTCCATATTCAAAGCAGTTTTATTGTTTGTCTAAAATAGAAAATTTAGTTCACCTAACAGAAGTCTTGCGACGCACCGTAAATAAAGGTTTCCTTTATTTAACGTTGTCAATGGACTCGTTGCCTCATTAAGTGCTGCCGACATCGCCCAATCAGAAGTTGTGCCGTCAATTTCTGGTGAACTAGAAATTGAAGACAATAAAGGTCACAAAAACAGCACTTTGTTGAGGTGGTGAAGATGTTTAATAAACAATTTAATAAATAACAATTTTAATAAAGAAAACAAAAACTGCCCAATGTTGCCAAACTGGTTTCCCCTGCGGAGGCTTTTATGCTCTCTTTTACGGTAGACGGTATTGAAAAAATTAAATGTGGTCACGTGAAGCAAAATAACAGCCTAAAATCACAGACACTGTAACCTGTAATGACAGACACTGTAATGTAACCGCTGTTAAGAAGCAATGCGCAGTGAGGGGCTCGAATTTTGGATAAAGAATACAGACACGCCTTATACAAGGAATCCTTTCATCTGGGTTAGTCACAAAAAAAACGGGGCACTTTGTGAGCAGCTACCGAAAACTTACCCTGCGTCTTCTATTGCTCACATTCCCTACCACAACTTACAGGGCTCAGAACTTTGTGGCATAGTAGTGAATGGAAGGTCCCGCAGGATACTTAAGGAGAAACGGTCAGCAACAAAACCTGTCTATTCTCTTGCGCTGAAACAGAAAAATTTCACCAGACAAAGCTAGTAGGTAGGAGAAATATTACAGAGATACGTTCCTTACCAACAGGCCGCGTAAAAAGTGACAACTCCAATTGCTTTAGAATGACACTACACCGCCGTAACATCCGCCCGAGCACTACCCTATTTATTCTTTAAAAATCATCAATATCTTTTTGCCCTTTACCGATTGCACTTGGTTAACAAAGGATCTGAGAGTGCTTCGCTAAACATGTCCTTGTTATGAGGCACGGAGGGAGACAGTTATACCAGAACAGGTAACCTCAATGATTTTCTTGTATAAGAAGAATCATAAGAGTTAGAGCTGATTGGTAAGACATCATATTTATTGTCGGCGCTATGCTGTTAAAGCGCAATTTTTGAGCACGTGTGTGTCAGGTTCTTATTTTGTGTATCTCACCTTGTAGCGCAGTAAAAAAAATAAAAACAATATTGCATATGCAATTTCAACATCTAATAAACCTGGTTACTTTGTTTTGCGCGCTCAGTATTCAGTCGGCTTTCTTTCATACTGGCCGCTGCACGCCTACATCTTCAATAGGATAGGCTCTCTTCGTTAACAAAGAAAAAGGTTCAGAATCTGTTATCTCAATTTTTTACTTAAGTCTGTTTTCTCTATCAGATAATGTTGGAATCTAAAACCGCCGCTTTGAGTGCAATTTCTGCGAAGGGGTTAACATGAAGAATGTGTAAACTGACAATTCTCATTGACAGCTTGCTGCTTTCGTTTTATTGTTTGGGCCTTGGCGTGAGTGGTTTTCTGAAGCGGTTAACAAGTAAAGAACTGCCCTGGTAGACATCGGTTCATGCTGCGGAAATAAGCCACGGCGAAATTTATGCAGGCCATTGAGGTGCTTCGACGCTGGAATCTTTGCGAGATCCCTTGAGATGAAAGAAACGCTCTCATGATTAGCCTGCTAGATTGCAAGCTCAGCATCACAAAGCCATTTATTTGCTTTCTAGCACTGGCCTGCCTGACTGGTTTCCATGCATGACTAAGCTTATCAAATTCCATGAGAAAATCGGCGGACTTCGATGCTCAGGGCCTGGAAGTCAGCATACAAAGAACGCATGCGACGAGTGTGTTCCCAGCGGTGGGATGCTTCATTGACATGTGCACATTTTATGCTGGGCAACTCCTAACACGACCGTTACGAGATTTGGTGAGTCAGCATACCGACTGCAACCTGCGGCGAATGCAGGGACAAGTAGCGACCTTTTCCGCGTCCACATCATTATTGCTCTGCTTGCGTTCTCGTACCCTTGGCACATTAATAACAATGAATTCATCCCGAATTGCCCAAATTACTGTGGTTCTATAGTAATTACACCCTTAGGTATGCTACCCGTAAGGAAGCGTCGGTGACCATCCAAGAAAGAGCTGGGGCTTACATGAACTACCTGCTAATAGATGTCACAGGACAATCAGAGTCCACGATCATGTTCTCGAGAAACTCCAAAAATGTCTCCCGGTAATTGATCGTTGTAGTGGTGAAGGCCACCTCCTCCAAATGATATCTCCTCACTATAAGCAGTACAGCAAATATTTTATGGAACGAACCATTCCTCGATAGGTCACTTGCAAAGCGAGTGCAGTGGGCAAGTCAGAAAGCTCATGATACCTGGCTTGAAGTACGCAATAAAGGTATTCACAGAGATGGCGACAAGACGGGTGTTTACTCGTGAAGCAATACCTTTTTAGAACTTCGTTGCGGTGCCGCTAAAAATAATTCTTTTTTGAGAGAGAAGACAAGAGAATTCATCTGGACTACTCGTAGGCATTGAATTGGGTGACCCAAAGAATCAAGCGATCGGTACCGGGCAGCTTATCTCGTGAGCGTATAGAAACAAGTTCACGTTATTTAGCAGGTGTATCGGTCGGCCACGTTGAATTTGTTTTGTTTCCACATGGCATATTTTTAAAACTTTTATTCAACTGTCGAAATAGTGTGATGTTACACAGAGTTCACTCAGCCTACTGTCTGGTCTATTCTGGCATGCCTCAAGGTTTGGTCCTCGCACCACGACTATTACTAATCTACAATAGTGTGGCGTTATTTTACTTATCTAATTTGCTTGTCGCTGCTGACGAATGCGTAATATTTCTAGAGATAACTAGTCACACTGACAATTTTTGAATTTTTTCTTCGTGAGACAACCACTAGCAAATTCAGTTTGATGCGTCTAGCAAGACGCGTTATACTCAACAAATTTATAATAAGGATAACACAGTTCTTGGTTCTGTTTCCAAATATAAATAACTCGATGTTTCCATCGTATCTGACCTCAACTGGATTATACATATTTCGCTATTGATATGCAATGATTATAAATCAATAACTACCTGAAAGGCCGATTTACCTGGGCCAAACTGTCAATATGATACACTACAAAACACTGTTTCAATATAAATTCGTATACGTGGCATCAGTTTAGAGTACTAGTGACAATATTTCATTTATTTATTAAAAATGTAAGAAAATATTCCCTACACAAATAATAATCTAAACTTCGATAAGAAACTTATAGGCGGTGAAATCAAATATACAGTTCGAATCTTTAGCATCGCGCCGCGAATTCTTCTGCGTCGCCCCCTCTTTTTCAGAATATATTTTATCATCCTGCCTTGCGGAACGAGCAAATTTCACCAACCATTAGGTATAGCCTCTGCTTCATCTCCACCAAAAAGTTGGCATTTCGTCAAGTAAATATTGCTTTATTACTCTGGGGCCACAGCATTTCGTTCCCGCTGCCTCAGCAAGCATTTTCATCCATTTTTTTTCAAATGGTCCAACTGCATTGACCGATGTTTTTGGCATGCCATGCTAAGCGGATTCTGACGCATCGTGACGCCAATCGAGGATACTGACGTTAATTGGGTTGACTAGCTTTCTCAACTGTGCTCATAAGAAAACAGCTAGATGACATTTACTATGGCAATTTTAGCGCTTGAACTTTCAATAGGCATTTTGTGGTTACACTGGAACGCAGGTTATAAGTTGCGACGTGTAAAGCCATGTGAAATCATGCAAAAGCTAACCTTTCTTTTCCGAATGACAGTTTTAGAAAAATTATAATTTTATACCTAAAACACTCTAAAGAGTCAACACACTATCGCTGGTAACGAATCCAAGAGGAGCTTTTGTTAAACATTAGGTTTGTCATAATTTTGTCGTTATGAAAATGGTTAGTGGATAATCTACCTTACTGCACCTAACATCTACACACACAAATTTAAATACATTATTAAGTTAAGAGAGCCATTACACATTGAAATGTTGCAACGTGAAATAAACTTTGATATTTCTCTCTGCGTGCGTGGAAGCCATGCAGTCACTGACAAGATCTGCGCTGTGGCTCTTACCTAGTTGTAGGAATTACGAGTCACTCAAGAAGCGATGCAATTGAACCTAATAGAAAATATCTTTATACAACTGTGTCAGGTAAGCCTTCTTCACAGTAATGCTACCATTGATTATCAGCATGTCTCATCCAATCGCTCGACTTAATTGTGCTCGAGAATTATGTGTCCCGGTGAAGCATCAAACACTGATGGGGGCATCGCTAAGATGCCACCCCTACGTTTTCCACAACGCTAGGTTGTATCAGTGCCGGTGGCGCTTACAGTGGTAGTTCTACTTCACTAACAGTAGGTACAATAGTCCGTTTGCCGTTGAGAAGAAAAGCCTGATGATTAATCCTATAAAGCATTAGCTCTTCCTATCCTACATTTTCTCGACAGGTACTACTCTGGCAATGCCTATATACCTTGGGAACAGACAAAGCTCTTCGAAGAAGTTGTATAGCCCTGGTTGGTGAATGCATTGTCACGCGACATGCACGATTGGCGTTTTATGTGACCGCCGCTTTTAATTGGTCGTTCTTGCGATTCTGTATGTGTGATGGAATGCGTACGAGTGTATGAAAACAATAGTGTAACGACTACTGCATCACAAAGCCTGTATGACGTTGTTGACGGGACGACGTCGGCATCACGAGAGTCGGCTGAGCAAGCTGGATTGACCACAATAGTATGACTATTACAGCATCACGACAATGCTCTGACAGCGGTTGCAGGAGAGACGCTGTCTGCTGAAGACAATGTGGCGACTGCGCAATAATCACTATTGAATGACAATAGGACGATTACAGTTGAATGGCAAAAAAATGTTGGCGTCGATGCAACGACGGACGCTGTATGAAAACGACTCCCTGACAAACATAAGGTGACATGTCTGAAACGAGGGATATAGCGCAACAACAGCGCGACCACAAGCATATCATTCAAATGGGATGAGACTGGCGTGACGATCACATCATCACCAAAGTGGGAACAGATAGCTAAAATGACGATGATAGAATGATGGCGATGCCTTCCCGAGCACGAGAGCGTGTCTAGAGTTTTAAGCTGGCAGACAATTTGGGTCAGTGTGCCCGCGTAAGAGGTTGGAGACGGACTGATACACATTCGGCCTTTCAGTGTTTCATGCAGCAGAGCCAAGATTCTTGCATGGCGAGATGTCAAAGTTTGAAACACCTGCCTTGACAGGTGGCCTTGCTTGCAGGTGCTTACTTAGAAACTACTCTGCAGGTAAAATTGCACGAATTATAATTAGAAAAATAGCTGAATTTGCGAATGTCAACTAGACCACCGTGCACAAGTGGATGTTACAAACCAGTTCAAGGCATGGCGCCACCATCTCGTGCAATACTCTGGCCGAGTGCTCCTTTTGAACTATCCGCTTCCACCGCCCCTGCACAAACGTCCTCTAGCTCCTCTAGCTCGAAATATCTTGATTTGGCGCACTTTTATAGCGATACCTATGAAACTGACACTCCAGGCGCAGCTTTTGCCGTCATCGTCGCCGACCACGTAAGTGTCGCCGTGATGTTCCGTAAAAAGCCCAAAGGTGATAACGCCGTCGCCGCGCGCCGCATGCTGTATGCGCGAGTGAAGGCGTGCGAGCGGAGCCGACGATAGCGGTTCAATCTCGCGGACGTAGGGGAGGAAAGCGGGGAAGCAGCGCGACGTGCCTCGAGCGCGAATCACTTTGGGGAGATAGGGTAGAGGGGCGACGTGCTCTCGCAGCAACTACTTATGTGCAGCCACGCGCTTTCATGCAGGTCGTATTTCGAAAGCGGTCTGTGTTGGGGGCCGAGTCTAGGTGCGCCCACAGCTCGTACTTTTGTGCCTGCTGTGTTCTCGCCGCTCAGATCGCGTTCAAACGACAGACAGGGTAAAGGTAACTTCGCTCGCTGCTGCTGCCGAACTTCCTCACACCAGCGTTTTGAGAGCGAGTGTCTGTGGACATCGAGTGTGATATCTCAATGTTTACCGGTGCGGACTAACACCAACCTTGTTAACTAAGCGAAATATTTCATGATTATGCGATCGGTAAAACTAGTATCCTAACTTCTTATAGCAGCATAATTATTTGCTATCGCAATCGATGCTTCGCTTTTCGCACGATACTTAGACTTTTTAGAGCCACAACGCATATGCAGCGAATTTTCTATCAATGCTACCCCAATAGCTGATCTCTGTACGCTGTTGAAGTCTTAGTGGATGTTGCCGTCGCCTGCGCAGCAATGCTCGCCGGTAGCAAACGGCAGAGCACCGAAGGTAACCTTTGTGCTCTACCCTGTGATTTGTCGAAGAAATCTGTAGCTTCGACAGTGCTGCGCGGCACTACTCAAAGCAGAGTATAGACGTCAAGCGACTCAAGTAGGCAGAGAAGACTAATCGTTAAATTAACGCCAAGCTTGCATTTGCCTACTCTTCTCTGGCTTCCTGTCCATCGCCTTCATAGCGAGTAATCAGGGCCAGTGTAAGCGAGCAAGTTACAGTAAATTTGAACGACATCGGAAATCACATAATAGCTAACTGGGCCAATTTCGAAGGTAATGTAACACAAACTGCGCTGATTGCGAAACAGTACTATGAAAAGTGTTGACTTGCCATGCCATTCCGTACACCAATGGACGACATTTGGGTCTTCAATAGGATTTATAGTGCCAGCCGATTGCGCAGGCAGTACCATCTTAATAGGAGCGACAATTCTATTCGATTGCGGCAGTTCATATATAGCACGGGTATATAGCTACTCCGGCTGCTTCTAGGGGTTGTGCGTTCGTTCTTCGCCAAGTAGACGTACACCAAGACGGAAAGTGCGACAAAGCTTTACATTACACAGCCCTCGGTGACACGACCCATGATAGCGCAGGTAGTGGAGTGAGCGCGATTTATTGATCACGTGTTCGCCAAAAAACTTGAAGTATTAAAGATCCATCGATACGTTTCACACTTTTCTATGCATATACCTTTGCGTCAAAGCTGGCTTTAACAGTCGCAAAACATCGTTTAAGAAAGCAAGTCATTGCTGCATCCCTGTCACATTCCATGGAGCCATGCGAAAGACAAGTAGAAGTTGTCACACGTGTGTCTTTTTGCAGAACGTTTAACTGGAATGAGGCATAGAAGCTTCGCCTATTGCAAACTTAATCTCGTTAGCCAACAAATAGTTGTGTTTTCATACACTTTCATTTCAATTAATTTATGATATATTGTAATTGAATCAGCAAGTACAAGTGGTTTCCCCTATGTTGTTCTTGGCGTCTTTGTTTCTTGCCTTCTTATGAAACGGTTGATAAAACTCGGACACCTGAGTTCCCTTTCTTCCCGTTGATCACATCCACTAAGTAATCTTTACTACAGGCTCTACTAAGCCGTCAATAGGAGAAGTACACCTTCTTGCAAACACTATGAAAATAAAACACATTTATTCAATTACCTAAAGTGACCTTATTTGACGTCGCTCCTGATTAGATCAGGATATATTCCCTATTTAGGAAAACTTACCTTTAATTTTGCAAATTCCCGGCAATGCATTGTTTGTCTTGGCATTTATATTATTACAGCTGTTTGTTTTGCAAATATCACTATCTGTTCAAAACAATGCACGCTGTTATTTTACCCTCTACGCTGGTGAGTATGATCACGAGGGCTCCGTTCGGCCATGGTTGTTCCATTCTGATGGAAGCGCAATTCACAATAGTATAACTTAAAACGACGTCTTGTTGGGCGAGTTGGTCACAATTTATCTTGGGTACTAGGCGCGAACACACACAGAAACAAGAAAGGAGACGGGACAGAGCGCCACTTACAACTGTTTTAATAGGAAGCACACCACACGCTTATATAGCCGTCTTAGACGCAAGGAACAGAATCAGATCAAGATTCATATGGAAGAGTGCTGGTTAAACATTTCTTTTCACGTTTATATATATTGATGGGTCGCTGACGCACATGCTTCCTTTATTTCCGATAAAGAAAGCCTCAATTACTTCCCGAGCTTTTGCATCTTTACGATTTTCTGGAATCCGCGCCTCTTGAACACCAGCTGCCGACTAGAGGACGTGTTGGAAGAGGTCCCATGCAGCTACGCAGTACTGAGTCCGCTTTATCACAACATCAGTGGCTTTCTTGTTGACTGACGCCTAAATTAAACGGCAGACATCCATTATCCTTCCCTTCAGCTTACCTCACGTCGTCGTCTTGATCGTGCAAACACGATCTTCACATAGCCCCAAAGAAAGAAACCGAGTGGAGAGAGGTCATGAGACCCAGGCGGTCAATTCACAGGCCTGTGCCTCCCAATCTATAGCGCTTGAAAAGTCGCATCCAGGTAGTTTTCTGCGTCGCTGCTGCTGTGGCTGGCGCCCCATCTTACTGATACGACAGGCGTTAAAGAAGTGAATGCGGAACTTCACTAAGAAATTATTCGACCACTATTTCAAGTAATTTGTCCACCTAACGCTGTTCACTCAGAGTGTGGTCGAAAAACATGAGACCAAATATAGCACCGTCGTAAATTCCATACCTCACACTATACGACGACTGGCACTGCTGCCGATCCACCCAGTGTGGATTGGATCCCCTCTAATAGTGTGCATTATACAAATTTACCTGGGTGTTTCTGCAAGAATTGGCTTCTTCTGCTCATGTAATGTTGCTGAAAAGGCCCGGTGACTCAGCGGCTTTTGTGAGGAGCCAATTGGAGAAATGTAGACGATTCTACAGGTCCTTATCTTCGAAGCAGTGGCGCTGGTTAATGTGGTACAGGTGAAAGGCCGAGTAATTTAGAATCCTCCAAACTGACGACTTGGGAATCGGTACCTGGGCGGCCACGTCCCGCACGCTAGCATGAGCGTTTGAGGCCACAAATGCTAGAACATCCTTGCGTAGGTTAGGACTCAAAGATGGAGTCCTACGCCGCTGTTTCTTGAATCGGCTGGTTTGTCTCCGGTGTTTATCATTTCTGATGATATTAAGCGCATTTGGCGCCGACTAGTCGGCGCCAAACCTTTATGAATGATACCCATTTGCAGCCTTCCCCTTGTTGCCATTTGCAGCTCCCAAGGCAAGGATCACGTTTAGCTTCAGCTCATCAGAGATTTTAAGACTAGGACGGCTGGAACAAAACACAATGCGGCTTTAAACCTGTGGAATGACGTTTTCAATTTGCTTTTCCGGTGATATATTCTGTGGCAAATAGAAAGGAACCAACCGTGAACTTTATCTAAGACAACATATATCACAGCTTGCTTCCAACACCAACCCCGACATGTTATTTCGGCAAGGGCGTGGCATATAAGGCACTAGCTCGACCATGATGTTTTTTATTTGCTTCCTTTATTTCGTTCTAACTCAGATGGAGCCTGCTCGGGGGCGCTGCTTTATGATGCAGGTAGTAGCGCAGTCATGCGGTATTTCTTATACTTGGAAGAGTTTATCAGTCGGTAAAAAATAGCACGCAGTTAGTACGTCGCTGAATATACTGTATTAGATGTCATTGGGGGTGCCTACAAACTCCTGGTTGATATTTTTTATAATTAGGACAGAACAGCTTACGTTAAGTAAGTAAGTAACAAATTTTATTTCCCATCATATATGTTAGATGGAAGGGCAGATGGAAAAAAGCTGCTCACAGGCAGCTTGAACAACCCAGAGATAATTGCAATTACCTAATTAAATCTAAGTACTGAAAAAAATACTGATAGCTACTCCATTCTACTGGAAACAATAAGCCCTAGGTTTTCTTCTAGTGACACAAAAGCTCTCTTTTTTTAATCTTGGTCCATGATAGTTGGGACACCCTGTATACATATATGACCTCTGCATGCAAGTAGCGAGGTATCCATCCATAATAAATGTAAATTATTAGGAGCGTCTTTTTATGTGTCACTAGTATGGGTTACTGGAAAGAGGAGCAATACTGAGACACATATCTTTCACGAGCATTTCACATGCCGTTGATAACAGAGTCTGCCAAAGCAGTCTCAGAAGTGGACAGTTCCTTTTTCTTTCTTTTTTTCGGGGGGGGGGGGGGTCAAAAAGCACGCACTGCAATTTGTAGCAAAGTAAACATACAGCAACATATTGAATCTCAAGTCGTTGGCCATCGGTACCCTTAGAAGTCATTGTTACTTGGGCACCTCCTTCTCTTTCAAAAATATAATAAACTTGGTTCTGTGCGTATACATATTATATTCTGTATGTGTCTGGTGATTTCAGTGGAAATGTATTATAATGTTCAAGTGACAAAATACGGATGAGGCCGCCACCGCTGGTACTTATATTACACTTGTCCTCCTATTGACAGGATTTTTAGAAATAAAGCGCAAATATGAATTAAAGGTCGTATACGCCCGCCCCAACATTGATGCAGTAACCTATTAGGCACAAAAAAATTTAAGTGATAATGTAGAGGCAACTCCAAAGAAACCTCAAATGATGTACATGACAAAACTCGGGTAATGACACGTTAGCTCTTGGGATGGGAGGAGGGGGGGTCAGGGTGGAAGTTTTATGGGGGAGGGGGGGCGCAGGGGGCTCGAACCCAGAGTGCCCCCGTATTCGGCGTATTTTCCCTTAGTGCGTTTCATATGCTGAACTTTTGATCCACCAAAGCTTCTTTTAATGTCCTGACAGATATTGATGTCGTGGGGTAAGTTACGCAAACGCACGTACTCCACTGCATATTAAATAGGAATGTGGTATAAGTTTAGTGCAGTAATTTGGCACATAATGTTTAAAATTGATACATAGAGAAAGTGTTGCAGTTGCTTCATTGAAACGGGCTAGTCCTCTAAGTCATGTCATCGTCAGGTAATGCCGCCCAAGGAGGTTAAAGAAAAAGTGCTGGAGTGGAGGGAGCGCCTGTCAAGTGAAGCAGCCGCGTCGCCATCTTACGGGGGGCAAAAGCACGCAAGTCCCCGCAGCTTGTATGTTTCGGTTCCTCGTATCTTGGCGTGCCGGGTGCAATGCGGATCCCAAAATGTTCTAGCGTGTTCGGGTGTTTTTAGAAAAGTTGACGGACAGCCAGTTGACATGTTGGCGTTATCATTCTCATCTAACTACGGTTGCAGATTAGCATCGTCTTGCTCGAGAATAAAGAACAGTCTTTTATTTAAGGCTAATGGGAAGCGGACGCTGTCAAAGTTCCGAGACCCTCCAAGCAATGAAGATGCTAAAGCACCGGCAACACTTGGGGCCCTATAACGTAAATCTATTCCAATATGTTTTTATCCGAATCTTCTCACGTCAAATTTGCGAAAACGCCGACGCAAGTACTGGGCGGTGACCCGCAGGGTTGTTTGAACAGACCAATCAAATCCCCTCGTCTTTCATAGCATAGTCTTAATTGAGGGTATACTTATCAAAAAACAATCTCCATCAACATCATCAAACTCACATTCATCATCCCAGCTAGACATAACGTAGAGCGAAGGCCTCACCCAGCGATCTTGAGTTGCCCATGTCTTGTGCGAACTTATCCCATAAAATTCCGGCAAGTTTCCCAATTCCAGCACGCCACGTAAGTTACAGGAGGCCTCAACTGCGCTTCCTTTTTTCTTTCTTGGGGCATGCACTATGTTACTATACTGGAACAGCGAATATGTATACTACGTAAAAGATGTCCTGCAAAACTTCATTCGTCAACAATAATATAACAATAATATCGGCTACCACACCATTTGCAGTGCAATCAACAAAGCTCGCATTTCTGTCGCTTATAACCTCACGTCTACAATTTTACTTCCGCCATACGTTTTGCGCACGTTGCGCCAGTACATGGCGCTTATGCAGGATTCTTATACCAGATATACTCGTACAAGGCCCACCTTCGGGTAAGACCTGCACCCCTAATCACGAGTGCAAAAATTATCGAAAGGTTTCCTCAGCGTCAGCCGCACAAGCGTGTGCTGTAAAATGTAAAAATTTCCTCAAGCAGCTAAGAGATTGCACTTTTTGTCCTGCCAACGGTAGCATTATTATCATCTCCGTATTCCTCTCGAAAGCTTAGAAAGCTCCCACGTGCGCTTATTAACACAAAGACGAAAGCTCGTCTGTGTACGTAGAGCGAATAAAGTTGAAAACTGACTTTGGAAAGCACCTACACAATAAGAATCGGGGCATGAACGCCGCGTGCGGGGAATCTGTACATCGCGGTGACCTGTGACGCACTCTAGCTGGGCGATTATAATTATTATTATTATTATTATTATTATTATTATTATTATTATTATTATTATTATTATTATTATTATTATTATTATTAAACATAATAGAAGGAAATAGGGAAGGGTCAAGCTGAAAACTGCCACCACTACGCCTGTCTGCTCTTTTGAAAGCAGGGGATAGAAAAGGAAGGGAAGAGGAAAGAAGCTGCAAGGTGAAGGTCTCAAAGACTAAAATAAAGCAACGACAAATAATACAATGGCGAAGTAAGAGTAGAACAGACTCACCGGAGCCCACAAAAAAACACGCAGTTTGCACTAATTACAAAAGAATTTTTCAAAATATACATAAACACAAGAAGGGAAAAAATAAATCCGATGAGACCTGGCAATTAGGCGTTGTGAATTCTAAAGAATTAAAGTCCCATTGAACGCAGCTGAGCGGTCATTCCAGTATTGCGCTGCAAGGAATGTTTGCGCATTGGGAGAGTTGACGACGATGGTGGATTTCCCTGCTCGCCTCTTCGCTCGCTTGGCTGCATTCTTCCCCTCCCTTATTTACTCTGCGGTGTGCTGGCGTGGTCGGCCACGTACCGCCACTGCCGAGGTTGTGGTGGCCGACGATGTAGACCCCTCAGACTATTCCTACCGGTAGCTGCTGCCCGAGGCAGAAAGCGCAAGCCAGCGCCAGGAGCGTGCGAGGCGCGCTCGTGAAGTGGCATCGACAACAATGGAAAGTTGGGTGCCGTTTCCTTGCTACATACGCCGCAGACTTTTTCATTGAATGAGCCATCTGCCGCTTTCGCACCAAAGGGATCCATCCGATGGGTAAGTAGAAAACCAACCCATGGTCTCAGTCATCACGACATTTTACTTAAATTCTCGTTAAATGGGATAGAACACCGAGCAACCGTATGAAAACAAGTTTTCCGCTGAGTCAACGCTCGAAGAATACTACGTTAATTGAACTCTCCGCCACATATCGTTTTCTAGGACTACCCGATTATCTACTTTCCCATCATTTTCCATGACCGGGAAAACCAGCCGTCGGACACGGTTCTTTCATTTTAGGGTCATGTGATCGCGTTTATACAGATGCATGGCAAGAGGCGGGGGTAGGGGGCTTGTGGTACATCACGAATGAATGTTGCAATTCCTAACGGTAGTGAGTTACCTAGAAATACAACATGCGTGTCTCTGTGGAGAGCCAGCGCCATCATTTTTCCACGGTTAGACAATGATGGCTAGAGGTATTAAACAACATGAGCAAGTCTCTATAGATATTTTCCGGAAGCATCTTGCAATTTCTCGAATGTAAGTACATGTTCGCAGAATTAATAGTTTAAACAAGCTCATCTGTCGAGTCTTTTTGCTGCGCTAATATTGCAGAGCAGGCAAGTATGATTTACGCGTCAGGTGACGGAATGCATTGCGCCCACTACGATGCGAGTCGTCGTTATACCAGTGTTCGTACTCGCTTTTTCCGTATCGTTTTCTTCGTCATGATGTCATCGTCGAATAGCCACATCCAAAAATTGATATTCACTGTCACCATCGTATGTGTAACTAACTATGCCACCAACCGCCACTGGGATTCAAAATTGAATTGTGGGGTTTTATGCCCCACAACAACGATATCATTATGAGGCACGTCTTAGTAGGGGATTCCGGATAAATTATGATCACTTGGGGTTGCTTAACGTGCACCTAAATGCCACTAGAATTCAAACAGATGCCTCCGCGGTATGTGAGATCCGCAGGTTGACGCATTAGCCGCTGCTTTATTACACGGAACCGACACTTGACAGTTTGTGCAAAAGTTTTCAGCGTGCAGAATAAACGATGCAGTGGGGACCTTTTCCATGCATATCAAATGCCACAAAGAGCATTACTTTAGTCCACGACGACGATGTAATGTCTCTATAAATGTTGATAATAGCGAGAACACGGTCGTGTCAACGGCGAGATTTTCCTGTCGCGGTTACTGAGTTCAGAGCAGAAAGCAGATTCTTTAAATGTTCTAATTTTTTACCTATTGATTTCTCACAGTGGGAAGCACCGTAAAGCTATTCACACTGGTACGGGGCACTGCGTCTAGAAACAATAGTTTGCGTGCATTTCGCCTTATTCGAAGTAGATTCTCTAGAGTAGATTGCGGAATATAGTATGCGTAATTGAATAGTCTGGGTAACGACTATAAGATGAGGCTACAAGAATATTCTTTTTTAAAAACTGCTTTAAGATCACGCAGGTGCTCTTCTTGCGTACGGCTACTGATCAAGATGTCATCAAGGTTGCAAGTCCCTGATGGGGACCTTTGAGCACATAGTCCATATTGCACCAAAATATTGTTGGTACTGAGGCAATTCCGAGCAGTCGATAATTAACTACAAAAATCTCGTCTGGTAATGTGTCGAGTTTTCGTCAAATTCTAGTCGCTGATATTTTCCACTTACGTCAATCTGAGAATTTCTCTCCTTCATCAAGCACCGAAAACAGTTTATCAACTTCAGGGAATGGGTACGTTTCTATGCCCGCTATGGGATTGATGGCTACTACAATTTTCACAAATTCGGATTCATCCATCCCGTTTAATGATTGGTGGAATTGGAGTCGCGTATTCATAGCTGGCCTGTATGGTACAGCACGAAGCGGGACAGGGGACACAGGAAAAACGAGGACGAGCGCTTATTGTCAACTGAAATGTTATTGCCTGATACATACACGAACACAAATTTCAATTGGCAGCAAGCGCTTTTCCTCGTTCCTTCCTGCGTCCCCTGTCTCGTTTCACTCTGTAACACACAGCCTAAAATGAAAAACCAACTAGCCGAAACCATCACCCTTCTAAGCCACCACTGGCAACTCGGAAAATCAGTCCTAACGCTTCTACCTCGGAAATGGTTTTCCACCACGACTTTTGAAGCAAACGGAATAATACTTGGTTTACAAAGTAGTTGTTTCTTGTAATTTGAAAAAAAAAGTTTTTATCTTTTACCTTGAATGGTATCCCACTGATCCTTGAACTCGTATGGGTAACGATCCAGCAGGTTTTGCAGCACGGAACCCTTCCTGCTGGCCGTTTGCACAAGCTGCCGACTCCTAAGGCTGCAGACTTGCACCCAGCCTAGCTTTACTTGCAGCAGCCAGCTCCGTCCAAGAGGGGGCAGAACATCCTGGCGAAGCACGTACAGAGGCAAACGTTGGCACTGACCATTGTACTGAAATTTGGTGAAAGCCATGCTGCACGGCTTCACAGCTTTGTTCGTGTACTGCCGTCAGCACGCATAGCACGAACGCCCCGCAGCGGGGCCTGTACCGCCTCGGACTGACGCCAACGCCACGAAGTGTTCGGCGCTGTTGCCGATATAATGGTATGTTTCCCGCGATTGACGACAGCTACAGTACAGCTCGATTTTCACTGGTTGACTTGTCTTTCGCTTGCGCCTAACCGGTGGGGAGAATGCGTTCATTTTACAGGTTCGTTCCGTCGCGTTTCGCTCGTGGCTACGGTCTCGCTCGCGCGCACAGAAAACACTTTGCGGTTTGCTTATCTCGGCAAAGTGAAATGGCGCGCGACTGCTCGCGCGCCTTTTAAGTTTGGCCTCGAAGCTGGCGCTTGAAGGAAATGATAAAAAGGAAAAGCATATTAAACTCAGATTTACGGCGCTTGTGATAACTGGACAATGAACGAGTCTGCAAATGCGGTGGCGTTGTTTATGCTCTTCTGAATTTATTAATTCTCGGACAGCGCGCATCGGAGTGTTCTCGCAGGTTAGTGCCTGACTACGTCTTTAGTCCACGCTGCACTGGAGATCTAGTGTCGGGGCGTGTAAACTTCGCTTGTCCTGAGCAAGCAGGACGTGTGAATACAATTTAAGCTAAGCTTTTCACGTCTAGCTATTAGCGAAAAGCGCCAAGTGGCATCTTGTCGGATAAGAAACTGACTGTCAGGGCGAACGTGGTTTGGTTTCACGGAACTTAATGTCCGAAGGCGACTGAGGCTAGGGATGCCGTAATGGAGGGCTCCAGATAATTTCGACCACCTGTGGTTCTTCAACGTGCACTGACATCGTGCAGAACACGGGCCTCTAGCATTTCGCCTCTATCAAAATGCGACCGGCCCAACGGGGATCGAGCGCGCGTCTTTCGGGTCAGCCGGGCGAGGCCCATAATTACTGATCTATGGCGGTGGCACCACTCGTTTAGGTTGGTCTATTTGAAGCTTCAAGCGTAGAAGGAACCGCATAGCAAGCCGCTTTTTAACGCAACAGAAATGCTAGACCCATTACGAGAAACTCCGATGGCGTGTGCGTGTCCTCGCGGATAATATTGCTGTGCGAAAAGATATCCTTTTTTTTCTTATAGTCAGAATGCTAGTAAAAAAGATAAATTTGAAATTTTCAGCTGCATTCCAATATTTCATCGTATAGCTGCCGAATAATTACAGCGCCTAAGAATACCTTCATTATACCCGCACTAACAAGGCTGTCTGATGCTATGAGAAAAATGAGCGTTCAACGAACTTATGCATAATAAACGCCAAGAAATAACACAGAATTTTTATGATTGTTTTTATATTTCAGGCAAAAACAAAAGACAATGAAGAAATTCACGAAGGCATCGAACTAAGGGCCCTCGTGCTATTTGACACGAAAAAAATGTCAGACAAAAGCACCTGCAAGAAGTGCAATTTTCTGTTTTGTATACTCATTCAGGAAGGTAAGAAAATTGCGGCGATGTTGTAGGCTGCATTATTCTGCACTAAAGCTTTCTGACAGAAAAGTAGACAGGGATTTATTTTCGCTAGTGCACGACGTCGCTAGGACCAGGTTCGAGAAAGGAGCGTTCACTCTAAGGACATCGGACCTGTTTCGCAACCGCTCATTGCAGGCCTTTACAAGCGTCGTCCTCAAGGAAATGGTCCAAGTCCAGAAAGCTTACCTCCGCTTTCTAACGTGTGACAGCTTTCGGATTATCAGTCACCTTCTCCTCGCCCGGTGATCAGCTCAGTCAGCCTCCTGATTCGTAGTCGCTACCTCGAGCGAGTTTGCACGAACTGTTGCTACAGTGAAGCCAGCCCAGAATGAAGCGCACTGGCGCAAGGTTTCGTGGAAAAGTCCCACTTAGAGCCAGAGGCTTAGCGGGCACATATTGGCCACCTGCGAACCTGCCATCAACGAAAGGACAGCTGCCGACCACAGGCTGGTAGAATAGCTTCTGTGGGTTAGATCAGACCTGCTAGGCGTAGTTTGTAAACCCTTGGTAATGAAATAGTCACTTTGTCAATGTTCCGAAAAATGGCCCCTACAGCTTTACGTTGTATTATCTCTGGGACGCTAATGTTAGTTTTTATATGGATTCCACACACACTACATGCATTATCTATTTTTTATTATATGAGGTACGTATAAGTAATTTCTCTACTGAGAGGGGGTGCAAGCTTGAATTGTCTTCCGAAATACGAGTTAAATAATAAAGGTGGCTATTGCTGCTAAGGTTCCTTGTTAGTCTTATTCGAAGGTATATATATTCTCTCATTTCGTGAGCGCATTGGAGCTTGGCATATAGCCAAACGGCATTTTAATATTTTGTTGGCGTAAAATTGAAAGCATTATTATTAAAGGTCAATTTTATGCTTCCCGGAGAGCACCCGGAAAATAGTTCTGAAGGTCAACGGTAAGCAATATTTTATCCTCGCAGCAAGAAACCTCATTAAACAACACACAGTCGGCAAAAAAATATTGTAAATTGATGAGGGTGAGAAATTATTTTACCTATATCATAAAATATAAAAAATATACGTCCTAGCACACTGCCATGAGGCTCTACGGAGGTTAATAACAGTTCATTAGAGTAGCAATCATCACCTTAAGCGAATTGCTCGCGATTAGTCCTATAAGCAGCCACCCAATTGAAAATATAAGCGAGAAAGCTAATTGATTCAAGTTTAGTGCAAGCTTTCTTAACTTCCAGAAATATAACGTCAATATAACTTGACTTATAAGACGAAAGACATGCGAGTCATCTGTTATACTGCGTCATATCGTAAACCAGCCAAGCAGAATAGCAATAAATCTTGTGCCGGCTTGAACTTCTGGCGGTGTGTGGTCCGAGGGAAGGATGCGATGTTTTCTGTTGGAGTTGAAGTACACTATAGTGACGTATTGAGTGCTAACAGTTCATATGTACACGTGAACCGTCAAAGCGACCAGTTGGGAAGTGGTTTGAGCAAAGGAGTTTGGCTACACAATGAAGTATTGAAATCAAATGATAGATGTTGATGTCCTGTGTCCGGCACCAGTCGAGGTTCTGGAAGAGATACCTGCTAAACAGTTTAAACCGGCGGTACACCTGAAGTTGTGTGGTACCTTAGTCCATAAGACGGTGCTTGTATAAGAAAAAGCCGAAGCGAACGAGACCAGGAGATATAGAAGGGTATAGAAAGGACTTACTCAAGACAGCCAGTAAGCCAGAATGATCGATAGTGGCCAAAATCGCCACTATCATTATTCTCAGGTAACAAACTATGCGGAAGTCGGCGCTCAACGGTGCGGCGTGTGTTTATGCACGTTCTGCGATGTGCTTCTGATGTAATTTTTAAAGTGTAGATAGACGTTTGCTGTTTTACACCTTTAGAGATGGGACACCACATGTTGACGTCTAGAATTTTCCAGTTAGGGGTGTAACATTATCGCCTTTTATTGTGCCTCGCACTCCACAGCTTCCTCCATATTGTGTGCATATGACTACGGAGAAATAAGTTACATTGCGCAGCCGTGATCAGAGAATAATGAAACTCGCCGAATCCTAGAAAAGCCTATCAGCAGTTACGGTACGCGCTAACCATGTCTCTGTACTAATACGTAAATTCATTCCCTCAGCAACGTGAAAAGTTCATCATTTTTATTCACCCGATTCCTTAAACATCTGCTGTGCTATCTCAGAGAGAAAACCATAACTACGCATGGTTCGCTTCATTAAAACGCTGCGTCGAAAAAACACGTGTATGACTTGTACTGCAGTTGTCACTGTGACGTCATTCTATCATGTATGGGTAACCAATCGCAGGACGTTCCACCATGCTAACGGCATCGCAATTTTTGAATTTTAATGTTCCGCCTATAGACGCGTCCTTATCAAGCAAGGACTGCGCTTCACACTTGAAGATTCAGGGGTATTTGACGATTTGCTCACGATGCATCACCTAGGTGTTATTATTATCGGCCCCTTGCTACAAGTGGGATGTGAAGGCGAAGCGAATTCCCGTGACTTCACTCCCTCTACCACACGTAAGCTGTGCCTAATTATTATTGTTGTGTCCGCATTTACTTCTAAGCACGGAGCGAAAATTTGTGACAGTCACGACTTTGATAAAGGCAGTATGGCTTCATGGTTTGTGTTATGATATCTAAAGGGATTTCTGAACTGCAATGATAGACATGTTATGCTAATAAAGCAGCAAATCAACAGCCACGCCGGTGTCAAAGCAAGCCTAAGTATCTCTCACATACCAGTTTTTCCTCTCTAAAGGCGTCTTATAATGCATAACGCACTCTGCTGAAAGTTTAAGAGCGTGAATGTACTTCTTCTATTGAATAATGTGGTATGATTTGACTGCAAGAATTGTATACAGGGTTTTTTTTTGAGCTGCGCCAAATTTATAAAAGCTGCCTATGGCGGGCAGTACAATTCTACTCCTTGAGGCAAATTACTCCATGTTCCAAAAATTGATACTATGAGAAATATGAATGCCTAATCAAATGTTTACCATAGTCGAATCAAGAAAATTTATTAATTAATTGCCGGCACATATTTGAGCATACACTTGTAACGAGTGAGCTTGCAAGGCATCCTGACAAGGAACGTATTCTGAGGATGACACTGGTTTCGAGATATGCGCCATCAAACTTGTCATATAAATGCAATGTTGTTCCACTTACTTAAAAGAACGCTATTTTCTTCATTCAAGGTCGAAAATAACTGGAATGTCGTTAGGTTTTTTTCGCGGTCTTGCAATTAGATATCTAAAAACAGGTGCTCAGAGAATTCATTCACAGTGGAAACCTTGTGCGATCTCACAAGCTATGAATAACGGTTAAATCGGGGATTGTAAGGACGGGACACAGAAAGAATGCACGGAGGACCATCGCCGACAAAGGCTATAATTCGTAGATTGAAATGTGTGCCGTGAAGCAAATAATTAAAAAATGTGATTCTTGCAGTTACGGTAATTATTCAGTTGAGCACTTCGATTTTTCATAGAAGTAATGGCCGGCCCATCTGGAAGAATGGTTGGAAGTGTACTTTCTGTCACAGTCCATTTTTTTATTTGTTGCAGCTAATAAAAATTGCGACAGAACCCATCTCACGACGAATGTCGACGGCAGTGCGTCAACACTGAATCAATATTGAATCAATTAGTGTATCAGTCGTGCGATCTTTGGCTAATGAAGCTTAATCCCAGTAATTGCAAACTCGTTTCGTTTTTGCACCAGCGTAATTCTCTGCTTTTTTCGTACGTAATCTCTAACTCCACTGTTGAACAAGTCTAATACTGTAAGTACGTTGGCGTCACCTTATCCTGCGATCTTTCCTGTCGCGCACATATCACTCAGGTCATATCATCGGGAAACAAATCTCTCAGTTCTTTAAGGCGTCATTTGCGTCACGCCCCACAGGACATAAAACTTCTCGTGTATAAAGCTTTAATGAGATCTAAACTAGAATATGCGGCGTCCATCTGGAGTCCGCACCAGGTATACTTAACGAATTAGAATCCTTGTGAAATCATGCCACAAACATAATTCATTCTTCATGCTCATATGACATAAACATCATCATCATCATCATCAGCCTGGTTAGGCCCACTGCAGAGCAAAGGCCTCTCCCATAGTTCTCCAACTACCCTGGCCATGTACTAATAGTGGTCATGCTGTCCCTCCAAATTTCTTAATCTCATCCGCCCACCTAACTTTCTGCCGCCCCCTGCTACGCTTCCCTTCGCTTGGAATCCACTCTGTAACCCTCAATGACCATCAGTTATCTTCCCTCCTCATTACATGTCCTGTCATGCCCATTGCTTTTTTTTATTTGAACTAAGATGTCATTAACTCGCGTTTGTTCCCTCACCCAATCTGCTCTTTTCTTATCCCTTAACGTTACACCTATCATTCTTCTTTCCATAGCTTGTTGCGTCGTCGTCAATTTGAGTAGAACCCTTTTCGTAAGCCTCCAGGTTTCTGCCCCATATGTGAGTACTGGTAAAACACAACTGTTATATACTTTTCTCTTGAGCGATAATGGCAACCTGATGTTCATGATCTGAGAATGCCTGCCAAAGGCACCCCAGCCCATTCTTATTCGTGTGATTATTTCAGTCTCATAATCCGGATCCGCAGTCACTACCTGTCCTAAGTAGATGTATTCCCTTACAACTTCCAGTGCCTCGCTGCCTATCGTAAACTGCTGTTCACTCTCGAGACCATTAAACATTACTTTAGTTTTCTGAAGATTAATTTTTAGACCCACCCTTCTGCTTTGCCTCTCCAAGTCAGTGAGCATGCATTGCAGTTGGTCCCCTGAGTTACTACGTAAGCCAGTATCATCAGCGAATCGGAAGTTACTAAGGTATTCTCCATTAACTCTTATCCCCAATTCTTACCAATCAAGGTCTCTGAACATCTCCTGTAAACACGCTCTGAATAGCATTGGAGAGATCGTATCTCTCTACCTGACACCTTTCTTTATTGGGATTTTGTTGCTTTCCTTATGGAAGACTACGGTGGCTGTGGAGCCACTATAGATATCTTTCAGGATTTTTACATACGGCTCGTCTACACCCTGATTTCGTAATGCCTCCATGACTGCTTAGGTTCCGACTGAATCAAACGCTTTCTTGTAATCAATGAAAGCTTTATATAAGTGTTGGTTATATTCCGCGCATTTCTCTATCACCTGATTGATAGTGTGAATATGGTCTATTGTTGAGTAGCCTTTACGGAATCCTGCCTGGTCCTTTGGTTGACGAAAGTCTAAGGTGTTCCTGATTCTATTTGCAATTACCTTAGTAGATTATTTTTAGGCAACGGATAGGAAGCTGATCGGTCTATAATTTTTCAAGTCTTTGGCGTCCCCTTTCTTATGGATTAGGATTATGTTAGCGTTCTTCCAAGGTTCCGGTACGCTCAAAGTCATGAGGCATTGCGTTTACAGGGTGGCGAGGTTTTCTAGAACAATCTGCCCACCATCCTTCAACGAATCTGCTGTTACCTGATCCTCCCCAGCGGCCTTCCCCCTTTGCCTATCTCCCAAGGCTTTCTTTACTTCTTCCAGCATATCATCCATCAAACGTGAAATGGGTCTTGCAAATCTTTCTGTGTCTCGCCGCATCTCCGGCCTCCATTTGCTTCACAAGTTTTTCCACAGCTTCCTCAATCGCTCGTCCAACGTAATCCCAGCGACGCGCATATCCTATTGTTCTACCCTTCCGTATCAAATTGCACACTCATGGGCTCGCACAACCACCATCGCTGCCTTAATTTTTCTTCGTACAGCAGTGGACTGGGATGGCCTTCCCCTAGACATTGCAGCCATCACGTGCCCATCAACGTTTGCAGAAAATATCACAGCGCGCTGTTCCACACAATAAGCGTTATTTTTAGACTTCATTTTTTAGCCTACACCTTAGGCGAGACCCCCTAAAGGGGGGTGTTTAAGGTAATAAAGTGAAGTGTAGTGAAGTTACACCACGTATTTCCACCGTCAAAACGAGTTATGGGAGTGTATACTCCATCAGGACTCCTCTTTGGCGCATCGCTAAGAACACTCGCCGCCATCTAACGCCGGCGCCTGAAGCCTGCGCGTGCCCTCCAGAATGCACGGGACGCCGGTGCGCGCGAACGCTAAAAGACGCGTCATGCGTCAACCGCGCTTCTGTTTCCCACTGCGCCATCTAGTTTCGGTGCCGAGAAGTTCGAAGCGTGCGAGCTAGGGCCTGCAAACGCCCACAATTGTTCCCATGCTTGGCCTCAGACGCATTTGCATATACTCAGCCACCCCAAGTAGGCTAAATGTTCAATGAAGAGCGGCACATACCTTACGCATTCATGCCGCAGCTCGCTAACGCGTTAACGTAAAAATCGTTCATTTAAAAGCGGCACTTACCCATCGCATTTGTGGCGAAACCCGCGAAAGCGTTGGATTCTATACAGATATGTGCCGCACTCTCGTTGACTACGGCTAAAGACAGTAGCTTGCCCTGCATGCGGTTTTACTCAATTCACTTAGATTCCCGAAACTAAGTCGCAACGTACCGCATGCGTGACTAAAACGTCTTCAGACTTGCAGTTTAATACCTGTCAGTTATACATATATATAAAAAAAACATTTCTTTCCCTGCCATTAAGAAATGTTGATGCATGGCTCCAGAAACACATAAAAGTTGATTACACGGATTTTGCTACATACTCATTCCACATTATCATGAAACATTTGCGCTTAGCATAACGAGCGCTTGATCATGGGCTGAGACAGAACAGCGTCAAATATTTTTTAAAGCATTTCACAATAAAAATTCCGGCGTCTATGCTGCGGCGATCCTGTCTCGCGTTTCTTTCTGCACACGCTGCACCATCTAGGGGCACTAGCCTAAATACTACGCGTGTCGAGGTTTCACTTCCACGCAGCGAAAGATAATGATAAAGTATAATTTTTCTCATCGTAGATTGCCACATACCCAGTGTCATATACTTAGTTACCAAAGTCGGCATCAAATAGGTTTATTGAAGAGCAGAGCATATCCACTGCCAAGCATCGAGTGCGGCATCCCCAATGGCCCATATCGGCGTCAAAAAATTTCTTTGAAGAGTGGCACACGGGTACAGACTACCATGTACTGAGGGACCCAAGTTGGTCTGACAGTCGCTTTTGAATCCTATTCCATCAGAACAGTAGCGCAATGCGCTGTTATTTTGACCATGGACTACCAGGTCCACGCTAGGGGGAAAATGTTTAGAAACATCAAAGACGGATAGAAAGCCAACCTCCGAAAAGCACGCGACCCGGCCAAAGAATACTACTCACCTAAACACTGAAATAGCTCCTTGCAGAACGTCAACAATATTGATTGTACTGGAGGCGGTCAGTTCCAGCAACTCCTTCATACGGTGCTGCTGTGCATACATTGCTCTTAGAGTGGCACACCACCAATCAAAGTGACCTTTGTACGCACACAAAATCTTGCTGTATTTCCTTTGTAATGCTTTATTTTAAATGCACCAGCGTGACCACGCTAGCGTTTGCTCATTCTATTTGACATGTTGGATGATCAAGCCGTCTCAAAGAGGTAGTTGGTGTTCACACAAGGAAATCCTGCGTGCGACGATGGCTCTGCAAATGAAGAAAAGTAAAGCCAGTTCCACGTAGAGAAAGCCGTCAAAACGGCGAATCTGGTGGTCATTTTATCTTGTTTGAACTCCCGTTTAGAGCGACTTTCATGAAAGTCTTCTGTCTGGTTGTCATCGTTTTTTCTAGGTTTCAGCTTCCGTTCCGGATCGCGCATACACTTCATTTGCGCGAGGTTGTGACTAAACCACAGTGTATCACGCACCTTCCAGCTGCGGCCGCACTTACGGTAGAGGAATTCTCTCTTGAGCCGTCCATCGGCACCCTACATGGGAGGAATTTCTGCGTCAACGCCTCTGCTCGGCCTCCTACTCTCGAAATTGGAGGTTAGCTAGCCTCCATCGGCGCTTGGCTTGCGCTTTCCGTTCTCCATCCTCGGCAGTAGCGGCTTCCCTCCGCTGGCGCTTTGCTTGCGCTTCTCGTTCTTGAAGGGCAGAATTTCCGCGATGTTGGCGCGGCCGCTCTCGTGCGAGATCCCGCCCGCGCTTGCGCCGAACGGAATCCATGGCGCGAAAGGGCGTGCGCCTGCAAAACACCTGCCCCTATACCCCTTTCCTCCCCCCTGCCCCAGCACGTGCTCAAATTAGTCCGATCCTTTATAGGTGCATGTTCTAAGGCATCCTAATCTCGCTTCGAAAGTAAAGAGCTTGCCTTTTAGTTATCATAAATTCTTTCTTTCAAGATTACGTCTTTTTTCCTCCTAACTAGTTACTCAAGGCAGATTTCTTTTCCATTGCCGCCACCCATGAGATTATCTCATGCTTTCTTACTTTCCGCTTCACGTTCTTTGTTGCTCTGTCGCTCACCATACAGGCTGAATACTTGCTGGTAAGCTTACTCGTTCGTTTCCTCCACTGTGAATCAGTGTTTTTTCTGTACAAATGCCCCAACACTCTCCCAGCGCATTTACTTTCTTCCGTATTTCTCAGTCATCATAATCAAATTTACTGTGAGCTTCCCTCGCTTCAGCACTTGTCCAGCCATGTCACGCTGCACAGCTTCATTTGTAGTCTTCCCGTAAGCTTCTCCTGGCAAAATATATTTGCAGCGCCTAATAAAGCATGGGCTGACAAAGCTACGCACTCTTACTATAGTACAACAAAAGCGCGTCATGTTTTTAGCATGATATATGTCAGCACGCAGCCTACGCATTCCATAACTTCATACGCTTGTTTACGACAACGCAGTCAGGAAAAAAAACTCTGAACGACCACCGAGAATAGCAAATGTACATAAGCTTACCCATGCCTTAGCTCCGTAACCTGTCGACAAATAAAAAACCTCCGTTCGTACGTGTTCCCTTAAAATCAATCCCTAACAAAAAAAAAACACGCAGAGTTCTACAATGACGCTGGCAGCCAGGAAGCTTACCCAAAACATGTGAAACGCCTTGCGAGTGCCTCGCTGCGCAACTCGACGGCAAACTATCATGATGGCGAGTGCGCCGAAACACGAAGAAGAGAAAATAGAAAGGGCGCAAAAAATCCCACGTGATGGCGCTCAACCAACTGCGAGATGAAGGCCTTCTCTCCTGCCTCCTCTTATGCTCCTCGCCGGAGCTGCGGCGGCAAGATAAAAGTATGTCGCTATCTTAAGTTTTATTCGGGGGGCTTACAAGCAATGTCACATGCGCACCGCGTAGCGTCGATATATGCGTTATTTGCATTTGCATGTTATTACACCAGGTGGCAAGCAATGTAGCAGATGCACGGATAGCGGTATGAGGTAGTTAGAGAAGGATTATGGAAGCAAAAAGTCGCAGTTTCGCGCGAAAGGCGAAGAAGCATCGATTGCAATAGCAAATTAGCAGACAGCTAGCTATACGAAGTAACGATAGTAGTGTTATCAGACGTATCAACTTGTAAACATGCGCCTACTAACTAAATTAACGAGCATGGGGTCACACGCACACAAGAAAGCAAGAAAAAATCTCACTCGATGACCGCGGAATCTTGCTGCGAAACGCTGCAGTGAGGAAACGCAGCAGCAGCAGCGAGCGAATTGACCTTCGTGCAGCCACTTGCATTAGCAGAACTAAGTGGCGAAAACACAGTGCAGCGTGGACTCTCACATCGCAGATGGCTTCCAAGTCCGGACCGCCCGGACCGCCCGGAGTAGAATGCACCCCAATTCCACAGACTCCGCGCGAAGCGTTGGACTCGACGGAAGGCGGCGCGCATCCTCTACCCTTCCGTTCGTTGCGCGCTCGGGATTGAGCAGCTATCGCCAGCTCACCGTCGCACGCTTTCACTCGCACAAGCAGCGTATGGCCAGCGGCGACAATTTTATTGTACTAGGGCTCTATATAGAACCAGACGGTGACCCCGACGACACAAATGCGCCTGGACTGTGAACTGCTATCGCAATAAAGGTTTAACTAGATGTATACAAAGACGCTAGAAATCATATAGAATGTGTCCTTCATTAAATCAAGCTGCCTAGATGATTGTCCTACAGCCGCGTTTCAAAGGGTATGCAATAAATCACCATCATTATCATTAGCATCATATTGTGCCACTTGCAATGTGATGCTGGTGGCGTAGCGTCTGTACGAGTGGCCCTTGAATTGCAGCTGCACATTTTTACGCCAGGTAGCATGTCATGTAGCAGTTGCATACATAGCGATACAAGGTTGATATAGAACTCTTGTAAAGACAAGGAATATTATGAAAATGTATAAATAATACTGTAATGAAAAACATGTATGGTACACCTGAGAACATCAAGCAGGCTAGGCCGCTGCTCGCAACCGCTTTGTTTAAAATGCGATGCCAATAAATCATCATACTCATTATCGTAGCGTTCCACTTGTCACTCGATGTGACATCCACGCTGCGTTGCTTCGATACTTGCAAACTTGCATTGCAGTTATATTCCACCTGTTGTCCCGACATGAAACAGTTGCATATAGCAGTTGCATGCTGCATGTAGCTGGACGTGGTTAAATAAAGCATGCTAGGCGACTGTGACCACCCTATTTCGAAGCGGATGACAATAAACCATGAACATCATCATCAACAGCATCGTATCGTGCCACGACTCAAGGAATGTGACATGTGCGCCACGTAGTCCGGATACCTCTGATTACTCTTCGAGTACACGTTATGCAGCCTCCTCGTAAAGTACGAACCGCTGCTGCAACCAGCCACCGTCGGGCTCAGCAGACAACTGTGCAGAGAGCAGCGCAAGCTGCACAAGAAGCCTCAGCTCGCCGTCTACGCCGGGGGGACAGTTCGGATTGTTCTTTTGGAAACGGCGCAAAGAAACCTCACCGCGGAGACCATGTAGTGCGTCGTGCCGCAAATGAAGCTCCAATGGAGCTACTCTCCCAGCTTACGTTGTGACGGTGCCGCATGTGCCGCACAGGCCTGTACCATTTTTTATGAAACGATTTCAACGCTGCAGTTGTATTGACGGGAACACTTCAGGATTGCTTGCACGACCTCTCTTCTAATGGCAACTTCTTATGTGCTGAGCATTGCCTCCCACGTGCAGGCCTCATGCCCTCATGATCAAGTAGTAAATTAAAGATAGGCATTTCATATATGTACTACTGAAGTACTTCAAGATTATCATTACTGAATTCTAACTACAATCATATTCCATCATCTCTCACTAAAGAAAGAACGGTGTGAAGGTGGAAGTTCAGAAACATTGCTTCCTATGTGGTGGGGCTGATCGGAATACGTCAGCGTAGAGCTAATCATATATACGTATACGGCAATGTGCGCCCGATGATTTGTGCATAAGTAATATAGGTCGAAGAGAAAGCGACCGTTTTTCGCCGAGCGTCATCATGTAGAATGGCATGCACAGCAAATGTTTTAAACCGGTTAGCTTACCACTACGAACTAGTCTACAATATATGCTGATGCGGCCGACACGTCCTGCCCATACGGCCTAAAATGAAACTTCCTGCGGAAAATTTGAAGCATCCGTAGGCCACAGAAGAATTTCAACTGTCATGAACATCAAAATGAACACTTTATCTCTTGCAGTCATATAGGTTAGAGGTTGACGTGCCGAGAGAGGAAAATTTCTGACAACACTGCGCGTTTAAAGACTCAAGCAGTTAACCGAAAAAAGAACACTGGAACCCAGGTTCTAGAGAAATACAAACAAATTAGCCTGTGGTATATTACCTGTTGCCATGACTTTTTCTATTCCCTTACTTTTCTGTATAAGAGAAGTTCGCAATAAAATCATTCGTTGTTTACAACGGCAAGATTGGTCGCTTTGAGAGATGTATTAAAGTAAATGCAAATAAAAAGACCAGGTGGGGCCCCAGAGAAAGCTTCACATTAACAAGGAAAATGCACATCGACGGGGCTAATGGACACCACTCGAAGAGCATTATTGGAATTGTCATGATAGATTAGCCAAAAGAAGACTACTTACAAGCATGATAACAAGGCCAGTGCTTACATTGCACAGATCGGCATGTGATTTCGTACAATGGGCAGGCCTGTTCCTGAACGACGAATGCGGTGGGCACAACCAATTCTAAATGAAAGCACACTAGACTACTTTGGTTAAATAGATGTAAAATGCATAAATCATTTCTTTTGCTACAGATAGACTGGATGTTAAACATTTCGGAAACCGAGGGATGACATTTTGCTACAAAAAATAACACACGAAGGCTGATGGGTATGATTCCTCCTTCCCAGTCCACGTGCCCCGTAACGCCTGTCGTTAAATGGGTGCCGCACCTCTTCTTCCAGTCACGTGCGTGACGATGGCTAACACTCCCGAGACAATCTCCAATAGGCGTATGCAAATACCTAAGCAACTATACAGGAGGATGGCCACTGTATGCAGCTGAGTGGTAAAGCATCGTACACCTAATGTCGAAGGTGTATGTTCATCTCTTTTCTCCAGACGGTAGTCTTGTCATCAACTTTTATTTGCACTTTCTTTGCTACTCCTATATTTAGGCTTAAGGAAAAAAGCGGTAAACCATTCCTGTGCCTTCTTTAACTTTATTGTGCTGTCTTTACATGATCTTTCCCGAGAAAGAGAAACTGAATATTGTGCCTGTACTTCCAATCATACAAAGCCGTTGTAGATATTTTTAACCTTTTCCAAGCTCACGAACACTTGCAATACACAATAGCCGATTTTATTCACCGCTGTTGGCAGAATCATGTACTTTCATAAACCTTTCAGAAAAAGAGAGTATGTCAGTGTTGTGAGGTAATATTTCCGAAAAAGATCTGATATGGCAACGCTATCACTCATTTCTTAAGCAGGTGCAAAACTCGCTTGCTTGAAGTTCGCAGTCGGCTGAAGAACGACAAATTATAATGCTGTAACTTTTGGAGAATTCCCATAGAGAAGGCAAAAACATATGCTATAGTTTTATAAAATGAGCGAAAGTTGTCTCTTTTAAACACTTTCTCATGAACAGTTTGAACAATTCGTCCGAGAGTCGTTCACTTATTTGGTATCTGCTGAGTCAACACATTATGTTTTCAAAATTACGTTCGCGGCTTGTTAGGAGATGAATGTTGCATTGAAATTATTATGCTCTTAAGGCGGGACGAAAGTATTTAGGCTTGTTAAAATTGGACACGTTCGCAAGTGAAATTATTTGTGCTATTAATTAAGCTTGCCCGAATTGCGCCGGCGGATAATAATGCTTTCTCCTAATGCAAAGGAGCTTAGACTTCTTAAAATATCTGTGGGTCAATTTTACACCAAGAAATGAAATTCCGAATACATTACCCTCCTAAATTCCATCCTCACTACCAGTGCTTCACTTAAGCAATGGCAAAGGTAATGTATTCTAAAATTAGAATCTGCACCGTTTGTGACAAGCATGCTAATAAAGCAGTCTCAACTCGAGCGAGAAATAACAATTTAATCATACGAAAGGCACAAAGATCAACTTTATCAATACTACTGATAGACCAATACTATTGATTATGCCGTTGTCTGTCCGTAGCACGCTAGCAACAGGGGTATTGCGAGAACTGTGCCACGCAGAAGTATGTATACCGAGATATTTATGGAGCTGGGAAATTTTACACTATCTGAATTCATCCAGCGTCCTTCACCTGATTCACCTTCACCTGATTACAGCACGACTGTAATATTGGAGTGTCTTTTTCGCCAATTCCCCAATGAATCCAGTACGTAGTTATAAAGAACTTTGTTTCGCTGCCTAACTATTATAAGTAAGCCAGTTTTGCTTGACCACATGGCTCCCAGTTTCTGAGACATTCATTAACTTGTGATTTAGAGGGAATTGGTACACACAATATGTAATTTACTTCAAATACCTTCGCTGTGTTAGATGGATTTAATGTCTAGTGGCCAGGTTCCAGTAACTTTTTTGTTTGCGAGTAAAATACACTCGTCAACGGTTTTGATCTGCCACATATACTCACTGGCCAATATAACGTAGATTAGCATAGAATACACATGAATGGCACTGGGTACCATAAAACACGTTACAGGATGTCAAGTTGATAGTCGTCACACTATTATCTAATACATGGCACAAGTTCTGACCTTTAGGCAATTGCGCTGTTTACTTGGAGTCTAGACCTAGATCCCCGAAAGTGTACCTAATAGCGGCCCAGAAGCAAACTCGCAGTACATTTAAAAGATTCAATGGAATGGAAGAATACCGAGCTTGTGTTCATAATCTTGCGCAACAAGCCGGCATATACAAATTTCTGTTTATTTTTTTCAAATACAGAAGCTACAATAAGGCGCTGAAGTATCTATGCATTACGCGCATACTTATATTTTTTTTAATTGCTGGTTCTCCCGTAATCCAGAGTGATTGTCAGCATGGAATGGTAAACGGGCAAAGCAGACTGGTTGGAGATAATACTAGCCACTATCATAAAATGGGTATAGTGCACGTTCGCAACGCAAGAACCCAACATACCGCATCACGTCATACTGCGCACTGGTCCATGTGGACGCTACACTGCTAGAAGAAAACTGGCTGAAAGTGGTACGACAGGCAGCGGAAGACGCCACCGAGAAAGAGCGAGCTGCCCAGCTAGAAGGAGAAAAACGCCGGAAGGAGGCACCACAGAGCGTTGCGCCATCTCTCGGTGTGACGCGAAGACCGCGCCACGGAATTCGCGGACCGCTGGCGTTCACAGGAGCACGAGCAACCCTGTGTCATCGCCAAAATGTGAAAGTGAAGTGTATGGTTCACTGTATCTGCCTTTTAAACGTCGCTATTGAAAATGACAGATAAAACTTCCGCGTACTATGAGTTACAGCTGAAGTGATACCCCGATCAAACATTAGGAAGCACTCGGAGGCAATATTTTTTATAACTTGTTTGGGCAGTAACCAGCGTATATAAAGCGGTCCTGTGCAAAGGCTTGGGGACCAGAGAGCAGATTTCATATGTTTTGAGTGAACGCATGGTTGAGCTCGGTTGAGTGCAACGGCTCTTGCTTTTGGCTCATGGTCACCTGAAGCTCGCTTACAGCTGTGCATAACATGGTGTAGCACTGCCAAGCAAGAGCCACAGCATGGACATACAATAAACAACTCTAGGCTGCACTGCCCTAAAGTTGTCTTCTTTTAGCCCTAAAGTCAGTTTCTTGGTTCATAAAGCGCCAGTAAACGCTGCTTATCCGATACTCTCAAGCACAAGCACTTTATGCTTTGGCCGCGCGAAACACAGACACAGAACCAACAGAACGACTACGACAGCCAGACAAACATTTGTGCCGATCCGATGTTCTTGTGCACAAGCGCTTACAGACATAAAAGCCGACGGAGAGCGAAAAGCGTGCCGCTCGCAGGCGGCTGACTCATTGCTCAGTTTCTTCACCATTAATATTTGAATGATGGAAAATGAGCTAAAAATTGATCATGGACTTTAGCGATGAGCCGTACACAGTTTCGAAGGCAAAGTAAAAGCGGAAACCTGAACACAGCTCTGGCCACTCTGCCAAGTTCCCTCGCGAAGTATATTTGCACTTTACTCGAACTAATCACTGATAAATGGCGCTCTCGACTAAGAAGAAAAAGCGGCTTGGAGAATTTGCGTCAGTCAGTGCCCGGACCGAGATGTCAGGAAGTACGTAAGCGAATAATAAATTTAACGATGTTCCTGATATTTCGTACAACATGAATAATGCCTTTTAAAAAACAGAGCAATTCGCTTTTTCCCATGAGCGCCGGATATCGTGCGTCAAAGTGGTGTGGTAAATTGAGTTTCCTACGTCATTAAAACCAAACAAATGCAAGAGACTGTGGCACAACATAACTTGACGCTATAATTAAGAGTTACCACAAGTCCATAATTACGAATAGATACCAAATGGTACAGTTAGCAATGCCAGTATCTTAAACGACACTCTAAACACTGTGCATTATATGCCCCATAGACAAAAATACAGTAGTACCGACACAACCTATCTTGGCGTAGGTATTGAAAAGACATGTTTTCTGAACAATTCTTTCTGAATATAGAGCTTTAACACGTGTACTGAAATATCGTTTTATGAAGTGCGTGAAAGTTTTGTTTGTAACTCCCTTGCGCTATAAAACCACATATTCATTATAAAGTGTTGTTTGCAACTTGGGGTACTGTCTTTATAAAACATATATATATATATATATATATATATATATATATATATATATATATATATATATATATATATATATATATATATATATATATATATATATATATATATATATATATATATATATATATGTGTGTGTGTGTGTGTGTGTGTGTGTGTGTGTGTGTGTGTGTGTGTGTGTGTGTGTGTGTGTGTGTGTGTGTGTGTGTGTGTGTTGCAAAGGAGATTATAAGTAACTGCATTACGTCCATTTTCACCACTGTCTACGGAAAGCAACCTAGCGTTAAAATTAAGGAGGGAAACTGGACCAAATTATTAGTTGTTTCAGTAGCGGCAGTCCTTGATGTACTTTTGAGCATACATGAAAATGAAATTTCCGGGCAGGGTTACCCACCCAATGCGTTTTTAAAGAGATGTGTGAGTGAATGTCAATATACGTGTGCTTCCTATTTAACCGATCACTATCACTGTGCACCTTCCCAAAATATTCAAATATAGCAAAACTACTACCTATACATAGGTCCAAAAATAAGAGCGAACCTTCAAATTATAGACCAATCTCATTAACTTGTGCAGCTGGTAAACTGTTCAAATACATAATCCTCAAGCACTTAACGAATAACCTTGAAGAATACAAAATTTTATCTCTTTTCAACACAGTTTCCACCAGGGTATGTCTACGATAACCCAATTTATCCAACTGGCCCGTGACTGATCCGTAATCATCAATCATCAACACCAAATTGATCTCAGTCTGCTGGATTTTTCTAAAGCTTTTGATAGGCTGTCGCACAAGAAAGTTATTTCGAAAATTGAAAACTAAATTTTGCGTCCCTTTCTGCTGCCTAGTAGAAGAACTTTCTGGTGCGGGCACGGCTTTTGCGCGGTTTTCATCTAGTGTTGCTTTAGCTTGGGTGGTGAAAAACTTGTGTGTTTAGAATAATTTCGGCTTTCCGCGTCGCAAACAAGTAGCTTATCAACGGTTCTTTGGACGTAAGGGTGAATTGAGCAGGGTTTCAGCCAGCTGAATACGATTATTCTTAAGTAAAGGATGAAGCCGTCCACTGAGATGGCAAATGCAACTTTTACTATGCGGGCTGGTCTCTTAACAAACGGTAAATGCTGTTTAGGATACATGCTGCCGTAGCATGTTATTGGCAAGATCGACACGATGGAGTCATTGGAACCGGCGATGGCAACGACCATACACCCAGCTACGTCAGCGAGCAAATACACACATAGGAGGCGTGATCACGGCAAGACAAAGCAGAGGGCATTTTTCTGCAAGTTTAATCACTACCTAGTAGAAATCACCCGATTTTCCGGCAGGTGATTTTAGTTCTCGGAGGCGTCCTTTTTTTTTTTGAAATACGTTTCCGCACTTCACAGTCGTACAAGAAAGTGCGAAACAATATAGGTAATTTATATCTTTTATCCTTTTACGGACGAAAAGAAACACACATTTTTGCCCTGTGCTGTTTTTATTTTTTCAGCCGTGTTTTACGTAGCACAACAAAGTTCATTTATGAACCTCGTTCTGATTTCTTTCGGCGCTTACCGCGTTTTTAGCGTACTTGAGGTGCTTGGACCGAGGGACTTAGAATTTTTCGCGATCTTAACTAGCGGGTTCTGTTATTTCTATTTAGAAACACTGGAGTGGCCTTGCATGGGGCCAGGCCTTGAGTGGGGGCAGGCCTTGCTCGAGTAAATACAGTATATTGAAGCGCTTTTTTTCAAGAATACTGCTTCCTAATATCCTATGTTTTTTTTTTCAGTAGCCGGAGTATAGAGAATATTGCCAAGATGAAGCGCTAACTGTTCTGTTTGATTTTGACTCGTCTAATTCTTTAAGCTAGCTGGTCTGAAATGTCTTACATCTGCACAAATCTTTAGTTTCGCTTACATCTTTATCGGTCTTCTATTTTATCTTTTCCTTTGATTGTCATTATAGCAGTAAAAAAACTTCGGGCGTTACTACACATAATTTTTTTTCATCATGATCATGCATATTTGTGTCTCCTTCAGAAGGACGTGGTTGTCTTGTGCGTTTCATTTATATCTTGATATCTTTAGCTCATTTGCTTGCCGGCCCTAGTAAGCGCTGCGTTTTGGTTCTCTCTCTCTCTCTTTTTGAGAGTGAGACAATAAACAGCCAGGCTATATGAGCTACGATTTGCAATCTTACATTGTCTCTACTTCTGCTGCCTCACGAATAGCTAAACAGCAGTGTTAAGCTAGAGCTAGATGGAGACGGTTATCTTTTGTCACAATATACAAGGGGGATTTCTCTCTGATATATAACTAAGAATTACAGTTTTTGAACAGTTGATATAACGCATAGGAGACAACCGAAACGAAAGTTCCCGGTTATATTCATGGTGCTGCTCAATATGTCATCAGCAGCATGAATAGCCCCAGCTATTTGCTATGATGTTTGTGCCTCCTGTTAGGATAGCTGAACTTACGACTCAAATTATCATACTGGCCTGCTGCTATGTTTCTTATGACCTAGCCCATATTGCATCGCCAATGTAATGCAAGAACCGCGTGTTAAAGGTTCAGATATTTATTCTGATCATGAACTTGCTAGTACTAACTAGCCACAGGTTGAACAGCTTGTTTCATACTACAGGCGGTCACTGCAAGAGCGGCGGTTTCACAGCTTTCACTAGCAGGATACAAGGTGACTTCCGCACCGATTGAGCAAGACAGAATACATGTGTTAAAATGTACTAATAATCAGTGTAGTCGCATTAGTGACGGAGAATCAGTCGTCCAGTCCTGTTAACGTACGGCACGCTAGGGTATCCCAAAAAGTATACAAGAATCTTGCTTTATATGAAGTAGCCCACCATGTGAGGCGTACAATCATCTCCCATGTCCTCGGAATTTTATATCTATCACTTTGTATTAGCTCCCGCGTTTTCCCCTTTTTTATACCGTGTCCCCAAAGCGGTGCTTTTTATTCAAGCTGCGTTCGGGTGAACAGGTCCCGGCTAGAGGAATGTATGTTTGCCTTTTATTGATACAGCAATGACACATACAGCAACGGCAGCCTCAATTTTCTTGCAAAACTTCACGAGATCTGAATTTCTAAACAGGCACACATGAACAGCATTTGCATTTCAACATTCTGCAAAAAACGACAGAGCTTTAAAGGATAATTATTGCATCAGAACTTGTGCGCAATGTCAGACAAAGAGCGTCAAGCAATGACTCTGGATATTTGTACAGAATTGTGGCAATACTTGCACGGTATTTCTATAAATTAAGCTTTCACTCGGTTCCACTGCTTCCGGGATGCAATTGTTCATTGTTATTTCAGCTATAGTGTGCGTCTGACACGCACGCGACAAACATTATTCTGCGCATCTCGTTGGAAGACCTGGGCGTTTTTTTATGCCTGTTCTCATGCGCCGGAAAGAGAGAGAGATGTGCCAAATACTTTGTTCATCTTAACAATATCGCGTGCTGCCCGCACAATCAAGAACGCCCATGAATGAAGAAAACAGGAACCGGGTATACTGCACGATTTTGTGCAACGCTGATGTCTTGAGTTTGATTGCCCTGCGACCGTCTTAACTAGGGTAGGAGCTAAAAAACGAATAGACTGTGCACACGTAAGCGAATGCGTGAGAGTCGTCAGCAAAATGCGCAAAGGCAGTTGGCATTCCGCTCTTTGCACACGGCTCTGCAACACACGTACGAGTAGATATAACCATCTCCGACGGCATCAGCGACTCTGTGGTGCCGAGTGCCACGGCTGATCGTGAACATCCTAAAAGATCTTTGTGCTGAACATTCTTTCTTCTTTGGTGAACCCTTTTTTCTATAAATGAAATGAGACCGAAGCCTTTTATGAAAACGTTCCCAGGAGTTGTGGGTAGAAAGGAAGCCCATGACACGTTGTGCAGCCTGGGAAAGCAAGAACAGAATGGACACTCAATAAACAACTATAGTCTGCACTGCCATCAAGTTACCTTTCAGCTATTTTAGCTATCATCCACAAAGCACGAGTAAACGGTGCTGATGAGATATTTTCCAGCACTAACTATTCATGATGTGGCCCCGCAAAGCACAGACACAGAACTAATACAAGGGTAAAACACAGTGCATTTGTGTTGACCCAGTGTTGTATTTTTTGCGCACAAGCGCTTACAAATATACCGAACCATGGAGGGCGAAAAGGCGTCACAGTCCTGCGACCGACCGTTTGCGCACTTTCTTCACCATTATTCTTCGAATAATAACAAATGAGCTAAAATTTCGCCCTAGATCTGGTCGATGAGGCCTACAGAGTTTCAAAGGAAAAGCAAAAGCGAAAGCCTGAACTTCGCTTTGGCCCCTCTGGCACGTTCCCTGACGGATTATATTAAACTTTACTTGAAATAGCCATTGGTAAATGGCGGGCTCAACTAAGGGCAAAAGGCGGCTTGAGGCATTTGCGCCAGACAATGTGTTGACATCAGATAGCCAGAAAGTAAGTAAGCGAATACTGCACTCAACGAAGATCCTGATATTTTGCACTGCATAAATATTTCCTTAAATAAAATAAAGAAATTCACTTTCCCGCACGAGCACAAGCTGTCGTCTTTCTTCAACTGCTATTATTTTCTTTCGCGGAAACCGTATCGGTTTGTTTTGTAGCAACTGGTACGATTTGGCCGATGTCTCACATTCCCTTTAATTATTACTTCACTCCAGCTTGTAGGTCTCCCCAGAACTATTACGTCAAAGTCTTTGCCTTCGCTTTGCGTTCTTGATATATTTGACTTCGCCCCGCTATCTGCTAGCCGCCTCGTTAGCTCAGGTGGTATAGCGCCTGCACCGGAATGGTTGTGGTCCCGGGTTCATGTCCCATACCAGGACGAATTTTCCTTCAACTGCGAGGCTTTTCTTTCGGGAAATTTGTATGGTTTTCCTTTGTCGCATTTGCTACGATTGGGCTGATGTCTTCTTTTCCCTGTATTAATACCCACGTCCTCTTCAAAATATTCTTGTGACTGATCACTGCCTGCAGCGGGACGCAATTCAAACAAGAACGTTATAATTATCGGAATATCGAGGGCGATATGTGACTTCATTGTCACGAAACTCATTTATCTGGGCAACATCGCTTACGCGCATGCAAAGTTCTGAGGTAAATCTTCGAGTACGCTGAAGGAATCGGGAAAAGCAACGAATAAGAATGGTTGTGACATCATGGACCACTGTTCGAAGGGACTGATTTTAGATAATATTACCTAAAGAATGCCAAACATATTTTGGTTGTCCCCTCAATACCGCCAGAATTTCACAAAGTATATGCGAAGAGTTTCCAATTGAAGAAACTGCTCATCTTTACTGCCGATTTGTGTTGCAAATATATGAGGTCTTCAAAACATTTACGATCTGACATTATATATTACTTGCGTTTTTCACAAGCGCCAGCCTTACGTATCTTTTTTTATATTCTTTTTTATGCCCAATTCGGTTCAGCTTCATTTACTATAAATTTTAGCTCTCCGTTGTTAGGATGGCCTTAACCTGCACATGACGAATCATTATATCATTCATTATATCATTATATCAAAGCATGACGGATCTGCGCCCCGTCGTTGTATGTACTGCAATCTGTGTAATAAGAAATAGCTCACTGATATCCCTTTCAGCCAGTTTTCGGAGGAAAATTTTGCTTTATTGCGGCTGTGAAGTGTAATGAACAGTTTTCAAAGCAGGACTGCAATTTTAATGCGAATAGCATTCTTGGTATTGTAAGACGTTTCCTTTTCGAGTATCCACATAACCGTATTCGTGGACCGATCATGAGGTAGTGCCACAGGAAAATGCGAACCCACATACAGCTATAGTGCAATATGAAATTGCTGGTCAATCTCCAAGGAAGTACAGCCTAAAATTGTGAATCCAACGTGGTTCATTTTATTTTTCCATGAAAAGAAAAAGATCAGTTGACATTTCTCGCAATTCCTTTTAGCCTCAAACAAATGCTCATCGCATACTTGGATAGTAATTGCAGATAAGTTCTGCGTTAATTTGTTTCGGCGTGTTAAAGGGCCGGGCAAGCAATTTTCTGGAACCCGTTTTTTTTTGTGTGCAATGGATAGCTTACTTGTAAGAGTGTCTATTCATGAAGTGGTACTTTCTACTACAATTTTTCAATGTACAGTGAGGATGTGGTCGTTCACTGGAAGCATGCTGAAAACGGTCAAAGGTCAGCGCGATAGCGATTATACGCCGGCATTAGTGGGAGGCAGGCGACAAGCGCAGCCATATCTGTGCGAAAGTATTTTGTTTATCAAGTCAATGCTCCTGCGATTGATGTTTTCCGAATTGTTAATCTAGTTCCCCGATAATGGCTACGTGTTTTCGTGGTTTTCTGTCCAACTGTTTTGGTATATAACCAGTCAAAACGAAACCAATTGGATCGAAAACGAAACGACGCCATTAGGCGTGGTACGCAGTTTAGAGTATTTCCGTAGCCCCACGTGCGTTCTTGATTTCGCTCGAATAGAATAATGCGCGAATGTTTAGTAATATGCCAACTGCAATTTTCAATTTCAGGCAATAATTATGCTACGCCTAAGAACCGCCGACTTACGCACAGTAATCTCATAGAATTCATCCCAAATACTAAGGTTTCACTTCCAGGTTCACCACCACTTACTGATTTTTGAGACGTTCTTTGCTAGTTTAGAATTATAATTCCTACTTAAATCGTGAACAGCGCGGTGGATTCTAGCATCATAAATTATGGCCATTTCCATCAACGTCTCACAAGCGATTCAAGCCATTCCGGTCAGTTGTCAGTTCCTTTAGCAAATATAAAAACAACTGCAAAAAATTAGGAAAGAAAATTCAACCTACGCACCGTGCAGCGATCAAAACAAGCTGTTTATGCCGAAGGAACAACTTCATACAAAATTTAGTTCGGCGAAATTCAAGGCGTCGTTATTCAGTGTAGGGCCACATTTATGCTTTTGGAGTTGTGGCAGACCGATCTAGCTCTTTTTAGATGCCAGCGTTTCGCCGATTTCGCTCATCACTAAAATAGTGGCACAGAACCCACCAACCAAGAAAGTATTAAAGGTCACTGAAGTCAAACATCGCCTTACATTCCGAACAATGAAGGCAGTTCCCCCCAATTTTTTGTTCAGCTTTTATTACTGTGACCGCATTTAAAAGGCTGAAAGTACGTTTGCCGGGTCTGTTGTTTCAGTTGTGCCATTTTTGTCATGCTGCCTCATGCCTGTCGTCATTCCATGGCAGCAAAAAAAAAAAATGCGCACCATCGCTACTTTATACCCAACTGAAGTCTTTGCTACGATGCTCAATTCTCTGATAGAGCAAATTAAATCCACTGTAAACACATGCGAGTAGCGTTGCTATTTACGGAAGCAATACTATTCAATTCATCTTCTAAGCTTAGAAGTTGAAAACAAGCATTTTGCAAACATAGCATCAATTATCACTTAGCCATCCACATATCTAAACGAAACTATGGAAAAGCGATTTCGCTGGTTACTGAGCAGGCAAACAGAAAAATAGACAACTAATGAAGAGCATGGTATTAGAAACAAGGGTGCTAAAACTTATTCACTGGACGTATCAAGTCTCTATAGCTATTTTGATTTCGAAGTTTATACTAATACATATCTCCGCCACATGGTATACTTAGAGTCCGTTCCTATATCTGCTTGTAGGAAATCCTGCATTATATACCATATGTTTTATTTCTGCATGAAAGGATAAAATTGTTGGTCCTTGAAAGAGCAATGACCACAAGTATCACACGTTGCAGGGGGTTTGCATTAGGGCTCTTGCATTTCCCGCAGTATTCTCTGTCGTGTGCCAACAGGTCAACAAGGGGTAGCCACTACAACCGCTGTTAGCTACAATGGAAAACTCTAGGTATAGCACAATCACGAATAGAGGCGTTTCAAGTTCCTGAAAAAGCTAGTGCGTCTGAGTGTGTCCCGTTACCGTGCGCTACAAATCACTCTTGTTCTGTAACCTGCAACGTGTAAGCACAACTGAAAAAGCACGTAGAACGAAACAGTCACACAGAGACAGCGCTGACACTGTGCATCTGTTTCGCCTTCAATCCTCGTTCAGTCACGCTTACACATTCTAGCATGGATTCTATCAAACTAGCCCGCCAACGTGTTTTAACCATATTCCACTGCCGTCTCCCTCGAGGTCAAGATCTCGAAACCTCGAGGTCCTGATGGCCTCGAGTGTTTGGCGGCAAACGAACGACCGCTGTCATCACAAGCAAAAGGTTGGCACACCGCAGCCCACAGTCTTCATACGAGAGAGAACAGTTGATCGTAGAGCCTCGTATTCACTAAGTTGAGCGACATTTTATCAGCTCCCACATTGGTGGCGTTGTGCCTATCGCGTTTTGCTACTAAACCCGAAAGCGCGGCACCGAATCCCAGCTGCAGCCATGGCGGCCGCATTGCAGTGGCTGCGAAACGCAAAAAAAAACGCATGTGTACTGTGCACTTTTGTGCACGTTAAGGAACCCCAGGTGGTAAAAATTAAATTAAATTATGGGGTTTTTCATGCCAAAACCACTTTCTGATTATGAGGCACGCCGTAGTGGAGGACTCCGGAAATTTAGACCACCGGGGGTTCTTCAACGTGCACCTAAATCTAAGTACACGGGTGTTTTCGCATTTCGCCCTCATTGAAAGGCGGCCGCCATGGCCGGGATTCGATCCCGCGACCTCTTGCTCAGCAGCCCAACACCATAGCCACTGAGCAACCACGGCGGTTAGGTGGTAAAAATTGATCCGTAGTCCCTGACTACGGGGTGCGTCGTAATCAAATCATGCGTTTGGCATGTAAACCTACGGAAACATAAATTTTAGTTTTGGTGACTGACGCAATATAAAATGTTGTTCATATTGATAATTGAGCATTTGTTAATCTATACCATTATTAGGTATCGCACAGGAAAGGCTTATTTTAGGTTTCAAAGCTTGTTCCAGGCCGAATGTGCACATATCTCTTTACCGCGTTCAAAAGCAGCAATAGTGGTTACTCTAAAGTTCAAAGCACTGCTAATAAGGCCGCCGTTCTCAGCCAAGTTAGGTTACCGCATGCGATGTTAGCAACGCTCGAACCATGCTTTTACTAGCTGAGCTTCACAGGAGTTCTGTGTGTCCTTCAAAAACGAATTACTAATAGCCTGTCACTTCTTTTCTAGCTATACGCATGAGCATGTGAGACGTTTGCTGGTTAGCTGTCGAAAAAGTGAGCACGACGCTGGCGCTGAAGTGACTAGCATATATAAAGACACTCGTCGTGTTACAGGAGCACGAGGAAAACTAACGTGTCATAACGAACGCTGAGGTCATTCTTCCCATCTGGACAGCTAAGCGCCGGTATTGTAAGGTCACTGTGGAGTTTCCGTTCATTACAATGAACTATCGCTGGAAGAACTAACATTCGTGGTTAAAGCAGAATGAGCACATCTGCATATGTCAGCTGCATATTCTTACATTGTATGTATTCGGTAGTTGAACTTTCTGCCTGAAGTTGCTCTTTCACATTTGATGACCCGTTCTTTTTTTATTTCACGCGTAAATGTCTCGTAACCTTCCTCCACATTAAGTTATTGATACGTTGCAAGAGGCACTGTCTGCTTATATGTCCTCGCTCGTTCATTAGCTTTCGTAACGAGAGTTCTTGATAGAAATTTCGAATTGAAGAGAAGAAAGAAACCATCGAAGCACAACATGTGACGTTTTGCGCATATTATAACTTGTTATCCCTCTGAACTCAGATATTCTTCTTTTTTTACCCACATGTAGGTGCGGTTGCAAAAGATACCAGCAGTAAAAGCATTTAGGATAGTTGTGCAGAAGCGCCTGGAACAAACGTGTGGTTCCTACAAATCACGGTGTGCATCAAACCAAAACTCGCTCATGAGGGATGCAACGTCAAAAAGCCCGCAGCGCTTGTCACTCAAACTACTTGACAACTGGCTGGCAATATGTATTTCTCTCGGTGTGTAAGGAAGTGAAGTTCGATGACTGGGAGGATCAGTGCAGTGGGGGTCAGGGGGGCCAAGGGATAGCTTTTCAGAAAGGCCACAGGCACTACGGAAAATGGAGCAACCAGCGCTACTTCAGATATGCAAGCAGTGAAAATACTCTTAAAATGAATTCAACAAAGTCATCATAATCAGATATGAAAGGAGAGAACGACTAGCACAATCAGTCGCATAAACATGCCTCCAGCAGAAATGTAGCTAGGTGTTCAGGGGACTCAGTGTCAAGTGGGCAAGAGCCAACAGCCACAGTGACATTTAGCGGGAAGGAGTAAAATGAAGAACGGTATAATGCTGGTTGATTCTAGCATTCTGGGTCCTAAATTTCGTGCATTCTCTACATTTGCACTCAAGATCTGGCCACAGCAACCTCTAGGAAAGGGCTGCGAACGTGAGGGAAGCCGTGGCACCCGCTGCACAGGTAGAGGAGTCCGTGGGTGGCAGCAGGACGTGGAGCATTGGGCGTCGTGGGTGAGAAACAGCCTCCGGCTGTCAAGAAGGGAGGCAGGTGCTCTGCGCAAAGAATCCCTGACGTTGTTCATCATGCCACTCGCGGATGTCAGCATGGGAACTAAAAAGAGTAGGTGTGCATATGTTTAACTGTGTCCAGGAAACTATCGGTATAGCCCTCAACAACTACTTAACCGTTCAGTGACGGATCATCAACAGGCTTATCGCCAGCAGCGTACCAGTCAAACGTCTTCCCCGCAGTCTACGCTACCGCAGAGATCAGCCAGGCTTAGGGGACTAGTACGCTTGGAAGACGGTGTGTGATTTCGACGAAGCTTGCCTGGTCACTCTCGGTGTGCCAGCAACCAACGCCACACGCGTCGAAAGCTTACAAAGCGACGAGGGCTTTTCTACGAGTTGTGAAGTCGACTGACCTCAGTGACCGACTGTCGGCGTGGAGGGATGGAGAACCGTTTCTGTTCGCACTGAGAGTACGTTCTTCCCTTGTTCTATATACAAACATGAGTGTTTTCTGTGTACCTTTATTTTCTATTCAGGTGACTAACAATGCAGGTGACTAACTATCATTTCTTTGTTTTCATTCCTTAAACACCTTTCCATGTTTAGGGCCGTCAATCAGACTTGCGCCTGGTGGAACTCCCCACATTTCTTTCCATCTTTTCCTCATCGCCCTGAAAGTCATGTGACATTTCCTACAAAATACGCCGTTTTAAGAGCGACCAGGGGATCTGTAATTTACCTTCATAACTGGTATTACACGATAATTCTAATACAGCCATCACTGTCAATGCACCAGTGATGACTGCTTATGAAGAACTTGTATATGCGTAGGCTCCAAGTAATTTCATGTTTATTCTTCTTGATTCGAAGGCTAGCCGTATTAAGACTAACTGTTGCTGAGTCGTAATCCATAGCATCAACACTTTGAGAGAGAGAGAGAGAGAGAGAGAGAATTTATAAAGGAAAGGCGGCAACGTCAACCAACCAGAGCCTGGTTGGCTCCCATCTTTCACGGGAGAAGGACTTATGTAGAAAAACCATGATAAATTTTAGAGACTTATGCTCACACAAAGACAGGACGTGGAACGAAGAAGGGACACACAAAATAGGCAAACTTCACATGGCTTTTAATGTGACAGCGACATGTATGTAGGCTTCCACAATCAGGAAATAACAGGAAGGCAGGGAAGCAACTAAAAAAAACTGCGTAGTCATATGTGACGCAGAAACCAAAACTTGTCACTGTCATACCGTTTCACCATCCAGAAACCTCACATCCTTATCACTTAGCTACAGACGGGGCACTCACACAACTGTGATCATGCCGAAGAATTTCTCTGGCCACGACTATTTCGCTGCTTAAGCGATTTATGTGTGAAAATAAAATCGTGCATCTGTTAAAGAAGGGATAGCAACCATTGCATGACTTCAAGTTTTTTTTTTTATTGAAACGAATATTAGGAAAGTTTGGCGCCTTTATGGTGGCACCGGCTACTCCTTGTCACTTCGCAAAGAAAACAAATTAGCGTAAAAAGAAAGAATAGCGACACAAAATATGGCACTCATTAGAACACTGGATGAATAAAAAATATACAGCCCAACAGTACATGAGTCGCAAAGTTCTGTGCATTAGTTCAGTCCACGTACGGATATATAAAGTCAGATATTTTTAACAGCCAAAACACACAACACTAGTAATGCACTGCAAGTACAGAACAGAATTATAAATATTGCGTAGTTACCACGGGCCAAGTATCTTTTCAGAATTAATAGTCCACTGTCTAATACCAACAAATTTGATTGCAGTACCCTTCTTTGTGGATCGTATTTCGTGCACTCGAGGAGAAGAGGATGCACATCTTCGTCTGGATGGCCACAAGAACACTGCGCACTAGAGACACTCTTTATCCTGTACGAGAAGTGTTTCGTAAATGCAGTACGAAGGCGAGGGCGGTGTACCAATGTTTCAAATTTCCTATTGTCTCTTAGATTTTCCGGCATTGATAAGATTATACATGGGTCTATAAAGTATCATCAACATCATCATCATCAGCCTGCTTAAGCCCACTGCAGGGCAAAGGCATCTCCCATATTTCTCCAACTACCCCGGTCATGTACAAATTGTGGCCGTGGCGTCCCTGCAAACATCTTAATCTCGTCTACCCACCTAACTTTCTGCCGCCCCCTGCTACGCTTCCTTTCCCTTGTAATCCAGTCCGTAACCTTTAATGACCATCGGTTATCTTCCCTTCTCATTACATGTCTGGGCAATGCCCGCCCCCCATTTCTTTTTATTGATTTCAACTAAGATATCACTAACTCGCATTTGTTCTCTCAAGCAATCTGCTATTTCTTTATCCTTAACGTTACACCCATCATTCTTCTTTCCATATCTCGTTGGGTCATCCTCAATTTAAGTAGAACCCTTTCGTAAGCCTCCAGGTTACTGCCCCGTAGGTGAGTACTGGTAAGACACAGCTATTATACACTTTTCTCTTAAGGGATAAGGGCAACCTGCTGCTCCTGATCTGAGAATGCCTGCCAAACGCACCCCAGCCCATTCTTATTCTTCTGATTATTTCAGTCTCATGATTCGGATCCGCGGTCATATCTGCACTAAGTGGATGTATTCCCTTACCACTTCCAGTGCCTCGCTACCTATCGCAAACTCCTGTTCGCTTCCGAGACTGTTAAACATTACTTTTGTTTTCTGCAGATTAATTTTTAGACCCACCCTTTTGCTTTGCCTCTCCAGGTCAGTCAGCATGCCGTGCAATTGGTCCCCTGAGTTAGTAAGCAAGGCAATATCATCAGCGAATTCAAGTTAATAAGGTATTCTCCATTACCTCTTATCCCCAATTCTTCCCAATCCAGGTCTCTGAATACCTTCTGTAAACACGCTGTGAATAGCATTGGAGAGATCGTATCTCCCTGCCTGACGCCTTTCTTTATTGAGATTTTATTGCTTTCTTTATGCAGGACTACAGTGGCTGTGGAGCCGCTATAGATATATTTCAGTATTTTTACATAGGGCTCGTCTACACCCTGATTCCATACTGCCTCCATGACTGCTGAGGTTTCGACTGAATCAAACGCTTTCTCGTAATCAACGAAAGCTATATATAAGGGTTGGGTATATTCCGCACATTTCTCTATTACTTGATTGATAGTGTGAGTATTGTATATTGTTGAGTAGCCTTTACGGAATCCTGCCTGGTGCTTTGGTTGACGAAAGTCTAAGGTGCTCCTGATTCTATTTGCAATTACCTTAGTCGATGCTTTTTAGGCAACGGATAGTAAGCTGATCGGTCTATAATTTTTCAAGTCTTTGGCGTCCCCTTTCTTATGGATTAGGAATATATTAGCGTTCTTCCAAGATTCGGGTACGCTCGAGGTCATGAGGCATTGCTTATACAGGGTGGCCAGTTTTTCTAGAACAATCTGCCCGCCATCCTTCAACAAATCTCCTGTTACCAGATCCTCCTCAGCTGCCTTCCCCGTTTGCATAGCTCCCAAAGCTTTCTTTACTTCTTCCAGCGTTACTTGTGGGATTTCAAATTCCTCTGGACTATTCTCTGTTCCATAATCGCCGTGGGTGCCACTGGTACTGTATAAATCTCTATAGAAGTCCTCGGGCACTTGAAGTATCTCATACATATTAGTAATTATGTTGCCGGCTTTGTCTCTTAACGCATACATCGGATTCTTGCCAATTCCTAGTTTCTTCTTCACTGCTTTTAGGCTTCCTCCATTCCTGAGAGCATGTACAATTCTATCCATATTATAGTTCCTTATGTCAGCTGTCTTACGCTTGTTGATTAACTTCGAAAGTTCTGCCAGTTCTATTCTAGCTGTAGGGTTAGAGGCTTAAATACGTTGGCGTTTCTTGATGAGATCTTTCGTCTCCTGCGATAACTTACTGGGATCATGTCTAACCAAGTTACCACCGACTCCTGTAGCACACTCCTTAATGATGCCCATAAGATTGTCATAAAGTATAACTCCGAGTTTTTAGTTTGCTGATCACACCAGGTAGTTTTGCTGAGGCGACAAGAAATATGTCTCAGGAGCAGACGAATTTCACTACGCAATCGCGGATGATTGGTTGTCTCCACGTTATTCTGCGCCCGATTCGCAGCTGCGTCCGCTGCAGTATTACCAGGAATACTGAAGTGCCCAGGTACCCACTGGAATGGAATTACGTGGTTCATTGCGCTTGCTTTTGTAAGTTTTTTGAGTGTCTCATACAATAGCAATGTGTTCCAAGAATTTTTCTTATTGCTCTGTAGTAATGTCAGAGCCGCTTGCGAATCGCTAAAGATAACCCATTTTCGCGAATGTTTTTTTTTATGTTATGAAACGCAAAGCACAAAGGGTTTCAAACAGTTGCGCCAAGGTGGAAGATGTATCTCGGGATAATATAAATGTTTGCTCTAGCGCCAAATGTGGAATGACGAATGCTGAAGTCGATGAATTTTTATGACACGAACCATCTGTATAAACGTGGATGTACTGGGGATATAAGGAGTAAATTCGGAAGAGTGCCGGTTGTTGTGCGGCTACTATGAATATGTCTCTCTTAGGTACAATCCCGTCAACCGATAATTCTATTTTAGGACATGTTAACATCCAGGGAGGGCAACAAACATCCACTTTGCATAATTAAAATCTTGGTAATATTCCTTGATGTTTTCGAACAACATCGTGAATTTTGCTTTTGTTTCTTTCAGTAAGCGTGAGGTTTAATGGATGCTCCTCGTGTTGGGTTAAGATGCGATAAATATGTCGGCATGTTTCAACCATTCTTATGACTGGAAATCGTGGGTGACGACCTTCAGCAATTACTAAAGAACTCGAGGTAGCCTGTGGATCCCCAAAACACACTCGCAACCCTCTTGCCAGTAAACGTTGAAGACGTTCCTCAGAAGTTTGCGTTAAATCATGGAGAATAGGTGCCGAGTAAGCAATTTTTTTTTGTTTTATGAGTGCGTTATGGAACTTCTAGTAGTGAAGAGACTGATCCCTCCCATGTTATGTCAGCGAGTCACTGAAGTAAGTTTATTACTGCATTGGTCTGCTTTTCAAGTGCGCGGATGTGTGAAGACCATGTTAGCTGGCGGTCAAGAATGACTCGAAGAAATTTATGCTCTTTCACAAATATCAAAGTTTGCCCATTACGCGTAAGTTGGAAATTATTCAGCTGTCGTCTAGTGAAAAGAAGTACGGCTGTCTTTGCGTATGAAAGACTCATGCCTCTTTCTTTTAAAAAGATGTCGATACTATCAAGATCCTCTGGCGGCGTTGTTTGAATTTCTTGTATATGAGATCTAGAGGCCCATATGCAGATATCTGCGTACAGAGAGTACTGTAGACCAGACGGGTGGTTTCGTGGCAAGGCTGCCATGATACAGTTGAATAAAAACGAACTGCGCTGCGGAAAGCCCTGCGTGATCCTGTGATAATTACTCTCTCCTTCTACTGTTTCCATAAATATTTTTCTATCTTTCAAGAAATTTGATACCCATCGCAGCGTTCTACCGTGTCGTCCAAGTTCTAACATACCAACAAGGATGTGTATGTGACTTACAGAGTCGAATGCTCTTTGAATGTCTAAAAATACTGTTACTGCCACATTTCCACATCTTCGTTCATATTCGACGCATGCGGCAATGTCTAATACTGAATCCATTGTACACAGATTTTGTCGAAAGCCAGTCATGTAGTTGGAAAACACATTTGTCTGTTCACACCACCATTGCAGTCGACGATCTATGATCTTCTCCATTAGTTTGGAAAAACAGGTTGTGAGACTGACGGGTCGGTAGAAGTCAAGACAAAGGGGAGTCTTTCCTGGTTTTAGTACTGGAATTACCCGGGATAATTTCCATGAATCTGGAAGAGCCTCTCTTATCCAGATAGCATTAAATATCTCCAAAAGAGCCATTGTTCCTACTGGACCTAGGTTCTTTAATATCATATACGTTACACCATCTGGGCCTGCGGTTGTCTTTGTACGGCATGACGAAAGAGCACATTTCAATTCATTTAAATTAACTCACAGTCAAGTTAACGATGTTGTGACATAAAGCACGCACGAACTTTCTATTCTGCTAGTGTTGTCGAACTTGTAAATTGTAGGCAAGTAAACGTAATTCCTGGTCTGGATATCAGTTGACACAATTCGTCAGCAACAGATGTTTCCGGAGTGCTTCGAGCTATGGCAAGCGCTCGGAAAGGATGGCTCTGGGTAACTGGACCACTAAAATATCGGATAACTGACCATACCCTGGGAACTGGAGTAAACGGAGACAACGACGCGCAGTATTCTCGCCATCTTCTCGTAACTAATTGTTCTAAGCGTCTGCGCGAAGTTGACCGAACATTCTATGCCATCTTGTAGTCATCCAGCTTTCCACTGCGGCGGCAAGCCCGTTCTGCGCGTCTTCTAATTGCTCTTAGACATTCATATTCCCCGTTGACTGCAGTGTATTCATTTGGAACAATGATTTGCTTTGTGCAGATCTTGTAAGATTCACACAATATATTTGCAAAACTTTGAAAGTTCGGGTTTTCGCTCAATGAGTTACCTAAATGATGACGAAAACTTTGCCCATTAGTATATTTTGAGTAGCGCCAGCTCCCCTCACTCTGTATGAGGCGATGTTTTACCAGGATCGGAAAATGATCGCTACCATGCGTTTCTATGTCCGTTGACCATACAACGCCATCAAGAAGGTCTTGTGAGCAGAGCGTAACATCTACACAGCTTGATTAAAGAAACCCCCCCAAGAATGTTGGAGAGCTGTCATTTAACAGGATCAGATTACTTTTTTCTGCGGCAGACTGTGTAATGCTTCCACGGGAATTGTTATATTCACTGCCCCAGATGGCGTTATGTGCGTTGCAGCCCCCACAAACCAGCACATGTGACTTGCGATGCCAAACGTATTCACCAAGCTGTCTACTGGTATTTTCCTAGAACAATGTAGATAAAGACCCATCACTGTGACGCTTGTACTTCTAAAAGATATCTTGCATGCTACGAACTCCGGTATATTTATATCGCTCGTCTGTATCAAATGGGACGGCAGGTTCTTTCTCACGCATAACATCGCTCTGCTACTTCCAGCAATGCGCGATGATTTATATATAACATAGTTTGAAAGACGAAAGTCCTCTCGTACGCCTGCCTCCTGCATACAAAAACAGGAAAGTTATGTTGAGCTAGTAGTTCGCGAAAATCAGCTGATTTATTTCGAAGGCTATTAGCATTCCACTGAAATACCAAAGCATTCTTCTAACCATTATTCATTGTAAGCCTGCCGTTTAACTGTTGGTGGTTGTGGAAGCACCAACGATTCCATACAAAGCAATGCTTTTACCTCAGGTAGGTTGTTTGCTTGTGGAATGGCACTGAGAATTACACGCAGAGCTGTGAATAGCATGGACAGGATCATCTGTGCTACGGGTAAAGACGCGTAATCACCAAGCGACGCTGAAGCTCCATGCGTGCTCGAAGCAGGTCGCGGAAGAGTTGACTGAGATGGTCGCTGGGATGACTTGTGTGGTTGAGGCGAATGCTGAGGTAGTCGCTCAGATGTTAAATAAGGTTGCTGTGTCAATGGCTGAGGGCGTTCGCGAGAAGGTCGGCGAATTTCACTCGAAGCCTGCGCAAGATGAGTAGCATTCTCTGAAGGTGGATCATCTCGCGCTCTGACAGGACGTCGTCGACCTGAGTGCTTTAGAGCTGCAGAATAGTTCATATGGACCCCTTGCTCTTTTTCTTTGTTAGGAGTTGGAGGCGCGCATCTTACAGCATCAAGGTTGGGTAGGGGCGCATAACGAGGAGGCAGCCTTCCGTATTTCAACTCATGTCTGCGTAAGCTTAAGGCAGCTCTGCTCTGAGGGCACCCGGAGTAGGAAGCTGTATGGTTTCCGCCACAGTTGGCACACTTTAACTGACACACAGACTTACACTCTGAATGGTTGTGGTCTTCTGACCATATCTTGCTGCGACGTTGACTGTAGCAGTTGTTCGATAAATGCCCAAATCTCTGGCAGTTGTAGCATCTTAGAGAGCAGGGCTATGACATGCTCCTACGGAGTGACTCGTGAAACCTAAATGCACTCGTTGCGGCATTGGTTTGTCTCTTCTGAAATGGAGGATGACGGTTCTCAGAGGGCGTGATTCTACCGCTCCGTCTTCTAGGCAATTGTAGCGCGCCTGACGACGGGCAAATGTCACTCCAAAATCCTTCAGGAAGTCAATCAGTTGTTCTTCCGTATACTCATCTGGCACGGCGTAGCTTGTCAGCATTCTTATAAGATGCCGGAGTGAATGGCTTGACTTCCAAACCAGCCACTTCACTCATCGACAGTAGATGTCTTGCAGATGAGACTGAAATAACGTTGACAGAGAAACTTCCATCTCTATTCACGCGGAATGACTGCACCTTTTCCTTTGCCGCGGAGACAATTTAAGACGCACCGTGCTTTGGATTCATTTGCCAGAAGTTGCGTCCTTCCTGTGAGGGTCTAAAAACAACTGGAATTCCCTCATGTCGCTTCTTTTTATAAGTTACCAAGGACAACGGCGTTTCATCGCAGTCTATGTCTTCATCTTCACTTAGCTCATAGGCAGGTGTTTTGACGTCGTCAGCCCGTGAATTCTTGGCTTCACTTTCGCTTGTCTCAGCCATATTCACAGAAGGTGTGCTGGAAGGTAGGGCAGCGTTGAAAACTAGCCTCGCCGGCTTAATGGCATTGGGCGCGTATTGTGGCACTTCCGAGTGCGGCGCCGATTCTGCGGCAGTCATGCGCCTAGGAACGCGCTGTCGGACATATGGCTCGTGCCGGTGTTCTTTGCTGCCTACCGCCGTGGTAGGTGTAGATGCGCTGCGGAGCGCAGAAAAACCACGCGATATTTTGCGTGTTCTTTAGCATACAGGAATCCCACGGGATGTTTGTTCTCCCTGGACAAAAGTGAAGTCTCAACACAGCACTGATTCTTCGAAGAAAACAGAAAATAATATCTCACCGAAGTAGCAGCGGCCGCTTGGAGGGACTTCTTCATTACAGTGTTCTGCATTGTGGCCTTCAATGCCTTGCTTTTCCTTGTGGTGATGTTCTGCTGGCCTCTCATTTATGCATCGGTTGGTTTGGGCGATACAGAATCATCCATGCGTCTATCCCGAAGGCAAAATCCAGAGCAAGGAAGCTATGGAAACAGATTGACATTAGCAGGCTTGTACAGAGCATGGAGAAAAGTAAAAAAGGCAGCTTCGATATGTTTTTCAAGGATAAGACGCATCAGATGACATGCCCTTTGCGCGTGATAGCGTCTGAAGAAGGTACGTAGCAAAGGTCTGTTACACAAGTTCTGCAAGAAAATTTTAAAGGATTGGAAATAGACAACCCATTTAGGATTAAGGGATGTGATGCTCTTGTGGATGCTCTTCGGGCAAACGACGGAAGGTCGCACTTTCAGTCGACATCAAAGATCTGTATTATTCTTTGCCACACAATGAACTACTTTAGTATGTTGGGCATTGTAGAGAACGTTTTCATGTAGTAGCCTTCCAAAATGCCTCGGGTGTAAGCTCTGGCGACTTTTTTAGAATCATTGACTGTGATTTAAGGTCCACGTTTGTAATCTTTGACAACGGTGTTTACCTGCAAAAACAGGGAATTTCTATCGGTTCCTATATAGCGTCTTTACTTGGTGACTTAATTTTAGCCCAGCGTCACAGGTCCATATCTACTCGCATATTTGGCCTCCATGTTGTAAGAGTGTTTCGCGTCATGGATTATTTTTTAGTGATTTTAGACAGAACTTGTAAGAATATTGACGCACAAATTGGAACTATTTTAACATGTCTCGAAAAGGCGTCTAGAGGCTTTGAGTATAACTCACGAGATGCCTGTGCGCAACATGAAGTTTCTTCATATCAGAATTGCCTTTGAACCAAATCACCCGTGTTGGATGTATTAACCTAGAACAAAAAAGAACCTCTGCTTCCATATTCATCTGTGCACTCAAAACTAGTTAAAAGAAATGCGGCTTCTATGGTTGTCAAAAGCACTTGAAAAGTCATGCCGTCACTTAATGAAGGAAAGTTTTCACTTGCAGATTTTGTGGTTGAAAGAGGCAATTTTCCCAAAACAGTTTCTTGTAGCAGTCGCTCACAGCATGTACCGCAAAAAGAAAAGGCAAGGATTGAAACAGAAGAACGCGTAGCAGCAATAGCAAAGAAAACAGGAGCCCGAAGAAAAAAAATGGTTGTGATTCCATACTTCCATAAAATTTCTCATCACCTAAAGAAGATAGGACTTCACTCTGACGCCAAAGTCGTGTTCTCGGCCCCCCCAAAAGTTAGAATAATGTGCAGTGAAAGCTGCCCAATTAGGAGTGAAATACCAAAATGCATGATAAAGCCTCAAAGCAAGTTCGTTGCGCGCAAAGAAGGGATAGTATATCGGGCTCTCTTGTCGTGCGGGAAGTGTTATATCGGCCACAGCAGCCGATGCATAAATGAGAGGCTAGCAGAACATCACCGCAAGGTAAAGCAAGCCATTGAAGGCCACAATGCAGAGCACTGCAAGTCATGCAATTGTTGCTATCCTATCTTTAACAGATGCACGATTTTAGTTTGTCAATTAACATGGTAAGCTGGGCGAGTTGGTGATTGAACAGGTTCCTAAGGGTGGGCAGCGCAACCCGGACGAAAAACAAGAGGAAGTACACAATACGAGCGCAGAGTGTTGTGTACGAGCGCTCGTATTTTGCACATCCTCTTGTCTTTCGTCCGGGTTGCGCTGCCCACCCATAGGAACATGTTTATTTTCTCACATAAATTGGTTAACCAGGGAGATAGTCAAGGCCAGAGAAATTTTTCGGCTTGATAAGAATTGTGTGATTGCCCCGTCAATAGCATTAAGTGATAAGGGAGTGAGGTTTGGGGATGGCGAAACGGTATTACAGTGGAAAGCTTTCGTTCCTGCGTCACAAGTGGCTATGCAGTTTCTGTTGTTGTTTTTGTTGTTTTCTTGCTTCCCTGTTTTTTTCTGATGGTGGAAGCGTATGTATTTGTCGCAGTCACAATAGAAGCTAGTTGAAGTTTGCGCATGGTATGTGTCCCTTCTTCGTTCAACGTCTTGTCTTTGTGCGCACATAAGTCTCCAAAGAATCACGTACAACCAACTCGCCCAAAACGTAACGATCCTGAACGATAAACGTTCCGACGCATGCATTCACATGGAAATAAATGTTTCGCTTTCAGATCGTTGCATACATAAATTACCGATTCGTACATTTTTTCTGCGCACGTGAGTAACTATGCTCAGGTACCATCCAAGACAATTGGTGCTGTCAATAAATATCCTTACTGCACTGCCTGCGGCACCATGACGTAAAAAGGCACCAGGTGCAAACAGACGCTCTCGACAGCCTAAGCAACCTTTAGGCAGCTATCTGCGTGACTTTGATTTGATTTTACTCAAAAGTCTGAGTGCTTGTTTTTCATTATTAATTTTGGAACCTACAGTGGACAAAGTGACACCTTCAAAAGTTCACCACTTCACGGAATAATTGAAGTCATGAGGAAGAGGGTATTCTCCTGTTTTCGCATTACAATATTCGAGCTTAGCAAGAATTATGCGCAGAAAACGTTTCACATCTTCAAACTACACAATAGGGTCATGCGGCAACACAAATACTAAGATCATAGCTTGTCAGCTCCATGTAAGCGTCAACGTCGTTGAAGTTTCATAGGTCGTCCGCAACGGTTCCGTTTGCGTTTTGCTGTTCGGCTCCATTGCCACAGAAATATCGGCGAGTTGCTCACACTTAGGATCAATGCCCTATGGAGTGATACGTATATATATCGAATTGCTAGCTCCTCTTCTCGTCTTTTATTTTAACTGCACTTGAGCGCTTGTGAACTGCCTGCTATGCTCCCACAGTTCGTCCTTCTTTTGTGCGTTTTCTTTCAACAGCACCACGCTCACAACAGAGCATCAAGTAAGTTTTCATGTCCTTTCTTTTTTTTCTTCTTGAAGCTCTCTTTCGGTACAAGGTAACAACCGGAAACCTTTGCACTTTTGTCTATTAGGAATGGCTTCTGAGCTCTTAGAAGAGCTGCTCAAGCTTATATTCTACTGCAGCATCTTGCGCACGAAAATCTGCTGCTCCTCTTAGATTGCATTTATGTCGCCTGCAGATTTACGATTCGTTGAAATATATTACAAGTGTATATTTATGAGCGACAAAACTGGGGAGCTGAAAGTCTATTTTTGTTACAAACATTCAGCCAAAGGACAATAAAGACAAATGCATGCAGGATATTAAGTGATTTTGATTCGCTTCTGTACTCTATAACTTAGGAACAAATTTACGTAAGACAAAATGTTTTAATTCAAGGAAAACAAAATCTTAGCGAAAGAAAATGATGTTACCACTATGGAGAAAGCAGCGAAACTTGAGCTTGGCACATGCACCACAAGAGATGGAGCTTGAATACAGCTGCTTGTCTCGGAAGAAGTTTATATATTCTTAATCTCAAAAGATGAGTGCAATTCTGGCGTGCAACGCTTGTAATACTGGAACGATTTTCAAGAAATGTCCGATCCAAAGCAGCACGATAAATAGAGCACTCGAGCAGATAAATGTTGCCAGTGATATCCGACGAGCATGTGATCATCGTAGGCATTACATCAGCACACCAATCGTATAAGCAACCATAAAATGCGCCCTAGACGTATCACTGCTATAAGAAACGCAACAAACTTAGAGGTGTTGTTTCAGTGAAGCGGCTTAGAGTATATTATTTAAAATTTGAACAGCATGAGGACACTAACATGAACCCATTGCATGCCTCATTATTAGCTTGTGGTGTTGGCAGCAAGTGCGCTAATATATATATATATATATATATATATATATATATATTGTTTAGGTTGCACGTGTATAAGGGAGAGCGTCTGCGCTTATATTCAGCAGCCTACAATATTTTTCCGGAATTGCATGAGCAATAAAATAAAGACATAATTATATGCGGTCAGCCTTTCAGCACCGTTTGCTGGGTGATGAGAAAGCATGGATAGGCACAATGGACAGGAAGCCCAGCTATCGAACTACGGGGTGATGATTTTTAAGTTTTCCGGAATTTTTCTAAATCACCCCTTTCAGATAATCTAATTCTACTCCTGGAACTACATTACTCAAAGAGGTGAATATTACTGGCAGGAGACATCGAATACATATTCAACTAATTAAAGAATTCCTAAATCACTTCTTAATTACTTTACGGCACACATTGTAATTTGCTAAGTGTAGCCGGCGATTGTTCGAGGAATGAATTTTCATAATGACACCAGCTTGGAAACACGCGTCATCAAATTCCCAGCAAGAATGCACTGCTGTCTCACTTACATTTTTAAGAAAACGCCCTTTTATGCATTGAAGTACAAATATAATTGAAAAGTTCATTTATTTCGTGCCATACTTTGGGAAATAACATTTCAAAATTGGTGTCATTCTGGAGATTCATTTGAAGCAGATACGTCTTGCGAACTCGCAGGCTACAATTCGTAAATTATAATATATGCTGCAAAGTAAATAATGAGGAAGTTACGTAGTGAATTTTTCTTAAATATTTATTATGTGTTTCAATTTATTGACCTAGTAATATCCCCCTCTTTGACTAATCCAGCTTCGCTTCGACTAATGACAGGTGATTTTCGAAAATTCTGGAAAACATACAAATTATTTGAACCGCACAGAATAACTTAAGATTAGTTTTACGATATGTCGATGAACTGAGCATTACTATTCGTAGCCAGCTCATGGTATTCTGAAAACTCAGGTCTTTAAAAGAAAGTTTGGGGATGAGAAATTTTCATGCGTAGGATGTGGAAATGGTGGAGTAACTATTGAACATCTTTCGTTAAAATGGTAACATTTATTCAGAGCTAGCTGAGGACGTAGGCGCAGAAGCTACGTCAAGGTTCTTCGATTTTAAAGATATCAGAATAAATGTGAATGAACCTGCGGGGGAGAATTGCGAAACGCAACTGGGCTGATACAGCCGATACGCAGACCCTACAGCAAACGCGGACTCCCCAAGTCCTTTACGCCCTTTGACGATGCTGCCTGATAGTGACAGCAGCCATGTTTCACGCGCAAGAGTGCATGCCCTATCAATGAAATCGGTGAGACCTCCACTGTATTCAGAAATGAATCATATCTTGAAGCCCATTCTTACCTTCATTTAAGTTACGCCTGCCGTGAACGCGCCAAAGAAAACGCAAAGAGCGTCGTGGGCTCGGTCATGCCAGGCGTCATTTAGATCAAGTCACGCATGGGCTACAACTGGAGGTGCCTTTTCAATATGGCGGTAAAACGGAAGTCTCCGAGCTGGGAGAGGGAAGTGAGCGCCAGAGGAGGAAGGCACCTGGAGGTGGTAGGCGGGAGGGAGGAGGAGGAAGGACTTGGAAGCGCACGGGTTAGCGTTGGGTTGACCTCCTATGACAGTTGCTACGGGCTCCGTGTGCGCTATGGATGTACCAGGTTCTTCTGAGAAGCTGCTGAAGTGCGCATCATAGTATACACTTTTGATCTTTGAGTGGCTGTCGCTTATGAATGCTTTTGTTTGTCGGCCCATCTTTGAAATTCCTATGGGAATCTTGAGCATCGTATGCGTGTTCTTTCTTTTCGTACGTGTGTGCAAATCTAACTGAAAAAGCGTTTTGCCTCCGTTCCTCACATTATTTCTATGCAATAAAGAAATTGCACGATAGCTCGGTGGTTAGCGTCCCAGATTCTCGGGTGCCGATTGTTGTAGTTACTCGGATTCGCATCCCACTTGCGGTGGTTGCGGACGAACTTTCTTTTTTTTTCACCTTATGGCGGATGCGAACATTTGAGTGGTAAGGCAGCTGTGAGTAATGGTACATTCGGCTAGTCGAAATAGAGTGCTAGGAACACATTCGGCTTCATCGCTTACCGCGCTCGGAGGCACCTTCACGTTCGACCTGTCATTGCGACTGACATCAGTTCGGTCACGTGACTCCTACAACCTCAGCTGTTTCCATGGCGTCTGCCTCGGCAATTTGACGGCGCGTGCCTGTCTTCCATCTTAAGAATAGCAGATGCACTGACGTGTTTACATGTCTGGTCTCGAATTACTCTGATGAGAGTTTGCGCGTTCGGCTTAGTAGCGCTATTTCTGGCTCTGAATAAAGGCGGGCTTCGCGTCGTTACAATTCGAGGCAGAGTGCGGTAGGGACCAGCCGCCTATAGCATAAGACAGACGTCGATGACGTCAAAAGTCGTCCTCAGCGTAACGAAATGGTGGGATGGATGGACAAGGCAAACTTAGTTTCGAGGTCCCCAAAGTCGATATATGTACTTTCGTTTGCTGACCTCTCCTCTTATTGTAACACCATGTGAACGCACCTTCGCACGTGTTGGAAGATTGGATACGTGTTTTAACGGAATGCCACATCAAGCATACTTACTCACTGATGATAAACCTCTCGTCATCTTCAGGTGGGCCGTAATGTAATTCCCCGCCCAATTCACGCATTGTTGAAGCACAGGCGCCGCAGCGTTTTGGTGTCAGCAATTTGGTTGTTGTTCGACCTCTGTAATCGAAACAGATCGAAGTGCTGCACCAAAAAGCCCTGTTTTTTCTTCCATCAATATTTCGTGCGGCCTAAATTATTATAAAGATCACAGGCGCATACATGTTCAAATTGAAATACGCTATGCCATAACTACCTTTCTGACATACTGCTTCCGAATAGTTTCAGAGATAAATAGTAGAAAATCCGTGACGTTTATGGCGTTAAGAGCGTTTTCTCATACGCTACCGATTTGAGCCCTTTACTATGGTTTTTGTTTATCGCACATGCTTCTCCGTTGATTCCAGCATATAAGTGGTTATGACACCCGAGTTTGTTGTCAACTTTTCAATTATTTGCTTCAGATAATTGTCAGATTTTAGGCAAAAAAGACATAAGGAATTCAATGGCACTGTAGCGGAAAATGTGAGAGAATTGCGTTAGCATTGCATGGCACATGTGTCAAGCCCCATATCTCTGATTTAAACCACGTTCACCACTCTACGGAGAGGTGTTGGCGAGCTCATTCGACACATGTTCTGCTTCTTTTAGGATCGAAGGGCTACTTACGGTTTCGTATTTAATTTCTCTGTTGTGACTTCCTGTCAAGTTTATATCATGCGCAATCATTATAGTCTGACTTGAGAAGATACTTCTGTATGGCATGAACAGAATGCAGTTGTATCCAACTGATGAAAATAAAGAGAAATTTCTAAATATAGTAAACAAAAGAATAGGAATGTGCACCCACGCTGTTTTCTGCGGTAACACACAACACTCACTCGGGATACACTGTCTATGCCCACAAACTGTCACTACAGCAACATTTGAACGAAGTTACACATGCTACATATAACTACGAATCTTGCGAAACCTAGAAGACGTGTCAACACGAGCGAAATGAACTGAAGTCACATATAAATCTTTCAGCTAACAGGAGACCACAAGAAATCGGGAAAGGCCTCACAGCTAATGTATATGTCCTTTATGACTCATCCATTAAAACACAAGTAAACAGACAACTCTCATCGAATAGCATCCGCCAAAAAGCACAAAGTGATCCCCCGGACATGTTCAAAGAGCTGTTTCAAAAGGTAAGCTCGATGTTTTGTTTATTAGGCCTCATGAAGAAATGTATAAATTCTGAACACTTCTTTAGTCATGAAAAAAAATCCCACCCATAGCGCACACAGTCTGGATGTATACTGGTGGGTTCTAAGCTAAAAAGCAACACAGGTTCTTTGAAACGCGCTTTAAGAGGGCCTCTAGATTATTTGGCACCACCTGAGATTTTTCCATCCGTACCGACATGGCTTCATGCTGCCGGATTTCATTCGGGCTCTACAGGCATGCGGCCACCGCACATCGCCATCTCCTACGCAGCAGCTAAAGATCGCTTGTCTTGCCAAAAACATTCTTCTACGCGTTAATAATGCATATAATACATGTACGTATATGGTAGTCCATGGACTGTAGATGGAATAATGAACATATTCGACAGAAGAAGAAACATGACATGATATGAAGCACTGTTACATGGGTAACTATCCGTAGCACCGTTTAAGTGGAATAGCCGAAGGCCGAAGAGAACAAGTGTGTTGATTTCATCGCATGCAACGAACCGCTGCATGCTTTCCTTGCTCTATGCTTATGCGGCAGGTAATTTTTCTATATTCGTGCAGAAGATAACAGTCACTGGCTTACTATTTTTCTCACCGAAGGTGCATTTTCGTGAAACGTACACTTCTGCGAACCTTTGTAAGGCGACTAGCACGCGCTCGCAAATACGCGCTTCTGTGAAAGTGATGATAGCATCTACTCGTATTTATTTCGATTGAAACAGTCTTTCTTTTTTAAATCAACATTCACTTGACAGGCAGACTTCGTGCTAGGCATTTCTTTTTTGGTCCACGTCGACATTTCGCGTTCAAGTTCATTAATAAAAAATTATCAACAAGCTCAGTTTTCCCTGCTAATTAATACGGTTGTGCAGAGAGAGGAGAAAGAATTTGTTAGCTTACCTCGCTAATCCCAGTGTGCTCCGACAAACCTTGCAAACCATGAGCTGCACCAGTACGGTGTCCAGTTTTGCTTGTCCGAGAAACATTGCGCAGCATTTTTTAAGTGCTCTTAAGGTGTCCAGAGTTCATCGACTGTGCATCCGAAGCACTTTTGTGCCTCAACGCACATTTATCGTAGAATCAATTAAAACAAAAAAACCTTATTCTTTTCACTTCGATACATCGCTGCCTAAAAAAGTACCTTTGCAGTAAGGACCATGTGGCTAACGTTGTGTTAATTTTTTAAAGCTCGACAGTGTGGAGCAAGTAATGTGACGTACGCCGCCCTGAGTACATAATGGCAAAATTAGTTTTCCAAGTTCTAGATGTTTACCGTGCGCCTTCGGTGAAAATTAGATGCTTTAGTGATAAAAACTTTCTAATAATTTAGGCTCACGAAAGAACTATTGAAAACTTATGATTTCTTCCACCTAGAACTAACTTGGCAAAGTGTCATTCTAGTGCTTGCAACTTTCTTGGAAGATCACGTTTAGGAGGCACATGAGCCTGTCAGTGTTGCGAGTCACGCCATCTAAGGTCTACGAAGCAAATAACTGAAACATGAAAAATACAAAGAAATATAATGATAGAAAATACGGCCGCTCCGACGTGAAAGGACACAAGATACAAACAGATTCTAATTTTATGCATTTCTGTCTCGCATGTAATTCGCAATTGGCGACCGACCTGTTTTCTGGCGCAGCCAAATTTTCTTTGTGACTCAAGAACAGGAACAAGAACAGAACAGGAACTTGCCTCTTTCCGTGGTGCCGTTGCATCTTTCTTTGCAGAGACAGTCTTCGTGTGACACTCTGCGTTCCATACAATCGACAGAATGAGCATGAAAACATCAATAAAAACTATTTGCAGCATGCAATCTATTTCAGGGCAAAGTTTTTTTTTATGAATGCACCGAAATTCATGTTATAACGGTGTAATATGAGCGGAAAATTTTGGTCAGGAACCAAAACGTTCTTATTATCATCTCCGATTAACGTAAGCATATCCACGTTTGTCCACTGCAGCACCAACGCGTTCGCCACATATCTCAGCTGGTGCTTTTCGTTGCTGTTTTAGCCCACCTTATGCCAATGTGTTTTCCGTTCCGACCACTCCATGTAATTTATTTTCCCCTCAGGTTACCTTTCACTTCGACAGCAGGGCGTTCATCTGGTAGAGCTTCGAATATTTGCACTATGCATTGCGTGAATAAAATAAAAAATCAAGCTTTCATAAATACGCCATTACATGCTTAACCGAAAAGGAAAGCTCGTAATAAAAATGCTTGCTCAGGGGCTTATCACTTGCAATCAAACTTGCAACTATGACAGATGAAAGCTCTTCTCTGTTTTGTTGAAATGAAGTCACCTTTGTGGAAGCACAGATCTGCTCAGATCTATGGTTTAGATTACCCAGATATGCTGCGCTTCGAGACCTGCAGTCGCATGCCGCTTTGTTTTTTGCACTAGCTTTTCATCTGAATCAAGCAGCTCTCTACCCTTCTTTGTGAAATCATTATCCGGTACATTGTGGTGCATTTAGGGTTTAAAGCATACGTGTTACAACCCGCTCTCGGGACTTGCCATGGAACCCCTTTTTCAATCGCGTTTAGTCTTCTGTTTAGTTAATCATGGCGTATTCTTTTGACATATTCTGAGAGTGCAGTGTCTGTCACGTATCAGCCTGCATATAATTTTAATTTACTTGAGTATTTTGTCTTATTTCGTATTGATGGTAAATTCTCACCTGGTGACCTTTCTTGTACCCGTCGCGGGAAGGTTCCGCGATGTGTTTTGTAATATCTGCGCTTCAGCTACGCCTTACACCTCTGCGTGTGTTTTGTCTATCAGGTTTATAATTTTCGGACGCATAATTTTTTAATATACTACTGCGTGTTCTGTTTTCTTCATCGCCTACCACCTCGTGTCTCTGGACACGGTTAGCCAGGCGTGGACCTTATCGCCGGCGAGCCGACGAAACATTCTTAAAGGCAGATTGGACAGGTTTGCTAATTGCCTCTTCCCCTCCGTTCACGAGAGTGAACTAACATAAGCACCATGTTTTGACAGAATTCTGCAGCTAAGGTTCTCTGTGGTATTGATGCGCTCGCTTATGTGGAGTTAACTCAGCAAATTTCCTTTCAACCAAGCGAACCTTAAGCGACTGTTCGGCTAGTATTAGCTGCAACTAATATATTCCGGCTGAAAATTTCCCATGAAATACTCCTTTGTACGTTGCAAATAATGCTATTAGCAAATAATGCTTCCTGTTGTATTTGTACCCGAATGCTTAGGTGAAGTGCGTAACACTGAAATTGCACTACCCAAGGAAACTTGGCGCATACTCAAGAATATTGGGAGAAGTTTAAACAGAAGACATAAAGGACGAAAGAGTTTAGTTGGAAGACTTCAAGTAAAGAAAGCACTGCTGCATATACTTGTTAATAGTGGCGTGCCGCACAAACAGATTCTAATAAAGTACGAGTATCTGTAGAACTAAAGAAAACACCTGACCATTTGCTGTTTCTTCTTCAGCTATTTTATGGGCATGAGTTAAAACAATCAGCTATATCTACAACGCCTCTTAATTTGCGTGTTTCTTCACTTTTATTTCTAGGTCCAGAATGATTTCCATCAAAAGTTCGTAATGATAAATTTCCAAGTAAACAGTACAGCTCAGGTAAGACTATCGAATTCAAAAAGAAAATACCTATAATTGTACACCCGCAGTAACTGGTATACCGAAAGAAAGAGCGTAGACAATATACTGCATGGGCTGTCAGTCGCAGTTAAACCTGTTAAATACAATTTTTCAGTGTGGCATAGAGAAAACGCTGAATGCATGCTTAACACAAACATAAGCATTGTTGTGCATGCTGATACGAAACTGAACATCCATGGCAACACAAGCACAGCGCGGAAGGAACGGACACACAACGATGGGTCCACGTTCTCCGCCGTCTGGTTCCCAAGAATTAATTGGCCCAATCCTCTACACATGAACTTCCATGCTGAATAGTAGCTCGCTGAAAATATAATTATAAAGCAGTTTTGCTTTCAGAGTTCAATCAATGTCTAATTTTCAAACACATTATCCTTCACAGAATGACAGCATCGGAGTTTTATTCCACCGTATGCAAAGATCACTGGATGCTTCTGCGACGCTGGAGAAGCTCATAAAAGCAATGCACACCCAAGCAACACAGCTTGGCGGTATTGTGTACTACTTCACAATGTGAGTACAAATATATGACTTGCCAAGCAGTGCTATTGAAAAACAAATCCTCTGCGTTTTACTGATTCATCAGTCTTTAAATTCATACGGTAATTAAATTCATACCGCCTCGGTTACCATGACGAGGACGGACCATGCCGTACCGTCTGTGGCTAGGCGTTTCCTTTAGGAACTCATGTGCTTTCCTCATTGGAATGGCCAACAGCACCACATGACATGCGAGAGCAATCGCACGCTCACACATATCTGGGTCTGACAGCGATACAGGGCTCAGAGACAAGTGACGTGCTGAGTACCCTACCAGTTGGACAGAAAAAGTGGATAATCCTCCACTATCAGCACTAGAAGCTTTAGGTCAGTGCTCCAAAAGAACATCCGCGCTGAAGGCCTACTCGCGTTATTAAGGTTCCTGGGGTCTACGGGGCTTCACGATAGACTTTAAGAACGCCGCCCCCTACCGTTCTGTAGTGTACGCGCTTTGTTCGTTCCCGTCTCTCTTTCTCTCTATCTCCCCCTTCCATGTTCTTTCTCTTTTTATCCCCTTTAACCCATCTTCCCGTGCACAGTAGCCAACCGGATCTGCCTCTGGTTAATCGCCCTGTCTTTCTATGCATCCTGTTCTCTCTCTATCTCTCTCTGTACTCTTTAAATTCAATTATAAACATAAGCTTCCCTTTTGCATTTACTGTAAGCTATATATCTGCCGTCAACATTCGGTAACTTGAAGCAAACTTTAAAAAATCATATCCAATACCTGAAATAAATGAGACCAACGACATATCATTCGTAGTCGTCTTCAATTTCTGTGGCCATTTCTTGCTATGCAATTAGTGAGTTGATTACTTATGCCCAATTCCGCGTAATGTCGTGCCGGCTTTATTCAGAACCCTTAAAAAGTTCTACGTGAAATAAAGCGCCAGGAAACTACTTCAGTGGATGTTGCGGAGTACACTCTGCTACTTTGAAAATACTACCTGTCCTAAGACCAATAAAAATTATACAAATAAACCTAAGCGACCAGGTCAATGATCGCCCTTTCAAAAAAAACGTCTAGATAATCCAAGACGACTACAAATGATTTCTCAGTAATCTCATATGATTCAGGTGTACACTTTTCGTAAATTTTCGCTGAGGTGATGTAAAACACGCGGCATAAGTAATGTACACGCGTTACACTAGATTCAGCAGACCATGTTATTACTAATAATATTGACGTGTACACTATGCGCATTTCAGTGTGTTGTACGGTTACACTTTGATTGAGCTTTATTTTGCGCGCTGTGGAATGTTCGCTGAAAAGAGTTGAGGACGACGAAGAAAACGTTCTGCTCGATCGGAGCCGTTCTGTTGGGCCGGTTGTGTCTTGTCATGTTATTATTGTGACAGTATCAACCTATTCATGTCATTGTTGGGCTAAGACCCCGCTCAGGCAGCAAAATGTAGCCTTGTCTCCGCTCAGCCGACTACACCTCACGCCACGAAATTTCCTAACCCATTGTGCGATATTGTAAAATCTATTTATTCTGATCCTGTCCTGTCTCCGCCATTACCCTCCACGATTGGTGAGCATTTTTCGTGCCAAATCCACTTCGCCTGTCTTTCACACTACGTTAAAAAACCACAAAAACTCTTAATCTCAAAGTAACCTCTACAGACTGGGTCATACATGCAAGGTTATGTAGCATAAAATAAAAAGGTTTATTTAAATTCTATGGTTTTGTTGCCAATAAGCCTCCACCAAAGTTGAAGATGTTTCGGGAGGCACCCAGTTCGTCGGTCTGTCACACGACTTCACAACGTCGGTAAAAGTTCACAAGGTAAAAGCGGCACATACGCACTAGACACGCCAAACAGAAGGAAAGTTACTTTAGAATAGCGAGTACTGCCCCATTCTGGAAGGAAGCAAAGATGGCTGCCAACTAGTCGCCCTGGCGTTGATGAGAACGAATTTTGCCAGGAGACGCGCTTAGTCTTTAAAATGTTCAATTTCTCCAACATATTCGCCCAGTGGACTAGTATCTGCTGTGGTTGCTTGGCGTAGTAGCCTAGAAACTCGTGAGAAACGTTCGCGCCATAGCGGTGATTTGTGGGGTGATTGACGTTGTGTCTGGTGCTCTGGTAGTGATGAAGCTATTCACCTTGCTCTTCATTTATTAACTGCGCGAGAGCGTGCATGCAGGCGTGCAAATTGACATGCAGATTTCACACATTACAAACACGCAAAGCAGGCCATCAGAACATCCAAGTGCACACTGGCTCTGCAATAGCATAGTTGGCGAGATAACGTGACTACTCCAAAGCATTATTCATTGGTAAAGTAACACACTTCTACAATGTACACCGCGATATGGGTTTGCAATATGGTAAAGCTTAAGGTCAACAAGATACTGGGGGCGGGGGCTTATGAAGTAGCCATCTGTCGGAAGCCGCACTCCTCATAGGTTTGGCTTACGGCGCTCAATAACAACACCACACGGCAGCCCTCCTCGACATTTCTGTACGAACACTCAAAACGAGGGAAGTTTTTAACTGTCCAAATAATAACCTTGGGCAAACTGAAAGCACAGAATTGTTTACACACGCTATTTCTTTACCGAATAGGTGCAGTGGAACGCCACTGCATGCGGTCGTCGCGATGAAGACTCCCGAACCGGCTTCTCGCGTGAAAGGTAGGCAAACTATGAGAGCAAACTATGTGATGTATGTTCTTATAGTAGGCTGTCTCTATAACCTAGAGGGAGCATAACAGAATGAAGCCTCAATGCAGCGGTCGCACGAGTCGCACGGTCGCTAAACGGCACCCTCAGCACGGCCAGGACGTGGCAGATACTCCGAGGCCTACTGGACCCCAGCAAGAGCAAGCGAGAGAGCAGCAACTCGATCCAGAGGCTGATCCACCTATTCCAAGGCACCGACGAGCAGCTGCTCGAGGAGGTCCGCAAGAAATGCTACGGAACGGGAGAGCCGGAGGGATACCGCGGTGAGTACCGAGGCGAAGACAACCCGGACATGGACCGACCCATCTCGAGGGAGGAGGTCGTCGAGGTCATCAGATCGGCCACCAAGAACACGGCGGCGGGAGCGGACAGAGTCCGGAACTCCCTCATACGCAACCTGAGCGACGGAGCGATAGACCAGCTCGTCAAGTACCTAAACACGCTGTGGCAAGAAGGGAAAGTTCCGGCGGAGTGGAAGCACGCCATCGTCGTAATGATCCCCAAGCCCGGAAAGAAAATCCAGATTGAGAACCTGAGGCCCATCTCGCTGACGTCGTGCCTAGGAAAACTCTACGAGAAAATCGTCACCAAGCGCATCCAGCGGCACCTAGAAAACGGAAGATACTATCCAAACTCGATGTTTGGGTTCAGGGTCAACCTGTCGACGCAAGACGTTCTGCTGCAGCTCGAGAAGGAAGTCCTGACTACAATGCCGAGAAAGGGCGAAAACGTCGTCATGGCCCTCGACGTCAAAGGGGCCTTTGACAACGTCAGCCACGAGGCCATCATGGAGGGCCTCAACAATACAAACTGCGGCAGGAAGACCCACGACTACGTCAGGGACTTCCTCTCGGGCAGAACGGCGACGGTCGGCCTGGGCGAGCTGAGGAGCGGTATCTTTGCAACGCCTAGCAGAGGTACGCCCCAAGGCTCGGTAATCTCGCCCGTACTGTTTAACGTGGCGATGCTGGGCCTAGCGAAGAGACTCGAAAAGGTCCAGGGAATCCGGCACGCGATGTATGCGGACGACATCACGGTCTGGACCACCTGCGGAACCTTGGAGGAAAAGCGAGCGGCGCTGCAAGATGCGGCCAAGTGCGTCGAAGACTACGTGAAGGAGAGGGGCCTCAGGTGCTCCACCGAAAAGTCCGAACTGCTAAGAGTCGGCAGACATCCCACCAAGGCGAAACTGGAGGTCAGCCTCGAAGGACAACTCATCCCCAAACGCAACATGATACGCGTCCTCGGCATGTGGCTGCAAGGCAGCAGAAAGTGCAACCACACCATCGGCCTCCTCAAGAAGTCGACCGAGAACGTGAGCAGAATGATAAGCAGGGTCTCCCAGAAGAGGCACGGCATGAGAGAAGAAGACACTCTCAAGCTCGTCAACAGCCTGATCGTCAGCAGAGTCATGTACTCGCTACCCTACCAAGTGAGGACTAAAACGACCAACGAAGAGATTGAAGTCGTCCTGAGGAAAGCCTACAAGACGGGGCTGCACCTGCCGAGAAACACCTCCAACGAAAAGCTGATGCAACTAGGGGTGAGCAACACCTTCGTCGAAATGGCGGAAGCACAGCGGAAAGCGCAAATGAGAAGACTAACGGGGACCTACACGGGGCGAAACCTGATCGGTAGGCTGGGCTTCGAAATAGGAGACGTCGACCGGTACGAGGACGTACCGGCGGCAATTAGGAAAACCTTTAATGTAAAGCCTATACCGAAGAACATGGATCCCAGGCTCCACGAAGGCAGAAGGAAAGCTAGGGCCGAATACATAGAAAAGACAGTGGCTAGAGAAGAGAACACACTCTTCACGGACGCGAGCATAAGTTTAATAGGAAGCGAGGCAAAGGCCATCGCGGTAGTAATGAACAAGGAGGAAAAGCTTGTCTCGTGCGTCTCGGCCGAGATACGGAGCGTAGCTGAAGCCGAGGAAATCGCCGTGGCGCTGGCGGCGATGCAAGGATATAGGGAGAATAAATCGCTAAATATTCTCACAGACTCGAAAGAGACTTGTCGCAACTACATGAGGGGCAGAATATGCAAAACTGCCCTTAGGATCCTCAGAGGGGGTAACCCCTCGGAGGAGGCGAAAATCAAACACAATCTGATCTGGATACTTGGACACGAGGGCATAAGGGGTAACGAGGCGGCGGATGGTCTAGCTCGAGCTAATAGATTCCGGGCTGGGCAGCAGCAGGAGTACCGCGCTAGTTACGCCGGGATCCTCAGTGACAGTTATTCGGAATTACTGCAACACTACAGGGGGACTAGATTCAAGTGCCCACCGCCCCATAAAGCGCTGACGAAGGAGGAAGCAACGGGCTGGCGTAGGCTCCAGACAAACACCTTCCCCAACCTTTTCATATTCAACAAGATGTTCCCAACGCAGTATAGGGACACCTGCCCCTGGTGCGGGGCTACACCCACACTCTATCACATAACTTGGGAGTGCGAACGAAACGACGCATTCCGCGATCATAAACCCCCGAGTGCGGAGCATTGGGAGAGCCGGCTCGTCAGCTGCGAACTCGCCGTCCAAAGAAGGATGGTGGAGCACGCTAGGGACGCGGCCAAACTCAGTGGAGCCCTGGACTGAGGGACCACCCGTGCTGAAGAGGCTTCCCTTCGACGAGAAGACAGCGTGAAGAAGAGAAGACCTCGATCCGCGAGAATTCCATTTTATAATTCAATAAATCTTTTTCTCTCTCTCTTTCGCTTTCGCTGCGTGCGCGTTTTCGCACCGTGCCGTGAGCTTTAGGGCGCAGAATATGAGCATTTGGCAGTACACAAGGAACCATTGTTGCGTGGACGCTATCCGAGCAGTTCAAAAATAATTTCGTTATAGAGACATTGACGACTACGGTGATTTTGATATGCCGTCGCGACGGTTCAATCTTTCATTTTCTTCTAAATACTTGGACGTTTCAATAATATTTCCAAGTTGCGTCGCACTGTTTGTTTATCGGTCTTCTATGCGAGCGATTTCCCGCTGCTTCTTTTTTGTAATCCAGTACGTGTATTAATTCATAACACAAACATACCCATAAGCCACGTTTCTTAATGTGCTTCTTACCGCTTCCTTTCCATACAGTGAACTTGCCAGTATCTATCATCAATAAGTTCATAGGCTAAACCTTCGTGACATTAGCGGGGCAGCGGGCGCGAGTGAGCGTCTCAGTGCGCGTTTTCTGCTACTCACCAAACATCGCAGACCCGGCACCGTAGCAGAAATCTTCCCCGCGTCTGTGCCTGCTACATACCCCAGTTGAAGCGAATGGCTGTTTGCCGGTTCGAAGCTTCGCGTGCGCAGCTTCACGCAGCCTCTTGTACTGCGGCTACGTGCGAATAAGGCTGACACCGGGCTCCGTTGGGTACGTCCGGCACTGCGGCACCGAGCAGTAGCCTACCATGCTACACGCCTCCAAAGGCAGCCAGTACCTATTATAGTGCTTTCATATGTTGTCAAATAGACACCCAAGGCGGGAAAGCCTCACCACTTAATCAAAACCGCAGCGCAAGTGGGACTTTAAGCTTTCGTTTTCAGCTCGCCTTGGCGCTTCCGAAGCAGCTGACGCGGCCCCTGTGTCCACGTGATCCCTCATGCCACGTCACGCCGACGGTGGCGCCAGCTTTTCCTTTGATGGAGCTCCCCCCCCCCCTCCGCTATAGGTATTACAACAGTTCTAGTTGAATAGATGGTTAATTGCTGTATATGGAGCGCTTAACGCAACTTCATTCGTCTGATCTAAACACGGAAAGGAATGCGCTAAAATGCCGCGCAATAACATCTTTGAAGAGCGAGTAATCATTGCCAAATAATGTTCTAATGCTTGGGTTAAACTCTAATAGTTGAAGTACCGCAAGAAGGTAGAAGTACTGCTGCTTCGTTTCACATTCTTTTTCATTTTTGCATGGCTATTGACAACTCCAAAATCCGTCACTTGTGCAGGCAGCATGGTTCAAATACACAAATATGGATACCATCTACAGGCTCACGGTGACTCTTTCGCTTGGTGCTCTCCTCATGTTTTTCTTTCGTGGCGTAGAATTGATTTGTTCCGTCGAAACCGAAAACGTCCTTGCTGCCGATGGCATTATTCTGATCGGTCTCGAGGATTTCAACGACGAAACGGCAGAAATAGTTGTAATGTGCGTACGAACGTTCGGCCTGCCTAGTGAGTCGCATCAGATTTACTTGAAGATAAAGAGTCTTTCAAGTGAGCCGGAGGCTAAAGAAAAGTGTTTGCTCCAAACAACCATGCCCGAAAGGTGCGAGCAATTGTTCGTGGCGTCGCTTCACTGCTACAGGTATGACACTGGACTGCTTTCGGCACTCACACAAGTAACTCCGCACTGACTCTTCTTGCAGTACATCACATAACATGCCGCAATATATATTGGCAGCAACGCCTGTCGTTCTTTCAGGGGCTAAACACACATCTTGTGCATTGATCGAAGCAGGCTTAAAGCTTTAAAGTTAAACATTCCCCTACCTGCACCATCTACACAGAATACATCCCTCGAGTTTGATTGACGAGTGCTTGTTGCGCGCAGACGCAGCCACACTAAAACACATCACATGCTAATGGCCCAAAAGGCATCCGCACATAAACAGTCCATAATACACAAACATCATCTAATGAGAAATAGGCGGTGTGACGCACGGCTCACTGACGAGGGCTCAGAGAGCCAATTGACTCTTCTGGACCAAGCCCAGTCAGCCGCTCTTGCCAGTTGGGCCCTGTAATAGGGACCTGAACCATAGTGCCTTCTTTTATTTATTTTCAATAAAGTTTTTACTTAATCACTCCCTCTTACCTGGTCAGTCTGTCTTAGTATAAAAACAAACGAGAGTACTGTATGTGAGTCGGGATGCACCTTTTTCTGTAGTTAGCTGATCCATGTGATAAGGTCGCATGCGTGCAATGACCGGCTCTTGTACGTGCTCACAGTAGGCAGTGTTCGAAGTAGGTCCCACGCTTGGGAACATAGCAGACAACCCCAAACCTCGGTGAAACGTGAGAAGTGGATAACAGCCGACCGGGGAAACTTGGCGTTTAGTCCAAGAGGTTTCCAAAATTTATAAAGGGGTCTACTTTTTACAAATTCATTTGCATTAGCGTAAATGCATGACTTAGAAACGAAGCAACGGAATCGATTACGACACAAACGGAATCGACGCATGTGTAGCTACGGCTTTTAAGATCTGAGAATTTTCCTTACCTTGGAAATGTATTAGAGCCGGTTTTGCGTTGGAAGATGATAAAACAATTTTAATTTCAGTAGCATGCCATTGGCAGTTTCTTTGCTGTTTCTCACTAAAATGGAGTTGTCATATGACCTTTCTAGGAAACATATTTATGCGGGAACCATTCAAGGGTACCTCAGTAAGCGCATAGCTTTGTCATCCCAATCAGTGACCTGGAATCGTCCGTCGATTACTAAAGCGACAACCGTACTAGCATGTACATGTATTTGAGGTACATGCATAAACTTATTATGCAAGGTATCTGGAAAAGTAAAGCCAAGGCTTTTGTGCACATACGACTGATGCTAAGTTATTTATTCTTAATTTATCTATAGCGACAGAAAGTAACAGAACTAACGTATTTACTCTACCCACGGTACCGTTAGCTATATTTAAATTGTGTTTTCACAAACATTTATATTATTCATTATTCTGCGGCCCACTGATCTTCAATCCGGCCCTCAGGCGATAAATTTTGCAGACCCATGACCTAAGCTAAATGTCAGAAACAATTTCCTTGGCGATTTTCTCTCTATTCCTAAACAAATGAGTACCAAGCGCTGTTTAGTTCATGCCGAAAACACCGCGGGAGCATTCGCGTATCATTGTGCCTTATTTCGGTTACGTTGTCGACATTCAGATAGCTCGATAGCTTACTGTTGCGCATGAGGTAGAGATGGCGGCTTAACAAGGAACGACAATATGCCACCACGTACGAATACGTTCATAGCCTGCGCTGCAACGCGCACCTGCTGAAAGTCAACGTCGTCATCCTCCGAGCCTTCAGTGTCCGATTCTGTCCTGTCGTCAGACAGTAACAACCCCACTTTAGTCCCCGTGAAACACATAATAAATTATGTGATTTTTTTCTGAGATTTTTCTTAGTTTGTTTTTCCCGCAGCTCTGTTTTCTCTCAGTTATCTTTCAGGTTTCTCTCCCCTCGTATTCTTCTTTGACTACAGGCTGAACACAGCGCGCCCACTTCTCAACACTTACCTAACTTAAACAACTCGTACAAAGGATTCAGCGTGAGCTGCGTCGATGTTCCTTTTAAGCTACCTATTTTAATGGCGGCTGAAAATGTTACCCAGTGAATATAGGGTAAAGTGCAGCTCAAGACAAATATCAAAAGTCGGAAGGTACCTGAGCACTTCTTATGAGTTGTGACTGCGAAAGCGTAAAAGGCAAGGCAAGATTATATCCCAGTAACTTGCGCAAAATCTATGAAGCTATCAATGCATTCCGTAGCCCCTTTTAGAGAAGCATATCTCGCGAGTTCTACCAGACTTTGAATTTATTCTATGAAGACATGATTTCATTGCTATTTGGCTTTATTTATTCGTGTCAACTTTTCAAAAAGCTAGAAACAAACAGGTGAATTTGCCAAATCTTTTTGTGCTTGGGCCGATAACCAACTCTGAAGATGTGGTAGTATCATATATTACATGCCGTGTTTTAAAAATCTCTTGGCCTAAAAAGAAACCACACACTGTCATGCATGTCATTGTACATAGTCGCGCATTATCGTATTGTGCATAGTTGCATAGCGCTACCCCGCTCAGTCACTGCACGTGCAGTGACTGAGCGACTCTGTTTCGGACATCAGATGCATGCGGTTGTTAGAGAGACTTGTTCCAATGGCTGCGTCCGCACTTGGAAATAGTTCGATCTTTTTTTTTTCTTACCACAATCGTGCGAAACTGTTCTTCATAAGGGCTCAGTATTGCTTTTCGTTGTTTGTATTTATTTATTTTTTTGCAGCCCGTCACGGCAGCCTCACGTGCATGCTCGCGCGAGCAAACACCGCTCGTGCGCAACGAAGCACAGACGGAACGCCCAGCTAAGCGTTGACTAAATACGCAGGGTGCCAAATTGTCGTGACCGAACTTCTTGCGTATTTTCTGTAACGTTGCGCCTGATCTCTGAAACGGAGTATAGCAACACGAAGACAGTACTTTAGTATTACCTTGAAACGTTACGAGCCCCGTGTCGCGGGAAATCCTGCGTCGGTATGGGCGTCGGCGGCGGTGTCTGTATTTATTTATTTATTTATCTGTTTATTTATTTATTACATGCTGCAGACCAATCTGGTCCAAGCAGGACGGGTAATACAACTTACAATATACCTGTATCCCAAAAGAAAACAAGAAAAACAAAAGTAGCAAAAGAATACATGACAGCATTTCGCAAAACAACACAAAAATACATTATCATACAGTAATGCAGTGCGTCATAAGGTTCCGTTAGACCATTCCCGTGGGACACAGGACGCGGAAAAAAGGAATACTTAATGAGAAAAATCCTCCCGAACCACGCATTCCTATACAGGCAGGCTCTCTGCGTGGCGCACAGGTGTTACTGCACTAATTTAATTTCTCAATGTAAAATGCGTCAGAAACTTCGTGAAGCACGACTTACACAACCTACAGACGTGATAGCGTCGGATTGTAATTCGTATGCACGAGAAAACAAAGATATATTACTCGGAAACTCAAACCTCTTTCCAGTTGACGTTTCAGGTCTGTCTTAATAGGAGCAGCACGCCCCACTTCGTTCCTTGCAAAACCATCCAGATGGCGCTCGCCTCCACGCATAAGGGAGGATAAAAAAGAAGAACCAGACAGCTCGCCTTTGTACATAGCATTCGCCGCCAGCGTTTCCAGGAAAACATTAGGGTCAAATAAACTGCAGTTGTCGGGAAGCGTGAGAGGCAGTCAGCTATTTTTGAGTACTGTCGCGTTAAGCTGGAACCGCATGGCGCGTTTTTCGCGAGCGAAAAACGCGACAGGCGGCAAACGCCCGCGTTGCCGCCGATGCGCGAGCACCCGTACGAAAAAAAGGAGCGGCGCTTTCGCGCCGCGTTTTCCGGGTTGCCAGACAACATAACTCTCAACGACGTAGTAGTTCTGCGGAAACCCGCAAGGTGGAGAGAAGTAATGAATAAAGGGAAAATGGGCAATGTAGCAATTGCTACGAACGGGTGGATGTCTCATTTTCCCTTTATTCAACTCTCAACGACATGTATTGTCTCTGTTTCCGCATATATAATATGCCCTTAAACTTACACAACACTACAATAAAAATAATCTGAGTGTAATTAGACAGCGACATTTCTTTCCAAAGTGTATTTATCAAGCTTAATCAAGCAGCAATATTGTGTGCGAAACTGCGACTATGTACCTTCCGCATGCTGTGAAGCCGCTGCTTGTTTACAACTTCACATATAAAACGGAGGGTCGGCCGCTTACTACCGAGCAGAAGAGGCGATTGCTACTATTAAGGGGGATGCTGATACTGAAGCAAGAAAAAATGCGGGTCAGGAGGTACATGTGGGTGCGGCCTGCCTGGTTGAGAAGAGAGCGAGCACCATACACTGGTAATATTATTAGCAAATTGTCTTGCCAGTATTAGCGATGAGACGCGACGCTTCTCCACTTTAGTTATTAGGGCCTCGTTGAAGGTTGCTTTGTTCATTTTACGTGAACACGATGCGCGAGCGAAATCACGATAGCACACGTTTTCCTTGACGCGCGCGCCAGTTCTGCTAAGAAAAAAAAAATTCCGCCAAGGAGGTTCCGTCGAGATGCGCAGAGAGCAGGGCCATCTGGTGGCAAAAAAAGAACTAAAATGCCACGTGACCAAATGCCACGTGACTTAGCTGAACTCTGATTGGTGGACGCGCCGCGCGACGCGTTTTTTACTACTCCGAGCAGCAGCACGCGGCGGCGCGATTTCGTGACGGATCATGCTGGGCACGCGTCAAAAGGACGCGCGCGTCCCACCATCCGCGCGTCAATCGCGCTGAAATCGCGCCATGCGGTTCCGCCTTCAGACTCTGAACGGCAAAGCTTAGAGGGACACTTAAGAGAAAAATGATTTTATTGCATCAGAAAATTACATTTCTACGACACTAAAAACACCATTCTCACCACAATAAGACGCTTGGTAAGCCAGAAAAAGCACAAGAACGAAAGACGGGTGGCAACGACTCCTTGAAGTTCCCGCACCTGGTCGCTGTGATGTCATGGATTTTGATGTAATCTTCTAGGGCCAGGGCCTACTTACTTATACAGTTGTACAGATTCACTACATTGTCTTCTAAAGGAATCAGATATTAAACACAGCAGGTCTCGGTAACTTTTATTCAGCCAATGCGGCTCAAATGCAAAAGATACCTTGAAGTCCCTGACGTCACACTGACGTACCGGCGTCGGGGTTTCGGCGCGAAATTCAAATACTGATACTTCGATCTTCATTTTCTCATCTAATAATCAAACTATTATTTTGAAATGACTGCGTGCGGGGTTCCCAAAGAATGTTTTATTAGTCTAAACTGATTTATTGTTTCGCTTTAGTGTCCCTTTAACCGTCCTCCGAATTTTTGCTGCTTTTCTTCATTGCTTAAATCACGCCTGACGGCTCATCTCTGGCTAAGTGAAAAAACATTTCTGGGGCTGTGTGCGCTGTTTACCATCGAATATGACTGCATATTTAGTTGCTTGCCGTCTTTACTCAAATATTTGCAAAACAAATTATGTAGACGCTCCAATTCTTCTTCCGTACCACTTCATATGAAGAAACATTCTGGCGAGATTGGTTTAGCGCAGTGCTTACAAAAGAATTACGTATTTTGTAGTTTCTCGGATGGCGAGCTATTATGCAAATCAATGCAAAGTGTTCGCGAATTCAAAAAGCCTTTAAATTGCTTCACATTCGCGTGTTTTTCTACATTCCAGTTTTCAAGTAGCGATATGTTCTGCTACAGAAGTACCGGTACCATTTTTATTTCCCCATGTGAAAAAAAATTGCCATGAAATTATTTGTTTAGTATATTGCGCATGTAATTAATGTAGTGAACTAGTCAAACCATGTTCTTTTCTTCTTGCAGGAAACAGCTGTTAGAAGAAAGCAACAGGGGTGACAGGATACCCATCACTGTACAATGTGCGTAGGTCATCATCATTATTATGCATGCAAACGCGTACGCAAGTTGCGTACTTGCAACCGTAAATTTAGAATAAGGCTCAAGAAATGCATGCGGTAAAGTTTTATTTATTGTTATTGCAATATATGGACACTTGAAGTGAATTTTCTTCATGATTGCCGCCGTCTCGATTGCCGTGGGGCTCCACATACATGAAGTATATGTATGCTATATGCTCATTCGTGCTGCATATGAGAGTTATGTTAAATCGCTACACTATTCAAGAGCATTGAATCATTAAATCAGCTCAAATCAGGTCTTCCGTTCTCCACTAAACAATTCCTCCGATTTTTGAGAATGGCAGCGCACAAATTAATGTCACGTAACATGACATTCCCAGCGCATGTTTTCTATCTGAAATCTTCACAGACTAATAAGTACTAAAAGTGAAAAACAATATCAGTGCTCAAAGGTTGAAAGTCATGTAATTCTACTGGCACAGATGTTTGCGGGCAATGCAATGGAGCCTGTGTGTGTCATTGCTGGTCCTACACGGCGTGCTGAAGCGTTTCAGGGTGTCATAAATATTTAGCGAACCCGCGTATGTCACGTCCGCGTCAATTGAGCTCGCGTATAGCTCGAACACCGTCTGAGACGTTCAAGCGCAAAACTAAACCTTGCTGTCGCAGTCGGTGCTTCAAGCTTGAGCTAAACCGCATTTCTTTTTCATTGAACTACAGCCTTTTTTATTGCGCAGCAGTTCTGGTACACCTCATGAGACGACAAGAGAGGAAAACCAAAATAAATGAGAAGACAGAATAAATATTACAGTACAAAGTTGGTAGATTTCCTTATACATATGATATCAGAGCATAACGTTAGTTACAAGTTGAGTTACTGAAGTTGCTGGAATAATAAAAATAATTAAAATATCACTGACAAGACCGGTGAAAAAATTCAAAATAAAACAGAAACAATAGAAAAAGATAGTACAGTACAAAACTTATGCGTTTCTTTATAGATACCACATCAGGTAGTAAGTTTAGTTACAAGTTGAGTTACTGAAGTGGATGGAATAATTAGAATAATTAGAAATTTCTCAAGCGGCCCAAACAATATTATAATGAATCAGAAAAAAAAACAGAAAACAAATAGTCCAGTAAAAAATTTATGGGCACTTTGCTGAGCTGAACTGCGATAGGCAAACGCCTATCTATGAGTGTCTTCTCTGTTACTGTTGTCTGAATTGTTCTGCGAACGGACGCCGCCGTGGCCGCGAGCAAGGGATGCAATCACAGCCATATGGCTGCAAGGATTGTCGCCGATGTGTGAGCACCCACATGTGCATGTCCGCGCTCTTCCATGCGCCCACTCGCACAGCGCTACTGGCATGGCACCTCCTCTCGTTGCTCCCCTCGCCGGTGATCATCGCTTTCCTGCGTCCACCACGGACAGTGCCCGGACAGTCATGAGCCTATAAAGGCTTACGCCTTAAAATTTATGGGTTTCATTATATATGCGATATAAGAGCATAAGTTTAGTTACACATTGAGTTGATCAAACCTCTGGAATAAGAAGAAATATTTAGAAATCAATGATACGACCGGGGACAGAATTAAAGATGAATCAGAAAAAGTAGAAAAAAAATTGTGCAGAAAAAAATTCATGGGTTTCGTTATAAATATGATATCGGAGCACAAGTTTGGCTACATTCTGAGCTGCTGAAGTGTCTGGAATAATTAAAATTAATTAGAAATCACTCATTACCGCAAACCAAGGCAGAGAATCGTAGACTTTAGAGACGTGCCACGTGAGCACGACATTGGCAAAATTTTGGAAAACCGGAAGTGGAAATCGGAAGTAATGACGTCACTAATGACGTCGCACTTGAGAAGGTGGCATGCTATATAACCAGCCAATTAATGTAAAACAGTTGGCCCGGAGTTCGCCTCGTGCGTTCCGCTTGCCTAAAAGTTAAACTAAAGAAGACCAACGCCGAACTGCGAATGCCACTAAGAGGCACTTAAGGGAGAGATTAAGGACGCCTACCGTTTTTCTGTTTGTTTTTTTTAGTTTCTACAGCACAGACAATAGTTATTCGTCCTTCACTGTCACTTTCGCACATTATCTTATAACCTCAACAGAATGTAGGCTAGATCCAAGTTTTCGTGCGAATAGCTTTCTTTGGCTCTTTCGATCGTTTACGTGGTCAGTGGTTTTTGATCGGACGTAGGACGGTCACCGCCGTCACAAAGACGCTGATGCGAACGACGCATGCTCTCACGCAACCGAGTTGTAGGGTACGTTTGCGGCCGAAGGCCAGCTGTTAAAGCTCTTTGAAGTGCACTTGCTTTCACCTATAATATCACTATACAGATGTGCTCGTTAACGGCGTTGTTCTCTACGGAATTACGTCGTAAAACAACAAATGCCACTGAAATACTTTGACTGCAACAGTGCACGCCTAAAGCTCATCGTACGTTTATTATAGCGAACAGCTTTCTAAAAACATTCGATTATTGGCTTACATTACCACTCATCATCGATGGCTTCAGCACAATGCTTTTTTTCCTGTAAAACAGGCAAGATAAACAAAGCGCGCAAGTATGTAGTGTTAGACAGACGAAGGTTCTTGTTTCTATCGGACGCGTAAATAGCAGTAAACATTCGCTTGCTGATTATATCAGAAAGCATCACGCGCGCACACGAGCACTTGAACAGATATCGCTAAATGACCGCGAGCACTCGCCGTCTCAATGCCGCCATGATGAAGAATATGGGCTCCGCAAAAGCAAACGCTTCGCGCTGTCGTTAGCGTCACCGCGTCTCCGAAACGGGTCACGCTATCTCCAACATTAGGCGCGCGAAAACACAGCGCGCACAAATCCAGCAGCCATCTCGGCTCGCCCTAAGATTGCACCACGCCTTACACCGTGGGTTGCAGCCATCGATGATTACCACCACGGTGCAAGGCGAGAGCCATGTATACGTTCAGACCCGTTGAGAGCCATGCGCCGCAAGACTTGTACACGCCACAGAAAAATGTAACCGAGTACAATTACCATTATGTCTTCAAAAATGTCGTTTGGTACACTGACCAGCTGCTGGCCCAGGAAAGTAATTGAGCAATAGGCAGTTTTATCAGAGCGTTGCTTACGCAGCGCTACACTCACACTTCACGCACTGATGGCTGCAAGAACTGCGTTGATTCCGCTTATTTAGCAAGCGCGAGCTATCGCCTCCACCAGCTTAACACACGCTTCAAATACTCAGACCCGTGCCCCGTTCAACCCCCACCACACATTCACAGCGCGTTAGAAATAAAACCCCTTCCAAAGAGTACGCCTCCTATCTATTGTGTTCGCTTTCTCTCTAGTTCTCCGAACTTTCTTTCAGTTAGGCCACGCAATAAATATTGAGTATGTGACACTGGGCCCATTTTCCCCAAATCCTGTTTTTTTTCTGTCCTCACATCAACATCAGACATCGCCTTCGTCTTCGGGACATCACTACGTCAACGTCTCACAGTGTTATCCACCTTATTTGGAGTTAGCATTCTGGCGTGGCTCCGGAACGGTGTAAGACACACGTTGCGTGATATTAACGTTGTGAATTCTGTGCTGCATAAACATACACATTGCCTGGCATTGCTAGCCTTCGGATGAAAATAAACGCAATTTTACGCACAGAATTTTGTTGTATAACAATTAATTTACAACGTCGGTGAAGCTTCGGCACATATAGATTCTCACATGTGCGAATGTATCTGCACAGTTTTCTTTTTCCTTTAGTTTTGCTTGCCTTTTTTCACACCGTTTTCTACTTCTCTTTCACATCGTTCATTATCAAATGTGTAAGCCTTTCTATGCTTTCCGAACGAGGAAAAGCGTCCATATGTCCCTCCCTCAATCCGTCATGTAAGACGATCGCCTTCAAGATACGGCCCGCAACAGCCAACGAATTCGTTTTTCGTGCTGCCTCTCTCTTCAACGGGAACTAAGCGGCGAGAACACAGAGCACACGAAGCTATCAGCAGTCGGCACTCTCTGTCCCCATCGCAGATCGCTTTGAAGATACGGCCCCCGCGGCTGCGCCATACGCAATCGCCACCGGAGTACGGTTGATCACGTTTCATAATGGTTCGACGTACATGAATAAGGTGCAAAAAGAGATAACGACTTATAATAATCGGAACGTGATCAGAGCACCTGGTGCCGCTACCTGCAGTAGTTTGCTTCCGTTATCAAATCATTTGTGCCCCCGTCCGCAGCATTTCGTGTCGCCGAAGCGCTTTCGTGTACACAGGTTGCATCAGGTTTCATAACATTGATTATGACACCGTGCTGCGTGGAGATGAGGAAGTGGCACAATGCTTACGCATACTTAGACACAGACGAAATGGGGCAGCGACAGTGCGCACCGTCTTCGGGATCGGTCCACCTTCTCTAGCACTTTCTTTATTGTAGATAACATTTAAAAAAAGACTGTGCGACATTGCACCGCCTTCAGAATCGGTCCAGGTACTAACGTCACGGGTCGTAAAAAAACAGGTTGTAGTGTTTCTTCGTAAGAAAAACCAACATCAGCGTCTTTCCTGGCTTCTTGTATGTTTCCTGTGTGCATCTTTTTTTGGCTGTTTTTTTTCTTAACACAATTGCTTGCTTTGCAAAAAACACGTTCCTTCTTGTGATAATCCTTTGAAGAACCTTTGGTAGTTAGATGCCTGGAAAATGCTTCGGTTAACATGGATTTCCGAAATCCGTGGAATTGGCTGAATTTTTATTTTTGTTTTCTTACAGACAAAGCTACTTCAAAGACATTCTGCACTTTTTCTCCGAGTGCCGCCGTCGTCAGACAAAACCTTACATCGGAAGACATTACCAGCACTCTGGCAGCAACGTCAAGTGTGTAAGCATCAGAATTTACACGCTATATTGATTTCAAAGAAAAAAATTATAGCAATATTATAGCAGAAAGGAAAGAAAATCAAATAATAATTCTTTAGTGCGCAACTTATTATTTATGGACACTATTATTCGTGATCAAGTGGGCAGCCGTAACACTTGTTGCACAATTATGAAACAAATGTTTTAAGGTTGCGAAAAATTCATATTCTAAGAATATATGTATGTTCTCAATTTGCAACATGCACGTATGCGTATGCCTAAATTTGTTCAAGCTTGGTCGAAACAGTTTATAGAAAATATTGTGCTACTGCTATTTCCAAATAATAATGAAATAAACATCGTGTGCGGTTCAGCAGGAAACAATCCATCTTGCCCACGCGGATGAGCATTCCGAAGAAAACGTTTATTTCTTCCTTGGTAGTGTTCAGTTCAACTCTGGTCACCTGGAGCACGTAGATATATGCGCATGTTGTTAAGTCCCCCAACGCATCGTCCGAACAATACCGCTGAAATACTGCAACGGTCCAGCTAGAGTAGATCCACCACGTGGCTCGCAGGAGCAATTCGTGTTCTTCGGGTTGAAAACACTTGTAGTCCATTTCCCGGCTTGTTCATCGGGGGCGGCTCCTTATTTTCGTCCTAACTGTGGTCTTTAGCAATGCATGCTGCATCGGACAATTATCCGAGCTCACCCATCGCTGTTATCACCGTAAAAGGCAAACAAATTTAGCAGCCATAGCAAGTGCAACTTACAACTCACCGATCAAGCGGGGGAATGACTTGGCGATTAGTCGTCGGATACTTCCGCCTCCGATACATCTCCATTCAAAATGAACTCAAGCACAGGGTCAATTGAAACAGTCAGAAGTTTCCAGCATTGTTGCCACGCGCTTAAGTGCCTGCATTGAGAGAAATTACGTCGACTTTATTAATATACAGATGCGGGTATTCGCGAAAACAAAAAGGATTACAAACCAATTGTGTGCGCCTGTATTTTAACTCTTAATGAACAAATCGGTGGCAATGACATCGCATGCTATCTTATTTTTCGTTATAAGAGAGTTAATACGTGAGTCGACTTCCTTGGCGCGCCGTAGAACGCGCAAGCGTTTATCTTATTTTTCTATTTAGCGAAGCACTTCCTGCTGCATACAATAGATGGCAGCTAAAGATCAATCGGTCTGGAAGTACGAAGTCGGTGGAGGAGGTTGAAAAACGTGGTGTCATCGCAAGCGCTTTAACAAAAAACTTTGTTAATTGCCCTGACCACAAATAACGAAGTCTTGTCGCAAAGCAGTCGCACATTTTAACACGTTCATGAGGACTTACAGAAACTAGAACACACAAAAAAGCTGTTAACCGATATGAACACATTAAATTGCTTACGAAAACTACAGCAGTTTGCTGAGAATTTTTTTGTGCAATAGCAACACTCAACACATTCCATGCACAAGTTGTCGTACTGTAATTCTAAGTCATGAATGCTTTTCTTCGCCACTAGGTTGGGCTGCCCCTTCACGCTAGGAAGTATTCATCCGGTTCACTTGCAGAACTTGCAGAAGCAATTCCGGTAAGTAACTCGTCCTCCCCGTGTTGCGCAATATATATATATATATATATATATATATATATTGCTACGGAACAGCCGCCACAGTGTGGCTGCACTGAGGAGAAGGAAGACGACGTGGCCACCGCTTGATATAGCGTCGCCATCATTGCCACCGCTTGTCTGCGTGTAAATATATTGTAGACTCGTACGTCAGCTACACGTAACATTAATTTGGTGGAGGTGGACGTTCCCCGTACCCGTCATGGAGCTTCGCAGCGGTCGCAACGGCGACAGTGCAACTTCGGCTCCTGCTGGCGGCACTTCCTCTACGCAACCGTCTCCGCCTGCAGCCCCGACCTACGTCGCCATTTCCCCACCTCGGGATCCTGGTGTTTTTAACGGAGTCGGCAGTCCTGATGTTGACGACTGGCTCCGCTTATACGAACGTGTCAGCACCAGTCACAGGTGGGATTCGACTATTATGCTCGCGAACGTTGTTTTCTACCTCGACGGAGCTCCACTTGCATGGTTCCAGACTCACGAAGAGGAGATCTCGAGCTGGGATCTCTTCAAAGAGAAGCTCCGCGACCTTTTTGGCAATCCCTTCGGTCGTCAAGTCACTGCCAAGAAAGCCCTAGCCACACGTGTACAGACGTCGACCGAGTCCTACGTGTCCTACATTCTCGACGTCTTGGCCCTTTGTGCCAAGGCTGACCCGACCATGTCTGAGGACGATAAGGTAAATCACGTCCTCAAAGGGATTGCTGACGACGCCTTCAATTTACTGGTGTTTACCAACGTCACCAGCATCGATACGATCCTCAAGGAGTGCCGCCGTCTTGAGCATGCTAAAAGCCGCCGGTTATCCCAGCACATCACGCGACTTCCCAACACAGCTGCTACGTCATCCTGTGACGACCTCTTCCACCAGCCGTCGCGATGTGACAACTTGACCCGCATTATTCGTCGTGAGGTCGAAGCGGCGCAACCGGCGGCCCCTTCCTTTCCGTCACCTGATCATTCTCCGGTGACAATCTCCTTGATCCAGGCCATCGTCCGTCAAGAGTTATCCAACGTCGGCCTGCACTCCATTCGTTCCGCATGCTCGGAACCTCTCTCTCCACGCACGGCCCCACCCTAATTACCACCCTCGCCCCTCTAGTGCGTCCTTTTCCTTCGCCCCTTCTATGCCCACCCCATCATCTGACCCTGCGACGCCTTTGACACGTCCCCGCTACTCCCGCTCGCCTTCTCCCTCCCGTCGTCAATCTCGCTCGCCCCCGTCTCGCCGTGCTTCTTCTCCGACCTACTCGCCGCTCCCCCGACCGGAAAACTAGACAGCGCAGCTTCTGGAGGTGAAGCTGCAAAGACGACATTGGCTCAAAATCCTCGCTTCACCTTACCGACGAACCAGAATCTTTTGGACGTTCTCGTCGACAATGTTCCTGTGTGCGCGTTGATTGACACCGGGGCGCATGTGTCCATTATGAGTGCTGCTCTTCGCCGTCGGCTCAAGAAAGTTCTGACGCCTGCCCCGAACCGATTTGTACAAGTCGCCGACGGAGGGACTGTCGCTATTGTTGGCATGTGCTCTGCCCGACTCACCATTGCTGAGAGACACACCGTCGTTCTCTTCACCGTCATCGAGCATTGCCCTCACGAACTCATTCTCGGTCTGGATTTTCTTGCCCATCATTCTGCCCTCATTGACTGTTCGGCCGGCTCACTTCGCCTTGACTTGCCTCTTCTTGCCGACCCTGTGGACCCGCCTCCCGGCCATCTGAGCTGCATCGATTTTATTCGCCTACCACCTCACTCTATGACACACGTTGACTTGTTGTCCTCACCAGCTGTACCTGACGGCAATTACGTGGCCGCACCACTTCCGGCCGTTATGCTTACACATGGTGTTATCGTGCCGCACACTGTGCTGAAAATTACTGGTAACCGCACCTGCCTTCCACTCGTCAATTTCGCGCTAACCGCGCAAGTTCTGCCTCAGGGGATCTCCTTGGCTATAATTCGCGCTTTGCAGGATGATGAGGTTGAGCCATTCACAGTGGAAGATCGTTACAGCTCAGCCCATACCGTGACGTCATCGCACAGTACTGACGTCGACATGAAGAAGATGGTCTCCTCTGACCTTACACCTGCTCAAGCTGCAGCCCTTTGCCGCGTTCTTGAAGGCTATCGCGACATTTTTGACTTTGACAATCGACCCTTAGGTCAAACGTCCGTCGTGACCCATCGCATAAACACTGGCGATGCGAACCCTATTCACCGTCGTCCATATCGTGTTTCTGCGTCAGAACGAGCTGTTATCCAACAGGAAGTCAAAAAGATGCTTGCAAAGGACATTATCGAGCCTTCCTGTAGTCCCTGGGCTTCTCCCGTCGTACTAGTCAAAAAGAAGGATGGAACGTGGCGTTTTTGTGTCGATTATCGCCACCTGAACAAAATCACAAAAAAGGACGTGTACCCTTTGCCACGTATTGATGACGCTCTAGACTGCCTGTACGGTGCCACTTATTTTTCTTCTATCGACTTACGGTCCGGATACTGGCAGATATCCGTCGACGCCATGGACAGAGAGAAGACTGCATTTGTTACCCCTGACGGCCTTTATCAGTTCAAGGTGATGCCTTTCGGTCTCTGTAACGCGCCCGCCACCTTCGAACGAATGATGGACTCTTTGCTTCAGGGGTTCAAGTGGTCCACCTGTTTGTGCTATCTGGACGACGTCATCGTTTACTCACCCACATTTGACACGCATCTAGACCGCCTTTCAGCGATTCTTGACGTGTTCCGCCGCGCCGGTCTCCAGTTGAACTCGTCAAAATGTCACTTCGCTCGCCGCCAAATCACCGTCCTTGGACACCAGCGTGGACATGATCGCGTTATAGCCTATGCCAGCCGACTTCTATCACCCGCCGAGCGCAATTATTCAATCACAGAGCGCGAGTGCCTCGCTCTTGTGTGGGCTGTTGCCAAGTTTCGCCCCTACTTGTACGGACGCCCCTTCTGTGTCATCACTGATCACCACGCGCTCTGCTGGCTATCCTCGCTCAAGGACCCCACGGGACGACTCGCTCGCTGGGCGTTACGCCTGCAAGAATATACCTTCTCCGTGGTATACAAGACGGGACGCTTGCACCAGGATGCCGATTGTTTGTCCCGCTACCCCGTCGACGACCCGGCTGATGCGGACACCATCACTTGCGTTTTCTCTGTGTCCAAGTTGCTCGAAATCGGCAATGAGCAACGCCGCGATCCTTCCTTACGAGCCCTCATCGACCATCTGGAGTCAACGCCTGGCGACGCTTCTCTCCGGATGTTTCTCCTTAAGGAAGGGACACTATACCGCCGCAATCTCGATCCACACGGCCGTGACCTTCTGCTCGTAATTCCATCCCACTTGCGGTCGACTGTCCTCCAACAACTTCACGACGCTCCCGTGGCTGGACACTTGGGCGTCTCGCGCACATACGACCGTGTACGCCGTCGCTTCTTTTGGCCGGGTCTCGCTCGCTCCGTGCGGCGCTACGTTGCCGCTTGTGAGCCCTGTCAGCGCCGGAAGAAGCCCTCCACACCTCCAGCTGGATGTCTTCAGCCGATCGACATCCCACCGGAACCCTTTTTCCGTGTTGGTCTAGACCTTCTTGGACCGTTCCCTCTCTCGGGCTCCGGCAATAAATGGGTCGCCGTCGCTACTGATTATGCTACGCGGTACGCAATCACCAGAGCCCTCCCGACAAGTTGTGCTACTGACGTTGCTGACTTTCTGCTCTATGACATCATTTTAGTGCACGGTGCCCCGCGCCAATTACTCACTGACCGTGGCCGCAGCTTTCTGTCGGCAGTCGTCGAGGACATTCTCCACTCCTGCTCGACTAAGCACAAGTTCAGCACGTCCTACCACCCACAGACCAACGGCCTCACGGAGCGCCTCAACCGGACCATCACCGACATGCTATCCAAGTACGTCGCGACCGACCACCACGACTGGGATCTTCACTTACCATATGTGACGTTCGCGTATAATTCATCGCGTCACGACACCGCCGGCTATTCGCCATTCTATCTCCTATATGGCCGAGAACCCGCGTTGCCCTTGGACACATTGTTGCCCTCGGCCACACGTTCAACCACTGAATACGCCCGCGACGCGATCGCACACGCCGACCACGCGCGCCAGCTCGCCCGCACCCGTCTCGAGGCCTCGCAGGAGCATCAGAGACGCCTCTATGATTGCCACCATCGCGACGTACAATTTACTCCGGGTTCTCTGGTGCTTCTCTGCACCCCCATTCGACGTGTGGGCCTTTCCGAAAAGCTGCTGTCCCGCTACACTGGCCCATACCGTGTGGTGCGACAAGTGACCGATGTCACGTATGAAGTCGTCCCCGCCGACCTGTCAGCGTCATCGTCGGCTGCAAGTGACATCGTTCACGTGGCGAGACTAAAGCCATATCACACACCTTTCGCCGCGGATGTGTAGATTCAGCACCGGGACGGTGCTTCTACTGCCGGGGGTGATGCTACGGAACAGCCGCCACAGTGTGGCTGCACTGAGGAGAAGGAAGACGACGTGGCCACCGCTTGATATAGCGTCGCCATCATTGCCACCGCTTGTCTGCGTGTAAATATATTGTAGACTCGTACGTCAGCTACACGTAACAATATATATATATATGGCCGCATAGAGCAATTATGAAGCTTTCCACATACCAGTTAGGAGCACTCTCGTGAAGTACCCTTTCAAGCGCCTCATTGCTAAAGCCCCTAGGCATTACTCATCGCATCGCCATTAGAAGAGCGACAGCAACGCCTCGCGCATGGCGCGACAGCGCGTGTCTCCCGTGCGCGCGCACACGGCAGCACCCGAGTCTCCCGTCCAATGAGAAGCCACGGCGTGGCCTTTGGGGCGTGTGAAAAGTGTGTTCGGCGTGGAGACGCGCTTGACTGTGGAATAGACTCCTGTTAACTCCTCTTTTAAATTGTGCGAATGCTTAACATTGAGTTTCCGCGCACAAGTTCGTCCACAATAAACCAGTTTGTTTACTGTGCTTCATAAAAGAGTGCTAGAATGGATATATATATATATATATATATATATATATATATATATATATATATATATATATATATATATATATATATATATATATATATATTGCCACGTGTACTTTTCCTTATCGGGCGACACGTTTCACCGCCTAACAAATGTTATCGCACAGCCCAGGACGCACCTGCATGTATCGCAAGTTTATGGACTGTGATCGATGGTTCCATCCGCTGTCTGTGACCGAACCTTGTCTAATCTGATTGCATGTGTGCGCGACGCGAATAATGTAGAACTTTGTGGAAGGCACGCGGGTCCTAGCGATTACTCTGGAACATTCGACGACTGATGTTTAAAAGCCGCCGCGCTTGACCAACAGCGTTGGCTTGACTCACTCATCAGATTTTCGACGATCACCGAGTGTATTCGCCGCTATCAGTCTTTGAGCGTAGCTTGCTTTTGAGGGCACAAGACAATATCACTAGCAGAAAGGCTGGTGATGTCTGACGCTGGCCTACAACAAACGCTTCTGAGGAGTATTAAATATTCTTTGTGCCAGCGATTCCAGAAGTATTCTTGTATCTCTTGAAGCTGTATCCATGCTTTAAGCTGATCAGTATGCGTTCGAAATATTTTGGTAGCAGTTTGCAGGTAGGCAAGTGCAGCCAGGCGTTTGGCGCGGAAGAAATGGCAACAGGTGTCGAGACTTCTGGTTTATCTGCAGTATAATATGAATACGTCAGTGGTTCACTGTTTTTAATCGTTTCAGTTAAGACCATGCTGATGGAATGACATTTTAGAAGTGACCTTTAAAGAGCTTTCCATAAGCTGTCTTTCACTGATCACCCAACAAGTTTCCGAGACCAACTCCGCGAAGGAGTCACAGATAGTAGAGAATCTCTACGTAATGCGATGCGCTCATACGTAATCACAAACCTCGCTTCCCCGAAGAGTAGTACAAAACGCGATGAATAGTACTCAACGCCATGGGACCCGCTAAAGTGTTATTTATGGCTAAGTCCCCTTTGGGCATTCCACAACCAACCAAACAAACGCCGCACGAAGTGAACGAAAAGCACGCTTGTCAGAAAAAACACAGTGGGCAAACCACACAGCGCAGCAAACACAGGGAAGTCTCTGAGAAACTCTCGGCCGTTGAGCGCAAGACCAGCTACAGGTGAATAGCACGAATTACAGCGCCCGTGAACGACGCGATGTAGGCTTTCTGCAAGGGCGAACTTTTCAAGTTTTCTGGTCAAGTAAAATTCACGCGTAGAATACCACATGGTTTGCCCACATTCGCTTAGCCTGCCGGTAGCGCAGCCATTGGAGCCGTCGCAGGTTAGGCGGTTAAGTGCGCGCACCACGTACACCACGTGATCGCTCGTTTCGCACGCTGCTGTGCCTACGTTATTCAGAAGCGCTCCCGGACCGCTGCCATGGTCATTGTGACTGACACGTGAAGCAGCCTCCGGTGCAAGCACCTTGTGATAAGCTCACTGGAGCGGTGATACTCGCGAAGCAGGATAGTGTGCTTGATGCATTTGCGTTTCACGACATTCTGGAGTCTGGAGCATAACTTTCATTTTGCCCCGCACGAAGGGGTTGCAAATCTCTGATGTTAGAGGCCTTGTGGAGGGCTCCTCCTCCTTGCCAGGCTGATAATTTAAGGCAGAATCCCTCCTTTCGAGTGACGAAAAATTGTTAATCATTATTGTTGTTTATCTTTTTTGACGCCAAACGATGTGGCTGGGTATGTGCCACTGGGTATGCCTCTAGTGATGAAAAAGTTCTCAGCGCTCTCACGCACCTGCGCACCTCACATCTCGGGGGTCACGCGTGGTTTCACGTTGGCGCCGCTAGATGGCAGAGGAGAGGAGTACCGCTTAAAGCCCCTCAATCTCCCAAAGTAGCACCAACCAGTTCCCTCCTCCTCCGCTCGGCCTCGACAGTGGCGCCGCCGGTGGTGGGCCTGCCGTAGCAGACGACGGCTAACACGCTACGGGAGGAAATCCGCAAAAATGTTCGTTCGAGCCCTGCGGAGCAGTTTTTTCAATCGAGATCGTTCTTTGTCAGTCGATAACTGGCCTTGAGAATCTCGCGTTGGAATTGCGGAAGGAATAGAGAAAAGGACCATTATTCAAGGCGTATTTAAGGCGTAAAGCGCGCGACGTTGAGAGTTCGTGTTGCTGAAACACGACGCAAGCACGTGGTGTACTCAAATACGTGCGTAATTACCAAAGTTTCAGGTGTTGACAGCGTGAAAGTATGTGTACGTGGTTTCGTAGGTTCATTTGCGTACCTGCAGGATACTTTTGTTCGGCCGGCGCGTGGGAGATTCCGGCTTTGTGCGGTCAGCAATGCCTGGCAACAGGGGGTTTTTTTGTCATTGCGGGGTGCTTTGGTAATCGTGATGATTATTGTTTTTTTACAAGTACTGCTCCAGGAGGGCGCATGTAATGGCTAAAAGAGGCCTCCGAACAGCACGACGTGACATTACAATAAAGCAGACGTCGCAGGGAGTGTTCGCACACAAAATTGGCTGTCCGCGATATTACACCCTCTTGGCATGCGCAGGCTTCGGCGAGCCCCATTCAGCCCTGGTTCTAGCTTTGGTGTTCCCGTTGCCGCTTTAGTGCCCTGGAGGCGCCGTCAATAATATGAAATAATGACAAGTTGTTACAACTAGTAAATAAAATTTATTGAAGAAATACAATCGCGCCGAGGCGCCAACTTCTAAAGCAGCGCTAGCGCGCGAGTATTATGAAACGCCAACGAGGAATTTATCGAGCCGCGTACGACTCTACGATCAAAGTGCACGTTAAACATCCCCAGGCGAGCTAGATAATGTTATCCGCAGCCATCCACTACGACCTCCATTTTAGCTTTAGTCGCTTCGGAACGCTAAAAACGTTAATCACCACAAACCAAATCAATACATGTGGGCGTACATTCGAAGCTAAAAGACTGCATCGTAATTCATAGTGAGCCTTGCAAAAGCGTCGAGAATATGATAACTTCTAGTGGAGCTCAAAACGCACCCTGAATAAAGTCGGTTTTATGTCGAAGGCCAGCTCCAGATGCGTGGATTTCACCACGAGACGAAATTAAATGAAACAAAGAGAGCACATTCGAGAAAGAAAAAGTCAACCAACGCGCTAAAAACCGCGCAGAGCAGGAACCCACACTTTTTCGAAGCGGAATGCGTGAACTAGGCTCAAAAGAAGAGGTTGTGAGTAGCCGTGACCTTTACTTCACAAAGCCGTGCGTTCTTTGCCACTTCCACAAAGTCAGGCCGCCCGATCCTGCGAATCCACACTTCTTTTTGCGTTGTATCGCCGGACGGCAAAGCAAAAGCTTTTTGCACTCGCTGTGTCTGTTGCGGCAACCGAAGGCGCAGCAGCCCGGCATCACACTTAAGTTCTCGGATTTACAAATTCTATTACGCTAACGCACTCCGTCAGTCCGCCTGTCGTACTTTCGTCGCGCAGGCCCAACAATGGAGGTCGGCGCCCGCTGGAAAGAAAAAATACAAAAAAGCGCGGCGCCTGCTTCCCCGTGACACAGATTGGCCAATGGGGGAGCGGAGGAGGCTGGGGCGACAGGGGGCGTGGAGGAGGACGCACTAAGCTGCAAGGTTTTTAGATCTCGATCTAAAAACGCTGCTAGGGTGATCGGGGTGGCGGAAAGATCTAAGAATGACGCTCCTTTTGAGAAATTGAGGGGTTTTAGTCCCGCTTAAAACCCGTTGATAATTTCAAAGTAGCGACACTGTCCTCCTCACGGCGCTTTCCTCCTCGATTCTCCACGCCCGCCGGCTGCGCACGGCGCGCTTTTCCTCCTGGGCTTCCGCGGACGGGCCGCAGGATTCTATGGAGGCGTGTTATTTTGGGCCAGTTACGTGCCCCAGTGGGGTTGAAAATTTTGAGAAATGCCAATAACAGCATCGATAACGCTGGAGGCAACGTTCATGAGGATGTTGGTTTTTCTTAAGCCGTATGGGGGGGTATACTGATGTAAAGGGAGCTTTGAGGCGACTTCTATACTTCAGACAATTTTTCTGCCACATGATCAGAGGCTTTACTTCGTGCGTCTGATCCAGTATTGCTTGTGACACATCTCTTTGTCTGTGGCTTATTAGGCGAAAGCCTCAGACCTCTGTTTCAAGGTCCCGCTGTGAGCTACAGCAAATATCACGTGAACAAAGGAAAGCGGGATGCCAACCAAAGTATGTGCAGCTGCGTATAAGAGATGATTAATGATTAGCAAAGTAATGATAGATTAGTGATTGGATTAAGATGAATTCACGTGTATTAAGGAGGATTAAGGTGGATTACAGTCGATGAAGGTGCATTCGGGTGAATGAAGGTGTAATAAGGTGCAAAAAGGAGGACTAAGTTGGAGTAAGGTCGTGCGTTGAGGTGCATTAAGGACGATTATAGTGAATTATGGTGGATTAAAGTGCATGAAGAAGGATAAGGGTGGAGTAAGAAGGATGAAGGTGCATTATGGAGGATTATGGTGGGCTAGGGTGAATTCAAGTGAATGAAGGATTAGGGTGGATTAAGGAGGATTAGGGCTGACTAAGTAGATGAATGTGGATTCCGGTGCATTAAGGTGGACTAAGCACGATTATAGGAGATTAGGGTGGATTCAAGTGAATGAGGAATCATTAGGATTGATTAAGGAGGATCAAAGTGCATTAAGGAGCATTAGAGTAGATTAAGGTCGATGAAGGTGGATTAGGGTGCATTAAGGAGGACTTTCGTGGATTATGGTGGATTAAAGTGAATGGAGGATTAAGGTCGATGAATGTGAATTCGGTGGGTCGATGTGCATCAGGAGGATTATGGTAGACTAATTGGTCTTAACACTCAATGAACCCTAATTCACCTTAGTCCAGCCTAATCCACCTTAATACTCCTTCATCCACCTTAATCCAGCTTAATACTCCCAATCCATCTTAATACAACCTAATCAATTCACATCGCCCCTAATGCACCTTAGCCTACCATATACGGTCTTAATCCTCCTTTATCAACCCTAATCCATCAAAATCTGCCTTAATCCTCCTTCATCCACCTTAATCCTTATTCATGCACCTTAATCTAACTTAATCCTGCTGAATAGTCCCAGTCTGCCTTAATACGCCCTAATCCACCTCTATCAAACCTAATCGAGCTCCATGGTCCCTAATCCACCTTAATCTAACCTAATCAATCCCAATTGGTCCTAATCCTCCTTTATCAACCCTAATTCACCTTAACCCACATTAATCGACCTTAATCTTCATTCATCCACCCTAATCCTCCCTAATCATCGTTCATGCGCCCTAATCCAACATAATCGGTCTTAATACCCTTTCATCAACCCTTCACCTTATTCCACCATGATCCGCCTTAACCCTCCTCAACCCACCTTAATATTTATTCATGGATCTTAATCTTTCTTAATGCACTCTAATCCACCTTAATCTTCTTTATTACACTCTAATCAACCTTAACCCTCCCTAATCCACCTTATGTCAATGACTAATGCTTCATTAACTTGGGTAATCATTCTCTTATACAGGGGTGGACACGCTTTGGGTCACCTCTGGCCTTCCTCGGGTCACGTGATACTTCCAGTTTACAACGCGATCTTAAGGCTTTCGCCTTAAAACTTAAAAAAACTCAATGTTGACTAGCTAACGCTCATCACCTGCAATACCACGGGTATACTTGACACTAATTTTTTCAGCGCGCAAAGCAGATTGTATAACGCTGCACTTCCGGCTGAATAACAACAGTTTGCGACGTGCGAGGTGATGGAGCCGCCCCGGAATATTAAGCATACTGAGGACAACCGCAAAAAAAAACGCTGGTGAGCAGGCCGGAAGAATGAAAAAAAAATGCAGCATTACGGGATGCTTTGCTATGAGCTATAAGAAAGACGCCTCAGCTCACAAACAAGGCTGTTCTTTGTGGGAACAGAGTTCTTTCGGCCAATTTCATGCAGCCACTGCTTCCTGCACAAGCCGTCACGCTTTCCTTGTGGTATCATAAAAACGGCATAACCATCTTCAGGCTTCTTGCTGCAGTTATATGCACAACAGCCCGGCATAGCGCTAGCACACAGAGCAGGAAACACAGCGTACAACGTTCGCTATGCCAAGCAAAAGCGCCGAGCCGGCCATGCTCAGGAGGAAAATGGCGCGAACGAAAAAGAAAAACACGAGCAAAACTCAACATCCGCGCGTTTCCACGGGCAACGGCAGGGAGACCAATCGTCGTGCATAAAAACGGGGGCAAAACTGGTTGCCGCGGGGGAACGCGCAAGGGGCGAGGAGGAGGCGAGGAAGTCGCGCGGCGGCGCCAGAGTTCAAAGAGTCATCATCATCATCAGCCTAGTTACGCCCACTGCAGGGCAAAGGCCTCTCCCATACTTCTCCAACTACCCCGGTCATGTACTAATTGTGGCCATGTTGTCCCTGCAAACGTCTTAATGTCATCCGCCCACCTAACTTTCTGCCGCCCCCTGCTACGCATCCCTTCCCTTGGAATCCAGTCCGTAACCCTTAGTGACCATCGGTTATCTTCCCTCCTCATTACATGTCCGGCCCATGCCCATTTCTTTTTCTTGATTTCAACTAAGATGTTTACCCGCGTTTGTTGCCTCACCCAATCTGCTCTTTTCTTATCCCTTAACGTCACACCCATCATTCTTCTTTCCATAGCTCGTTGCGTCGTCCTCAATTTCAGCAGAACCCCTTTCGTAAGCCTCCAGGTTTCTGCCCCATATGTGAGTACTGGTAACACACAGCTGTTATACACTTTCCTTTTGAGGGATAGTGGCAACCTGCTGTTCATGATTTGAGAATGCCTGCCAAACGCACCCCAGCCCATTCTTATTCTTCTGGTTATTTCAGTTTCATGATCCGGATCCGTGGTCACTACTTGCCCTAAGTAGATGTATTCCCTTACCACTTCCAGTGCTTCGCTACCTATCGTAAACTGCTGTTCTCTTCCGAGACTGTTAAAGAATACTTTAGTTTCCTGCAGATTAATTTTCAGACCCACCCTTCTGCTTTGCCTCTCCAGGTCAGTGAGCATGCATTGCAATTGGTCTCCTGAGTTACTAAGCAAGGCAATATCATCAGCGAATCGCAAGTTGCTAAGGTATTCTCCATCAACTTTTACCCCAATTCTTCCCACTCCAGGCCTCTGAATACCTCCTGTAAACATGCTGTGAATAGCATTGGAGATATCGTATCTCCCTGTCTGACGCCTTTCTTTATAGGGATTTTGTTGCTTTCTTTGTGGAGGACTACAGTGGCTGTGGAGGTCCCGCTGCTGTGCACGCCTCATCAATAACGCGCTTTGGCGGTAGCGATACGTTGTGCTGCTACATTTCTACAATGTTAATCGTGTTACAATCGAGACCCATCATGAGATGCGTTCTGTCGAAATTTTTCCCTGTGACGTTTAGAAATGGATCTGCAGATACGGAAAAATTCGCTATGCATACATTTAACAAAGAGTGGATAAGCTCATATAGCCCCTCCTTCGTTTTTCTATGTTGCAGCCCCATTTGGCACGTTCCTGCGCCTCGCTTGGGTTGCTCTAGGCCCGCGCTGGGGAGAATCAAAAATCCGTTATTGCTTGTTTTCTATTCTCGACGGTCTTAGACCTATGGGTCTAGCCCACGGCACGTCCAATGGGCTATGGGGCTTCGTGTGGATCCCCATACGAGCATCTCTGAGTCCGCATGACATGCGCGCAGCTTGCAGGCCTCGTCATATTTTTTTCTGAGCTTCAAGTTCATTCGCGCATCCGCGTTATCGCTTGCGCGCCTAGCATCATTCGTCAACACAGCGCGCGGTGCGCCTAGAGGCCAGTCAACGCAATCAGCGTAGCTGGTGAGAACTATGTTCTGAAAACGGTAGGCGAGCGGGCTTTTTGGGATACGATAGGCGGTTTGATAATTTTAATCAGTTAGTGCAGACCGCATCAAATACTATGGATACGCCCAGAGAATTGTCGACGGTCAGTTGGGGTACCTTAGAGCGGCAAATTAGTTCACGTTAGTTCACGCAGCAGCCAGCTTGTTTCAACTGATATCGCAGTGTCACTTCCACTGTCGTTGCACATTCTCAATTTAGCACTGCGAATGTAAATGATCGACAACACGCCACAGAGATCACACACCGAAAGGCAATATGTTGTGTCTGCTCTTTCGAAGCCCTCCTATGGGGTGGACGGTGAGAAGGGACGACCAACATGCCTATTGAATAAAGCATTTCTTCAACTGAACACAGGAAGGATCGCTACTTCTATTTAATCAAAGTGATTTTTCTCTCTGCACCAACGATCGGCTCAGCTATCGTTCCTTCCAATCATAAGCGTGTCACACAAATCTAATGTTTCTGCTGCGTACATAAGACGTCAACAAATATTTTTTTTAATACGTAAGGTGCTGAATATAAAGAAAGCAACAAAATTTCCGGCCCTTGTCCAGTTTTGAGCTTTACAGTGTGCAAGATATTTGAATGATCAATCTGGACACCTTCTTTAAAAGCTGGTCTTCGCTTACTTGATTTGAAATCAGGAAAGTCACTTTTGAGGCATTTCGTCTGGTCTATAGGCAAGAGAACTAATCTCATATGACATAAACTGCCGAGACCACAACACGACATAATGTGCATGATCCCTTTAAATATTGCCAACTTTATTCTGCACCTTCGAAGACCATGTCGAGTCCTAGTGTTATGTTTTCAGATGAAAGAGCAAAAAAAATGTTAAGTAACGTTTTATTTGTTCAATATATCTTTCATTACAGTGGAAAATATGCCGATATCATGGTTCTCAAAAAATACAATGTTACCTGTCCTGGCTACATTTATTATATATGACTTTCGATAACAAAGCTTTATTAATCAATTCACTTCGCGGTTAAGCTTTGAGACAGACGCACTGTCTACATTCGTTCACAAGGTTCACCAGTTCACCTTTCATGACTAGGGTAATTTCGATGTTGTGAACAGATAGTTAAAATTAAAGGAGAGCCATACATTCTTGTGATAAATACAAATAATGTGCTGCTCAAATTTGTACTCGCTCCTTCATGCAGAAGCGAGCATCACATCCCTATGTAGAGGACTGTCCGACGGATTTCTATTCCTTATAATGTGCTGCTCAAGCTTGTACTGTCTCCTGAATGGAGAAGTGAATATTGTATGTGAGCAGACGACTGTTATAGGGCTTTCTATTTCTCTTTCTATTTCAGAAAATGCACAGAAAAGTCCAAGAATTAAGCTTAGAGTTCTCCACGGGAATTGTGAAACGCAAATTCTATACTGAAGAATGCGAAGAAGCCTTTTTGTATAAATATCCTCAAACTACGCTCTGAGTTAACGAGTCTGATAAATAAGCTAATCTGCTCCAATATCGCTAGTTGACCTTCACATATTTATATGATTCAGACACTGATGTTCTACGAAGTGCGTGATACAAATGACCACAGTCTCCTATTACTTAGGATGGCCGCAAATTTTCTGCAATGCTTCCCGCACTGCGCAAAAACCACCAAGGCTAAGAAACAATACCACATCAGCGACAACGACGGGGGCACACTCACGCACAGTGCCGCGGCGACGGCAGTTTTCGACGTGGGGAGTGACGTCCCTAGCCTTTCGTACGTAAAATAACCAGCCTATCAACTGATTTCAATGTTGTTGTAGCACCGCTATGGACGACGGCGCGCTACGAAAATTACCCTTACTCTGATTACTGTCAATACTCTAAAATAGTATTAGTACCACTAGTCTAAAGCCATAATGCGTTACCTACCCCTCTCAGCAGTTGTAGTAGTGCCTTTCAACAGCTTCCCTGTACATCCACTTTCACACGGCCGGAATGGCGAGTAATTTTTTTTTTACATTTGGCGTCACACATCGTCAGTAATTATGCTGCAGAGAGTTCCATATATTTGCTAGCAATATTACATGGCTTAAATAAGCAGAGCGTACCGCTCCTGGTTACAGTAAAACGAGAGTATCTTTTTTTGAGGCCCAAATAGGCGTGTGAGAGATTCAATAAAGAGCGGCACGTGCCCTGTGTAACACACTCAGTCAACCAAGTTGGCTCGACGGTTGGTCTCAAACCCGGTTCCCTCAGCACAGCAACCTGGCCATTAGACCACGGACTGTCCAGTGGCCTAATTATGTTGGCGTGAAGGAGGCGTGGCAAAGAATGGACACACCGCAAACTGGTTGAAGTTGTCAAGGAATGCTAATCGCAATAAAAAAAACGCTTTTTCTTTTTAAGTTTGCCCGCCGCTTTGCACATTGCCTTTAAATGAAGCTAGTTAGCTTGATTTCCGCCATCAGCTGGCTGCACAGGCAAACACAGGTCCCAGACTCTTTTTTTCAGAAATTAAATACTGTAAACAAACTCCCGTGGAGACCATGTGCCGATCTCTCTATCAGGTGCGTGGTGATGCCTCTACGTGATTATTCCTTATAAGTGCTCTCAACAAACTGCAATGCATCATCACAGTTGGACATGAGCATTACAAAAAACTGCTAAATATCTTGAGCTTCAACTGGCTGAGCATGCCACTTCAAGCGGCCACGCAATCGACTGGTGGAAGGCAAGTGTCCTTGCCAGGGAAAAAGGGCTATCTCGACGCCATTATCTTGAGTCCCTCATGATTCAGACTACGCCACACACTCTGAACAGGAGCGACGGCAATCTGCCGTCAGTGTATGCGCGCTGCCTGCGTCACGTGTTCAAGACTATTTAAGCGAGCTGCTCGAGCACCTTTGTTTACCTGTGAACAAGGCTCCCGTGCGGAAGCCGAAACGTCTTCTTTTCTTTTAAATCTTTATTCGGTCGGCGAAGTGCCCCGGGTTTTTGTTTACTTTTTAACCAAATATCTTCAGCTAATCAACTCGATTACAGACTTCGAAAGCACGTTAAAGCCCAGAGCAAGCATATATGTACTTGTCTGCAAAAGAAATTTGTTTGCTATATATATGTGCAGCATATGTCCTGCAGGTCTCTTTTTTATGCTGCAAAAATTTGCCTTAGTTTTACGCATTCATAATCGCCCACACTGGTCTGTATTCAAATCCGGCATGATGCTCTATCGTGAGCCTTTTTTAGCATCTAGGCACAGAATCGCTGAGCTAAACACATCCGAAAGCTATATATCTTATTTTCTGAAAGTGAATAGCACACGTATGCTTACTGACCGGTCTTTTTGATAAGTCTTTATTGTATGAGCATTGCACGTTTCCCTTAATTCTTTTGGCTACGGTAGATAACTCTTGCTCTCTTTTTTGATAGGAGGGGGGAAGGAAGTTAGTTATCGTGAAGGTAGTACAGTTGTACTGAAATATATCACTAGACAATTTACAGCGTTCTGAGGTACGTGCGAATATTATAATGATTAGAATATTGCTGCCGTACTGTACTCACAGCATTTCAAGCTCGGCGAAAGCATTTTAGACAGCATACGTTTCATGCCCTCTGTACACACAACGTATCAAAGAGAGTTCACGGCAGAAACAGTAAAGAAATGCCAAGTTGGGAAAAAAAACGTGGTCAGCAATAAATCAAGGGTAGTGTTACCTTCGAGTAGAACACAAACCTTCACCGAGACCATGCGATTCGCTTAACCAATTATCAATTGTCTTAAAGCTACTAAAGGGTGAAACTGATACACAGAAGGTTCAACAATCAATTGGCAAAAGCACCCCAGTAATCAAACTCGAACGCATTTTTATTGGGAATTATATGTTTGATAAGACGAAAACACTGCATATACTAAAGAAAACTTGCTCCCACAGGTACAAGTTTTCTTCACGAGTGCTCTAATGCTCAAGCAATCATTTTTTGCAAAGGTACTTCTTAAAGACAATCCGCCTTAAAAACTTCTGATATTGCCGAAGGAGGCCACAGGCCAGGTGCTCATTAAGCTAAGGTTCACTCCGTGGAATACATTCCATGTTCCCATCTCATAAAACTAAGTGGAGTTCGCTAGGCCTCTGAATTATTTTTTCAACTAAACGAATTTCATGAAATGTGTTGTCACGTACGTTCAGTTCCGCACTGCACATCTTCATCACATCTCTAATCCAAGTAACTTTAAACGGTTGTAAAACGTGATTGGTATAAAGAATCCAGACAAGCGATACGGAACTACGAAGCACCATTTCAGAGGTCATATGCATTACGACAAATGTAGCTACCCATACATTTTGCGAGTAGATCAGAAAGGCGTACGAGATTGTTCAGAACCAATAATGCACACGCCTGAAGCTTTTAGCAGTTTTCTTGCCTATAAAATATGTATGATTTCTATATTTCTATATTTATATGATGAGCGATGTACTTCCCTCTATATGACCCCCTGCCCTCCGCGATGAAAAAAAAAAACATGAGACGTCTCCAGCTAAACTCCAGAAAATAAATGAATGGCAAGGCAGTTTTGACGTGAAAAGTCTTGATGATCGGTGAGAAGAACCGCTTGCTAAAACCGCATTTAATGAAAACATGGTATAGTATTATTGCTTATATGTTTCCAATCGTGCCACCCGCGCGCCTAACATTGGTATCCTTGTAGATGGTAAAAAAGAATTGCGGCCGAAGCCAGCTCACGATGATTGCCGATGGTGATGCGTTAGCAATATACCGACACAGCGTATCGCCACCGCCGAATTGAGTTATGTACGTGGCACGTACGGAAGCGGAACTTCTCTTTCGCGCTTACCTGAAAACACTCGGTGCCTTCTAGCACTGCCACCACGAAGCCTGCACGTGGCCACCGAAATGCAAGGCAGGGAAACACTCAGAAACCCGTAATGCGGTAACATGGTTCTTCTGGATGGATGGATGGATGGATGGATGGATGGATGGATGGATGGATGGACGGATCATCCCCTTTAGAGCCGGGCGGTGGGTTGCGCCACCAAGCTATTGCCATTATACTACCTAATGTCCTACCTAGGTAAAAAAAAACGAAAAAAAAAACGCACGATGAATTCCCATAACCAGACTTTCTGACACCCTATTGTGAACTTTGCTTTTGTACTTGTCCGTCTTTTACGTTTACCTACTTTTCTTAGACCAATCTTCCAATCGCATCTTGCTAATCTCTATTGCGGACGTGTACTTTCCCACTGCCCTCGCTGAACTCAAGGGCTTCAAGGAGTCTAGTGGTGCCTAAATCGACGGCTGGGCAGATATCTTAACATTCTAATACAACATGCTCCTTCGTCTCCCTAGCTTGACCGCAGCAAGCACATGCTTCTTTTTCCTTCTTATACCTCGCTTTATAAGTGCGTGTTCTAAGCCATCCTGATCTCGCTTCGAAAAGTAATGAGCTTCCCGTTGACTCATTATAGATTCTTTCGTTCCGGACTTCTTTCCGGAGCCCCGAAATGAAGCACCTAAAAATAGAGGAAGAAATTCGAGTGAACGTAGCAATACGCGTAGCTTTTTCTCGTTGGTAAAGCCAATTCAACACGTGACCCAGCCGACGCACTCGGCCCAGTGTGCCGCGTTCCCTGTAGGTTTCAATCCACACGCACGTATTACTTGCCAACCACTCTGCACATTTTCTACCTGTATGTTCGCTCAAGTTCCGTTACAAATTCATCCTATCCGTCGCAACGTGCGAATGCAGCAGCCGCATGGCGGTGGAAGAAATTACAGCTAACCGCGATGCAAATACGTCTTGGGCCGACCCACTCTGCTTCACTTGCGTTGCGCGATGATCGCTCCTAGTTCCTTCCTTCATCAATGATATTGTAGCGACGCTACTATCGGCAGTGGCTTCGGAGGACATAGAAGACGAAGACATCCTCGCGCGGCACACGAGCTAGTTGGCGACCGACAGGTTTCACGCACCCTTGCACTACCCGATCTAGTCCCCGAAAGTTGCCAGGCTAGCTCTGGGCCGTCCGGATGGCCGAAGACGCCGCCAGAAAGCAAGGACTGGCCGCCGTCTGAGGAAGGGGGGGGATTGCGAGTTAGTCTCTCGACCCCCGCCGCCCCTTAAACCCATAAGGGACATAATAAAGTTTTATCTCTCTCTCAAGAACAACAAGTTGATTAGTTCTTTTTCCGTCAGTGAAATGGCGCAACCCACAGTGGTAGACCGGCCATGAATCGGGCGGTGCAAGATTCGAGACTTTTCTGGGGGGAAATTCATACGTCGGGCTCCTTAGCCGCTGACTCTTCTCTAATAATTCTGGCCACGGTTGCCGTTTAGTGGCGACCTCATCTATATAAACGAAGCCAGTCCCAAGAAGTGACATTCAGGACAGGTAAGAACAGTCGTATCCCCGCTTCTTCACCACCGGTGCGCACCACCTCCACAAACGAAGACGACTCCAACCACAAGTCAGCGACCGAAGCAATTTTCTCTCGACAGGACATTGCTAGGGCGAATTTTCGAATGAGACTTCAACCGATACCACAGGGAAAAGCGCAGGGTCTAACTGCATATTCTGGCGCCAGCTACTGCGTCGCTGCTCCACAATTTGGGCGGATTTGCTATTTCTACGCGCTAGCGTACATGTCCCGTCTGCGAAATCCGCGACATGTTTGGCGCCATGAGGGAAGCGAGCGCCGGAGGAGGAAGGCGCCTGGGGATAAAGTGCAGTTGATATACTTTCCAAAGTTAACTACAGCGTTTATAGAATACACGCGTATTAGACTGCAATGTTGACCCTCAGCTCCCTTCAAAATTTTAGTTTATCAAATGATTCACTAAGATTACACGATGATCGAACAGGGTTCCAACCGGACTGATATACCTGCCGTTGCCGCCTCTTTAGCTGGAAATATATTTGTCGTTCCGTTGTAAATTGCACAGATGCTAAAAATTTCAGGTCCTTTTCAGACCATCGACGCTTGATGTTTTGGTTAGTACCTGCGCAGTTCTATTTTACAGCGGTAAACTTGCAACAAATACCATGCAATGAAATTCGGTTCTTCCGTAATGAGAGGCTTTCTTCAGCTTCTCATTCGATGGCGCATTTTCAGCGATGGGAGCCTGTAACAATACTACTGTAGAAGTGTAAATGCACCGTAGTTTTCCACCATCTCCCGTGGTTCCCCCAAAAAAATTGTTATTCGAAACAGCGATGAGATATCTCGCTTGAGCCATAAGTTGAAACTTAAACAACAATTGCACACTCCGTTTTTTTATTTCTCCGTTAGCAGTTCATTACGTGAAACATTTTTTTGTCTGTGTACCAGTGTGAAACGAAAAAAATTATATTACATGGCTTAACAAGCAAAAAATCATTTGCAAGTCGAAAATCATTAGAAGGTTGATACCCTCAAAAAAGGAGATCAACCTGACAGCACTAATTAGGTTTGTCCATTTGTGCTTTCACCGCAGCGATAAAAGCCCGTGATTGATCCTGAGCCTTCTTTTCGGAAGCAACAAAATTCGCCATTCTGCTTCTGACGTCCCTCATGTCGGCACGCAATGCGTCCACTTCGTCGCTCTGTGCTCTTAATGTATCAATCATTCCTTCGAATATAATATCCGCCAGTTCATGTGGATAGTCCAACCACGTCTCTTGCTCCCGTGGCGGTTGACGCATCCTTGAAGCGTCCCTCCATGTCAGTGGCTGAAATCCTAGGAGCGGCTGGCAGCCTGTGCCGTAAGGATTTCCTAAATGTAGGCCACCAGTCTGTAAAACTCCTTCCGAAGACCCTGTGTTCTGAAGTGATCTTGGACAATAATTCAGAAGAGATTCCTCTGGCCTTGGACCCCCCACGCAAAAGCTTACAAAGGAGCCCACATATGTTGGGCATCTTGGACAAAAGTTAGGATGCTCCTGATAATGGTAATGCCAAGGACGCAAGTCGGGACGGTGCACGAAATGTCTTTCGTGGCTTTCTGCGGGCAACATGTAGCTCTGGCGGCCTCTCTGTGCTCGAACCATGGGTGGGTGTTCAATATCTCTGGAAACCTGACCTCGGTGTCCCACGGATGCGGCAGCACTACCGTGGGGTTGCTGCATTTTGTAATGTTCCTCAGAGACCGACGCTGGGTTTACCAATTTGTATTCTTGCGGGCGCGGTTCACGACGAAATCCGGGTGCGTAATCTTCCTTGCGAGGGTCCTCGAGGTGGTATCCTACCAGCGGCAGTTGCGGTATGATACGTTCAGACTGCGAGGTCGAGCTTACTGCAACAATGGCCGGAGGATCAGCCAACGCAGCCATTCCAGGTGCATGCGGTCCACTGGACGTTGTGCTGCCGCGCACCCCATCGCTTTCGCGACGTACGGGCTCGGAGGAAGGTAGATGGCGCGGATGCGCGTCGCGGCGATCCTCCAGCGTCGACCTCTTAGACTCCGGCATTCGACGTGATGACTGTCGCTGCGCTCTTCTGTACAAGGTGCTTGACCGCGACTGGCCGCTGGTGACGCCGAAAGACAAGGCGGAGTACCGCCTTCGCACCAAGTGGCGAAGCGAAGCCGTCCTCAGGTTGCGCCGGCGACGCTCGCAGTCTTCACGGGACCAGTGCTCGTAAACGTGCCGACGCCTTCGAGGACTTTCGCTGCGCTTTTGGCGCCTCTCACTTGAGGCTCTCGCGTTGTACTTCCTGCTGTAAGAAGTAGTCATCTGACGCTCCGACCCGTAGGAACTTCGGCGCGCGTGTTCCGCTCCGCGGTATTCTGCCGCTCGGCGCTCACGTGTCGTTTCCTCTGCCCTGAAGAAACGGTCCTCAGATTCCATTTCACGGGCTTCACCGTGATACGTCGCGCTTTCCTCGACTGAGCGCAAGGCAACGTCATGGAGCTCGGAGCCACTCGTTCCTGTGCCAGAACAGTTTCCTGATGCACGGCTGTCAACTTCACTTCCGAACGCGACGCGGCCGTCCTCGCGGCTGCTCCTTACACTAATAAGTGTGTCAATGCGTCGAGAATCTTGTACATTTGATTGCGTCATCGGACTATCCGGGCTTGCGATGGTTCCTAAGGATTCTGAAGAAGACCGCTTTTCCATGGCGAACTTGGTTCACAGGACCAGCAAAGCTCGTGTATCTCAGGCTCCAAATGACGTCAGCTGAACACCTAGAAAAGAAAAACAGATGAAAGGAAAAGCGCAGTCAGTGTGATTTGCTTTTAAGACGTGTTTTTACATCAGACGTGTTCTTTTTGGTTGAAATAATATGCGCAGACTGACTCTGAAAGCATAACAAAGGACATTCTGGCTCAGATTCATGCAGGAGCGTTTCTCGTTTCTCCGACACTACATATCTTACCGCAGAGTAAGCAGGCGCTCGTGTGCCACCTGCTTGGAACAATGACACTGCCGACAGCATTGCGCCAAACATCTTTACAGCCATTGTGGAAGTGCCGCAAGAAATCGACGTCTCGTATGGGACTGTCTCTCCTTGGCTGCCCAGCAAAAGATCGCTCTCAATGGGATTCCTGAGGGTACCGCGTAAATACTTTGGACGCCTAGGTGCTTCCGAGCATGGGAGGCGGACCACCTTTCACTCATCTGGCGCAGTTTGCGGACTATATCCTTGCAGATGGCGATGCCGGTCGTCTGCTGCAGCTTACAGGTAGAGACAAGAGTGGTGACAACAACGACTGCGGCGAGCGATATAGAGGGCTGCTTGCATCCCCGTCGGATAGAGTCAGTCGGTCGGTGGAAAGCATGGCAGCACAGCTAATTGGATAGCCGCCCAGATACCTTTAATTTGATCTTCAAGCCTGCCAGCGGCGACGGGAACACACGGCACAAGTAATAGGTTCACTGGATTTGCTTTTTCACGAACGCGGCAGACGGTGATTGACTCGCTTAGGCTTCAAACAGAATATCAGATTTCAATTATCAGACTGCACTAAACCGACCGCACAAGCATCTACGAGCGTACATGTTGTGCGCTCCTAGCAGCTTGAATGCACGCTTGTGCAAACTATGTCCAGATCACAGTGCGCGAGATTCTTCCTATATTCCTCTAAGTGGGCGAACACAATTTCGTGAGGAAGAAGCCGTGGAGTAATCAAAAAGCTCCGAAGGAGGCATGAACTTGGCAGGTAATCAACATTTTCATGCTATCCTCCGGCGCCATTCTTGCGTCGCCCATGGCGTCATCAGTACACTGAATCAAGCGAGGATCGATACGCACACGGTTTCCAGAATTTCACAAGACTGAAAGACCCTTAGTGTCTTGAGGCACCGGCCGTCGCAGTCCGGATCCGTGTGGAAGGCGACGCCGAAAATCCCACCTGCGAAGCCGAGGCAACCGCGCAAGGACGGCCACTAGAAAAAACCGCCTTCCCACCACGCGGCACGGTCGCGTGCAATCGCACTGCTCCTGCTCTTCTTTATTTTTTATGACTGCGTTTTAAGATCGTCTCGTGTCACTTACTTTAAAGCATCCGTGAAACAAGAAAAAAAAAGATTTTGTTTCTTCGCAAGGTGGAAGAACCTCATGCAAAACACTGCAATACTTTAACCTCTTCTTCTTCTCTAAGTTAGAAATATAGGGGCCTTCGTCGACTTAATGCCCGCGATGGCCGTCACATGTAGTTTTAAATAATAAATACAACAAAATACAGTCACCGCTGCAGCAGAAAATATCATGAAAAAAGGAAAATGCAACGACACAAAAAACTTAGCTACGACCACTTATTGCTGAAGCAGGGTACACTAAAGATGCTTTATGCTTTATGCATGGTGAAACAGAGCGAAAGGCAAAGACGAAGGATAGCAAACGTCGGGTTAGATCGGTCAATCTCAACTAAAATTTATTGGAAATAAATTATATATATATATTAACACGCACAGAACACAAGGATAAAGCACTTATTCTCGTGTCGATTGGTTCCCTTCAAGATGCTCTTGCCCCCCCATATTACTCGTCTGGTTCTCTCGTTTATACCGTCTTCCCTTGACCAGTAAGAAGCCATCTCCTTTTTCTCAAAGCTGGCCTTTCCGGTCACCTAGAGTATGCTCAGGTGCGGTGCTTTCTCAGGCCATTGTAGCAGAGCTTGAACTGTACAATGCAATTACGAAACAAATCGACGGACATCACCAAGGAACAACTGTCACTTCACGTCCGTGAACTGCTCACTACCAATGCGTGTTCGAGGAAGGGCTTACTAGACGCTTACCTGGAAGGATTGATGTAGGTAAAAACACAATTATTTATTTTTTATATCCTATAAAGGCGATGGCAAAAGCGTGATTAACTTTTGTTAGTGGTTTTTGCTAAAATTCTGCGTTGCAATTTAATTTGCTGGATCATTGGGCATTAATTTCGCACCAAGCATTTCCAGGGCCCATCAAATTACTACTATATGTGCTAATGCTTCAATATCACTGGGGTACTTACGCCTAAACCTACGTACTTCACCCTCTAACATCCGTAAGCTAGCTTATCAGACGTTTGTTCGCCCCCAGCTCGAATTTGCCTGTCCAATCTGGTCACCCCATCATAACAGCATAATCAGCTTATTAGAATCAATTCAAAATAGGGCCACCAGGTTTATCTCGCGTAACTACACCTACAATTCAAGCATCTCACAAATAAAATTTGACATTTAACTTCTGCCACTAAGCACTCGACGTGATTTTACCCTCATATTATTATTTCACAAGTACGTTCATGGGGATAGGAAATCTTTACTGCTTGAAGTCGCACCTTTCACATCTCGCAGAATATATAATCACCTCAGCTTCACACGCATCTACGGGAACACACATGCATTCAACTGATCCGCACTTCCTCGTGTCATCGTCTCCGAACCTAATTTCGATAAATTCCGCCAGCTCATCCGTTCATATTCCACCGCATAACTTCAATAAAGCGCATATTGTTTTTTCTTCTTTCTCCAGTTATGTGCTCTCTTGTTTATGAGCTCATCATTTCACTTATTATTCTTGTATTTTTTAGTACTGTTTAGTATTTCTACTGGAGTGGCTACATTTTCTTTTATTGTTTATTGAAGGAACTGTGTCCTTTGTCTCTTTCTAATATGTACATTAAGGACCCTGTTATCTTGTACAATGTTTTAATGCTTGTAAAAGATGTGTATACGTTTTTCCACTGTCTATTAATAATGTATGTCTAATATGTTTTGTTATATGCCCTATATACTAATTCAATCCTACTGTAACGCCCCCCTTACCCAGTGCCTCATACGAGGCCTGTAAGGACATATTTAAATAAATAAATAAAAATATCTTGGTGCTTTTTGGCCATGCGTCCGGACAACCTTCGGCGTTTTCACGAGGCAATGTACATGGCTTTGGTGCAAGCAGAAGTAATGAACCCTCCATCAAATACAAATTTGTGTGTCGTCTTGAACATTTTGTCTTCAATGTTACCGTTGCGTTAAGCTCAGTGTTCAAACCCGAATGCCAGTCTTATAGCATTCTTAGTCTTAGCACTTCCTTGCGGTGACGCGGCACTCTCAAGCGTACGAGGCAGTCATCTTGTGGAGGAACACGTGATCTCATTCCTGCAAGGAAACCTACGCCGCCACTTGCGCTAACTCGCCGCCTATATTCGACAGTGTTCGCGTTCGTCTCAGTAACCCTGTGATCGCATTCCGAATGTCATATTTGACCACGCCCCCCCCCCCCCCCCATAGCGTTTTTATCCTCTTCTCTATGCTGCATTTGGTGAGTCGGCGTTTCATACGTGGCTCATGAGTTCGGTATCTGCTTCGCGAAGCTCTAGCCATTTCAGGCAACAGCATTGACGTTTCTTGCTAAGAATGGCTCGGTCTATTCACTCCCTTTCTCTTTTGCTATCCAAGAAACACATTAGAAATTCCCATTAGAAGGTTGATCCGATTCTTTCTCCGCTTTGGAATATCCGTGACGCCGTCAGCGCGCTTGTGCTGACAATTTCCCTAGCGCAGCTCTGTTCTGACCGTGCTTGGACCGCCGTGCATGAAGCTTTCCCCTAGCTATCGGTTCCTACTTCGCATTCATATTTCCCTTCACTGTTAGCATACGGATCGACGTGCACAGTCGAGCCAGGCACGTAAATAACAGCCGAAATCTCCACAAGCATTTTCTCTATCCACTCCGATTGCATGCCATCGTACCTCTTAAGAAAGTTCCCCAGGTCGCTCACCAGTTTTCTCTGGAAGAAGTCCGTAGCTGCAGCCATTTTCGCGTGCTATGTCATCTCATCACTGCCATCAAATAGCACAATATAGAGCTGTTCATTCATGCCAAGTGGCGGTCAAAAACCTAACAAGACCAGAAAATGAAAACAAGGCGAAAAATCTGCAATAAGTTGTACAAGTTACGTATGTAAGGGATTTACAACAGGCCTGCGTTCTGCGCTTTCAAAATCATGCGACCACGGTAAGAAAATCGGCTTTCAGGAGCTGTTATGAAGACTATCTACCCGAGTTACTGTATTGTTACCGCATGTGACAAATGCGTGAGGCGGCTGAAACAGAAGGCAGAAACATTGCGAGAACGTCGAAATGAAAAAAGCCCTTACATACTAAGTTGTCACGCAACTTCAGTATTTCAAACAGGTACCGCTATGTTGAAGTATTTTCTCCGCCGGTTGAGCTGTTTCAAAGTATGCAGTCTTGTAGAATGAAGATAAAGGTTCGTGATCAGCGGGTGTGGCGCTAAGCATGCGCAGTTATTTCATGCAAAGCGATTGCCAGCTCCCGTTATCTGGAAAAATACATGTCGCTAAGAGTGGTAGATTTACTAACGTAAGGTTAAAGAACACAGATATTTCTTGATTCGTTCCTCCCAGTTCCACATAAGCGAGCATAGCAAGAAACGTGGTAGCGCCTGTTTTTTCTCTAACACTATCACCCACAATACTAATCAAGTGAACGGAAAATTAGGCGAGGTTGCTGTTCATTCACCGCAACGGGCCCTCTGAACGACGAAGAAAAAGAAAGAACCACACAGGACGAGCGCTGACCCTTAGTCCTGTGTGGTTCTTTCTTTGTCCTAGTCGTTCGCACTGCCACTTACCATGAATTCTAATTATCCTAAATCGAAACTGTTGAAGCGTTACGCATTTTCCTCCTTCAAGATGACTGTGTCAGCCAATCATCTATCACATTAGCTATTTGAAGAAACAGAATATGTTCGGTATCCTTGCGCACTTCTGACAACATGCGACTTCAGCGGCACGCGAATATCTTTTACGTTTCATATAATTGTACGTCCAAGCACTCAACATTATTAGAACACGTTTTTGCGAGATGTTCAAGTAAGAACTGCATTTCACTTGCTGCTATACCAGAGAATTAACCCATGGGACATACGAAATGACTGCAGCCAAGTGTGCTCGGCTCTCCAAAAACAATGCCAATCCGAAGCCACCATGTCGCGGCATTCCCACGAATACAAACAATACAACGTCGCAGTGCCAGTTTTTCCCTCTTAGTTATGCTGTGGGAAACATTGGTGGTTGCCATGCGGTCACCGTATCAACGCGCAGGCGCGGGCCGCGCATGGAACGTTACCATCTCGACGGACTCGCACCGCGTTCAGCTGCAAAAAGTGCGAAGCCAAGCAGCATCCACCGTCATCCTCTCTGCCGGAGATGCGGCAGCGTTCTGGCTTCAGTTGCTGGAATGGGTGCTTTGCGCATGCGCAATAGCGTTTTCTTTCTGAGCTGCTGTGTGCACAGACCCTCGTATCTTACCATGACGTTTACGCTGTTTTGAGCGAAACGGACGGCAGACGTCGTTAAATGTACGCAATTTTTTTATTTCATTGGACGCTGGCAAACGCTCATTAGTTTATCTTCAGTCTCGTCTCGTACACTATCAAGGCGCGACGCCTACAATGGCACTGGCGGTGCTTTTCATAAAGCCAGCTTTCTCAGTCACATTTGACGCAATGCTTAAGAGCTGTACTACGTTCGCTACATAGCAGCCAATGCTGCGGCGGCTAGAGACTTCTTGCAGTGGCTTCATTAGCACTTGGATATAGTTCGATGTTTCTTGACCACAATTGTGCGCAACTGTTTTGTATATAAGCTCAGTATTGAATGAAAGAAGCTTTAATCCTTAGAAATAATCACGCTGTGGTATACGGCTGCTAATGCGCTGTATTACGTTACTTTTATTTTTGTTCTTCTAGTTTTTTTTTATTTGAAACACGTCGCGAGGAGCCTCATGTGAATGCTCGCGCGAGCAAACGCCGTTGGCGCGCAGTGAAGCATGGACGGAACGCGCGAAGTGATGACCCAACTTCCTGAATAGCTTCCACAGCGTTGACTGCTATGTATGGAACGTAGTACTCCTGCGCAGCCTTGGCTAGCCCCTTGCTATCGTCTTTATTTATTTAAATAATGAACAATCAATTACTGCTACTCTGCAAGTCAACGCCATAAACTGGGAGCCAGTCCACTGGCTGGTACCTGCTTCGCGAAGGCCAATTGCTTTACCTGAAACACGAGCAACTCAAAGAGCAACGCGGGAGAAAGCACACGAAGCAGGTCAAAACAGTGCACGCTTACTGCGGCGACCTGCTTTAAGGTGCACATAGGTTTGCGATATCCGCGTATACAGTGTTTTCAACGCTTTAAACGGAATACTCCGACGTGCGGATCTCACTCAGATGGCGCTATGAAGAGTGCTCGCTGAAGCTGTCACTGTCCCACCTAGGTATGCAGAAAGGTCAGTGCTACCGATTCGTCGTCACCAATTAAAAGCCACCACCTGCAAAGCAAGGTCGTTGTACATCAGCCAGAGAGAAAAATACGCACGCGCTCTACATTCGCGTGTTCCGCCTTTCACAGAAGAAGACCGCACTCTACGTACCACGTCACGTGGCACTGCTTTAGCAGTCGCGTTGCGGTGGTTCTTTGACGAACGCTAGATTCGCGCAACAAGCGACCAGCGGGCCCCGCCGACGGCTTGCTTACCCAGACGCAATGCGTTTGTGTCGCAACGACAGCAATCATCTCGTCAGGCAAAACAAATAACCGCGGCTTTCAGTCAAAGCTCGACGCCGGCAGGGAGCACGTGAGCCAACAGATCACAAGTCTGCACATTTCAGTCGCGATGCGCGTGCGATCGCCACGAAATCGACAAGCCAGTATCACCGTTTTTATCAAACGCTCTACAAATACAGCGGCAATAAGTTCGCGGAGCACAATATCGCTGAAACACCTGCGTTCTTGCGCGTCGTGGAGCAGCCACGGATGAAACGCGCGGTTGTCGACGCAGCAAAGCTGGCGACTTGCTTTCGCGATCCAAACGCGTACCGACACAGCAAAAGCATAATAGCTGCTTATTTCACTTGCAACACCGTGTTAGGGAGCCGCTGTTAGAAAATTCGAGCGCTTTAGTTGCCGCATGCATACAAGGCGTTCCAACAAGCGCGCGAAAAATAACCAACTTACCCACGCCACAGCCTCGTGTACTACATATACAACGCCCGTCTACTCACGCGCAATCCTGACGAAAATTTTGGGGGCGCCACTTAAGCAAAGAATGATAACAGTGTATAGGTAGCAGTTAGGGTGACGACAACCTTGCTCTCATGAAATTTCATGGAAAAAGCGAGAAAAGCATGGAGAAAACAAAAACTGCCGAGAAGCGTCCTACGAAGGTTGTCCTTGCTCTAGCAAATGTTATGAGTTAGGTTTTGGGAAGCTAGCGTCCCCACAGCGGAATCTTGATTACAGTGCTTGTGCGTGCTACTGGGCTAAGAAAACATCTAGCGACGCTCAAGAGAAGTACACATAATTGGGAAATATGTTCTATTGCAATGCTGCTTTAAGTTACAAAGACCAAAAGATGCACTGCGTCAATACATCATCATCAACAAAGTATACCTACGAAACGCGACACATGTAACATGATGGGCATCATGGCTTCCGAGGGTAAAGGGGGGCACGCCGCACGCACTGCCGTTTCTCGAAACACCTGGTACTGCAAGTCCGTTTGGTATTTCAAATATGGCGGTCATGACGTCTTTCAGTCACATGCAATAGCTTTCGGGGCATAGCCTTCGAGATCGGACTGCCTGAATCAAAGCAAGCCGTCGTCGAGGGGTGCGACATCACCCGTTCAACCACGGAGCGCACTACCCGCGCTAGCGCATCATCACTACAGCACTGTGACGTCTATTTACGAGCCCCATCGACAGCGCTACCTTGAATTGGCATCGCAAAATAAAAGGAGGACTTCAAGGTACGTGTTATTCAAGTTTGCTGTTAAAGGTTCCTAACTGTTGCAAAGGTGCAGCCGGTGTAGGCGGACTCATCAATTAGCCGTCTCTGCCAGTCCGTAACAGCCCGAGCCGGTGCTTTCAGCGAATAAGCGTTGCGTAAGCAGCTTCTCGGTCTGCCTAGGCCGGTTCTATAAGCCAATGAGGCTTCACAGCACTGCGCGATGTTGATCAGGCGAAGTACACACATTTTAGGTATTTGAGGACATACCATTTCGACACTTATAGTCAGACTAGCTTCACAAAAAAAGTTAGTGACTTCACTTCATGAACGCCGGTGACGAGCAAGCGTATATGTGTTATAGTGCACACGACGCTATCGGCCCCGGTGCACCTGGACATCTGCACTGTCCGCATGTCAGATCATGTTCCAGGCGGGGCTCGCGCGGCCGCGCCATAAGCAGCAGCAGTAGTAGTAGCCCGAATATGACCGCCCGTTGTAAACATTCGCTTACCATCTAAATTACCTAACATGATGTCAGCGCGCACAGGCAAACATGAACACTTCACACTCGATGAACGCGCACACTGTCAAAACGCTGGCATGAGGAATCGCGGCGGCAGCAGCGAGCGGTGACCTTCGTGCTGTCTATCGTTTCAACGCAAACTGAGCGGTGAGAACAAAGCGAATTCAAAGCTACGAGCCGTCACCCCCCCCCCCTAGACTGCGCCCCCAAACCAGATCGCTTTCAAGATAAAGCCCGCGCGACCGCCCACCCTGAAGCACAACGTTCCCCTCCCTCCCCTCCTCCGGTCACATGCGCGACAGAATACGGCGCGCTTCCTTCCCTTGCGCACCCGAGATTCAGCCGGCATCTTTGGCTCACCGATGCACGCTTTCACCCGCGTACACAACGTACAACACGCGAGGAGGATGTTATCCCGAGACGAACTCGATACGTATGCATCGCGAAGGAAACCAGTAGCAACTGCCAAAGGAGGTGAACGATCAACTCAACGCGCGGCGCGCCTCCCCCTACGCGCCGCTTCTCCTCGTTTCCCCATCCCCACTTCGCTCAACGTTACCTACACATACATTCCTGGTTTTCCACTAGTGCAAAACCAGGAAATGGAGAGGGTACAGCAGCTGGTTTTCCGCTCATGTCTGGCGCATGAGCGGTAAATCAGCTGCTATGCCCTCTCCATTTTCTCCTCTCCACTAGTGTCGGTCGCGAGCGCCACAGTATCGCTGGCAGAACCACTGGGCACTATTTTGCGTGGCTTCTGAAATCTTTCTCAAGCGTGCGCATCGATCTCGAAGGCCATTAACCTTCATCATAGCTCAGCGTATGTTTGCAGGCATTACAGGCGACAACTATTCTTGTGCCAGACAACGAACATTTAAAAGGCACAACCAAAGGATGGTTTTACTCCGCTACCGACCTCGTAAACACCGTACGCTGAGTCACCAGCCATCGAGCAACCTTCGCAACAGCCCACCACCCGTGATGATAGTGTCGGTCACGAACGCTACCTCGCGACGCTTGTTCACAACTGAAGGCAGGCCCGTTCCGCGGGAAGCGTGGGCCATTCCGCAGGCATCTAGTAAAGGAGGGAACGCCTCAAGCTAGCGTTACTTTGCCGCGCGCTGTAAAGCTTCAGCCAACGTTGCTTCAGCTCGCTGGGCGCGTTCCTTCGTGCTTCCCCCGGCGCTCGATTTTCTTCACCTGCAGACGCCTTCCTCGTTCGATTGCATTGCGGCTTCAGACAGACCACGCGGATTTGTAGAGATGGCCAATTACGCTTGCGCGTAAAAGGAAATGTGGGTTAAAGTAGTGCTAACTCTACAGTTATGGTAAAGTGGCGCGATGTTCCGCACGACACGTCAAGCGTCGTGCGTCTGGGTGATCCCATCAAAGACTGCAAACTGAATACATGGCATTTGTCTTTAGCAAGAACATGTAAAGCTGGCTACTGATTTTGAAATAATCGTTTCGTTCATCTCGAGCATGTGCTACTAGAGAATCAACCGACCCACGTTAGCAACTCTCAGCCCTTTCTTTCGCAAATATATAAAAGACTTACCTGTGATCGCGCTAGAAGAACTGTCCTCTTCTCGAGACCGCAGGGAATGCGGCCGAGCTTTGCGGTAACCATCCGGCGACGAACTTTGCAGGTAAGAGCGAAACGAAACACAGCTTCAACTCCGGCCTTGTTGGGCAACGCCTGCTCGCCGATTGACTGGCCACGTGCTCACACCAGTGTCACGTCATTTTATCACGTCACAACTATAGCGTGGCGGGTAACTTGAGATAATGATTATCTCTGCTCCCAGTAAATGAATGATATCTATTTGTATACACTCTTAAGCAAACTTACACCCTTTGGGTCGTATGTTGCCATACAACGATCATCGTCATCTGTCTTCTCCGCATTTCCTTTCTTTAACACCGCGAGCCCGGTACTTACAAGTCACGAACGGTATGCGCGTTAACAGAGTCACAGAGAATTCTCGACAGGAAAGTAGCGTGGGCACAGCGTTTTCAAGCAATGCAGGCAAGACAGATCACGATTATAGTTGTGTGGAAAGATACGACCGAAAAGGTGTAATTTTGTTTAAGAGTGTACTTATGTGATTAGAGAAATTCGCCCGTCTTTTAATTGGCTCACCCGGTTGAATTCCTTCTTTTTGTAATATTTCAAGGTTCAATTTCCTTCTCAGCCAACACTGGTCAATTCAAATGCAGTGTTGTTTATTCTTTTTCATCAACCAGTGCGCAGAGATCTCGAAGTCATCCTTGTTTAAATAGGATTTTCAAAGCATTTGTAGTGCTCTGACGTTTGGCATGATCATAAAAATCAGCGCAGAGAAAAGCTACGCCCAAAAGAATTGGCTGGTAGTTTTCACAACACTTCGTTGGCCAACTAGTAAAGCAATCCTCATAGTACAAAATAGAGAGAGATATCGAGAAACACAGTTGGGAGATTGACCCAACGGACGTCCGATCGGCTACCCTGCACGGAAAAGAGGGTAACATACCGGGTATAGAGACTGAAAACACATACTCCGAAAATTAGAAGTAATAAATATACACTACAGACTTCTACATACCGCACAATAAGGACAGGCCCATGCGTTTCAAGAAAAACAAAACTACGACTCGCTTCGCGATACTGCTAAACTTGTGCGGGTGGAGCCGTTGACCGCAGTGCAACTAAATATAATGCCACGCAGCTACGTACGTTGACGCTATACATTCGGTTCCGTGAAAAGGACGAAACGCAATGACAATTCACGCAGCAAGGTCTTGAAGCGTAGAGGCGAAGCTAGGAAGCGCCGAGCTACCATTCTCTGCAGCTGTCACTCCCGCAATTGGTACGCTCACGAAGCCAGGTCGTTGAACAGGCACCTAACGCGCCTTGAACACAACGACGCGAAACTGCCGTCCACAAACTGAATCTGTCAAGGTCGCTAGTTTAAGCAGCGTGCGACAATATCAGCCGCAGTGCAACACTTAGCCGACTCGCGGCGATTTACTTCTGATACTCTAATTGCAACGCTTAGTTACGCTTTTGTGCTGTTGACAGGCAAAAGCCATTTCACTATAATTTAGGAAGCATTTTCGCTATTTAAGAGTTCGTGTTAGTTACTGTTGATAGAGCTGGTCCTTCGCACGGCTTTTCTGTCTTCTTTTTTCGCGTTACGAGAAAATCCACACACGACAACCCTATCATGGACGCTAGATACATTTGTCGCGCCAAGAAAAACAGTCGCTCAGCAACTTACAAAAGTGACCTGTGTACTGTGGTGAACGCAACGAACGCCTGCAAATGCGTGCAGAGCGGCAGAACTGCATCAACGCGACAGCTAACACCACGACGCTTACGCTCACCTGATATTGAGACTACCACGGTGCGTGTGCCCGTCCTGAATTACTAGCCGGAATGGCCGTTTGTTTCCCGGATGATTCTCGCTATCGCTTTCCGAGTTCTACGCGAGCCACCACCTTCGGCCGCCAAGTAAGCTGAGCTGACTCGGCCCTAAGCAGCAGCTACGTGACGTCAGCGCGGGTTCACCGCGGTGTTACCGATATCTGAGTACTGCTGAGAAAACGATAGCGTAAATCATAAGGACAACGCTCACGGCAGTGAGCCTTTAGTCCGATAAGCCCAAGAGCCGCGACGCTAGGTGTCCCAATGGCGCAGTTCGGCGCGCGCTCGCAGGGGTTCGTTTACTCTGCTCCCGACAGTGAGAGCAGGCCCGCTGTACTTTGCTCGCGACAGCACAGCGGAAAAATACGAACGTGAGCCATTTCACACCAACATCGAGACCAGTGGACCTGTGAATAGAGGGTGGCATTCTTTCCTTTTTTTTTTTTTTCTGGCCTGTGCACATTCTTGATACAAACGCTAAGAGCGTTGAAAAGATGGCGATATTGCAAACGCGTTCCTGACGAAGGCGAGCACCTATGTCGAGATATTCATCATAGAATTTAAACACTCATCCAGGCAATATCAAGACAGAGCGCGCCTCGCGGCTATACGTCACGTGATGCCGGGTATGACAAAGTTACAGCAAGTCGCAGCAGATGGTTACCAGGTATAACGGGCCGTATCGGTACCTGCCACGTCTATCGTTCGTCAGCGTTCAGTCGTTCAGTTTCAAGCTTCGTCACGCGTTACTTAACGCAGCGTTTTCCTTTATATCGACATGTGTACTTATTTAACCATTTCTCGGGAACTGCATTCCACCCACTAAAGGTTATCGCTCAGCGCAAGAAGCGCCTGCAAGAATGGAAATTACTGGAATGTAATCGATGGTTTTATCTGTTGTCTGTTGTCACTGAAGCTTGCGTACTGTGTGTGCGCAACGAGAATTGTGTCGTACTTTCTCGTAGACACGCGATGACCCATGAGCTTAGATGACTCATTTATGAAAGCCGACGCGCTTGACCGCCAGATTTTCAATGATCGCCAACTGTGTTCGCCGCTATCGTTGTGCTTTGAGTGCAGCCTGTTTCTCTGGGCACATATTGCCTAGATTGAGCGTTCAAATAACTGCACTGCAAGATGGAGGACGTTGAGCAATATCTGCGGCCAAAATAATCTGGGAATTAGGTGTGTTCTACACGATGGTGAGCCACTTGGAGCTATATATAAGCATTAAGAACATCGGAGCCATCAATTACTAAGAAATAACTCGAGGTATTGCCTGAAGACGACGTCGATATTTGTCGCCCAGTGGCGCCTGCTGGCCATGATCAAAGTGATATGATCGTCTGATTTGTGCGCAAGACAAAGAATGTTGCGGTAGTAAGCAAGTCTAAGAAAGTCAGGACTGATAGCAAGGCTTTGGGCAGTCAGACGTCATCTGAAACATCAGACACTGAGCATTTTTCGAAACACTGGAAGCATCTACTGGGGGCAGCCATGAAAAGAAAACGCGGGGGAAATTTGTTTGGGCGTCAGGAGGTAATATCTTTCCTCGTAGTAAATACAGGCGTGTTATCACAGGACGCGTCGTCACGGCCGGCTAACTGTAGCACTCGCAAATTACTTTGCTTGCGAAATGGTAATCTCCAAAAGCAACTGGACTGATAGCACAAAATGCGACTTGGTTTCATGTAGGTTTCACAAATGCACACTTTCCACAACGAGTTGCTGGAATGCTGACCGTAGATGTAAGGAATTGTTCGACGTTTTTCTGTACCCTTCCCTCTTCCAGTGATGGTCATGAAGCGAAGGTAAAAGTGCAGTGACATCAAACAAACGCACATACCCTAAAATAATAAAACAAATTGAAAACACGCTTTACATAAAAGAGATCCTAGGTAGGCGTACCACCTGTTCACCTGTAAGGTTCAAAAATCTTACGATGCAGCTATGCCGGAATCCGTCGAATAGATGAAGCGTTAAAAAAAGGATGGTGGTGGTGGTGGTGGTGGTGAAAAAAGGAAGACATTGGATAACCAATCACTTATTCAAGAAAATAGAAGGAACACCATGCACGATGCCTTCGTAAAAACACGTGACCTTAATGTTGTTCGAGCTTGAAAAGTACGGAAATGAGCTTCACAGTGAATAAGGTACGCGAAATTTAGCTGTTATTACTATTTATTTTTTACATAAATAAGGACCCCATGAGAATTTGGAACAAGGTCAGAAATATCTCCGGTCAAATAAAACAAAAACGCTATCCTAGTATACTGGTCAACTCTAGTGGCCTTGGTGCCCAGAAGTGATAGTCACTGCAGTGAATGATTATTTCATCAGAACTTGTTATTTTGTTGTGTACGTGACAAGGAATCCTTAATTAGCGTCTAAGGGCCACGGTGTGCCCAACTCCATATCACAGCGTGCTATTTCATGGTGTAAAACTGAAGAAATTGTAAATGACTCTATAAACAGTCCTGCGGCTGGACACGATTGAGTCAAACATACGTGAATAAAATACATAGCCGATTTATTATCACCCGTGCTCTCACAAACTATTAATTTAACTTTCTCTACTGGCATTTTACCCGATCAATTGAAAATCGCTAAGCGTACGCCAAATTCTTAATGGCTGTAATAAGCAAGAGATTGCTAATTGTCACCCTATATCAGTACTACCTGTTTTATAGGAAGTGTTTCACAACTGAATTAGTAATAGGTTACAAGTGTTTCTCAGCAAATGCAGTGTTATTAGTGTGGCCTAGTTTCGCGTTAAAAAAATCAGCCGAGCTTGCACTACTTCATATAAAAAATTAGATAATAGAAACTTTTCAGAAAAAGAAGGTGTACAAACTCGTTCCCTTTGTCGATTTACGTAAAGCGTTCGATACGGTGTGTCATATTGTTATTCTAGCCAAACTGAATAAGTACGACTTCTTGGGCGTTTCATATTAATTATTACAAAATTACTTAGCAGGCCCTTACAAACACGCAGTTATAAATCAAGAAGCATCGTTATTGCGCTCGGGTAAGAGAGGTGTGCCACAAGGATCCATACTCGGGCCATTTTTTCACACTATTTATAATTTATGTAAATAACCTGCACCGCATTCCGGATTCTACCAAATTGATTATGAACGCTGACCGCAATAATATCATTTTCTTGGTGATTATTTCTCAGGCCTTGAAAAGAGTGTCAATACATAGTATATCAGCTTTCGTGTTGGCTTAAGATTAATAAGTTAACAATTTACGCGATCGCAACTATACAAGTCTTATTTGCACCTATAAGTAAGTCGTGGAATTTCATGTTGCACGTTTGCATGCATAAACTTGCAGGTATAAATTAAGTTCGTTATTGCCATTGTGGCTTAAGAAAGCGTTATACTATACACTTATCTGTTTGCGGTTCAGTCATTGTGCGTTTTTAAGCGGTGGTACATCTGTAAATTACACTACATCAGTCACATTACGAACGAAAGTTACTACGAATATTTGACAAATATGTTGATCTGCAACATCTCAGCACGCGTCCGCTATTCTTGAAACATTTCATATTTAGAGCTAAAGAAATTTATTATCACAACCTGGTTTTGAAAATCTCCCGAAATGATGAGCTATTCTCCTCATGCAGTTATTCTCGATGTATTCAATACTCCCTCCGCTCCCAGAGTACAAGAATCCCAAAACTTACGAATACCTATGGACGGCAGCCTACTGAATACCAAATACCAAGTCTCCTAAATGAAATATGAAATTTTCTAGACTTTGATAACATAGATTCCTAAAATCGCTGTAACCAAATTTCTATTGAAAAATGTATGGAATTCTTTTCAGTACTCTTTGTTGTTGATCAGAACTTGCATATGAGTCAGTATACTTTTCTGTTTCTTGCCCCATGTCCATCAATGTGCTACTGCTAGTTTTCTTTTTCGCATATATTTTTTTTCTTGCAGCTTGTGATTCTATATCTTTCTAGACTAGTTTTCTGTCATTCTTGTGTTATTGTTCAGATGTCTTGCTCCTATCAAGGCAACGTGATTCCATTATCTCGTCTTAAGTTTCGCATGAGAAGTGTTGCTTTCCTATTTGTATTAGGCCTGGGTGCCGAAGTGTTTTCGAAGCAAAAGCCTCGTCAAACTGCGATTACGGTATATGTACCGAAAGAAATAAAAACATCAACAAAGAAAAAAATGGTGACTGTCTCAAATTAGGCGCAATTTTCTAGATTTAAAAATTAAAGGTGAATTTAAATATCACTGCTTCCAAGTTTCACGTTTAAATGACTACAATCAAATCTGTAATAAATAACGTAATTACCAAATTTTTATAATTACCATTTTGAACCTGACAATAACCGAGGCAAAGTATGGCCACCATCCACAGGAACTCCTTTGCTAAAAGTGCAGCGTTCGCCATGCCATTGGTTTTTTTTTTGTAAAGAATATTGTACAGTTTAAAAAAAGACCATGTATAAAGCAGTGGATGCTGGTTTCATGAGTTCGGTTCATTCCTAAGGGATTGTGCTTATGCGGCGTATCGCAAAGGAGGGGGTGAGGGAAATAGCCCTGTTTTTAATAATGTTTCTATGACATATACCACACAACAGACTGATATGGCAGACATTCGCAAGTCAGACCAACAGTTTAGCAACACCTTTCCAAAGCAATGCATAAAATTAATTTATTATGCCACTATCAACTTATGCGTTTGAAAACAGGACAACAGAGAAGCTTAATAGAAGCTAATGATCCCGCACTAACAGTTCCAACAAAAGAAATAAGCAGATTCAACGCACTGTAGGATTCCATACCTTAGCCGAATGACGTTTAAGACGACAGGCGCGCGCATTCGTACGTGTCTGAAATCAGAACGTTTCACAATTGAATCACCTAAGTCTTCAGAGGCTGTCGTAGCGTAGCCTTTGCGTTGTCATAGATACGCGTCATCGGCGTCATTCCGGCATTGACATACAGTGGTGTTCGCTATTCCAGTGTTTTCGTCATGCCATCGTAGCCACCCTAACCACTGTCATCACCGCCGCCAAGGTCAGCAGTGATCGTTCTCGACGTGGTCATTGTGATCACATCGTTCTCATCTGATCACGCTAGTTATGCCATCGCCTTCAGCACGCCTTCGCCGTCGCCTTGCCGTCATCAATCGTCATCTCCTCGTAGTTGTCATAGCACCGTTGTCGTCGATGTCAGTTAGGGTATTCATTGTCATCCTATCACAATAACGCCGTCACATCCGTCATGACGCTGTTATTGTCGTCATCACCCTTCATCGCCGTCATGTAATATTCTCGTTGAAGTCATCCCGGTCAGACTTATGTGGAAACCCCGGCGCAGGGGGCAGTAACTAGGGGCGGAAAAAAAATTAGGAGGTGAGACAACCAGCAAGCAGGCTATCTGAGTAGAATCAAAAACAGTAAGAAATTGCCATGCAGCCTAAGGCTACACGATCAGTCAAGGACCGAAATGTGTTTAGTTGTTTCATCTAAAAAACGCGTAGTCATATGAACATACGACTGTTGAGGAGACAGCATCCTTGTCAACTAAAATTATTGAGAGAAGAGAGGGAGCCTTTTATCAGGGGAAGTAGCAAGAGGGATGTGCTGCAGACATGGGTAAGTAGCCCCTATTACTACACGCATCTCCTCAACAATTTAGGGGCCAGTCTCGCCTCTCCATTGTGAACAGATAGACGCGCGTTACTTAACACTTATCCAACTCATGCATGTTGAGTCAATGCCCTGAATAATATAAATTTCCATGGCGACATTGCACAGGTCTGCAAATAGGTTCCCACAAACAATGTCGTTCACGTCAAAGCTTCGTGGTGGCAGAAGCGCACATATCTTTCTGCAGTCTAAATGTAAGTGGTTAAAATGTATCAGTCGGGAACGACTTGTTTGTAGTGTGTCTATGTAAAGTGTGTGGGTGCCTGCAGCGGACGCTAATACGCTGATGACGGTGCGTGGTTTTCAAGCACATTACAGAAAAACGCAGGCAGATGGACCGGTACCTTGTGCACGTTCCCTGGGATAAGAGGTAGTAATTGGAGGAGTTCTCCGAAAACATACAAGGAAAAGAATACACTTGTGGAATTTGGAAAAGGCCAATCAAAAGGAGGGCGAGAGGATAAATGTGAAATATGACGCAGTATATCTCAACAAAGCGAAATATATGGTAAATCACTAGGGTAAATTTTACGGCCCCACTGAGAGGTATCAAAAGGCGACGCCTATTTTTCATGTTTTATTATACACCGCAGAGGCATCAAAAATTAAACTCCTGAGTTTTCTAGCCTTCTCGATACAAGTGAACCTTCGGTTGTGCTTGGAACTGAGTCATTGTTCAGCAGTGACATTGGATACTCCGAAGTGTTCCCAGAAAACTGTTTGTTATCGAAAAGACCGCGGTAGCCACGGTGGAGGCGTCTTCATATTAGACAATAAAACATCTGCTCCCGTGAGGTTGATGTGAAAGGCTGCCGAAGTGAATCCGTCTGGGCACAGCTGAGGCTGAAAAATGGTGAGGCGATAACATTATGTTCGTTTTATCGCCTTCCTTGCAGCACTGCTTGAAGCACTCCAAGATCTTTCGAACGCTATGGAAACAGTTGAGGGTGATCGTTTCCGGGAGGTGACTTCAACTTGCCCGGACTCGATTGGTCACGCCAAAGCACTACATCTGCTGGAAGAGAGAAGTCATTTAGTGAAATGCCGAGCATATGCTCGTCCCTCGCGTCCCCTCAATGTGTAGCAGAGCCAACTCGCAGAAGCAACATACTGGATCTACTATTCACTCATACGCCTTCGGCTGCCACGTCTACTCTAATAATGCCAGGAATAAGAATTCGCAGTTCTGTCTCATGCGAAAGAAATATAAATTGCACAAAAGTACGAAACACTGGTCTCAGGCTAATGTATAATTATTTAAAAGTTTGCGCAATAACATCTCTCAATCACTCAATTCTTGTGACGTGTTTGAGACGCTGGCTGAACCAAATGCTCGGTATGAATTGTGAAGCCTACTTAAAGCGGAGCGATTTGAGCTGCGCGAATATGCGTGCCTTCGTGGACAATGAGTACAGTGCGCAGCAAAAGTAAGCCGTGGTGTACGAAAGAAGTGAGCAAAGTTAGAATGCGCACGCAACGAGCTTCGGCTGTATATAAAACGGACCCATCCCACATAAGGAACGTTGCGTTCGTACGAGAATCGGCGGAAATAAAGGCAGTGGTTACGCGGGCCAGAGATGCTTTTTCATGCTAAAGCGTCAAATGACTCGTTGAGCGAAAAAGCCTGCGTCCGGCGTCTGTAGCACCGAAAGGGCACCTAAATTCGCATTGGCTGCGACGCCACGTCGCGAGCGCGAGTACCTGCTGCCGCTGTGGCGCGCCAGGTGTTCCATGGCTCCAAATCACCCTCACTCTCGTAGGCCTGTCTTATCCACGCGTTCCTCGTCCGCGCAAACTCTGGCCTGCGTTCTAACAGCGCCCCGGTAGAGCCAAATCAAAACACGCCGTGCGTCTCGACGCACTCGCGCCGAGGTTAGCGTGACTTCAGGTTTAGGTCCTGTGTTCGGACAACACCATACCTAGAAAGCACAGCGCCTGTTCACTGCGATACATGATGTCATACTACGTGGCACGAAATTTCCATTGGCAAGGCTGACATGACGAAGGCGGTGACGTCAAAACCACCACGGCTTACTCGGGAGCATCCCTATTAGGTTCCATGGTAGTCGGGCCAGGTACCATGGATCGGAGTCAACGAGCCTTGTGCTATCTAGGTGGAGTTGGTTTGGCCTGTTGTTCTTATTATTTACGAATGATATCAGTAACGATCTCTCATCTTCTGATCGGTTATTTGCAGACGACTGCATTTTATAGAGTAATGTGAAATCCAAGTGACCGCGTATTTTTGCAAGATGACCCAGACGAAGTACTTCATTAGTGCGACACTTGGAAGATGCTCATTCATAAATTTTGAGAAGACAAAGGGTGTAATTTACACTAAAAAATACTCATCAGTTTAATTGTAATATAAATGACGACTAAATTACTCCGCTAAACGAATTTAAATACCTACGCGTATTTTTATCAATAGATTGATCATGGAACTACACTATACGTTAAGTCACAGCCAAAGCCTGTAAAGTTTCAAGTTTTTCTGCGGAGAAACGCAAGACAATCCACAATGGAAACTAAGCAGCTACTGTAACACATTAATGTCCTGTCCACCCTTAAGTACGCTTGTACAGAAAGGTTGAGAATCTAGCCTAAAGGTTTGTCCGTAACAATTAGAGGCGGACTTGTAGCAGGACCCTTGGATGAGATACGCTCGAAAAGCGGGGGAATATTTTGAGGCTAAAATGTTTCACAATATATAGTTTTTTTTTCCAGTACCAGCATAGAGGTATTTCTGCTTCATTACGTCTCTCCACGAATCGATTACACAAACAAGGTTAGAGAAGGCAAGTGCTGAGCAGAGACGTTTAGAAATTCTTTTTTTTTACAGCGAAGCTGCTTATGGGGGGGGGGAGGCTAGGTTCTGGCGGATATAGTCTCCGTTGACATAGCGCAGCAACTTTTCATAGGTGGGCCAATCCTGAAGATCGTGCAATGCAGGGCCTATCCGCGGCGGAGGTGAAGCAGGCGTTAAGCACTCCCGTACATTGACCGGTCCCGATGATAGTGCAATACCTGGCCTACTCGCGGCGTAGTTGAAGCAGGCGTTAAGCATTCGCCATACGTGGGCCGATCCCGAAGATAGTGCAATGCCGGACCGACCCGCGGCGGAGGTGCAGTTCACCATTGAGGGGCCCTCATTCACAGCTTGGCTGGTCATCCTTCACATAGTGCAGGCGCGCTGACTTTTTTTCACGCACAATTTCAGATGGAAATCGTTTAACAGACCACGTTGCCACCATTAATTTCAACACTGGCTTCTACTAGCTCTAGCTTTTTTTTTTCCATTTTCATAATCAAGTATTTTATGATGGTTATTTCATACTATGTTAGGTTGTTTTTCATGCTCGTCAGATAGCTATACATATTTAATTATTTAAAATTGTGCAGCGTGTAACCCCTCCCCTCTAAATGGCATGCTGGCGCTGAGATAATGCGTTTAAATAAAACTGAAAATTAATACAGGATTGGTCCAGGGAAAGCGTGTGCCAGTGATATTAAAGAAGAGTCCAAGGCATAGCACAGGTTACATATTTTTGGAACCAGGGAAATAATTCATGGAGATTTAACCAGAGTCGTCATAATAATAATCATCATCAGCCGCAGCAGCAGCACATGTTTACGTGCACAGCACTTTCAAGGAACTCTCCCTCTGATCTCCAATAAGCCCTGTTTTGCGCTAGCTGATTTGAACTTGCAGCTGCGAATTTCCTAATTTAATCACCCCACCTAATTTTCTGCGGGCCTCTGCTCTGCGTGCCTTTCCTTTGCACCCAATTGCAACCCTAATGGTCTACTGATTATCTGCGCTACGAATTCCATGACCTGCACAGCTTTTTTTTTTTCTTTTAATGTCAACTACAATATCAGCTATACCATTTGGCTCTATTCTTTTTTCTTAACGTTACGCCTAGGATGTTTCGTTCCATCACCACTTTTAGCGGTCCTTAACTTGTTCTCAAGCTTCTTTGTTCATTTCTAAGTTTCTGCCTCATATTTTAGCACTGGTAGAATGAAATGATTTTACACTTTTCTGTTCAACGACGGGGGTAAGCACCCAGTCGGCACTTGGTGATGCCCGCAACATGCACGCATTGCCAAATCATACAAGATAGAATATCATACAAGAGCATCATACAAAAATACTGGAGGGAACTGTAGCACCAGTGTGTAAGTGAGCTGCAAACGTGGCAGTTTGGCCGGCATGGGAATTATGGTTAACATAGTTAACTTGCGATTTTGCCTAAGCTTTATTCATATGGCTTCAAACGGGCTTGCGATTTCGCATATCATTCTGTGCCGGCGAAATATTGCGTTATAACTGCGGCAAGTCAGAAGTAATTCCGCATGTCTTTATTGCCTTCTTTGCTTCGAAATATAAGATTTATTCCTTATTTAGGCCGATAAAGACATATCAATCGCGGTAAATAAAACCATAGGAACGTGTCACTCTACAAGTACAAAGATCACACAAAGTCCATTGTCATGTCAGCTAAACGATCACAGCGGCAAAACTCCGCGTATTTAAAATCCATAGCCAGGACATGTGTACTACACTGGGGCGAATAGCGAAACACACTAGAAATCCCGTACAAGATTTCCTCGACATATGTATATGACGTGAGCAGTAGGTGGCGGATGTAGAACAACATGGTCGCCCAAACACAGCCTTCAATCTCTGTCTTCCAGTTTTCTGCACAGACCATCCGTCCACCATTACATGCATAGCGTTCGGGAAGCTTCATCTGTGGCAGCAAAAAAGTTTAGGTACTGTATGAATTTTTGAAGAAATTTGTTGCTACTAGCTATTCACTTTTATTGGATATATTTCATTCCAATATCGCTTCTCTCTTTCCTAGTTGCGAGATTCACGCCCTTGTTGAAACGACGGAGGACTTCAAGATCGACGATATGGACTTTCCAGTTGACTTCATTGAAAAGTGTACTAGAAATCGTCACGCCCCGCTCTGCAATCCAAATCAGGGTACACAAGAGGCGTATTATAAACAGGCTTTAATAGGAAGTGACACTCGCGCAAATTCTACGCTTTCAGCTCATGAATACCCCATCCGCCCCCCCTCCCCCCATACACACATTCATCTTTATTGGCACCTTAATAGTAGCGTGTATGTTACGGCATTCAGCAGAGTATAAAAATGACCGTGGTGGACACCACGCAAGCCACCTCAATACCATCTTAACGCGCTTACAAAAACAGCCTCATTCTAATGAAATTACCAGAATTGTACCTCGAGTCAAATATATATATTTCCTGTACTACTTCTCACCCATATACGCTCTGTGTTCATAGATAAATTCAAGCAAACTCTGGTTAGACAAATCTGCACTACGGGTGTATTCAGTCACCCTGCGCTTCAGTCGTTTCATCTCAGCCATCATATTTTCCAATTCAACGTTCTTTCGCCTCACAGTGTCAACCATGGCCGTGTTTATGTCATCCGCTAGCGCATGCGGATACTCCAAAGGCACATCCGGAACATGTTCTGTGTGACGTCTCAAAATCACTGAAATTTGAGAGCTGAAAGCCGATAAGCTGCCTCTGCTGCTCCGTCTTATTCTGTCTGTCAAGTCTTTCATTGCAATGTTTCCTTGAGAAACGGGTCCTATCGTGTTCTGAACTACATCGACCACAAGTTCACTTCGATAGCGCAGACGTCTCTCAGCCAGTTGTTCTGTGGCATGCCCAAAGGAATTCTCCCTTGAAGCAGCCCGCTCGGAACCTAACGCCACCGCGGTGCCTTCTTCGCACGCACCTCCCGAAGGCACATCGACACTCATTGAATTCCCTTGCGGGACACTCGGCTTGCAAGGGGCTCCTGTATTAGAAGAGCCGGAGTTTCCGTCGATAGCGCATTTGTAGCGACGCCGCGCAGGAGGTGGCAGGATTTCACGTCCTGCTTGCTCCGCATGCAGCGTGCCGGTCGGGCCTCGGCGTGGCCCCATAGCAAGTGGTTCTTTGCTGGTGCTAGAAATCTGGTCAGATGGAGTGGTAGATGTGGCAGCACTACGTTTGCACCTTAGAATCGAGGCGCGTTCTTCAAATCTAGCGGCGGCGGTGTTGTCCTCTCTCGATTCGCAAGCTTCAGGAGCACGCCGCTGACGACGGGGGCCAGGCGCGTAATCCTCCTTCCGAGGGTCTTCAAAGTGTGTTGCCACGAGCATTCCAGTGCCGGTAACTTCAGAGTGATAGGCCGGTTGCAATGGAATCGTTACCGTTTTTCCCGAGAAGGTCTCCTCTTGAACTATGTCCGGTGACTTGGGCACAGTGTAGTCATACTCCCAGAGGCTCGGGGTTGGCGTCGGGGGTTCTGGCGCACTTCGACGTTGACGTTGTGCCTTGTTTACTGAGGTGCTCGGGCTCGCGTGACTGGCGAAGACGTCATCTGGGAAGCTGCAGTGTCGTGTACGTTCCATGCACTCCAACGGCGAAGGCTTCACGCTTCGCGAAGGACGCCTTCTTTCATACTGCAATAGGCTTGGTGTTGACGCCAATGACCCCAGTGCACTTCGACGTCGAACTTTTCCGGCGCTGAATGAGGTGCTCGGGTTCGAGTTACCAGCGGTGGCGTCATTTGGGCAGAGAAAGTGCCGCGTGTTTTCCATGTGCCTCAACCCCCGTTGCGTCAGGTTTCGCTGAGCTGGTTTTTGCTTTTGGTGAGTCGTATCCTCAACTACAACGCCATGCATACTCTGGATGTCGATAAACTTGCTATGTCCGTCTTGTTCACCCATCGCATCGCTCCCGCAACTGCCCGAACTGTTCCGTTGGCGTTTGACTGGTGGTGTGCCTTGACGTCCACGCCCCGAGTTTTGATATTGTGCTGCTTCTAGCTTGTGTAACCTGTCCTCTTCACTGACGGAGTGATGGTGATACCCTTCAGTAACTCTGGCTTTTCGCCGGCGTTGCGCTTTAGTCCTCACGAGTGGTTGTGTCACAATGCTGTCAGGCGGGTAATCAGTACTTTCGGCCTCAGCTGTATAAGTTTCCGGCTGGGGTTTTGCTTCGTCTTGAGTAGAATTACGATGGCCGGTCTCGGGGTTGGAGTCATTACGAGCGTATTCCAATATTTGAGGCTCTTCTCTTGGCCTTGAGGAGAGGATTCTCTCCGACATCCTTTCCGAAGGTTTTTGCGACGGTGACATTTCCGGTACAGCTTCTCAGGCAATCAGCAAGGTTCGTTTATTTCGCCGTAGACGTGACCACAGCTTCCGATCTGTAATATCCAAGATGCAAAGGCAAAGGCAAGCTCACTCAAAATGCTTCCCGAGCTATTACATTCCGATTAGGAAATTTTTCTGTTGAAGAAACATCAACAGCAGAAGCACTAGAATCTCTTAAGTCGATTGGAAAAATAAAGCGTCTATAGCGAACTGGTATTTAATGAGGACAGTCATTTGGGCAAGTTGTTCTGAATTCACGGCTTGAATACAGCGCTAAGCATCGAAGTGAGGAAAAATAGGCGTGTGGTTGACCAGTGGAATTCGGTGCACAGTAACCGTCCATGCTTTCCTATAACCGTATTCATATCCTCCTGTACTTGGGTGGTTTGTGTTGCATCGGCGACATGCATTGCTACTCGTTCCTCTGTTAGTCTTCATTTAGTACTGTTCATACTCTGTGATAACCAAAATGGCTTGCAGTTCCTGAAGCATTGTCATAACTTATTAAAAAGCTAACGCGTGCTTGAGAGCAAGGGAACAAATGCGAACGCCGTGATGGAATAATGCACAGTGTACGTTCCCCGACAGTGAATACAACGAGCGAAAATGAACCCGAGGGCTACAAAGTGATGAGAAACCACTCGCTTGACTCATTTTTGCGTTCCTGCCCTGCCAATAGAAGAGAACAAGAGGAACCCTTTGGTCCTAAAATGAATATACACATTTATATTCAGCGAAAATTGTGATGTCTAAGCTGGCTATACTAAAACCAGCTTCCGACTATTGTCAGACAGATTAGAAACAATTGTACCAGTCGGAGCTGCCATGTTTTTGAGGCGCCACACGCAGCACCGCAGATCGCATACCATCTGGCTCCGGTTTTCATCTTGGGCAGTGCTATTGTACGAACATAGTGTAGTCTTACACTTCCTTAGCGCCAGCCTCGTGCACATTTGGCTTACTGTTTAGCATTACCGCATTTTGCGCGCGCACGTCTAAGTGCCCGTGTGCATATACCAGACATGCATGCGCTCAAAGGTCGTGCAATGCAAGTAGTTTTAATCACACTTTATCTATAGAGTCATCGAGCCGCAGTCTGCAGTAAAGGTCCTGTATCTTACAAAAGTAGCTGTAACTGCTGGCAGTGCCTTTTCGTTTGTGCCAAAAGAAGAATGTTTAAATAGCATGTGCCTGACGCACCGCATCATGTTAAGCACACGTGTGACATTCGACAGATAATACGCCTGTTCGGCGTCTTCTTCAAAGCCGTTCGCCCCTAGCGTTTCCCTTTCCCTGTGTGCAAACAAGCGCAAGAGAACCGAAGTGTCCAGCAATTAAGAAAGGGTGAGTCGCCGCGGGCCAATCTATGCATCTCTGCAGTTGTGGAGGCTATGTAGACGCTAGCGGATTGGCTGTGAACGAAAAACTATAGCGTGGCATGCTAGCTGGCACATGGCCGGCTAGCTGCTGCTGGCCAACACTGGAGGGCGCGCTGAAGTTTTCGTCCAATCGCGTAACTATATATAGGCGGCAAAATCGAAGCTTTTCGCTACTTTTCGAAGGTCCGGGGCTTTATTTAGGCTGTTCACTGCGCCAACACCGCCAAAAAGTAGCAGCTGAATTAGCTGCATAGCCAGAAGTGTGCGTGCGGCATGGCCACATGCCGCGTTATCGCTGCTTCAGCGTGTACATTGGGCTCTAGTCTGCACATTCCGCCATTTTCTACGAGGCTTCACGTAGGCGCGACGCGTACAAAATTTCGCTGATGGCCCCGTTTTGCTATCGTTACGTGACGCAGACTTGATGTTTTTCCTAATAAACTAAAATCAAGGCGTTCTTGATAAACGTTCTTGATCAAGAAAAACAGTTTCCCTCCTCAGTAAAAATATAGCAGCAATCTCAAAGCGTACGATTGTTCCATTAAAACGCTTCTCTCATTCGTCGTCTGCTTCATTAGCTAGGATGCGTGTCCCTGGGAATCAGAATGAATGATCCTATATTTCACCCGCCGTGGTTGCTCAGTGGCTATGGTGTTGGGCTGCTGAGCACGAGGTCGCGGGATCGAATCCCGGCCACGGCGGCTGCATTTCGATGGGGGCGAAATGCGAAAACACCCGTGTGCTTAGATTTAGGTGCACGTTAAAGAACCCCAGGTGGTCAAAAATTTCCGGAGTCCTCCACTACGGCGTGCCTCATAATCAGAAAGTGGTTTTGGCACGTAAAACCCCAAATATTATTATATCCTATATTGGCGCCAACGTCCTTCTACCTCGAGACAACATACGTTACCTACGATCTGTGATGAACGCACGTTCTAGGCCGCGTTATCACTGCCTCGTGAAACGCAAGTGACTTAGCCCGACTCGACTGGTGGAGAAACGGCCGAATATCACCGATAGCGATGCGCGTGCCAGAGGTATCCGGCTGTCCCTCGCAAGCGCCGGCACTGCCATCTGCACTCACTTCACTGCATACCCGCACCGCGTGAAGAATCTTCAAGGCACGGCCTAGTTTACATTGCAGTTTAGAGATTAAAAAGCTGCCGTTATCATAATCTCTCATGTGAAAAGTCATTAATCTTGAGTACTATGGGAACAAAGCAGTGAAAAGCGCAAAGAGACACAGGAGTGTTGTAGAGTACAACGAATATTATCAAAAATAAACACCTCGTTCAAAAAATGATGGCCCAAAACACATATACCAGCACAACCTGAGAGCGGTACAAATACTATGAGCACGCATTATGAACAAAAGATTTCCATTGCCCGAAAAAACGGGGGAAATGCGGTGATACGAATGCTTCTCGAACGCCATTGGATATATGGAACCTCATTAGCTTAATTCGCGTGGCTCGTTTCACTACAAAATACAGCGAAGAATATCCGCAATAGCGACCCAAGGCAACGTCAAGTTGACGTCTACGAACTAGCTCTTTCTGTGGCGCTCCGTATGGGATATTACTTCGGCCAATTAGAAAGTTCACATGGCGGGCGTCATGGACCACTACCACACATTCAAGAAATTGCAGGCGCATTGCACAGGCTTCTGCACTGTACCGCTCAAGTTCTTTTTAAGGCGCTGAACTCGCAGTATGGCTGACAAAGACAAGAAAAAAAGTCCTAGTAGATAAAATCCGCAACTCCCCGGCACGCTTCGTCGTCCTGATGAAAGCGCAAAATTGCATTTTGCAAAGCTTGCGTGTCCGGGCAAAAATTTCAAGGCACGTCAGCTCTCGAGAGCCAATCAGAGAGTCAACACGGCAGATAATGGCGGCCGTGCAGCGGCCAAGCGTGTGAAGAATAGAGCCCATAATCTCTCGAACAATGGTTACCAGGATTTCGCTTTCGCTTTTAGTGTGGCGTGTATAGGCCGGCACCACAATACGGCCGCGAGTCGCCATGACGCATTCATGCTCCTGGCGCTTGTGGCCAGCGGATATCGAATCCAGCAGTTACCGCAGAATTTTCCACGAGAAATAGCGGAAGCGATGAAGTAACCAACTGAAGTAGTTAATACGAAAAATGTGAGCAATGCCAACACGAGACCCTCGCAGAAACAACCGTCGGGACTCTGGAGCGTTTTAGACGGCGAAGTTCGCCACGTTATAAATACGCAGTACCCCCTTTTTTGTGCAAGATTGACGCACCGTCTGTTGTTGTTGCCCACGTTCAAGCTAAACAAAAGACTTACCGGAAAGGGCTCCTGCTCGTAGCAACACATTGAACCGAATGGCTTCTTCGCATAAGAATATTGTTAGCCGAAGCAAGAAAGCTAATTCGCAGCTCATAATTCGGCGCAAGCTACAAACCGTCCACGTGATGATGCAGCGATGCTACCCCGCTGCATCACAAGCCACCACGACGGATCATCGTGGGCAGCAAGTTGATACGGTTAACGCGTATTTCGAGAATATGCGCTTAGGTGCCCTTTTGTGCTATGTCACGCCACAAGCTTGATTATGGACCACCTGATATCGCCTCACAAAAATAACGCGTAAACGTATTTTTTTTCTTTTTATAACGCCATGCCTGCTTGCGAAACAGCGTGGTAACGCTGCTGACCAATAGAGCCTTTTCCGGCACGTGAACAGTGCTCACGAAGCTTGCATTTAGCGCGATCTCCAACTCCATTTCACGTTGTTACGTTTCGCCTACGACGCGCGGTAAAGCCGGCGCGGATGCAACGGACGCCGGGGCTTCGTTCAAAGCGGCAGACATTTTGGCCCGTTCGGCGCCGCCGCTACGCCTCCCCGCCAAGCGCGTCCAGGCCTGTTCTAATGCCACGTGTCTTCGTGTGCGTGTGTGTGTGTATGTGCATGTTGGTGCCCACGCTTGTCGAAGCGCGGCAGCCGGGGAGAGGAGCTCCCAACAACTGTGAAGCGAGGGGGTCTGACCGGCGCCGACACGACGTATGAGCCACCTTCTCTTCCCATTGTGCCCCAGCGGTGCCGGCACGACGGCTGCGCCACCTTATCATCCCATTGTGCCCGAGCGGCACAGTCACGTGCTCGTCTATAGAGGGGTTCCTTCTTGCCCTCAACTGCGAGAGTATAAAAGCAGCTGCCCCCGGACGCCAAAGAGGCTCCGATTTCTTCTGTTGAGTAACGTGCACTCCCGTCTCTCTACTTCGGTCGACCTGACCGCCAACTCTTTGCGATGTTAGAATAAACAAGTTGTTTTGTTGTTACCAGTCGACTCATGCTTTGCCGGGACCTTCGGATGCTTCCAGTTGTACCCCAGGCCGCCAGGCCAACGCTACCCTTGGGGCTTGCGACCCAGGTGCAACAACGGGCGTCAGCGCCGAGTTCCCAACAACTCGTGCCAGCGGCGCGATTACAACAACTGTCTGCCAGCGGTGAGATCGCGACAACGGAGGCCAGCAGCGAAGAGATGCAGTTGACTGTATGCTGAGCAGCTCAACGACGATCCGGAAGCAGTGCAACGAGCCCTGTGTGATGACTGGTTGCCTGCAGCGGAACGACTGCGCTGAATTCTTGGCTGCGAGGTTTGGTGAGTGCGGGACTTTCTTCTTCTGAGCTTTGCCAGGCTTTTGTTAGTGTCAGAAACAGAGCTGGTAATTGTGGTTGTCGTTGCTGCCGGGTTAGTTTGCGGCAAGACAATAATAGGCAGTAGAGAAAGCAGCATTCAGAGCAGCCATGGATTTGAAGTCGTTGCGCAAACCGAAATTGCTGGAGCTTGCAAGAGAGTTGGGTCTGGATGTCTCAGACAAACTCAGAAAACCAGAACTGCTAAAGACTATTCTTGAGTTAGAGGCTGAGGATGACGAGCTGTCGGAATGCCTTGAGACTATTGAGGAGAGGTCAAAAAGACAGGAGCGCGAAATTAAAGAACAGAAAGAGAAAGATGAGCGTGTACGAAAAGAACAGAAAGAAAAAGAAGAGCGTGAACGTAAAGAACAGAAAGAGCGAGAGCAACAAGAGCGCGACCGTCAACACGCTTTGGAAATGAAGCGTCTCGAGATAGAGATCGAACGCGCTCGTAATGGAAGTCAGGCACACGGTGCAGGAGAACGCGTATTGTTCAAAATGACTGACCTGATGCGGCCGTTTAAGCTTGGAGAGGACATTGGTTTGTTCCTGGTTAACTTTGAGCGAACGTGCGAGAAGCAGGGGTTCTCTCGGGAAACGTGGCCACAGCGCTTGCTCACTTTGTTACCCGGCGAGGCGGCCGACGTAGTCGCTCGCTTGAATAGAGAGGAGGCAGAGGATTTCGACACAGTGAAATCGAGTCTGCTAAAGAAGTACAGGCTGTCAGCGGAGGCGTTCCGTCGGAAGTTTCGGGAAAATGAGAAAGGCAGAAGTGAGTCATACACAGAGTTTACATACAGGCTTATGTCAAACATGCAGGAGTGGCTCAAAGAAGAGAAAGCGTTTGGTGACCACGAGAAAGTTCTGCAGCGTTTCGGGCTAGAACAGTTTTATAGTCGGTTACCTGAGAACGTGCGGTACTGGGTCTTGGATAGGCCAGACGTTTGTACGGTGGCTAAAGCCGCTGAGCTAGCCGAGGAGTTTGTGACGCGTCGGGCTCGCGGAGCTAAGGACGGTCAAAAGGGTGAATTTGGCTCGAAGTTTGAGAGGCCGAAGTTCACACCCATGGGAGCAAAGGGGAACACACGTAGTGCGGATGCGAGTGAAAGCAGTGCGACCGAACCTAAGGAGACGGCGGCAGCCGAAGCCGAACGCAGAAAGCGGTTCGAGACGAGGCAGGCGCGCGTTTGTTATACGTGCCAGAAGCCGGGTCACTTTTCGGCGCAGTGTCCGGAAACAAAACCAAAAGTTGTGTTTTTGTCAATATGCAGCACTGACGAGAACATGAAGCTTCTCGAGCCTTACATGCGAGACCTCCTCGTGAACGGGAAAGAGTGCCGAGTGCTTCGCGATTCCGCAGCTACGATGGATGTAGTTCACCCCTCCTACGTAGAACCCGATATGTTCACGGGCGAGTGCGCATGGATCAAGCAAGCCGTGGAAGCTCATAGTGTGTGTCTGCCCGTAGCAAAAGTGCTTATTGAAGGACCTTTCGGAGCACTTGAGACGGAGGCCGCAGTGTCATCTATGCTGCCCCCCCCCCAGTACCCGTACCTATTTTCGAACAGGTCCGATCACCTCCTGCGCGAGAAGGGGCTTTTGTTTGGTGAGGCTAGCGTTCAGGTCTTAACCAGATCGAAGGTTCGGGAGCTCGCTGCAAAGGCGGTAGTTGCGGGGCCGACGTTATCGAACAATGAGAAAGGGTCAGAGGCGCAGCAAGCTGATATTCAGAGCACGCCCGAACTGAATAAAATTGAGTCTGTAACGTTAAAGGCACCAGATACTGGAGAGGAAATTCCCGATGCGGGAAAGTTAGAAGAGCTATCTGCAGATTTGCTCATCGCGCCTACGTCAGACGGACTTAATAGGTTGCTAAAAGTCAGCCAGTCGGCTTTGATAGCCGAGCAAAAGAAGGATGGCAGCCTAGAAAACATACGCTGCATTGTCAAGGAAGGTATCGCCAGGAAAAATGCGCGTTTTGTGGAAAGAGGTGGAGTCCTGTACCGGAAGTATCTAGACCGCAGATAGTGGAGTTCGATCAGCTGATCGTGCCTCAATGCTATCGTCAGGATCTGTTGCGCTTGTCGCACGGGGGTTCGTGGTCCGGACACCTAGGAGTTAAGAAAACTAAGGACCGTCTCTTGCAAGAGTACTATTGGCCAGGGTGTTTTCGGGATGCGGACCATTTCGTGATGACATGTGACACCTGTCAGCGGGTGGGCAAACCAGGGGACAAATCAAGGGCGCCGTTGAGATTGGTACCTATCATTACGGAGCCTTTTAGACGGCTCGTTATTGATACAGTGGGACCTCTGCCGGTAACAGCCACGGGGTACAGACACATTTTGACTGTGATCTGCCCAGCGACAAAGTTCCCTGAAGCAGTGCCGCTTAAAGAACTCAGCTCAGTTGAGATAGTCAATGCACTACTGTCCATATTTGCGCGAGTTGGTTTTCCTGCGGAAATCCAATCAGATCAGGGCACAGTGTTTACTAGCGCTTTGACGACAACTTTTCTCGAAAGGTGTGGGGTAAAGCTGTTACACAGCTCAGTGTACCACCCACAGTCGAATTCCGTTGAGAAGCTCCACTCCGTCATGAAGCGCGTGTTGAGAGCATTGTGTTTTGAACATGAAACTGACTGGGAGCTGTGTCTGCCTGGGGTGATGTTTGCATTACGGACCGCGCCGCATGCGGCTACGGGGTTTTCGCCAGCTGAGCTGGTGTACGGTCGCTCGCTGCGATCTCCGCTTCGCATGCTTCGAGAATCGTGGGAAGGCAGGGGCGACGACCCAGTCGTGGTGGAGTACGTGCTTAAGCTCCTCGAACGCTTAAGAAGGGCACAGGAGTTGTCAGGTGAAGCAATGGCAAAGGCCCAGCAGAGGGCCAAGGTTTATTATGATCGGACAGCCAGGGCCCGTCGTTTTGAGGTGGGCGATGAGGTCATGATATTGCGCACATCGCTAAACAACAAACTAGACGTGCAGTGGGAGGGCCCAGCACGAATTGTTCAGAAACTGTCGGACGTTAACTACGTGGTGAGTCTGCCAGGAAAGCACAGCAAGTTTACCACTGTAATCTGCTCAAACCTTATAGACAAAGGGAAGCAGTGGTGTGCATGATGGTCAACGTTCCTGAAGAGCTTCCGGTCGAGCTTCCGGGACTAGGCTCAGTGACGAACAGGGAAGACACCGATCAAGTCATTAGTGACTTAATCAGTAAAGCATCGCTGTCGCCTGAGCAGAAAACCGAACTACACCAGCTCTTACAAGAGTTTCAAGGTCTGTTCTCTGAGAGGACTGGTAGGACTTCTGTCCTTACTCATGACATAGAACTTACCTCCCCAGAGCCAGTACGATCCAAGGCGTACCGGGTGTCACCCCGCCAGAGCGATATTATGGAGGCTGAGGTAAAGAAAATGCTACAGCTCGGTGTTATTGAGGCAGGTGAGAGTGATTATACCTCCCCTTTGATTTTAGTTGAGGTACCGGGCAAGGAACCTCGTCCTTGCGTCGACTACCGCAGGCTTAATTCCATCACTAAGGATCAAATTTATCCGATCCCTAACATCGAGGAGCGCCTTGAGAAAGTTAGTAGCGCTCAGTTTATTTCCACCCTAGATCTTGTCAGGGGTTATTGGCAGGTTCCACTTACAGAAGAGGCTAGTAGGTATGCGGCGTTCATTTCACCAATGGGAACATTCCGTCCTAAAGTGTTGAGTTTTGGTTTGAAGAACGCGCCATACTGCTTTTCAAGCCTCATGGATAAAGTGTTGCGGGGACAGCAAGAATTCGCTTTACCGTATTTAGACGACGTAGCGATATTCTCCGCATCCTGGTCTGAGCATATGACACACTTGCGGGCAGTGCTAACCCGCCTGCGCGAAGCGGTCTTGACAGTCAAGGCTCTCAAGTGCCAGTTAGCACAGGCCGAGGTTGTCTACCTCGGTCACGTGATTGGTCAGGGTCGTCGCCGCCCCTCTGAAATAAAGGTGGCCGCTGTGCGAGACTTCCCGCAACCGCGCACGAAGACCGATATTCGGTCGTTCTTAGGTGTCGCCGGCTACTATCAGAGGTACATCCCCAGGTACTCTGATATCGCGGCTCCCCTGACGGATGCTCTAAGAAAAACAGAGCCCCAAACAGTCGTATGGGACGAGACAAAGGAAAGAGCTTTTAGCGCCCTAAAGAGTGCCCTAACAAGCCAGCCTGTGCTACGATCGCCAGACTATACAAAAGGGTTCGTTCTTCAGTGCGATGCTAGTGAGCGAGGCATGGGCGTTGTACTGTGCCAACGAGAAAATGGAGAAGTAGAACACCCCGTCCTGTATGCTAGTCGTAAGCTGACCAGTCGTGAGCAGGCGTACAGTGCCACCGAGAAAGAGTGTGCGTGTCTCGTGTGGGCCGTTCAGAAATTGTCATGCTATCTAGCCGGCTCGAGGTTTATCATTGAGACGGATCACTGCCCTCTCCAATGGCTGCAGACCATCTCTCCCAAAAATGGCCGCCTCCTGCGCTGGAGCCTCGCTTTGCAACAATATTCCTTTGAGGTGCGTTACAAAAAGGGGAGTCTCAACGGTAACGCCGATGGCTTAAGTCGAAGCCCCTAACGTACGAATCAGCCTCAAAATTGTTTGTTACTGATGTTTTTCTTCCTGAGGCAGGATTTTTAACATATTGCTTTTGTTTAGTGTTTCAAAGTGATGATGTGCTTTCTAGTGCAATTTTCCAATTTGTGGACGCGTTCTGAGTGCTGCTAGACTACTGTAAGGAACTAGGCAGTGGTATAAAAGGGGAAAGAGCCTGGCAGGGCTTAGTGAGGGTTGTGCCGTGCTTGCTGACTGAGCGGTTGAGTTTCAGCGTAGTTCTAACGCTTGCCGGGAACGAGAACAAAAATGTGAACTCTCCCGAAGTCACTTTGCAGTGTCCTGTGCGAACCTGAACGAGAGAACGAGGCCTTCTCTGTGCGCTGCGCTCAAGAAACGTCGAGGGACGCCCGACTTCGGTTATAAGCATCATCGAGCGACATCCCTCCGGACAGCGGATGCAGTCCCCTGACCATCGGGATCTCCTTCCCCCGGCGGGGCGGTCTGTTACGTTTCGCCTACGACGCGCGGTAAAGCCGGCGCGGATGCAACGGACGCCGGGGCTTCGTTCAAAGCGGCAGACATTTTGGCCCGTTCGGCGCCGCCGCTACGCCTCCCCGCCAAGCGCGTCCAGGCCTGTTCTAATGCCACGTGTCTTCATGTGCGTGTGTGTGTGTGTGTATGTGCATGTTGGTGCCCACGCTTGTCGAAGCGCGGCAGCCGGGGAGAGGAGCTCCCAACAACTGTGAAGCGAGGGGGTCTGACCGGCGCCGACACGACGTATGAGCCACCTTCTCTTCCCATTGTGCCCCAGCGGCGCCAGCACGACGGCTGCGCCACCTTATCATCCCATTGTGCCCGAGCGGCACAGTCACGTGCTCGTCTATAGAGGGGTTCCTTCTAGCCCTCAACTCCGAGAGTATAAAAGCAGCTGCCCCCGGACGCCAAAGAGGCTCCGATTTCTTCTGTTGAGTAACGTGCACTCCCGTCTCTCTACATCGGTCGACCTGACCGCCAACTCTTTGCGATGTTAGAATAAACAAGTTGTTTTGTTGTTACCAGTCGACTCATGCTTTGCCGGGACCTTCGGATGCTTCCAGTTGTACCCCAGGCCGCCAGGCCAACGCTACCCTTGGGGCTTGCGACCCAGGTGCAACAACGGGCGTCAGCGCCGAGTTCCCAACAACTCGTGCCAGCGGCGCGATTACAATAACGTGGAGATAAAGGTGTGCCGGAAGGCGATGCACGCATTTCGACTGGTAGAATTCGAACACACGTGGCGTAAGCGTCGCTATTCCTGTATTGTCGTTATTACCGCCGATGCATTCCGGAAATTTTCGATATCTCTGTGCAAGAAAACAAACGTGCATTGCTCGAAGTTCTAAACGCGTACGATTTGAGACAACGAGATGCAGCGTGCGTGCTGCCGGTACAACGGTCCTCGGCTCCATATTACTTAAAGAAAATAGACGACGATGGGGGGGGGGGGGGGGGGCAATGGCACCCTTCAATGCAGTTTGCGTGCGTCCTATACGCGTCATCGACAAGTGAAACTCCGGGCGGCTTGCACTGAAGCTTTTCAGAGTTGACGGCCGCGCCTGAACACCCGCAGCGTAACGAGTGGCGGAAGCAAAGAGAGAGAGACTGCATTGGACAATAGTGATTCCGTATTTTCTTTAGTGCCTCTTTAAAGAAACATACTGGTTGCAGTTTTAATAACTTTCAATTCAGTAAGTTGGCCCCACCCAGCAGATCTCTGTAGATCGTTTGCCGGTGCGCTTTCGTTCACATTTTTCCATCCCTCGAATGCAGGGGAGTAGGCTAGAGGGCACAAGCTTGGGCGAACCTCTCTGCCTTTCTCTAAACAAAGTCGACTCCTTCTTTGACAAATTCGCACTGTATTTTCTTCATGCTTTTCAATCATTTGTTTCCGACTCATTTTCTTATTGTTGCTGATTCCCCTTAGTTATCTCTTGTATGAGATTGCTGCTTTGAATCACTGCAACATTTGATCAATCGGGCAAGTTTACTTGCGGTTGTAATTCTAAATTATTCACCCGATTACTGGCCACAGCACCGTGTTGCTGTCTGTTGACATCGGTAGCCGAAAAACCCATGGCTCATAAACAATTGATAATTTTTCACTGACCTGCCGACGCTTCTCGTCCTTCAAGGAGAGTGTGTTGGAAAGTACACTGCGCCAGATTAGCCTGCGCTTGCATGCTCCTGTGCAGCTAACTTTTGGAAGACGAATGCACATCTGCGCGTACCGTAAAGTATGCGATGTCTTAGAAAACTTAATTCGTAATTCTGGCCAACCAGACTTTTAAGGTTATTGTTCATTACTTTTTCTCTTTCCTGTCTCACTTTCGCAGATTTGGCTTTCTTCGTCTTGATTAAAGCACAAGATTTATATCGTTCGCGTGCGCTTGTTAAGTCACACTTCTTAATTGCTCCTCTTTATTCATGTGTCTGTTCCAAATGTGTGGTTATTTTTTATTACGTCATAATAAGTTGATGCTCACGCCTTTAAGCAGCGCCGGCTACTCCGCTTCACATAGAACGCATATGTGTTAAAAATATAACTCCGAGCTGGTACTGAACGAAGAAAGGCAACAACAGCAAAAAGGATACCAGTGACCTAAATGCACCGAATGTCATTTCACAACAGAGATTACATAAAACGCACTACAATCTTGTCTCATTAAGGACAGTTCCGAACACAATGCCCATAAAACAGACAATAACCTAACATCACCTAACATCTTGACGCATTTTGCCTGCGCCACTCGATCCTTTGACAATTTACTTAATGGGCATTCGCCGTGGCTTGAGCTCGTCGTCATAATCACCCTCATTATCAAGACGAAGGCGAAGAACGTTTTGTTCCCCGTATCTTTCTCTAATTTCTAAATCAGATTTCTTTAACCCACGATCTGCTATGCAAATTTAGTTTGTTTTAGTCCTAATAAACATGCTTGAAGCCACCTGCTTCTTGGCCAATCCCCAGTAGAGGGTATGATCCGGTATTCGAACATACTACATCGTGGGTACGTGCCAAAATTTGAAAGAAGAAGAAGAAGACTCTGCATACCTAAATTAAACTTCTATCGTCACAGGGCAGGTCTGGTGCCCTCCCCTCTGTGCCCAGTATGTGGAGAAGATGAAACAATAGATCATTTTTTCATATTCTGCCGCCGTTTCACTTCTTTAAGAAAAAATCTAGAATCAAGATTTACACAGCTTGGTTTGAGCTTTTCAATTATAAATATCCTTTCTCTAGGAGCCTCCTCTCTTGGACAGTGCCACAGGGATATTTGCTCAACCGTGGAGGATTTTATAATTGCTACAAAGAGATTGTCTTGAATTCTTAAACATTTTATTTTTGTTCATTTCCTCCAGTTAGCTTTACCATTTCCAGTTTTTTAATAAAGATAGCCTAATTTCATCCAAATCTTGGCCAATCCCCCACAGTGGGTGTGCGCCATCGCATAAGGAATACCATACCATACCATACCATCTATGCCCCTGCTCAGGAATGTCCACCGAAGAAACGACTACTTCGACGTTCGACGACGGGCTGGAAAACGATGGCGATGACCTCAGTGAGCTCAGCTCCCTGTTACAGAGAAGCTTCGTTCCCGAGATCACAGAGGACTTCGAGGTTTGTCATTTCCAAGGTTCGCGATCTCTGTTGTCTGGTACAGCTATAGCATGTTGATCTTATAAGCACACAAGGAGCCCCTTGATGTCAAAGCGCTGTTAATGCCACAAAGCTGACGCTTATAACGGAAGTTAACGTCTGTATGAATACGAATTCTGCGTATCGCTACTTCTGGTTTAATTACTCAAATGATATTGCGCAACAAAGAACGACACGGACGTAAGAGAGGACGACACACCAAGCGTCTCTCTTACGTCCGTGTCGTTTTTTGTTGTGCAATATCATTTGAGTAATGGATTACCAACTTGCCCGGAATTCTGCTCTCATTAAGTTTTGGTTTAAAGGAACGCCACTGAGCAACACATAGCCTAAAGTGGCAGAACATTCGCCTAAATCTTTATTTACGTTTATCGGGCAAATGTCCACTGTTAGTGTAGAAAATGGCGGAGTAAGTTCCTTTTCTTCAATTTCACGCCGAAGTCACGTCAACGGTAACGTCAGCGTGATTCCGGGTTTATCGTTCTTTCTGTTCATGTGTGGTTTATGCCTCCTTCGGAAGTGTTCCCAAGAGTTTCGAGATTTAGTACCTTCTTACAAGATGCCGTAATATAATATATCATATTGAAAAACGAATAAAAAGTTCGAAGCAGATGCTATCAAAATCCGTGACGTAACCGGGATTTGGTGTCAGACCTTAAAGGTGGATTCGTCCCTCCTTCATTGTTTCCGCATCTTCACTTGCATTTCAAGCCTTTCTTGCCTTTCTTAGTGGAAAAGCTGCACCATTAGGTATTCCAGGAACATAGGCTGTAAGCGCACCTTTCATCATCATCATCATCATCAGCCTGGTTACGCCCACTGCAGGGCAAAGGCCTCTCCCATACTTCTCCAACAACCCCGGTCATGTACTAATTGTGGCCATGCCGTCCCTGCAAACTTCTTAATCTCATCCGCCCACCTAACTTTCTGCCGCCCCCTGCTACGCTTCCCTTCCCTTGGGATCCAGTCCGTAACCCTTAATGACCATCGGTTATCTTCCCTCCTCATTACATGTCCTGCCCATGCCCATTTCTTTTTCTTGATTTCAACTAAGATGTCATTAACTCGCGTTTGTTCCCTCACCCAATCTGCTCTTTTCTTATCCCTTAACGTTACACCTATCATTCTTCTTTCCATAGCTCGTTGCATCGTCCTCAATTTGAGTAGAACCCTTTTCGTAAGCCTCCAGGTTTCTGCCCCGTAGGTGAGTACTGGTAAGACACAGCTATTATATACTTTTCTCTTCAGGCATAACGGCAACCTGCTGTTCATGATTTGGGAATGCCTGCCAAACGCACTCCAGCCATTCTTATTCTTCTGATTATTTCCGTCTCATGATCCGGATCCGCCGTGACTACCTGCCCTAAGTAGATGTATTCCCTTACGAATTCCAGTGCCTCGCTGCCTATTGTAAATTGCTGTTCTCTCCCGAGACTGTTAAGTATTACTTTAGTTTTCTGCATATTAATTTTTAGACCCACTCTTCTGCTTTGCCTCTCCAGGTCAGTGAGCATGCATTGCAATTGGTCCCCTGAGTTACTAAGCAAGGCAATATCATCAGCGAATCGCAAGTTGCTAAGGTATTCTCCATCAACTTCTATCCCCAATTCTTCCCACTCCAGGCCTCTGAATACCTCCTGTAAACATGCTGTGAATAGCATTGGAGATATCGTATCTCCCTGTCTGACGCCTTTCTTTATAGGGATTTTGTTGCTTTCTTTGTGGAGGACTACGGTGGCTGTGGAGCCGCTATAGATATCTTCCAGTATCTTTACATATTGCTCATCTACACCCTGATTCCGTAATGCCTCCATGACTGCTGAGGTTTCGACTGAATCAAACGCTTTCTCGTAATCAATGAAAGCTATATATAAGGGTTGGTTATATTCAGCACATTTCTCTATCACTTGATTGATAGTGTGAATATGGTCTATTGTTGAGTAGCCTTTACGGAATCCTGCCTGGTCCTTTGGTTGACAGAAGTCTAAGGTGTTCCTGATTCTATTTGCAATTACCTTAGTAAATACTTTGTAGGCAACGGACAGTAAGCTGATCGGTCTATAATTTTTCAAGTCTTTGGCGTCCCCTTTCTTATGGATTAGGATTATGTTAGCGTTCTTCCAAGATTCCGGTACGCTCGAGGTCATGAGGCATTGCGTATACAGGGTGGCCAGTTTCTCTAGAACAATCTGTCCACCATCCTTCAACAAATCTGCTGTTACCTGATCCTCTCCAGCTGCCTTCCCCCTTTGCATATCTCCTAAGGCTTTCTTTACTTCTTCCGGCGTTACCTTCGGGATTTCGAATTCCTCTAGACTATTTTCTCTTCCATTATCGTCGTGGGTGCCACTGGTACTGTATAAATCTCTATAGAACTCCTCAGCCACTTGAACTATCTCATCCATATTAGTAATGATATTGCCGGCTTTGTCTCTTAACGCATACATCTGATTCTTGCCAATTCCTAGTTTCTTCTTCACTGTTTTTAGGCTTCCTCCGCTCCTGAGAGCATGTTCAATTCTATCCATATTATACTTCCTTATGTCAGCTGTCTTACGCTTGTTGATTAACTTCGAAAGTTCTGCCAGTTCTATTCTAGCTGTAGGGTTAGATGCTTTCATACATTGGCGTTTCTTGATCAGATCTTTCGTCTCCTGCGATAGTTTGCTGGTATCCTGCCTAACGGAGTTACCACCGACTTCCATTGCACACTCCTTAATGATGCCCACAAGATTGTCGTTCATTGCTTCAACACTAAGGTCCTCTTCCTGAGTTAAAGCTGAATATCTGTTCTGTAGCTTGATCTGGAATTCCTCTATTTTCCCTCTTACCGCTAACTCATTGATCGGCTTCTTATGTACCAGTTTCTTCCGTTCCCTCCTCAGGTCTAGGCTAATTCGAGTTCTTACCATCCTGTGGTCACTGCAGCGCACCTTGCCGAGCACGTCCACATCTTGTATGATGCCAGGGTTAGCGCATAGTATGAAGTCTATTTCATTTCTAGTCTCGCCGTTCGGGCTCCTCCACGTCCACTTTCGGCTATCCCGCTTGCGGAAGAAGGTATTCATTATCCTCATATTATTCTGTTCCGCAAACTCTACTAATAACTCTCCCCTGCTATTCCTAGTGCCTATGCCATATTCCCCCACTGCCTTGTCTCCAGCCTGCTTCTTGCCTACCTTGGCATTAAAGTCGCCCATTAGTATAGTGTATTTAGTTTTCACTCTCCCCACCGCCGATTCCACGTCTTCATAGAAGCTTTCGACTTCCTGGTCATCATGACTGGATGTAGGGGCGTAGACCTGTACAATCTTCATTTTGTACCTCTTATTAAGTTTCACAACAAGACCTGCCACCCTCTCGTTAATGCTATAGAATTCATTTATGTTACCAGGTATATTCTTATTAATCAGGAATCCGACTCCTAGTTCTCTTCTATCCGCTAAGCCCCGGTAGCACAGGACGTGCCCGCTATTTAGCACTGTATATGCTTCTTTCGGCCTCCTAACTTCACTGAGCCCTATTATATCCCATTTACTGCCCTCTAATTCCTCCAATAGCACTGCTAGACTTGCCTCACTAGATAACGTTCTAGCGTTAAACGTTGCCAGGTTCATATTCCAATGGCGGCCTGTCCGAGGGTTAACCTCGAGATGTAACGGAAAGGTTTCACAGAATACCTAGTTCACGAATTTAAACGCAACGGTGTGCCACACAACCAACCATCAGACAAGAGTTACATATTAGGACGGCATCGGAATGTTGGAACCAATAAGACGTACTCTGAAGACGATGCCTTTCTTGGCGAATTACCCCCACTTTTCAGTGCCAGGTGTATGTCTAACCGCACTCGCGTACCGATCCCGGAGATAGTGCAGCCAGACTATAAATGCCACTAGGGTCCCTGAATATGTGCCATTGAATATGTGCAATTGGGGCCACTGGGAATTCGATGACTATCATGATAACGATGGTGACGGTTGTGATGATCATAATTACAACTTATGACAAAAATTTGGAAGGATCGCGTTTGAACCTCTACTCGACGTCGATCAAACGTTGTTGCTCCCCGGCGGCTTTCACAATGAATTACCCAGTTCGTACATCCCGTTCCGAGCCCCGAGTCGCTCACGAAGGCTTCATCTTTCGTCAATGTTAACTGGAGGTTCAATCGCCTGTCAATTTTCTATCTGTAGACTGCGAATATAACGGGTGACTTCTGTTTTTCTTTGTGTATGTGCACTTGTGCTGTCTGACAATTTAAGACCAAGACAAGCTCAGTTCACAAACTTCGTAGGCTGTGTGCGCTAGCAGAGGATACCCAGGCTGTCGTTTATTAGAGATTAGGTGACAGAGGTATAAATGTTGGCCAATGGTGCATATACAAGGTGCCCCAGGTAACTTGTGCCAACGTTTACAATTATGCAAGCTTCATGTACCTGAACCAAGGTAATGTTGTTTGTCGTCGCTTGGAGCAAGTCAGACTATTTCTGCGCATTTCGCCTAATTACACAATTAGTTATGATTAATTCAACTGCTCACATATTATAATCAGAGCAGAGGTGTCAGTGACAAAATTGCATACCGTCCTGAAAGATTCCCGACTCAGCTTTCTGTTGCTGAATACGTGCTACATAAAAGTCTTTTCCAAGCCTAAGGAACGCCCGCGAGATACGAAAAGCGCCACGCGGCAATATTCACATCGGCAATCTGTTCTATGCATATACGGTCGACCTTCTAAAGTTCACTTTACAAGCTGTATTCCCAAGTAAAACATAGCCTGCCTGGGTTTACTCGCTAATCTTGTCTCTTAGCTTTACGCCTGTAATTTCCCGTTCCGCTGCAGAATTGTTACCCAACCATTTGTTATCTTTCAAGTTCCCACTTCATCCTTTTAGTGCCGGCTCCATTTCCCAGCACTGGCAGGATTACATTCTCGTGCAACTCATTGTATATTAAAATGTGCGTAGCCTCTAATCCTTGTCGACAATAACCCACGAGCGATTACGTATATCTTTAATCCAAGATATCCAGCCAACTGCTTGCAGTGCGGAATTGTAGGACAGTAATATAATGATATTCTAGTCGACTTTCTTGCTAATAAACACTAATTGACATGACCAATTGAATGAGACAATTGTCTCATCCTAGGCGACGAAAATCACTTGTTAAGATCGTTTCCAACGTCACTACACATGCAAACGCAATATGTAGCATCCAGATGCTGACTTACGTAAGATTTTACACCCGTCATCTGTGTTTCAGGCAAAGAAAAGCTAGTTTCATGGCAGAAGAAAGCACGGCGAAGGGATTGCTTTCTTGTGCACACAATACTCAGCCACCAGCACCTACAGCGGTGATTTAACCCAAAAGTAGGAGTAACGAGAGGTTCGATTTTCACGTCCATAACATGTCAGTCGCTAACCAGAACCTAGTTGATAATCGACTATTCACCTGAGCCACCTTCGCGTTTTAGCAGGATGCAGCTATTCACTGCAGAACTGGTCACTTTTGCGTCTCGCGCAGGCACAAAGCCTCATTGACGAAGATGTCATCAGTGAGAAGACCATCGAGAGAATCATGAAGCTGGTAAAAAACAAACTTTTGTTCGGGTACGACAAGGATGACTGGTGGAAGCCGGTCTGGGTGCATTTCTCGACAGCCTACCTGCTCGCGCTGCTGCTTGGCACGATAACGCTCCTAGCCGTCTACGTGTTGGTCATCAGGCGCACGTACCCTTCGATGTTCACAGTAATGGTCAGTGCCGAAGAGTCTGCGGACCCTCCCACGGCGGCGATGTCTGACGCCAAGCACTGGACAAAGGCCAGCGGCCAGCAGCCTGCAATGGTGGCGCCTTTGTGGCACCGACTGTTTACCGAGCGCAAACCGGATGAAAGGCAACATGCCGATATGGAACCGAAGGCTAACTCGGCGAAGACTAGGTACATACCACTAATAGAGTGGTGATGGGCGCTTCATTGTCAGGTGCCCAAAGCTGTATTATATAACGATCACTGTACTTGTTACTGACCGTTGCGCCCATGGGAGAGCCCTATGCGACGTCAGAGGTAGTGAAGATTTCCTAGTCTTAACGTAATAAAGTTGCCCTGATTTGACCTTACACGATGAAGAATGGGTTGGAGAGTATTTGCTGGCGCCACTAACAGGCTATCACACGTCTTCGAACTCACGTGTAAGTGAACTCAGCCTCAGATCGACTCTGTAGTTTACGCAATCCGGTCGAGTTCAATTAAGCGTCGGTGTGAGGGAGGCTGAATAAGTATGAGTGTGTATGATTGAGTGAAGGCGATTCTGAGTGGCCGCGAGTCTCATTCTGAGTGAGTCACGGTGAATAAGTATTCTCTTTATCATGGTTCAAGAACGTTTTCGACGTTTCAAGAACGTATTTTTCGGACTGGCTATTTCGTCTTTATGATAACCGGAATAGCAAGATATCGCGACGCTTCTGTTTTCTCCTGTTGTCTACTTATACCATTGTAACACACGCACTTCTGATCGCGATCGGCGCAGATCCGGACCCGATTTTTTTTATCGTGATCAACAATGTTCGCTGCTACGTGATCCAACAATCCGGATCAAGTTATTATCGTCTGCTGATTGTCGGCAACTCTCAGAACTGCATAATACTCCTTTGGATACAAATCCAGATATATTAAATATGGTTAAATTTAGACAATATTTCCATTTTACAGCTTACTAATTATTGCTGATAAAAAAGGTTTTAAATAATGCTTATTGAGGTGCCTTCACTTTTTTTTTCGTTTTTAGCGCTTTCAAAATACTGCGCTAGATGGCGCAGACGTCAGCCTCCGGTCGCGATCAAGAGGCCTCATCGCATCTCACGGATCGCGATTGTCCGCATCCGTATTCTGCAAGATCGCTATCGCAACTGACCATGTAGCAACACTATGGAGCTTTTGTCTCTCGCGCACATATATAGCTTGACCATGTTACCAGACCGACCTGTAGCCAGGTGCCAGGTACGGAGTGCAGAGCGAAACGAAAAATACGAAACCTTTTACCCTTTCGCCGTGCGACTTTGGAGTACTAGGTTTTTTTCAACTGTGTTTATTACGCGCTGTTCCATCGTGACCCTCTCTCGTCCCGAGTGAATGACCCTGTCCATCTGCGCTTGCATAGGATGCAGCGCCACTCATGACAAAGGAACGGATTGAGCCTTTTACCATCACCTTTATTGTAATGTATTATTGCAAACGATAATAGAGCGTCACACGGTGAGCGCCGTAGTTTGATCTGAATTTGATTCACTAAGTACTGTTTGGGAATGCAACTCAAGGGTGTGGTACATCGAAGCTTTGAACGAAACATTATTGTGCTGCATAGATTTAAAAAAAAAAGCTTTTATCAACATGTAAAAACCAATCTATCTCGAATGTAGCAGCGTGGTTGCACGCATGCATGTCTCGTCTCGTCAGATAAGACGAATCCACGCAATTAACCATGCTTTATTGACAAGCTGCAATGCTTAGCATTCTGTGGTGAGCGGTGCATTTCGGAACGCAATGCAAAATAAGTTTCCCGTGTCGCTCGCCAGGTACTTCGCAACATACTGATGCCATGCTCAGATTAGAGCGACCTACATAGTCATTATAAGATACCGTGTACACTTCGGAAATCCAAAACACGACAAAGAAAAACACATCTGCCTCTTGCCAAGCAGGCGGCCGACCATGTGTAGAAAATTTATTCGCTGAGCGTCGATTCCATGCAGTACCACTCACACTGAAACAGCAGTTTTCACAATTGTCTATGTCACACTGCACTCCTCGCACAGTCCAGCCCGTCTTTCATTCTGCACAACTGTACTACGCTTAGTCAGGAGAATGCCCTCTCGCAAATTTGTTCATTCAAAGGAAGGAGCCGCACCGTTGCGAGTGTGCCGTAGCACTCGCCTCGCTTCACTCGCAGTCAGTCATTCAGAAAGTAATGACGTCGTCACTCTCTTCCGTGCTTGGCTCAACATCTTCAGCAACAGGTTCATCATCCGATGAGAAGTGGAACAGCGAAAGCGCGTCGCCGCTACTGGAACTGGCATCGCCACACCGCGAGCAGGTAGATATATTGCTCTCTGTTCCGCTCATGTTCCTAGACCTATCTGCCGATGAACTAGCCAGTGCACTACTGGCTTCAGCACCGTAACCGCTACAAGAAGCGCAACCGTCTTCCAATGCTGCCTGTAAATTCCTAGCAACTTCCGTGCTGGATAGAGCAGCTGTTTTTCCGTCTCCTGCGCTTTCTGTGGGTGACTCATCGCCGCTCCTTGTAGCAAAGCACCTTGCTGCAGCTTCGTTCTTGCCTTTCTTTTCACTACTACAGCATTTAGGGCTCAGCTCATCGTCTTCGCTACTGCTGTCACTGCAGGTAAGACTGGCGCCGAAGCGATCAGCCTTCAAGTCTGGAGTTTTAAGAAGGTTGATCGGCGTGAATAAAGCATCTGGATGATCTGGTTCTCGTTTCACTCCAGCGCGGCTAGTACTGTCAGTCTCCGTGTCACCGCTCTCCGTAACTGCGCTACTTTTCTCAACTGGAGAGGTACGACCGCTAGGCTCACTTCCATCTTTCACATTGCGTTTAGCCGGGGTACCTCTGAACCAGCCTGCGGCGGTTTTCAAGCCGTCCGAATCACTTCCTGAAGATATGTCCTCCTCTTTAGGCTGTTGCTCGCTGTCACCGGTAGTTGCAGAGCTACTAGTCGAGGGCACCGAGGACGCATCCATATCGGTGCTCGAGCTGTTACTACTCGCCGTGACACCATTATCTGACGACGATGAGGCACTTGTGCTCGAATGCACAATCGATTGTGGTTGCTTGCCCACAGCGGTGCCTTCTGGGGGACTCGTCGACGGCTTCTTTGCAGCCTGCTGTGCTCGCATAGGCACCGGACGCGATATCGAACCCTGCATTCCCGACGTGCCAGCTACGGGAGCCGTTTCAATCGCTCGGAAAGCGCTCTGATGTGACAGAGCTTGAGGGGATGGAATGCTATCATCAGAAGTATCTTGCTGCTCTCCTACACGTACTGCTTCTTCTGCACGCCTCTTTGATTCGGGAGGCCTAACAGAGGACGTCTCGTCAGTTAAGTCGGGGTTGCTACTCAAGCTACGCTTTGCGACTGCGCGTTTATGAGAAGCAGTTTCTTTTTTCGGGGAAATCTTTAGAGAAAAGTCAATACACTTCACTACCGGATGCCCTGCTTTCTTGGCCGGAGTAGGATTTTCGCGGGGAAGCTCGACGGTGGATGCGGACGCTACTGCAAGAGGCGAAGGCTTCTTTTCAAAGTCAAGCTTCCGGAAAACCGAGAAAGCCGACGCTCGGGACTGCCGAATAAGATTATAAGCTGATGCCTGCTCACTGAAAGCGGAAACTAATTGCTCCTCACCAACTTGCGCTGACGGCGGTGTAGAGTGTCGCGACCGCTTACCCTGGCGATAATCAGGAATCGTTGCAGTTGTCCTTGGAGGTACGGCACGAGACCCCACAAGAGCTGCTTCAGTTGGTCGCGGCGGCTCGTCCTGGCGGTCCTTAGGAATCGTTGCAGAAGGCCATGGCGTCTCGTCCTGGTGATCCTTAGGAATCGCTGCGGAAGTATTTGAGGACTCCCTGAGACCCGCAGTTACCAGTGAAGCGGGATGCGACAGCGTGTTCTGGCAATCCTGAGGCACTCTTGGATGGGGACGGGACGGCATGTCCTGGCAGCCAACAGGACTCGTTGGAGCGGGTCCTGGAGGAATCTCCATGAAGCCCTCAGGAATCATTGCAGTTAGCCGGGACGGCTTGTCCTCACATTTCTGCGGAACTGTTGCAGCTGCTTGTGGCTGCCCATCCTCACTTTCCTGCGGAGTCGTCGCAGCGGCTCGTGCAAGCTCTTCCTGACATTCCTGAAGAGTTTTGTGTCCAGGCACACGCAACTCGGGCAGCATTTCTTGCATGACACTGTAATTTTCTTCGTTGCGCTCTCGAGCAATGCTCTGCGCGGTCTCTTGCCTCTCTCGGAAGACTTGAAGCAGCCTCTGCCCAACCGCAGTAAGCGATAGGGGTGGCCCGGCTGCCTCTTGCGGCGGCCTTCTCCGCACGGGCATACTGAGTTCGTGAGAGATGTACTGATTCCAAGCAGACGAGCGGCCTTGCACGCTGCTTTGTTTCTCGCTCGCCTTTGATCCCAAACTTCCAGCCTCTGCATTCACCGCGTCCCCAGCACTGGCGTCAACTACTTGAACGTTTCCCACCGTACACTTACTTTTCTTATCACCCTCCATCCTGTGCCCAGTGCTGCACAGTTCGCCGCCGCTCGCGCTCTGTGCAGTTTGAGCCAAGTCATTTTTGCATCGAGCAGTAGTCTTGTCGGCGACGGGCTCCCCATCCAAGATATGTCTGGAAAGATCTCTGTCAGTCGATATCGTGAAGCACTTGTCTGCCTCTGTTCGTTTAGTACATGCTGCCATCGAGGCATTCCCTTCAGGGGTGCTCCCTTCCTGTTGCTTGCGTTCACGCTCCACTTTTGAAGCACTTTCTCGGCCGTCCTCGGACCTAGACGAGTCAGTGCGGGCAGCGCCGGTGGTTCCTACTAGTCCAGTGCCTTGACAGTCGAGAACATTTGTCCGAGCCCCTGTTCCTTCGGGTACATCGGCCGCAGCGTTCCACTCAATTCCTTCCATTTGGTAGGCGCCACCACATTCTTCTGCGTAGACCTCTGGGGACCGCGTGGTCTCCTGTCGCTCCACGCTATCCGATAACTCTGAAGGAAGCCTGCTGTCCTCCAAGCCTGACTCGGTTTCAGCGTGTTCCCTGTTATCGTCGTCCGCTCCGCGGGGAATTTTCAGATGCTGGGACTCCCGGTCCATATTAACGAATTCCTTAAATTTCGAATTTCGTTTTTGTCGCCGACAATGTCCCTGAACAGGCGGTCCAGAACGTGAGTTTGTAGGTGGCGCTGTCTGGTCGTTCCTTGTGGCGCTGAAAGAAACGTATAGAATTACCTAGCTGTAAACGAAGACATAAACTTTATTTAGGACTTTGTAATAATGTCCACAAAGTAAAATTCGAATAATGTGGGCGCAAGAGCTGCTGTTGTATTGGTCTCCTGTCTTGTTGGCTCGCTGTGTATAAAGTTCTGCTTCTGAGAAAAAAGTCTCGGGATCAATTCCCGTACGGGGTGGCTGTCTTCCCAAGGAGGCAGAATGCGATAACGCTCGTGTTCGTGGAATTCGGTGCACGTTGGAAAACACCCGATGCTCGAAAGTAAGGAGGCCACCTGTGTAATTTTCACTGCGATAATCCTTTAGCCCATGATCTTGCGCCTGAGCTTATGCACTTGAATGCTGGCAAGTGAGCGAAACGGTGGCAGTGACAATAAGCGTTATTGCTAGGCTGTATCTTTACGCTAATGTTTATGTATTGCTGCAATAAGCAGGGAAAAATTCTAGAATAGTATCAGTGACAATTGGTGGGTCACGCTGTGCTCAAGCAATGAGTTTGCACAGGAATCACTCCAATATGAGTGATAGCATTCCGGTTATCTCTTGATGTAGATGCATCGGCAGTTGTGTAATCGTCCTACAGCTGTTTCTGATACCCGCCTTCGAAAGGTTTCACTAGTTCCACGACATCACCCGCTTCAATGTTGCATCACAGCACGTGGCCGCCAGAAATGCTGCTTCCAACTACTTGTCAGCATCACGCTTATACGCTGTGCATTGCGGTATACCTTTGTCAAAATGAGCAACGCAGGAAGTTTGGCGTACGTGTTCGAAAGCGTGAGACTATAAGCACCTAAACTTGTCTGTAGCTCACACGCTACACTTATCTCTTGCACGTGCACGATGACTCACCGCATGCACAACCTGCGTTCACTTGAACGCTTCTATTGTACAATGCGTTGACAGAAAATGTTAAACTGGGCCAGCGTTCCCTATAACTGTCTTTCTTATAGAGGCACAACTATCGTTTCTGAAGCAAGAACGCCTGCGCACAGAGGCATAGCGTGAAATTTTCTCTTTTCGCTCGCTGTAGCAAGACCATTCACCCATTTCTATTCAACCATGCTGTCTACTTATAGGTTATAAATGTTCATATATTTTCTTACCATGATGGTCGCAGGAAACTATGGTTGTACATATATGATGCTTTTTTTTTCCTTTTCTCTATAAACTCAGGTGTAAACTCAGGTGTAAACTACGCTTGTCTGTCGTCTTCTTACTTGTATCCCGTTTTGCGACGTAGTAATCAATTTATTCGTAACAACTCCGCTGCTATCAACACCCTCAGCCATTTCCGTGTGCGATATTTCACATGCGTCTACGAATGGGAGTTGTATGTAGAAAGTTTCTTAGTGGGCAACGAAAGCACTAAAACGGATATTTTTTTCTCAAAATATTGTCATTTTGCTACCCCACGTGTTCAACACTACACATTTTCCGGCGAACACATTTCGCGGTCACACAAAAATACCACAAAACTGATACTTGAGGCATTAGAAAACCTAACGAGGGGCAAAAAGCAGATTCTTTTGTGAACCTGGCGCAAAGCTGTATATATATATATATATATATATATATATATATATATATATATATATATATATATATATATATATATATATATATATATATATATATGCCGCCCGGCCCACAGTGCCCGCGGCCGGTAATAGGCGCTACCATATATATATATATATATATATATATATATATATGGTAGCGCCTATTACCGGCCGCGGGCACTGTCGGCCGGGCGAAAAGTTGCCGGCAGTTCGTTCCCATTGGCTGCCCGCGATCACTTGACTTGTCTGCCGGTAAATTTCCTCGGAGGTATTGTGCCGGCCGAACCCGAACAAATTCGCAGTAACAACGTGTCATTCATTGGTCTACGGCGACTAAAGTGGCATCTACCAAATCGCCCCCTCCCTTCGCGCTGGGTCGCTCCATTCCTTTTGCAGGAAGCCTTCGTATCACACCTGGTCGCGCCTGGTGGTGAAGAATAGGAAAAGGAATATGACGGCACCTGCCTCTGAAATTCTGCCCGTAGACCCGTCACGTGGTTGCGGGCAGCCAATGGCAACGAGCTGCCGGTAACTTTTCGCCCGGCGTACTCTGTCGGCAACATCATCATCATCAGCAGCAGCAGCTGCCTAGCTACGCGCACTGCAGGGCAAAGGCCTCTACCACACTCCTGCAACTACCCCGGTCATGCGCCGATTGTGGTCATGTTGTCCCTGCAAACTTCCTAATCTCATCCGTCGACCTAACATTCTGCCGCCCCTTGCTATACGCTTCCATTCTCTTGGAATCCAGTCCGTAACCCTTAATGACGACCGGCTATCTTTCCTCCTCATTACATGCCCTGCCCATGCTCATTTCTTTTTCTTGATTTCAACTAAGATGTCATTAATTCCCGTTTGTTCCCCCACCCAATCTACTCTCTTCTTATCCCCCTTAACGATACAGCCATCATTCTTCTTTCCATAGCTCGTTGCATCGTCCACAATTTAAGTAGAACCCTTTTCGTAAGCCTCCAGGTTTCTGCCCCGTCGGTAAGTACTGGTAAGACACAGCTGTTATATACTTTTCTCTTGAGGGATAATGGCAACCTGCTGTTCATGATCTGACAATGCCTGCCATACGCACCCAAGCCGATTCTTATCCTTCTGATTATTTCAGTCTCATGATCCGGATCCGAGGTCAGTACCTGCCCTAAGTAGATGTATTCCCTTACCACTTCCAGTACCTCGCTTCCTATCTTAAACTGCTGTTCTCTTCCGAGACTATGTTGCCGGTTGTTCAACGGCCGGCAACATAGCGAATGCCAATTTATTTATTTTAGCTTCGAGTGCTCCACATAGCAATGATCGGCGTGGGCAGAGCACAGGTATTGAAACGCAGCAGCGAATATCAAACGAAGACAGCGCTCGTGATTTATTTCAATGCACGCAAGATTATGAAGCTGCACAACGTTCAGATGTGAACAAATGCGGCCATGCGTTTAATAAATGGGGAGTGGCAGAGAGCAGGAATTGAAGGGCAGCACTGAATGTCACAATAAGAAAGTGTTCACTTCATAAATTTATAATTTGGGATATTACGTGCCAACACCACAATCTGATTATAGCGCACGATGTAGTGAGTTACTCCGGAATAATTTTGTTCACATGGGGTTCTTTCACTTGCGCATAAATATTCACGCACGCGCATTCTAGCTTGTTGCCTAGTTGAAATGCGATCGGGGATCGGACCTAGGACCTCAAGCTCAGCAGCACAACGCCATTGCCGCGAAACTAACGCGGTGTATAAAAAAGAAATGTTCGCGATCTAATACAATGCGCTCAAAATAACAAAACTGCAGAGAGTTCAGGTTTAAGCAAATGTGGACACAAATTTCGAGCAGAAAAATGACGTTAAGCCTCGGGTCTCACAGCGACTCGCTGCCAGGCACTTGTGACGTCATCAAGTTTGAGTTAGATTTATTTACGAGAATGTGGCGTTAGCGGGTCGAGTTAGAATCCAGAACGAGACAGCCCCTCTCGCAGGCGCATTCGTCAAATTCCTTTACAATCATCAAGATCGCAGCTGCAATTTAAATAAATACGTTCTAACACACGAGAACATTTATTTTTCCGTAGCCTTGGTCCACAGACGCAACACAATCGCTTTAAATGTAGATCTTCGCTAGCGGGCCAGGCGCTGGTCTTGAAAAGCGTGGACCAATAGTGAGCGCCTTCAGTTACCCCAGCTGCTTTTTACAAGCCACTGACCTGCAAACTCCAGTCCCAAAACCTAAGTCAAATCGCTTAAGTTCGGTTCACGTAAGGCTCACCGAGTTGGCAAAAGCTTGAGCAAAGCAAGCAGCATCGTGCGACGAGCGCATTGGTGACGTGACCATTGCAAAGCTATGCGATATTTTATTGGTTTCGTATCATTGTTGCTGACACATTATAAGCAACTTGAACTTGCCTTTGCCCCGCTATGTCCATTACGCATTGGGTTATGAGGCTTAACTGCGCACAACCATCCTTACTACAAGTATTAGTAACCTGAACGCGCCTGGTCCTCAAGACCTAGAGCGCCAAAATACCTTCTAGCGCGAGAGTGAGCCTTGGGCAAGTGTACGGGATAGGCACAAACGTAACATTGCCGGGTCGAATAGTCAACTACGTGCACTGCCTTCTCCTAACTGTTTCCCAATCTGCCTTCGTGAATTTTGACGCGCGGAAAAGAGCCCACCGCGGTATTTCGACAGAGTTCAGGCATTTGTGACCATCCATCACCCGCAGAAAGAAAAAAAAAGACGGCTTTAATGGTTGCAAAGAACATCGACGCCAAATTGTACGTAACGGTCACTGAAGGACGCTGCGTCCACTGGTGTATGATTGGTGGAATTCAGCTCTCCTGTGACATTATATTGTAGTGGTGGTGGTGGTCTCGAAACCGGCTGGGTTTGAAAAATGAAAATTGAATTCTAGTGTTTTACGCGCCGAAACCACGATGTGATCTTGAGGCGCCATAGTGATGGACTACGGATGAATGATAACCAACTGGGTTTCCTTAACGAGCACTTAAATCGCAGTACACAAATGTTTTCGCATTCGCCACTTCGCGAAATGCGGCTGCCGTGCAGCAGGCGAGGTTAGTCCGATGTGCTTGGCCTCCGAAGTAATGCAAGCTCTTAAGTATAATATAAGTATCAAACGAAGTAACAACGGAACGTTCCCAGCGGATTCACTTCACGCCACGTACTAGACTACTAATCCATAGAAGATGCAAACAGGGCTTACCGTAAACTCGATCAGCCGTCGGAGTGCCCGGGCTTCTTTCCTCTGACAAAAAGGTTCGGCAGGCGCCTAGCGAGCAACAATTGCCCCTGCGAAAGCTTGCTTCACCAAAGTTGTGTGCAAAAGCGTTCCCGCGCTTCCAGATTAGCGCCGCTGTTTTTGCACCCGTAAATGATGTCAGTAAGTTGCTACTACACGCTGTTTTTGTTTCTATCAAAAAAGGTGAAAACTTCGATCGCTGCAACCGCAGATTGTTGTGGTATTTTTTAAAGAGTGAAGCATTTCTTGCAGCGTTGTCTATCGGGTCAGAAACATGAGTTTCACTTTTTCTTTTTTAAAAGAAGTTGTGTGTGTGGCTGAAAAATTGTGACTGCAATGGTCCAAGGCTATGACACAAGCTTATCGCGCATTTTCAACGAAATTTGCGCTTCAGCGCCAAACTGCGCATGCCTTAATCGATTTCGACACGTGTTTTCCGGCTTCTTACGACCATGGCTCTCTTTGCCAAGCGAATAAATAAAACACCCGGTTTTACGTGCCGAATTCACCGACAATTACGATACCGCCCAATGCGAAATTTGAGCGCAGCTGCATAGGTGTTTTCATTTCGCGATGTACAGCCTAACGCGAACAGTCTGTCTCGTGCGGCACGTGGCGAACGGAGCGATGTGTGGCGCGACTTCCTCGCTAATCCGGAGATCTCGAGAGGCGTTGCGTGGGTTACGCGTGGGCGCGATTCACAGCATCCACCGCGGACAGACTTCCGCTGATGGAGCGCTTTGTTTCCGTGCAGACGAGGCGCGCTACTCAGGCGCCATCTCGTAGGCATCGTCACCGCAAAGCCCGTCTTGCGCGGCACTGCGCTTTTCTCTCGCCTTCGCCATACTCTCCTCCTCCGCTTTCCACCTCGTGGTTTCGCTACACCCTCCTCCTCCGTTTTCTCCTCGCTATCGGTGGCTTTCATCTAAGGCTGCGTTCCGGGTTCGCTTCAGTCCTTCACTGTGTTCGTTCGCTCGGTTACGAGGGACGACGCAGACGCTCACAGCAGGAACGGGCGCCTAAGAGCTACGCTCTAAAACACGATCCGATTATGAGGCGCGCCCACCTGGCGTTCGCCCACCTGGGGTTCTTTATGGAGCACCAATATTATAAGCACATGAGCATTAATTCATTTAACCTTAATCAAAATGCGGCCTCCATAGGCGGGATAAGAAATGGAGGACGCTTATGCTTTGCCTTCGAGAGTGGAACGGGACAGCATTCAAAAATCCCAGACTGCTTCTCAAGCTTCCCGGCAACTGCAGCTTATGTAAACGTAATGTTTACCGGCAAACGCTGGCAGCGAACCCTACGCAAGAAGGCAAGCTTTCTGGTAGAAACACGGCCTCTTGCTTGGGCCGATCGTGGAGGTAGTGCACAGCTGCGCCAGAAAAATTACACGTTTCAGGCTTTCGTCATTCTTTCGCACATTTAATATTTCTGTCTGAGAGAGAGAGAAAAGCAAAGGAAAGACGGAGCTTAACCAGAGATTTTCTCCGGTTGGTTACCTTGTACTGAGGGGTGGGACAAAGGGATGCGATAGGAGAGAGGGAGAAAAGAATTTAAAAAAAGCAAAACACAGACACAATACGAGGCCTTCGCAGACTGCGTGACAGTCCCCACAGAAACAGTACTGTATTGTATGTACGTGTGTCGGTCTGAGAAGATTTAACATAAAGTGCATGTGCTGTCGGTGTTTTGCTTCATGACATTTGGTTGCGGGCTGTTCATTCTCAAAATTCAGAGGAACGACTTTGCCAAGAATGTAAGACAAGGTGTGAGCAAGGTTAGCGACAAAATGGTGCAGCAATATAACCCGGATGTACCGCATTTCACATGGCGAAGCGTGGCATATACATATAACTAAACATATATCGAAATTTTCGCTCATGGGCGCCGACGCAGAACGCCAGCACAGCATTTTCGTCGACACAGAGCCCTTAACGCCATCGCGTTAAGACCGCTACGTCGAAATCGGCAGCTCAATGCTATAGCCACTGGGCTATCGGCAAGTGTTTTCCTCGGCAAACAGACTGACTTGGTCGTCGCTGCAGGAGCACAGGAAGCGAACGCTCAATTTTCAGGAAAGGAGCACACCGCTTGACAAAACTATGCCCAACCAAATTTAGTTTAAAAGAACTGTCTCGATTTCCCATAACGCAGATTTCTCGCATAACACGCGCGTATCCTCACAGACTGCGATTCTTTCACAGAGACAATGAAAAAAAAAAGATATCGGACAGTGTCTGGTACCAGGGCAGATGCGCTGTGGTGACCATATATTTTGTCTGTTTAGGCGGACTGCAACCTCTTTGTTGTATTGGCGCAGCGAGGCGCTGCGCAGCTTAGGTACGTTGGGAAAAAAATATCTAGACTACATAATGCACCAATTGATAACAGTGAGCCCTGATTTCGCCTGTTTGTAGTTCAGGGCAACGCATAGCATGAAGAAAGTTATGACTGACATCTATGTTATTTAATAGCATTTTAGGCTCAAATAGAGCTAACTGTAAGCAAACAAACAAACAAAAAATTCGATAAGCTGCCCTGTATCCTTGAGCATCTCTCTAGTCGACCCTTCACCTCGACTCAATGATGATGATGATGATGATGATACGATCCTCCTATTTGGAACCGGACACTAATACATGCTACCTTGTTTGTTCATTAAAACTTCCTGGCGCATTTTAATAAACTAAGCCGCATTATTCACCGTAGAAAGTACACTCGTTGGGCATTGTACACACTAGAATTACTATGTGTGGTATCTATATAATGATGGCCATTCCCGTAGATTTTTTATTGGCGTCCTCTTCAGAACGGGCCGGTGAGAAATTGTCAGTTAACCTTCTTGAATTAATCAGGTTTTGCTACATCCATTCAGAATAGTGTGTTGCAATGGCTCTTTGATCTGTGCGGTTACCTATACCTGTATGACCCTGGCTCCAATGGTGTCTTCCCTGCTTTTTTTTTCACGAATACTTTACGTAATCGTCCTTTGCTTATCTTGATGTTTGCTGATACAGTAAATGCTTCCACGTTCTATATGTCGCAGCACTTCTGGAAAATGAACGTTCAATAGGTTCTGGCTGGGTGATGATCGTCCAATTGTAATGCGCCGAGTCGTTTCCAGACATTTGTTACGGTAGATACATGCCTCGTCCTGTGGTGAAAATTTCAACCTGTATCTCTTTTGTTCTTGGGCAGCCAGGGCGGGCCACACTTAGCAAGGCACTGTACTTCCTTTTTTTCTTTAAATTTTTTTAAAATCGCAAATCTAAAAAATCGCACCTAAGTTGCGACAGTCACCGAAATTTAGGGGCAAATGCAGTCAATACTGAGACTGAGCTTGTCCCGCTGAACGTCAGACGTCAACGCCCCGTAAAGAGAGCCGTAATTAACTGAATAATATAAAAGGTTTTCTACAACCAATTTCGGTTTTGTTTCCCAAGAGGATACCTTGTCCTGACATCACGACAAGCTATTCTCTTGGAAATAGGAAACACGGAAAGTAAGCCGAAATAGGTCGTAGAATTAATTATTTCAATTCAATTATTTACGGCGCTCTGAGGCTTGTCAGTGTTTCTTTAAGGTTCAGAGGACTACAACAGTCATTCATGGAAAAAATGTCTAGCTGAAAATTTCATGTTACTACCACTTTAGGAGAAAGCTGCATCGAGACTACAATTTCAATGCATAGAAATGAAAAAAAAATGAAAAAATCGTTTTTCTCAGCAACCACTGCACCCATATCGGTAGACTGGTGCATCTGAAAGAAAATGTTGCAGTATAGTGACTGTACAAAGCATTGTTCTTATTTTGTCTGTCATTGTTTTTTTAATTCTGGAAACACGCTTAATTTTGAAAAAGCTCCACTATCAAGTTTAAGACTATTTAACTCAGCAACAAAACTATACTCAGTCCTGCAAAACATCACCTAATGATACATCTAAAGCAATCAAAATTAATGTACTATGCACCACTACAGCGCCCTTAAATATACCTAGACAACACACTGACGTCCTTTGTATGTCCTGCTTATGAGTTGTGGGATGTCCCACACAAGTTCCCAAATCCTCCCTAATGAGAAAAAAAAACGACATCAACAGGATGTCCATTAGATGTCCTCTCCATCAGAATCTAGGATCATATCTGGATGTTACATATTCCGCTAGCTGTCCCCAGAAATTGCCGGTGCATGCACTACTTAAAGGCCACATACCCATAAATGCAAAAAAATTGTCTGTTTGAAAGTTGTACATTTCTTCGAAGAGTTAAATCGCCTTTTACATACGCTCCCCGAGGTGCAACTCACTTGTTTTTCTGCCTTTTCCCAACACTACCGGCTTATGGCGTTCAGCGGTTCTGTTGTTATCCTCTCTGTTTGCATATTTACCAGATCTTGAAATCACTGGAAAGGGTGGTGCGTGAGCAGAAGCACACACATCTACCTACACAGCGCTGAGAGCGTGCAAATTCTCAATGAATAATGGGACAACGGATCCGGTCCTCCGTGTTTCAATTCCAAACCTCAAACAACAGCTTGATGATGCTTTCAGGAGAAGCAACAAGTAGCTAATGGCAAGAGCACTGAAGGCCGCCATCCTGTAACAGTTCCAGAACAGAAGCGAGTAATAAAGAAAGAGATGGTACAAGTGCAACGCATGTTGCAGTTTTCTGGAGACGGCTAAATTTTAGAAATGTCCAGACAGAAAAATAAATTTTTCAAACATTTTTGTTATTTTTAGATTTCTTGTGAGTTCACGACTATTTTCATGTTAAACAATGTATTATAAATTAGACAATAGTTCACGACACTAACAGCTTCGGAAATGTAATTTTTTGTTGCACACTCCCCATATACAAAGTGAACACATACATAATTGGGACGAGGGGTGCGCGAGTAGTGATTTTTTAGACCGAATTCAGTCGAAGAGTGCCAGAAGCGAATCGAAACGAATACTTTTCGAATAGCTTTCGAATAATGAATAGCCGTTATCCCAATACAAAGAGATATTCACATCCCAGTATTCTTTCTGTTAGCAAGTTTCTGTCATCGCAGTGCATCATGAGGCGTTGTTTCCCGACATCACAAATGGAGCGTTCGAAGCAAGCAAATATTTTCTTCGCAAGTACAGGGCTCTCAAAAGAGCGCGAATGATCGCTGTGCAGCCTTTAAAATAAATAAGTGACGTAGCCTGTTCCACTACGCAAGTTCTCATGTTTTATACTATGCCCACGGCGGTGAAAATTTGTCGTATTTTTCTCCAAACTTATTATTTCATTATTTGGGCACAGTTGACGTGACATATTCGAAAATTATTCCAAATATATTCGCATTTACGAATAGTGAGTATTCGATTGGAACGCCGAATATGACAGCCTTCAATTCGTTATTCAAAAAATTCGAATGTTCGCACACGCCTAATTAAGACACATTCTCGTCACAGCCACTCTTAACGCAAAACTTAAATAAATCATCGTTTTTGCTCTGTTATTTCCTGCGTTTGACTGAAATGTCGCTTCCCGAAACCTAATTTCTTTACTAGTGCGCACAGCCTGCTTAACTCTCATCTAGTAGTGCAGAATTCGAAGTAGTATTTACTTTGCTAAGGTGCTTTTGTGTATATTGCTGTGAACTTTTTAAACATTGTACAATAGTGTTTCCAATTACACCAGTGATCTCTTGACCTGCCGTAGTTGCTTAGTGGCTATGGTGTTGGGCAGCTGAGCACGAGGTCGCGAGATTGAATTCCGGCCACGGGAGCTGCATTTCGATGGGGTCGAAATGCGAGAACACTCGTGTCTTAGATTTATGCGCACTTTAAAAAACCCCAGGTTGTCCAAATTTCTGGAATCCCCCACAATGGCGTGCCTCATGATCAGATCGAGGTTCTGGCAAGTGAAACCCCATAATTTATTTTTAGTGATCTATTGGCACAGTTAATTACTCTTAATTCTACACCACTGGAAGAGAGTTAAGCAGGTAGTGCAGGCCGCGCACACCAGTAAGGAACTTAATTCTCAGGAAATAAACATCTTCAGTTAACCATAGGAAACAAATAAAAAATGATGGCGCTGAAAGTGGCAAACATTAACATTAAAAACAAAAGAAACGAGCGATACACTGGTGAAATAGAAACAAATGTTCATACAGGCAATGCAGAAAATCTGCTGCAAAAAAAGACTGACTTTCAGCATGATCATATTCATATGGACAATGAAAATAAACAAAAATTGTTTGTTGCGCAGCAAGCCGCTCGGCATGATGGCGGAACCACTTCATGGCGGCCCTCTCGACATCCTTTAGGGTGGCATCTGTGTGTCTGACGTCATTAGTAGCGACATTGAAGGAGCGCACTTACATCTGACATGTACACGCACACATAGAAAGAACATGCACAGGCGCTGGACTGCAACATTAGCCATTGGTCCTGCATGCATAAGCAAAGTTAATCTTCCCATAAGTTTCGCACACCACACAAAACTTGGACCAGTACGATACTTCACTAAAAGGACAACATTAAATACCAGTACTAAACGCAGCAAAAAGTATAATACGTTCATAAGCCATAAGCTGTTACAACGTCCGGCATTATAAATATTTTGTGATGGAAAATCCATGTAACTAGGCAATAAGGGGTCCATCCTGCCAATGCAGCCTGGGTATAGTGAGTACGCCGCTCGACACTAGATTAAAAAAAAAAAAACTGATGCCAAGCTTGGTACACCTGACTCGCCCCACATTAGCTTGCACAGATGCAGATCAGATAATTTTTTCCCCTTCGTACCAAACCAGTTTAAGGGGAAGCTTTAGCTCGGGCCCAACTCCGACCTGGCCTATTCAAATACATGTAAAACGCAAAAAGGCTTTGCTGAAATAACACCAGGACGGATTTTAATGAAATTTGTTGGAGCATTTAAGAGCAAAATTTAAATTCCAGTGACTGTTGGAAGCGGATTTTCGATTTAGGGCCTAAATTTTGTTAAAAGAATCTTAAAGGATTAGCATGTTTGAGAAGAATAGACGCACGAATTTTATAAATTAATAGGTCTGCATCAAGAACAGGTATCGCGATTCTGTAAAGGCACCTATTAAATGATTCAAAGCAGACACATTCGCTATGTCAATTTATATCTTACTTGAATTACGTTGTGTACAAGGGTTCTGCAAAAGCTGAATTTCCATGACTGAATTTTTTTAGATTCATGTGTAACATATCAATTTTGTCCGCTTTAGATGTACTACCATATGCGATTCACACAATTGTGATATCATTTTTCCTTGCTGAATTACAGAGTTATAAACTTCGTAGTTTGGTTTTCTGAATATTTTAGATATTTGCCAATCTTTAATAAAAGATTGACGACCTAAATCGAAAATTCGAAATTAACACTCACTAGGTTTCCAGCTTTTCTCTTAAATGCGACGACCCTCGTCAAATTCAGTGCAGTGGTTGTCGAGAAAAACGAATCCGCCTTTTACATGTATTTATATAGGAACACCCGAGCTAAAGCTTCCCCTTAAACTGATTTCGGCATTTGAGCTCAGGAGGGACTGCAGTACGCGTGTCGTTGTTTGTTTGGCTGCGTCCCCTTCCTTGGTCTGCCATGTGCTTTTTATGTTAAAAAAACAACAAAAATGCAGCTATAAAGAAAAAATAGCATCCAGTTAACATTAAAAGTTTCGGAACGTAAACAATTTCTTATTTCTTGGCAATGGAGGAGTGCTAACTGGCTGCTAGTCTTAACTCAAGTTCTTTAAAATTCTCATAAGCAGTTAATGAACGAGAAGAAGAGGAACCGAGGGGCCCGATTTCTATTAATCATAGGAAGCCAAGAAAGACACAAAGGACAACAAAGGGGAAATTACTCGCGCTTGCTAATTGAATTAAAGAAATGATAAATTAATGTAAATAAAAGTGGATGAAGAAAATGACAGACCCTTATCCTACAGCAAAATGTGGGTAAGCCAAGCTTGTCCTGGGTGCACCTGATCTTCGTCACGGTTAAGTAACCCATAGGTAACGGTGCCGGATTGCGTCGGCCTCCCGATAACTCAGCTCGGGATCTTGTTCTCGTTTGTGTCGGATTGCCTGGGCTCGGGCGGCCTTACGGCTGGATCGGCGAGCCCTTCCACACGCGCGTTCTCGCCGGCGTTCGTCGAGGGCTGCCCGTTCCTCGGAGCAATGCACAACGCATGGCCGTCCCATCCGGTTTTCGAGACTGAACGGAAACGAAGCCGGCGCAGCGCGCGAAACCGTTTCCCTTCCCGGCGGAAGCGAAACGGCTCTGATCGGTTGCGCGCGTGGCGCGAGCGAGCGCCTATGCAGCTGGAGTCCTTGCTGATGACACGCTCCAGCGCCGGAACAGCTGTCGACTCATCAAACCGCCCTTTTCCGCAGCTGCTCTGGGAGCAATTGCAGTTTTTTTTATTTCGCGTGACCACGACAACGCCAGTTGTCAGCCAATACAAGTTTCGCTTGAAAACCAACTGGCCACTGGTGGGTCACGAACCCACGTCTTAGTATTATGCGTGCGATGCTCTTACCAACTGGGCTACCGCGGCCCTCTTTTCCCAGCCACTTTCTGGGGTACTCATGCTTCACTGCTAGAACAAACCCTGAGGGTGTTAGCCAGCGTCACCACTCACAAACTTACGCGGCGGATGTGGAACATCCTTTCTTTTTTCTTTATTGCCTGGCTTTGGTACATAACTTTTCACGACAGACAACCATCATAATAAAGACACACAAAATACAGCGTACAATTACTGAATGTGTATTCAACGAGCATCGTGCGGGCTTCGTATACTTAAAATTCACGCAAAGCCACCAGCGGCTCTACTCTTGAGAGCCACACGGGTGCTTCTGCTGCCGCTTTATGGGTAGCGACAAAGCAGTGCATGCTTTCCAGAAAATACATTCGTGCAGGCCGCGAGTCCTTATCAACATGATATCCTGCCATAGGCGGAGTTTTCATTTTTTCGTAGGCGGGGGGGGGGGAACTGGATATATATATATATATATATATATATATATATATATATATATATATATATACATGCGAACCTGTTACGACAATCACAATAGCAATTTTTTTACATGTAATGTTGCTTTGTAACGCATTCAAGCTCCTTACAGCAACAATGTACCGTGGCAATCGATAAGTGCATCGGGGGGCCCCTATGCCATCTAGGTATTTAAGGACAACGCTGTGCCGTTTCACGTACTCCCTGACGAAGCCCGATCCCCGGTCGAAACCTAGAAAATAAAAGCATAGTTTACATTCGTACGTTCGTCCTCAACGTACAAGTGCCTGTTCATATATATTATGCGAAGCCAGCAAAGACACAAATGACAACATAGGGGAAATTACTTTTACTGGCTAATTGAACAAAAGAAATGATAAATTAATGGCAATGAAAGCAAATGCAGCAGCGTTCCCTACTTGTGGCAAGTTGTTTTTTCATCCGCTTTCATCGCCATTAATTTCTTATTTCAATAATTCAATTATTGAGCACAAGTCATTTCCTCTATGTTGTCTTGGTGTCTTTGTTGTCTTCTCATGATAGGATTAAACAAGATCCGGCCCTATATATATCTTACCGATTACACTTGAAGAAACTTCGTGATACCTCGAAGAATTGTTCATTGATGTTACCGCCCTATATGAGAATTTGCAGGACCTCACAGCCTGAGTCCTGTCGCACCACCAAGCATATGGCGTCTCTCAGTGGTGTAATCTTCCTTCGAGAAGTTGTCGTATACTTCGTTATCACTAATATTGCCTCGCCTTTCCGGAGAAACTGCAGCCTCTTTCTCTCTCTTTGTTTAGAGTGAGTCCGATTATAAGCGCTGCTACGCATGACTGCTGTTGATTCTGATTTCGAGTGAATCCGGCTTGGGCTCATCCCGGTTACTGAGTGAATTGTACAGAGTGTCCCAACTATCATACACCGCACCTTTATTAAAGAGCAATTGCATTACTCAAAGAAAACCTAGTGCATATGGCTTCCGGTACAATGGAAAGCCGTAATTGTTTTCCTGTATGAGATTTAATATGGTAATTTTAATTAATTATCTAACTCGAGTACTGTCCTAATTATGAAAGTGTCAATGAGGCATTTGGAGGCACAGCCAAGGGACATCAAACTGCAGTATCTTCAGCGATGTACTAATTGCGTACACATTTCTTCCGACTTGTAAAGAAACCCTACGAAATATAAAAAAACACCATGTGACTGCGCTCCCACCCGCATCATAAAGCAGCGCCTTCAATTAAGCTGATTGAAAGAAACTGCTTTGCATTTTCAAACGCGAAGAAAGAGACAGAGCATCACCTTGATAATGATACGGAAGGAGCACCAAAAGCAGGTTTCACCGCTTCACGGTTATTCCTTCTTGTCATTTCTATGTTACACTTATTAATCGCATGCGGCAGAAATTGTCAGCTCCAGAGTGGAATCTTACCATTATCATTGAAAGAGAAGGTGTACAATCAGTGCATTTTACCGGTGCTGACATATGGGGCAGAGACTTCGAGATTCAAAAAGACACTTGAGGCCAAATTAAGGACTGCGTAAAGAGTGAATGAACGAATAATGCTAGGCATAATGGTAAGAAACATAAAGAGAGCGGTTTAGATCAGAGAACACACGGGTATAGCCGATAATCTAATGTACTGTCGGCCAAAAAAGTAAACGGACCACGGCTCAAGTTGCCGGAGCGGCTGCGGGGCCACACCGGGGCGCTGCTATCGCGCTCCGCGCGCTGACGACGAGAGTGCCCCGAGTGACGCCAGGCTTCGGGCTCATTCTCACGCGGTATCTCATCACGCTTGATAAATTTCTAGTGCACCTTTCGGTTGCTCTGCTGCTGACGGTCGCGACGAAGGGGACCGTGCGTCGCTGGTAGTCCAGCACATGGCGCTGTCGTGCAGTAGCGGGCTGCCGCAGCGCATCAAAGCGCGGCACTCAGAAGGAACGAAGACCCGTTCTGACTGTTGTTTTGCTTATATTTACCTTGCGTTTCATATTAGTGAATGTCGCCGGCGTCCACCACTGCTCGAATGTAGGCAGCATAACGAAAGTAGCCGCAACGGCGGCTACGGTGACGCGCGCTCTTGTGCTCCTATTTTCAGGATTTGCAAAAATAAAGCGAATATATATAATATATATACGTGAATTCAAAGCTATGCACGTCCGCGCCAACGGTGATGCAGTAAGCTATTGGCCACAATAAAATTTTAAGAGAAAAGGTAAAGGCAAACCAAAAGAAACATCAGATGATGTGGGTGACCAAAATCTGGTAATGACACTTTGGGTGTGTTTCGGGGGGGGGGGGGGGCGTGTAAACCTTGGCATCGCCGGGGGGGGGCGTGCCCCCCCCCCGGGAAACTCCAGAGGGGTCTCGAGCCCCGGAGCCCTCCCCCCCCCCGAAGTCGGCGCCTATGTATCCTGCCATTCTGGACCAAATACAACGGGAGCCCATGAGCATAATTAAATCAAAAGGTAGCCTATCCTCATTATCTATGCGTAAGCACCGAATGCGATACGGGTCTAGTGGAAATTCTTTATTGTCTTCTGTAATATATCTAAGAAAAAGCACCCTTCCTAAAAGTATTAAAAAAAACGGGATCTATTGTCTCTGCAAATTCAACAGTGCGATTCCCACGATAATATAATCCCATTTTTTCAAAAAACTTAACTGGTAATGTTACGGCGTGCAATTTAAGAAAGTTTTTTGTTTCTGGCGAGACCTGCGTTTTCTTCACTCGTTTTAAAACATCGCTGCCTGGGCCTCCACAGTACAAGGACCTGTACAAGGGCGATGGGAAAACAATGTCGCACTGGACACACTGGGCAGGTAATCATTCGAAAACCGCCACGAAAGTCTTACACTCGATACAATTTCTTTGTAAAAACCGAGGGGCCCGATTTTTATTAATCATAAGAAGCGAACAAAGAAAAAGGACAACATAGGGGAAATTACTCGTGCTTGCTAATTGAATCAGTGTTCCGTCACCTAATCTAATCAGGATCGGTGCAAATGGAAGGATCGGGTTACGTCGACACGTTGCCTTCGCATTGCCTTAAGTCGGAACATAAAGCGTATGAAGCCATGGCCTAGCGAGTCTGCGTCCCACAAGGCCGAGCACTACACTCCAAAAAAACAATTGTCCAGGGGTGCTAGGCGGATGAAATGAATGCCGCAATTTCGTCGAAAACGCAAAACATCGATTTCGTTAGCAAATTAGTAGACCGACATACGTAGTTTTATCGGCCGTATAAATTTGAGTTTCATATGCTACTTTACCAAGCATGGTATGTGATGCGCCAGCACGGGCAAACACATCTCACTCGATGACCGCGGACACCCGCTGACGAGACGCTAGCGTGAGGGAGAGCTGCCCTTCGTGCTGCCTCTCGCTTGAACGCGAAGTGCGCGGCGAGAGCCCAGCGCACACGAATCCGCCAGCCCTTAGCGCGCCAAGACTCTGTATCCAATGCAGATGGCTTTCAAGGTACGCCCCTTCCCCCTCAAATGCGCGCGAGTTCGAGCCACCATCCTTCCAGACTCCCACTCGCACCCAGAGGACACCGCGGCGTTATCGCACTTCGACTTTAGATGGATCACATCGACGTCGAAGACGACCGCCGAAATTTGCTTGGGGCACCCATATAATAGCTATCACAGTGAAAGAAATGAAGCGCGACTAATTTTGGTGCATGGATTGCCTGGGCAATGATAGAGGAAGCCCATGTGACTTTGACCATCTATAGATAACGGGGGCCCTTCAAAAAATAATGTTGGTATGCCCTATCAAGTATTCTTGCACTCAATTCCTAGCACAAGGGCGTCATCTTAACCCACCTTTCCAAAATAAGCTCGCAGCTTCCAGCACTGTGGAACCTACAACCTTGTTCTGAACACTTGCAGATACAAACAAAGACAATTTTTTATTGCAAAAATATTCTGCGTTGCTTTTCGCAAGAGCATGGACGAAACAAAGAGTACAAAACAGTTCTTCCAGAACGTAGAGACTGACAACCGGTAAACTATGAAGGAACATATGAATGAGTACAAACAATGAAAGCCAGAACACACAAGCAGCAATTTTAGGCTGTTTAGACCAAAGCATGATGTTAAACATTAGTACAGTACAACCAGCGAACTTTACCAACAATAAACTTGACCACACATTAATACAGTAACGTCCACCTTTTCAACATCTATCTGCGGTGTAGTCGGTACAGTTGTATACTCAGGAACTTGTTCAGAGCATTGCTTCAATGGGCATTCTCAGTGTTCCACCATCAACATTTGTTAAAACACATTAAGGATCACAGCATCTATGAAAGCAGTGACTACATTTTACACATCTTTCGTTTATGTAGCCCATTTTAAAACAGCAGTGCTGGTCTATGGTTACATTATCACAATAATAAATCACAGCCACTGTTAGCTACTATGGAACACACTTGGGCGAAAAGTGACTATACCCATATAAATAACCATCAACATAAAGGAGTAACCGAGAAACGAGTATTTCAAGACCCAAAGTTCTCATTAGGTATTCCTGCTCTGGAACTCTCCCCTCTTGAGCAAAAACCACAACACCATACAATACCTTCTGTAAGGTAGTAATGAATAGGAAAAACCTACTGCCATCTGCTTTTATCAAAGTTCACTTAACCTATGTAAAAATGGCAGTTAAGAAAACAAGTGCACACACACACACATAAGCAGGAACAGGAGGTCCTCATTAAAAGCCTCTCTTCAAGTACAGTAAATGACGTAATGACAACACACGGAAGATATGGATCGGCGTTTGTTACTCTGGCAGTCTTATTAGAAAAATCTGACTCGACTAGGCTTTAACATCAGCCTACAAGAACACTGCATCAATTATAAATGGTGCCCAGATGAAGAACCAAAATATGCTAACATTCCCGTTCTGATCCCACAGAGAGATTGGTCAAGTGAGTAAACTGACACACATGTAAAGCGATATTCAATGCAAAGGCAGCACCTTCCAAATTTGCAATATGACTGCAGTTCGCTGATGTGGTTTGCATTGAAAAATGTAAAATTTTATCAAAATGATCTGCAGATTAAGAAAATCATTGGAAGATTATTGCGCCATTGTTGAGGAGTGGCATGCACAAAGTATACAGCTTTGTGATAGAGCACTCGCAATTTTGTGCCTTGAAAAGGAACAGTGAAAATACAGTGTATAACAGAAGCTGACTGGCTCTGCCAATAACTGTTTCAATAAAAAAGCTAGAAAGCAAAGTATTTGTTAACAAATAACTTTCAATCATAGTGCCCTGTCCTTTCAACTTTTCAACTAAGAATTGGAAGGTGCACAGAACTAAAGAAAGAAAATTTAGCAAATGCTTTCGTCATAAATTAAGACAGTGCAACTGGTCATAGTGAGAATGGACCAGGTCCCACAATGATGCCGTGTCTTGAGAGCATCATTCAGATGTGTTGGTTAACTAACCTGCACAGGCGGTCACCGGGTGGTTCTAGAAGTCTCAAAGGACTTTGTTGAGCGCCTGTGACCCTTGTTTTCTGTGCAGTAGGACCTCTTATAACTCGGTGCCCATATGGGGTACCTGGAATGTGGAGAACGTGAGGATGATGAACTCTTGGAGTAATTTTTCTCACATCGCTTTGACTGGCGTAGTGATGAGGAACGTGGTGATTCAGACAGCCGTAGTGGAGTCGGAGGTGGCGGAGAAGATGGCAGTGGGGGCTTTCTGCACCTTTGGGAGTTTAGTGGTGGTGATGGAGCCGGTGGTGGAGGCGGTGTTGGAGATGGTTGTGGAGGCCGTTCAGGTGGTGGCGACACTGGCGGCGGAGGCACTGACGGTGGAGGTGGTTTGCTGGGTGGTGGGGAAGTCGGCAACGGTGGCATAGGCACTACTTCAAGTGATGGATGCGAAGCCGGCGATGGTAACTGAAAGGTCGTCGAAAAGGGGACTGCTCTGGTTGGTGGTCTTGTACCTGGTAAAATAGGCACAGCCGGAGAAGTTTCATGCGATGCAAACTGCTGATTCAGGCAATGCATCGCAGGAAGTGGCCAGGGTGCAGAACTTTGAGAGGCAGCTACGAGTCCAGTGCAAAGTGGAGTTAACGGTGGTGATGGCATGGGCTGTTTTGGCAGTTGCACTGTTGGAACAGGATACATCAACTGCGTAGGCCCACATTGTACTTGCTGCATTCCTGAGCACAGTTGTAAAAAAGGGGCTGCTGATGTTGAAACTGGCTGCTGTAGGAAAGGTCGCGTTGGCACTGCACACGAAAGCTGTACTGACGACCGCACCACCTCTCCTTGCATCTGCATAGTAGGCTGTAGGAAGTGAGGTTCTCCTGAAGCGGTCACATACCCAGTATGGGTTGAGTCTAGTTGTGGATACATGTGCGCGAATGGATGTGCTCCCAAGGATGGCATTGTGGGAGCAGCTGCTGACTTTGGACTCTGATGCATGTTGGGATATGTGAACAGTGGTCCCTCTGTCCAAGGTGTTGCAGAAAGTGCACCAGCTGGTAGATACATATGTGTGCAACTGTGTTGAAGTGTTTCTTGCAACGGGGCTACCCGAAACTCTTCTGGCTGGGATTGCAGGTGGCAAAATGAACATCCTTGAGGTGGCACTTGTTGATCAAAGCCTGACTCAGCTTGTGGTGGCCTTTCAGGATGTTCTGAAAAAATTTCTAGTTGCGGCACTAAAGCAGCAGGGCATGATTCTGTAGGAAGTTGCATTTCTGAATATTGTGGTGGAGCTAGTTCTGCAAGCCACGATTCAGTGTTCGGTTGCCAATATGGTTGTTCATAAGAATATTCTTCTTGCCATTCTGTTACTGAATAATCGTAAGGTTCTTCTTGAGGCCAATCTTCTAGTGCTCCAGCTTGTGTACCATATTGCATATATGGAACTACGGGTATCCCACCTTGCTGTTCATATGAAAGTTCTTGCCACTGTAGTGACTCTGCCATGAGTTCTCCCTCCATTTGTGCTTCACTTCGTGGACACTCAGATGAATGGCTGCCTTGTGGCGGCAATGATGGTTCAAGTATTGAATCTGATTGATCCTGCATTTGTTGATATTCTAAGGGCAGTTCTAGTAGAGGAGCTCGTGGCTTGAACTCCGATCCAGCTTCTGGCAACATTTGTACATCTCGATATGATTGTTCAACTGGTTGCTGTGCCATTGTTCCCATTGGCATGTTTGCTTCTGACTGCATTTGCGAGTCTTCTAGTATATCTTGAGAGTCGGCAGGTGAATCTTCTAGTGCCACAGCTTGTGTCACATTTTGCACATATAAAACTTCAAGTGTCCCATCTTTCTGTACATATGAAATTTCTTGCCACTCTAGTGCCTCGGCCACTTCTCCCTCTGTCTGTGCTTCACTTTGTGGACACTCAGATGAATGGCTGCCTTGTGGTGGCACTGATGGTTCACGTACTGAATCGGATTGAGCCTGCATTTGTTGATATTCTAAGGGCAGTTCTAGTAGAGGAGCTCGTGGCTTGCACTCCGATCCAGCTTCTGGCAACACTTTTACATCTCGACATGATTGTTCACCTGGTTGCTGTGCCAGTGATCCCATTGGCTTGTCTGCTTCCGACTGCATTTGTGAGTCTTCTAGTATGTCTTGCGAGTCTCCAGGTGAGTCTTCTAGTGCCCCAGCTTCGACTGGTTGCTGCGCTAGTGTTCCCACTGGCATGTCTGCTTCTGACTGCATTTGTGAGTCTTCTAGCATGTCTTGCAAGTCTCCAGGTGAGTCTTCTAGTGCCCCAGCTTGTGTCCCATTTTGCACATACAGAACTTCAAGTGTCCCATCTTTCTGTACATATGAAATTTCTTGCCACTCTAGTGCCTCAGCCACAACTTCTCCCTCTGTCTGTGCTTGACTTTGAGGACACTCAGATGAATGGCTGCCTTGTGGTGTCAATGATGGCTCAAGTTGTGGATCTGATCGAGTCTGCGTTTGTTGATATTCCAAGGGCAGTTCTTGTGGAGGAGCTTGCGGCTTGAACTCTGATCCAGCTTGGGGCAACATTTGTGCATGTTCATATGAATATTCAAATGGTTGCTGCACTAGTGTTGCCATTTGCATGTCTGCTTCTGGCTGCATTTGCGAGCGCGTACTTTCTGTTCCCAGAGTTTGTGGCACTGCTAGAGCCTGTAATGCTGGTGGCGCAATCGAAGTAGGTTCGTAATAAGCCGGTGACTGTGAATATGCAGAATGCACTTGCGGCTCGGTAGGCAGAAATGAAAACTCACGTTCTTCTGGCAGCTGATGAGGCACCGATGTTACAAGGGGCAACTGTTCTTGTGATGGTGGTAAAAATGGAGGCGGCACTGGATAACACTGTGGGTACTGTGGTAGAACTTCTACTTGCCGCGTTGTTGGCGTGAAGTCTGAAGGGTGCGGTGGCATGTTCGGTGCCAGCAAGGGCAGCGATTGCACCACAGGTTTTGCTGATTGGACCGTTAAGGGAGCTTCTGCTGCAAGAAGAGGTCCAACTGATGGTGCTTCACATCGCATTGGGGGATGCTTTGCAGCCACACATGATTTTTGTGCTGATGACATGTGCGGCCACAATGGTTGCAGTGGAAACCAGTATGCCACTGGAGGCCAATAAGCGAAGCTCCCGGAGTCGCATTCTTGACGGAGTGGTTGGGACGGCTCTGGTCCTGCTGGCGCTGGCTCATTGTTTTGCTCAGGGGGGTCTGCTTGACTTTTCTGCTTGGACAGCACTTGCTTGCTTTCTTGCTTAGCTGGTGTTTGTTTGTCGCTTTCAGGATGAGTCACTTGCATTGGTGGCTGCCTTCCTATCGGAGGTGACACTGATGATGGTGACAAGAGGACATCTGGCGAGAATAGTGGTGACAATACAGAGCTTGGAGAATAAACTGACTGCAGCTGCTCTGATGGTGCCTCCGGTGAATGAAGGAAACTGCGATCCCACAGCTTTCGGTTCGCAGCTAACCATTGTTCAATTTGGGCCTGCGAAGGCACGCACTCATTCTTGTTGTCTTTCATCACTGTGCCAATTTCCTGCGATTCACACTTGACATTAAAAATATCTTTCACATCGTTTCCTGCAGGGGTAGCTCCAGAAGTTCCGTCAGACTGACGGCCAGAGGTGTCGACCAAGTCACCTAGTCTGTTGTCTGCTGACGAAATTCTGGTCATTCTGCCATCACTGAACTCTCGGCCAAAAGCAACATACTTGTGCTGACTGCTTTGAAAGTCATTCGGTCGCAAGGTAAACTGCCCAACACAAGTACTGCGGAAGACAGGAGGTGCAAGTCGGGGGTCTTGCAGTCTCTCTTCAGTCACAGGATTAAGAGGTATTATGCGCCCAGGCCACATATTTCGTTCAGATGGGTAGCTTCGCCCTGTCTCACTAGAAAAGGTAATATCAAGACGACTCTGCCAAGAGAGGGCACTGTTGCTGCTATACTGTGTTCCATGAATATGCCCAATGTCAAGTATGGTGCTATTTGCAAGCTGATTATTTTGACGCTTGTGCAGATGTGTGCCACCAACAGGACTGGCCTCGCGAAACTTGGCAACCTCGTAGGATGGTGGGTTAGCATGGCCATTTTCAAGCGACTCCTTTTCTGTGCCAATTGGATTAACCTGCTCTCCATGATTAGAACTGCACTGCAACTTGGAGCCACTGCAATTTTCAACATTTACACTTGGTGAATGCCACGCAGGTTCAGATGGTGAGGGTTCGGATGAAAATCTCGGTGAGAGAAATGGAATGTTCAATTGCGGCTGAAGTGCAGGCAAACAATGTTCTGCGTTCAAATTGTCATCTGCTTCAGAGCATTCCAATATGTTGACCTGTGCAAGCGGCCATTCTTGATTACACTGTGTTTCTGGTTGAAGATTATTGTCCACGATCCCTTGAGGACAATGACTGAAACATACCGGTTTCAAACAATGCTCTTGGAGTTTACTTTGCCCTTCGAAGATACGCCCGAGCCGTGGGTCTTGCAAGTTTTCACTCCTTTCAGCAAAGATGGGTATTATACATTCAAGGTGCATATTTTCCAGAGCCATAGCCAGCCTCTGGTTAGTAGAAATGTGATCCACAGTGTCAGGATGATATTTCAATGAATGATTAGTCATAAGTGAATTGAAGAAGTCTTTTTTTATGAAGCTTCTTAAGATTTATAGATATGCTGCTTTCGGAGCAAAAAATTGTTCTTTATATTACACAGTGAAAAGCAGTTTTCTATTCCTTAGAGTTCTTTTTTTCAAAAAAGTTCTTCCGTTGTTACTACGTTCCTTCAATCAGATTTAGCCTGATCAATCTTCTCAGGATACTCTGCCTTCCCATGTTAAATGTTCAAGCAGCTCTTTTTTTTTGGAACTACAGCATACTTACATAAGCACCACTGGAACCTGTTGTCTATGCTCATAAAGTCCACTATACTTGAATATTCACAGTGCTGGTGTTTTTGTCTACATCACAATGTAGTGCTTATCGATGTCACTATCGGATTCAGTCATCGCCAGACTTTTGTAGTGTCACCATCCTTCAGAAGACAACGGGATGATGTACTCCAATGGTGCTTATAAATATGCATGACACCTGAGGTGCATGCCGCAAATGCAATGAACTTGATCATACACTTTTCGGTGGCTTGAAAAGTAGACGGCATTCACTTTCAACAGTTGTCACGAAGGCACAGATTGGCTTTGAGAGGCCTGTTCAGGATTTCTTGACACAGACTTTGCTTTGGATCTTGGTGCATCATGGCATTCCTCACTTCTGAAAAAGAAGGCAACAGGAGCATTCAATAAGCAAAAGTTATGTCTCTTTTACTGAAGGAAATAAGCACAGCAAGATATGACACAAAGAATTACAGCAACTGAACAGGAGCTTACTTGCAGCTAGAGAGAGAAGGAAGGGGGGCTAACAAGTTGCGAGCTTTCATTTTTCTACCCTGGAATGGGGCGGGGGTAAAAGGCACCACATACCACACTCGCAACAAAAATTTTATGGCAAAAAGTGCTTCACACACGTCAGCTAACAGAAAAGCAAATTATGGGGTTTAACATCCCTAAACAGCACAGAAGTTTATGAGGGACACTGCAGTGTAGAGCTCCGGTTTAATTTTGACTGCTTGAACTTCTTTAATGTGTGCCCAAAGTGCGGTGCACAAACGTTTTTATACTACATTCTCATCGTGAAGTGGCTGCAGTAGCTCAATATCAAGCCTGCGACCTTGGGCTCAGCAGCATGTCACCTTAGCTAATGAGCAGGTTGTATCTTACATTATACCTGCACCTACCCATGCAACGTCCTGTCGTGGTGTTATGCTGAATATTATGCTCTTTATGTGATGCATGCAAACAGTACTTCCAACTCTGAGAATTTGTTACTCTATGGACCAAAGGGTGGTCCAACGACTGCATCAAACAGCAAAACATTAAATTATTAAGTATATTCTTCACGCACATGCTTAAGACTGACAATTAGTTCATTACAGATGAGAGTTGTCAAAGGATTGACTCAGGGGTTAGTCTAGCCAATTTTAACAGAGACTCAGGATTATTCCATTATAACGAAATTCAAAACAAAGCACAAGATAAAATGATATACAAACAAAACTTCCTAGAACTAGGAGATTGCCAACGATACAAGAACATGCACTGGGCCTAGTTGGTGTTTACTAAAGGACATGTTTACTGCAGAAACGGACTGGAAGAAAATTGAGACAGGTTGTAACTTGCAGCTGTAAAATGACAGCCAAGGGCATAGTTCCACAGCAAGGTGTCGGCATTTTTCGCCTTCTCAGTTAACCAACCCAGAACTCTTGAGTAACATATGATGCAAATCCAATTATTAGGCAGCCAAACATAACACCACCCTGAAAAGCTGATCACTGTTAGATGCTTCGCTAATAAAAGGACCGAATGATGCAACTATAACCACAGTCGTTTTCTTAGTGTGGCAAGTTACAGCCCGCATCATTTTTCTTCCTGTCTGTGTTTCATCTGGCTTATAATAAACACGTCCTCTTGCTCCAGTGCCATTCATCACAATTTAGCCTCACACAAAGGTGCCTGTGGGGCAGGTATATGGATGGATGGATAGATATTAGCAGCATCCCCTTTGAAGCAGGTCAGTGGCTGATGCTACAAGCTCATTATCTTTACTTTTCTTGTGCACTTATAAGTGGTCCATACGACTCATGGTTTATGTTAACAAATCATGGAACCTGATAAAAATTTCATGCCCTATTAGAACTTATGTGTTTTCATTCTGTGTGTTCCCTTCCCTTATGCCACAAATAATCTAGCAACTATTTCTCCAATAATCTAGCAACGATTTCTCCATATTTCTTTCTATTCTCCATGGAAGATTAATTTACCTTTCCTCTATCATCCATAAAGCCCTATGCCTCAGGCATAGTAACCAGGGCCTCATTTACCTCTGGACGTATACCACCATGCATGTCCCATCAAAGTATGTTCAATCACTTCTATACTTTGTCCACATGTGCATCATCATCAGCAATTTTTTTTAATAAGGCATGCTTCAGTCATATTAATCTGGCTTTCAACAGCGCTGCACTGCCCTTTGTGTTGCTGTACAACAGTACCTGTTGATTTCAAGTTTTGCTTTTTCATTAAGTTCAAATTCTGGTTTCAACATGGTGCCTGTCCATTATGCCCAGCCTATGCCTTCTTATACAGCCACATTTGTAGTTCTACGCACGCCGAAAGGTAGCCTCCACATAACCCTTTAATTGTTCATGCTTGCAATGCGGATTTAAACCGCAACGTTCAGTTTCCGCATGCAAGCCCACGAACAATAACTTGTTTCTACACACTTGGCACTTCCAAGGTACCTGCACCTACTCGGCGGTCTGTTTCATTATGTCAGCATTTCTGTTCTTTCTTTAAATACTTGTTCATGTTTTTCAACGCACTTCTTCCTGTCTAACTTATGCTACTAGGTATGTATATTTTCAAACCTTTGTGTTTCGTTTCACACTATGCAACTCACTGATCACAGGCACTCGTAAACACCACATAGTACAATTTCTGTTCACTGAACCTAACTCCTTGTTCCACCTTTTCTTTACAAATATCTGCCAGAATATGAATATATCACTGACTCCACGAACCAAATAATGTCAATAGTATACATCAAATCTGGAAGATGTTGCTCCAATTCCACGTCATCGTGCTTATAAGAGAAATTGTAATCTAACTTACTTGACCCTAAGCTCCTTTCCAAGCCTACCTAGTACACTATAAAGAGCCAAGGTGATAGTAGGAACCATGGCTCAAGCTTATCTGAATGTCAACTATCTGCCCACTAGGGAAGCATTCTCATGCTACCTGTACTTAATCATTCCCATATGTTGCTTTGGTTAGCATTGTTTTCCCCCCAGACTTTCGTAACAAGTTCCACCAAATTTCCATTTAGATTGTCACACACACCACATATGTTTAGAAATACTAACTATGGAGGTCTATTCTCTGCTCCTGCAATTTGTATAGGCTGTGCAATTACAAATGGTGTATTGTCTATATGCTTGCTAATCCTAAAGCATCTTGGTCTGTTCTGCAGTTTTCCCACTGCCTCCTCCTGTTCTGCCCATACCTATTCTTGAAATTTATGGCTTGCACTGTAAACTTGTATACTGCTGGCAATTCCTTAACAAGCCCACGCAATTTAATGTTGGTTTTCTTTTCATTTGTAATTTAGATTCATTCTAGTTTCACCAATTATTTGCTATTTGCTTCTCTACATTTTTTTCCAGTGATTTTATTATAGCTTCCTTCCTTTATTGCTTATTGATTTGTATTTTCAGCATTATATACAGTCCAATAGCCTTACATCTTGATGTCTTCTCTTCCACCTTTGTCCAGTGAAGTTGTCTAGTGCTGTGAAGTGCTCAGATCAGGCCAAGTGGAGACTCCATGAAGATGAGGAAGATGACCAAGACTGGAGGCTGGAGCAGAAAAGAAGAGGAAGGTTAATAAAATGGTCAAACACATTGCTCCATTCATATTTAGGCTTCTAGTGCAGCAATTACAAATTGAAGATGATGTAGGTCCACATTAGAACCCGGTGAAACTATGATGAACACAGGATTGTAGAGCTAATAGATCAACACTGAAAGGCCAGCTGGCTTGGAACCCAGCGCCAGCTCAATGGAGTTCCTCATTTAGCTAGCTACCAAGCCAGGCACAACAGCCACAGGACTACTTGTTGAAGATGCCACAAAAATTTGACAGCAGCAATTCTGCAGCTTTTCCCGGTTAGTGCAAACTAAAAGGCAAATTCAAATTATGTGTGCCATGGTGCAAGTGATGCAGCATAAAAACCACCAGCTAGGAAACATCATAAAGACAAACAAACTCAGTGCCCTTCTGCTCTGTGAAGGATGACCATCGAAGCTGTGTATGTGGGCCCCTTAATGGCAAACTGCACCTTTGCCGTCGGTAGGCAAAGCACTATTTTTGGCATTGGACCACATGTGGAGAGTGCATAACCCCTGCTTCAACCTTTGCCGCGGGTTAGTCCGGCATTGCACTATCTTCGGGATCGGCCCATGTATGGGAAGTGCTTAACGCCTGCTTCACCTCTGCCGCGGGTCGGCGCGGCATTGCACTATCTTTGGGATCGGCCCATGTATGGGGAGTGATTAACGCCTGCTTCACCTCATCCGCGGGTCGGCCAGGCGCGGCACTATCTTTGAGATAGGCCCACGTATGGGGAATTTTGTGTCTACACACGGGCACGATCCTGGGGATCCTAGCCCTTAAAAGGCCCCTCAGCAGGCCTGTCTGGCCATTTTGAGCTGACAAGCACAGAGCAAACAATGCGCAATGATAATCATGCCTGCAAAGTATTACATCGCTACGCGCCACGGAAAGATCTCAAATTTGAAACCTAATGCCATTTTCCCTCCTTCTGGCAGCCGGCGCGCTCCAAACTGGAGGATGACGCACACGTGCTAGTGTGGCTACATACGCGAGTTTGTGCTGTGACGTCTCTCGTGGTGATATGAGACTTCCGAGAAATATTCAAGTGTTCTTTGTGTAATATGTTGCTTAAATATACAAACTAAAGCTTATACTATTATTATTCGTTTTGATCACATATATACAATTAACAGGAAAGGGAAAGCGAGGAGCAGGCTGGCAACTGCCACCGGAAGGGGCACAACACCTGCCTACTCTTCAGAAGGGAGGTGACAGCAACACAGAAATGGAAGGAGGAGGGAAGGAATGAGGAAAGGAACTGCAACAGGACAAATCTAAAGAATAAAGTACAACACGCTGTACAGATGACACAGTAGGACCGTCACTGAACGTCACGCTACTACAGAATGTTGAATATAATAGTTTCGACGTTACAAACGTTAACCTAAGTTAACTCTAGAAAAGTAAGTAGAGCACGATGAGCATGATCACATTTAGACGCACAACCACTAGGGTACAAACATTCGTCGAGTGTCGTACACCGCAGGCCTAGGAGATGATAGTCTCTCACCAACGACATGCGCTGCGCACTGAGAGCGAGACACTCAAATATAAGATGCTGAAGCGTCTCGCAGCGACCACAAGACGTACACGACGGTCTCGCCACACGTCCTTATCTTTATAAACGTTCGTGCGCGTTCACACAGCCCACCCTCAGCTTGAGTAATTAGGCCCTAGCACGTCGAGCCAAGCCTCGACCGCGAACACGGGGTGGGAACGTTCCATTTGCGCCGCGCTAGTCTGGATGCTGCTTGAGTAGGTGGCGACGAATCAGCAGACGAGCATCATCAAGTTTGCACAAAATTTCTGGGCAGTCACAGTTGTGATGAGCGCTAGTTGAAGCGAGCCGATCAGCCTCTTTATTTCCGGCGATTAGTACGTGGGAAGGTATCCATTGAGCAACGAGAGATACCCCACGTGAGGAAATTTTGCTCGCAGAGTCAGTAATACTGCGCACAAGTGGACGATCAATCTTCATTCATTCATTCATTTCATTTTTATTTCCTTAAAGACCCCCGAGGGGGTATTACATAAGGGGTGGGTTTTTTTTTTTGTTAGACAGAATATTGTTGATACCGATCAGTGCGATGTTATATTTGATATGCTATGCGTGAAGCTTGATGGGCAGGTGATAATGGCGATGTTTCGAGAAAGGCCGTTCCAGTCTTTTGCTGCTCTGGGAAAAAATGAAGCAGAAAATGTTTTAGTGCGGGCACGTGGGCGAGAAACTTGCAAGGAATGACCAGTGCGGTGAGATATGTGAGCTTTGTAACCTGTTAAGAGCAGCACGAGAGTCTGTAAAGATGAGAATCTTTGATGTAGTTAACTCCCTTGCACGTATTTCAGTGCCACATTAATCGCTGCTAGCTCAGCAGTTGTTGACGAAGTTGGATGAGGTATATGAAAGATACGCCGTACTTGAGTCAAAGGGCAGAAAAAAGCTGCAGAGGCGCCTTGAACTAAAGCTTGCAGAACTTAAAGCTTACAGAAATAATAAAAAACGCAAACCAAATGTGTGCGCCTTTTTGTTTTACTTCGCACCACAGCAAGAGAGAGGCGCTTCCGTTTCGTCTGCTTGTCGCAGACACTGAAGCTATGTCATTTTCTACCGTGTTCTAGCGCGGCATTATGCTCTATGATCCGCTTGTGTCTGCCTCAGTATTTCTGTAGCACTGACATACCATTGTTCAGGTGTCCTCGTGCACAGCGCGCAAAATCGTGCTCTACGCGAAACGAGACAATCATAACAGCTCGCGCGCAACGCTGTCAGCGGAAGTGCGCCAAGCCGCAAGAAAACCAGGAGAAAAAGAGTGAAGGCGGGGCCCGGGGAGTATGCGTCACGCGATCCGCGAGGTCCGGTTTGGGAGAACACAGGGAAGGAATTTCGCTTGCGGAAGCTAGACGGGGCAAGTGAACAGAGTGTCGCGCTTGGCAGTGGAGCTCGCCTCCTGAAATGATGGGCTCGCGGCACTGAAATATTTCTATCTCAGCTATTCATGAGACGACTTGAAAGATTTTTGCGGGAGAACGCTTCCTAGAGGACACGTGTAACAACCACCTGCCTATAACCGAAGTTTGCTGTGTGGCCGGCCTGGAGAGGGGCCTCTAACAGCTTCGCTTTAAAATTGGTTACGCCTTTGTGTTTATTAATGAATTATTAATGACGACAGCGAAGGCGGGAGCACTGGCATGAGCGCGGTAGCGCCGACGGAGGCCAACGAGCCAGCCAGCTGTGGAAGACGCCGACGACGCTGGAGCCAACCCTGATGATGATAGTGTTGCGTTAACACACGCACACAATCCTGGGGAAAGTAGCCTTAACAGCTTCGCTGTAAAAATTTTGGCGAGACAACAGCAGTTCCAACTTCTTTACAAAGCCAATGCGTCACTGGAGGAGACAAGATCTTTAACGTACATTTCCTTCATGACATTAAGATTGTGGAATGCACTATAGCAACCAATGGGGTGAGTGAAGGAAAAGCAAACTCGTTTTTATTTAACTTCACACTCCCACAATGAAGTGCCATTGCATACATAAGCACAAATGTAGCAGTTTTCTCGACTACTATGCTGAATACAGACTACTTTGAGTCACTGCTACAAATTTTTCAGAAACATCAGTCATGCTTCGTTTGTTGCTTGGTATGAGCAGGTTTTGTCAAGCACGATGGCAACATAGGCAGATTAGGACTGCCAAATGCATTCTACAGTGTTTGAAATTGTTAAAGAAACCACTAACACCGTGGAAGCATCCCAACGGGACAGCCAAAAAGCTGTCGTGGAACTGTACCAAACACGCAACTTCGGTTTCCGACAGTGGGGTTTGTAACAACCAAAAATGTATACTGATCCCATACCCAACTGGTGAGACTACCGAATAACATGCAGCTAGTCCAATAGGCACCAACATCCTGCATGAAAGAACCATAGCAAACAGAAAGCAAACTGATGTTGAATGTAAAGAAAGAAAGCACTTATGTGCATGGATAGCGGCAACATCTGATCGAGCTGATCGCCGCACTTCTGCGGGCCACTTCTGCGTGCCGAACGGTACAGGTAGCACATTTTCAGCAACCACGACATCGCCGGCGTCTCTTCGCCGGCCGCTTGCCTCCTGACGCCAGACCACACACACACACACACACACACACACACACACACACACACACACACACACACACGCACATATATATATATATATATATATATATATATATATATATATATATATATATATATATATATACGCCTTCACAGTCCATCAAAAATCTATGGGCACTTCGCTGAGCTGAACTGCGATAGGCGAAAGCCTATCTATGACTGCCTCCGTTGCTGTTGTGTGAAGTGTTCTGCGAACGGACGCCGCCGTGGCCGCGAGCATGGGATGCAATGAAAGCCATATGGCTGCAAGGTTTGTTGCCGATGTGTGCGCGGCCCCACGCGCATGTCCGCACTCTCCCACGCGCCCACTCGCACAGCGCATCTGGCATGGCGCCTCCTCTCCTTGCTTCCCTCGCCGGTGACCACCGCTTTCCTGCGTCCACCACGGACTGCGCCCAGACACTCGTGAGACACTAAAGGCTTGCGCCTTAAAACAGCAGACAGAAACGTGCACGCACTTCTCCCACAATACAGCAGTGCGCGAGTACTGTCGCCTCGACGACCAATGGGTACCTGAATACATCGGTGATTTTCATCAGAATCACGTGCAGGTGCGCTGTCGCGGCGGAGCTTGCAGACACAGCGCGACCGCTTCAGCCTCATTACCCGTTGCACATCTCGGATACCGCCTGAAATTATGTGCTCGGCGTCAACCGCCCGCTTTCATGACACGAAACAGCGTAAACCGACAGCACCCTGCAAGAAAAATCGCCAAAGACAGCGGTCACGTGGACGCGGAGATCTCGGTGCATCCGCCATGCGCTGCGCAGTGTAGCCAGACTTTCGCACCGACCCCGAACGTTCATTTCATTTGGGAATAGCTGTTGTGACTCCAGGTGCTTGCGAGGACGCTGCATGACGACAGTGCGAAAACGAGAGCGCGCGATTTTTCACCGCTTTTGATACGAGCTTGCAAATTCCCTGCGGCATACAGTGGCACAATACCGACACAGATGTTCACAGGACCCTCACTAGCTGATCGGCAACGTTTTCTTACTATGTTTCAGGGCTCATTTAACAAAGCGAACCGTTATACTTTCTATGCCTATCTTGTAACTATTAGGCAGGCACGAAACGGCAAAAAGTATGACCGCAACGCAAGACTCCTCGAACCACTTACATGTTTACTACCTCTACAGGTCTTCAAGTTGTCGGCTATTTTCCTACAATATTGCTCGGCGAGAAAAAAAAAGTACCCATCTTAATAAAGCAAAACATCTAACCTTTTTATGCCTGCTTTTCGATTATTAGGTGGAAATAAGGCAAAATATCTCGCGTATTTGCGTGATAACAACTGGGTGAAGTACGCATATTGAACAAATTTTCCCCCCGGTGAAAACCGACATAAAATTTGCAGATCCCACGCATTGTGAGAATCGCTGTAAGCGAAGCTTTCCGCGCTGGATGCTTTGATTGACGTTAATTAGCGGTGATGTTTACTGCTAAAGCTTGATTTCTTCAACGTTTAGTCTAACACAAGAGTGGTGAGTTGAAGTTCAACTTCACCTTGCGTGCACCCCTGCCGTTTGTCTGCGTAGTACACAGAACACACAGGGAGAGGTGTTTGCTTGATGCACTGTGCGCCATATCTCATAACGTCTCGGAGGGTTGAGCATTGCCATTGCCTCACAAGGCCCATCCCGCCATGGCAGAAGTATCAAACTTGAATTGGATTATGGGGCTGTACGTGCCAAAACCAAATAGGATTATGAGGCACGCCATAGTGGCGGACTCCGGTAAAATTTTGACACCGCGATGTTATTTAACGTGTCCCAAAATCTAAGTGCCCGTGCGTTCTTTTTTTTTTTATTTCTGGGCTCTTACGTGCCAAAAACCACGATATAATTATGAGGCAGGCCGTTGTGAGATCGTGCAATCGCGAGAAAAAGGTATGGTGCTTTTGTGGCCCACATGGCGACGCCATCATACTCCGAGCCACAGTTTCGGCAGTTTGTCTACGTGAAGGCTTCTCGTTTGACGTTGTGTGCACTTACGGTAACTAAGAATCAAACATGCACATGCATGGCGCGCCATACCACCGTGACATCATAAAGAAATTGATTACGGCACACGCAGGAAGTAGTGCGCAATCGGCAACACTAGAGTGATGTACATCCACTTCCAGCTTCGCGCTATTGGCCGTGTCGCTCATAGCACTTCCGGGCGACGAGCGACGAATTCTAGATTTGCAGAACCGAGCGATCGCGCGACAAGAGCGAGAGATCTGTTCAAGCGACGGCCCGATCCATCGCTCGAAGCCGTCGCTCGTCGCTGTAGCGCACAAATTCACGCTCATGAGGTTTAGCCTTAAGAACCTACTGCAAGACCCTTAAAATTATGCTGCTTTCTTGAGTAAAATACATAAATTTAAATTAATAAAGCACGCGTCACGCTAGTTTCGGCGCCTATATTGCTGCCCTCATACCGGCAACACCGGGGAGACGTCGCTCAATATCGTCGCTCGCATGGGGTACGACTTCTAGGCACGCGTGAACGCGACAGCCATCGCCATCGCGTCGCTTTTCGCTGTCGCGCGCAAGATCGTAATGCAAAATGTGGCAAGTAGCCAGCACTCAGGTGTTCAATAGACAACAGTGGTGAAACGATGACGGCTGCACGCTTACCATCTGCACGTTAGCAAATTTCGAATGAAGAAACCTTCTAATGCACCAGGCAGCTTCAGGAAGTACTTGCTCTTTGTTCATGCCGTGCTAATAAACCAGAGGCATGCATTCGCTGTCACGGTAGAAGCTCGCTTTAAGTTTTGCACAAGCGTCCGAGTGACAAAAGAATTCTAGGTTCCTAAATTCTGGCTGAATGAACAAACGCCGCTGCTTCACTTGATGAAGATAGGCACGTCCAAATTTACTGACACGAGCCCAAAGGTACAATTAAACAATCACTTACCAATTCGCTCCACGATTACTTCGGGTTTCGTGCAACACGCGGCACCAAGACCGTTCAAAGCGCGAATCGCGAATAACACTTTCGCGACTGCCGACTTGTGGCGCCAGCGTTCGGCCATGCGTTGAAGCTTGTGCGCTCATAGCTTTGAGGCCTCCGAGATTGCCAACAATACGCAGCAATGACCTTCAAAATGTGTGGTGTCCAAATCCACACCCAGCGACGGCATTCTCTGGGTAACAGAAGCTGGCAGGGAAGGTCATAATTTTTCTATCTGCATACGCCAGCAGCAATTGTGTAGGGAGAGCTTATCACAGACTTTCGAACTCTCATAAGAAATACGTGCCCCAATGATAACAATCTCTCGATAATGCAAATCTCGAAGGCTATGCTTGTGTCTGGTTGCATAAGGCAGAAACGATTGCTGGAATCGAAAATACGTCATAGATATCGGGTTTTGAACATCACTTATTAGGCAACTAGAGTAATATCAGTGCAAGGGGTAGTTATACATCTCTGAACCCTTGCCATGCCGCCGATCTTTGAATACTCTTGTCAGCTCGTGTGGGACTTCGCTATTGTCACTACAATTGCACCGAAGAGAACGCTACTCTGGGAGGCCACAATAAAGGACAGAAATATCCTTAAATACATACATACATCTGTGAGTATCCATATAAATACATATATAAAAACCCAAAAGCGGAAATCGGTAAAAGATGCGACGTTGCACCAGTCAGTTGACCTTAGAATGTATGGGAACATTGTAAAAAAAGTACGGCAGAACTGGTTAGCGTCCCTGTATGAGCACATTCAAAAACAAGTTGTTTACAGTCGAATGTGCATGAAGAAAATTGCTGGTCACGCTGAGGAGGTGACACTGGCTTTGGCATTTGCATCACGTTACGCGCTTGGTACTGGACAGCTTCAGGGACAATGTGTCATCCCTTTGAGTTTAGAACAACAAAAAATACTCGAGATTTCAAGTGTTCGACCATTAGTACGGGGCAATCGTACTTTGTTCACAACGTTTCGTCGTGCGTGAGCTTTGCATGAAAACTCCATGACTATGGAAGCAGGTAATGACGGCAACCAAACGTTCTTTTTTTTCCCCTGCATTGTGCAGGTCAGTTATCATTGCAGTTTATTCCGTAGTGACTACTGTCGTTGCACTGTGGTCCTGGCGCGCCCCGCACAGTGTCCTTATATAGCGTACAAGTGTTTTAATGTCTGAAAACTACTACTGCAGGGCGACGTAGAGCTAAACCCAGAACCCACTCAGAAGTTTTTGAACAGTTACTAGATGGAGAGAGAGTATAAACATTAGACAAAAGAGCACGCCAGCGTAGGTAGCTCATCCGCTACGCAGTGGGTGGTCCGCTCAAGTCTAGTAGTCCAGTGGCCTTAGCCGCCTTTCTCGCTCGGTTGATCAGGTTGAGCTGGTCCGTCGAGTGGGAGCTGGGCAGCGCTGCCTTCCATTGCCGTGTGGTGGGGTGTGTTATGGGTGTGAGCACTGGTGATGGACAAGCTACCCTCGTCGATGAGATACCATAACTGAAAAAATTCAACGACGATTTCGATATTTCATAATGCGAAATTTGAGCACAGCTGTATACGTGTTTTCATTTCGCGATACATTGGCTGGCGGGGACAATCTGATTCGTGCGGCACGTTGCAAACGGAGTGCAGTGTGGCGCGACTGCCTCGATAACCGGGAGATCGCTAGGGGAAGCGCTCGGGTGAACGGAGAAAACCTCCGTTTATGCAGAGCTTTGTTTCCATACAGATGACGCGCGCTACTCTGGCGCCATATCGTAGCCGTCATCAACGCAAAGCCCCTCACGACCTGCACTGCGCTTTCCTTCTCATGCTTTCGCCATACCGTCCTCCTCCGCTTTTCTCCTAGCGCTCTCCTCGCTCTCACCGCTTTTTTTATTCCCCGCTGCGCTTCGTGTTTGGTTTCATCTTTCGATGTGCTCGTTCGCTCGGTTACGTTAACACTCGCCACATGAAAAATGCGCCGAAAAGCTGAGCTCTAATACTGAACTTGCACAAACTGAGGAAGCAGTCAGAGAATCGCAACGTGTGCTTTTGCAATTTGAACGAAATCTTTCTGAATCCTCAGCTATGGCTGAACAGGCCAACTAAGTGCAGCCATCACTCAGGTTGTCAGATTATTCCTTTAGCTTCCAGACTAAGGAAGTGGCGGACCTTGAGGATCAAAGCAAGCGGTCTAACACTGTTATTCGCGGCTCTACGGAGAGCCCGCACGAAACGGAAGCATTGCTCAAAGAAATAGTAGATTCCTATGTACTGTTTCTCTTGATCACTTCCTTATAGGGTACCTGAAACAGTTCGAACAAATTTTGTAGACGCGTAGAGTACGGTTACAATAAATCATTCGCACCCCAATTAGTGTGAAGCGTCTCATATTAAGAAGGCTACGGAAGATTACAAGTTACCCTCCGCCTATAGGCATGCACTTTCTCCTCAACTTGTTTGCCGAGTGATCGGGGCTAACTTCGCCTTTACTGACTCGGTGTCATGATATGACATCGTGCGGTCTATTTCCGGCTGTCTTCGAGCCAGCGCGCGAAGCCGCTCCCTCTCCACCAGCCACATGGGAGCCGATGTCAAGCGAGAGATATCGAAGCAGCGTGCGTTGCGAGCTCTCTGTCGCAGCGCCGAGCGCGTTCGGTATTCCGGTAACCAAAGGCGAGCTGGCTGTTTCGACGGATGGGTGCAGGCATAAACTAAAGCCCCTCGATACTACTATTGCTGTGATGAAGGAGCTGGCCGAACTCCATTTAACAAAGTATTTTTCCGAGATAAATGACTTGAAGAGGCGGCGATTTCTTTCTAATTTTGACACAGACATATTTTTCTTCGAACGTGCACTCTGTAGCTAACACGTTAAAATGTCTAGGCGCCCTAGACGAGGCCCTAGCTCATTTTTACGAGGCTGCACGCCGCGCCCACGCACGGAACTGCGGACTAAACGGTAGGTGCGGCGGGGGTCTCTTTTGTTATTTCATCACGTAGCGATAGATGGCTGGATTAGCGGCTAGTACGGTGTCGTGGTAGCTTTTGCGTGTCGCTACATTGCAATTTTAGATTTCGAAGGACCGCGAAATTTTTTCTCGATTTTAAAAACTTTCCGATTTAACGAAATAATTCGAGCGTGGTCATCACTTCCTTAAATGGAGATTTACGTGCACTTAGATACTATTTTTTCGTGCACCATTAATGGCTGGAACAGCTTGGCTTTGCGACAAGTGCATTTGCGCTTTTTTGTGCAAATGCACTGTTCATCGTTTTCCTTTGCTTATGTTCGCCCCTCCGGCGTGAACCTCGTTTCTGCAGCACCTATGAAATGAAACAAAACGAAAAGATAATACTCACTGAACTCACGTTTTCTCAGCATTCCCTTGCGTAATACGAGACGTCCGCGGTATCAATGGTGAACTAAAGCAGCCATCTTTTTTTTTGCTATATTTCAAAGAAATAACGAGAAGGGTATAGAGGATGTGTATGCAAAGTTCAAAGCGCGTGGGTTGAATGTGGTTTCTGTAGTAACTTATGTATTCACGCACTTTGGAGCTTTATAAGTGCATTTTCCGAACGGCGGAGAATTTACCTATGTCCGGAAATATATATATATATATATATATATATATATATATATATATATATATATACCGGCCAGCGGGACCAAATTTAACTAGGGAAAATCTTATCTACGTACATGGCAAGTTAAATATGCATATAGATTACTGCCTTTTTACAAACTACCTTCAGCAAGTACTCGAAAGCACTATACTGCCGTAATCTGCAATGTTTGCAAGTGCCACGGCAGCACTTCACGTATATACATTTACATTAAGTGTTAAATATCTTGATGGGGCAGCGCAATAAGACGAAAAAAGGGTCACGTTGTGTAAGCATGCCATTGTTAAATTTGCATGAAAGTGAATTTGAATTTTTGAGCCGCCTCATGGTGTATAGCATTAGATTACAGGGTTTTGCGCTTTTTGCTTGTGCACTGATAACGTCGCCCTCGATGGGAGAGCACGTGGCTATGGGTTGTGCACATAAGTTTGTGTATGCCTTCGAATAAAGTCAGTTGTGAGTTCAGCGCTGTCCTCTGTGTTCCTGCCTTCTGTCATCGTCTTTTTGCGCCGCCCCTTCAAGATGTTGATCCAGTACCAACTCGCCCAAATGTCGATCCTTCTATATTAAGTGTTAAATTATTATTAAGTGCAATGTGTTGCGATGTGCGTCAGAGCTCTAACGTCTCAGCTAAATTATGACCACTTCAAAAAATTAATTAGCTCCCGTTTTCTCCCTATTCCTCTGAGTTACTCGAGGGGCACGTGGTGTCCTCGAATAACTAATAGACTAATTTCCTTTTTATTTCATGAAAGTGGAAGCACTTTATGAGTAATATGAAGGCAATTAAAGTTGTAACTTTGTGTATTACAGTGCTTGCTGTGAATTACTTGTGCACGCGCTCCATGACATAATGAACGTGCTTTCAAGAACGACATAGAGGTTATCTAACTGTATCGGAAGAAGTATAGGATCCACTTATGTCAAGTTTGCCGAAAATAGGGGAGAACGAGACTTATGTGCACGCGAAGTTAAAGGTGCATGGCTGAAGCGTGGCTTTACCTAAAAATTTCTTTAGGCAACGTTCTTTTAGATTATGTTGTTTAATGACGGGCAAATAAAATTTCCAGTGAATGTGTTAAAAAATTCGGTAGAACCCATCTCAAGATTACTGTCGACGGTAATGCGTTTAGCATGGAGTCAATATAGCGACACGACATATTGTCACCAGCGAAATGAGTTATTAATTTCTGAGGTATTAATTACCAAACCCACCATCTCTTTAAGAGTGACTCCCGATTAATTCTGACCACCTGGGGTTCACTAAAGGGGCCCTTCAACACTTTTCAACGCCACCGTTGTCCGGGAGCGGGTTGTGTGGATTGGTGGTTGGAAAGATAAATGCAACAAAAGTGGCAGCGATAGGGGTGCGCAGTCTGAAATGATTCAGCCGAGAAATTTTGAAATACAAGAAAAGTAATGCACGCCCTCAACTCAAATTTTGCGCGGTCTTCTGTACCCATTCCTCTCACCCGTAGACGCGGCCCGAAGCGCTTACGTAACGGAAGTTCGCACTCCATGGTTGCCTACATGTTCTGTTTTCACAGATTCCGGTTGCCCCGGAGTGCTGCTGAAGCTAGTCTGGCAACCTCTGACTGCGCAACACCTCTCTTCATCAGCGCAATCAGGGTTCTAGTTCAGGATTAGTTCAGCGTTGCACCGCGAACAACAAAATGGGTGCAGCCAAAATGGTGCACTGAGGTGGGAAATCTGTACCAAGAGAGCAATGTGCAGACCGAGGCAGCGAGGCGGCAATTAAGGCTGCTCACGAGCTTACAGATGCGAGGAGCTGTTGTGCCAGTAGCGAGAGAACAGCCAGCGCCCCTACCCAGTTCAGTGATTGTAGTGATATATTTTACGACCGTATCTGCTTGCGTTAAGGTAACGATTACAGCAAACAAAAGTAAAACCCATTCTTGATTTATTCTGTTTATTTTTTCTGCCACGCAGTGATAATCAGCAACTTAGTTTTTTAACCAATCCCGGAGCCGCGAGTTGTGATGTCAATGATGTTTCTCGTGAGCAACACTGGGCAATGATGCGGTACGCATCCTGCAACAGGAAGATGGTGGTTTGAAAAGTGCTCGAGGGCCCCTTTAACGTGCACTGATTGCATGGGCGTTTTACAGCGAAGCTGTATGTGGCTAGGGTTCCATGCATTTTTTGTGCTTGGGCATCATGAATCAAAAAGGGGAGCGAGGGACAATCCCGAAGATAGAGTAATACCCGGCCCATTTGCAGTGGAGGTGAAGCGGGCTTCAAGCACTCCGGCCCTAAGAATAAAAACCCAGTGCCCTTCCACTCTGCGAAGAAGGATGACCAGCGAAGCTGTGTATGTGGGCCCCTTAATGGCGAACTGCACCTCCGCCGCGGGTCGGCCCGGTACAGCCCAAACTTCGGGATCGGCCCACGTACGGGAGAGAGCTTAACGCCTGCTTTATCTCCACCGCGGGTCGGCCCACCATTGCACTATCTTCAGAATCGGCCCACGTATGGGGAGTTTTTTTGCTTACAACGACACGAAAATGTCCTTGCACGGTTGAGTTATACAGCTTCGCTATAATAATAATAATAATAATAATAATAATAATAATAATAATAATAATAATAATAATAATAATAATAATAATAATAATAATAATAATAATAATAATAATAATAATAATAATAATAAATGAAATAAATCAATTGCGTTGTTTCAAGTGGATGGGTATAATGTAATCGCTTGTGAACAGCGCAAGGGCTCGCGAGCAAAAGGCGTTGTCATATATGCAGACGGTAAAATGTATGTACTACAACCTTACACCCTTGACTCGCAAGAGGACAGTGCCATCGACTGTGGTGATGTCTGTGCCGTACAAACGAAAGACGGTATTCTGATATCCACTGCGCATACATATCCAGGCCCACCCAAGTGGGATATCGAGAAGTTCATGAGCAAGCACTATGCATGGGTTAGCCGTGATGACAGTCTATACCCCTGTCATTATAGTCGGAGACTTCGATGAGGTCATTTCAAAACCAGAGAAGGAATGGCTTACTCATTTATTGCTGGAAGTATTTGGTTTGAAGTGCCGCAGCAATTCAAGTCACCCAACTGCTCAACCACGGTGGGGTATAGATATAACTTTGGCCAAGGATCAGCCTAAAGTTGCAACCGAACCAATCAGTGCATATAGCAGTAATCGCAAAGCTATCGTTCATACCATTCCCAAGTGATGAAAGTCAAAACATGTACCCTTGTCTAACCCTGTGTGATGTGCTACAATTTGGCTACCCGCCGCGGCTGCTTAGTGGTTATGGTGTTGGGCTGCTAAGCACGAGGTCGCGGGATTGAATCCCGGCCACGGCTGCCGCATTGCGATGGGGGTGAAATGCGAAAAGACTCGTGTACTTAGATTCAGGTGCACGTTAAAGAACCCCAGGGGGTCGAAATTTCCGAGTCACCCAATACGGTGTGCCTCATAATGAGAAAGTGTTTTTCGCACGTAAAACCCCATAATTTAAATTTTTTTATAAGAATTTGGCTCGTCATCCCCCTTCACAATGTGAAATGACTTCATTTTTTTTTTGCATTTCACCGCCATCCAAATTCGGCCGCCGCGGTCGGGATTTGATCCCGCGACCTCGTGCTTAGCATACAACGCCAAAGCCACTATAAGCAACCACGCAGGTGAAACGAGTTATGTATGAGGCGCGTACTGCAGCAAACTTCCCCTTTCCCACAGACTGATAGCACGGCGTCATCTAGCGACGCCCCCGCGGAGCCTGCGCGTGGCCTTGGAAATGCATGGTGACCGGTGCGCGCAGACTCTGAGATCAGCGTCATGCGTCAACCGGGCTCCTCTCTCTCTCTCTCCCTTCCTTCTGGACACGCTGCGCCATCTAGGGGCACTGTCGAGGAGTCCGCGCCTAGCCTCCGAGACGAGAAGCCTGGCGTGCCAGTGCCTGCGAACGCTGAAAATTGTTCCTTCGCTTGGCCTAGTGTGACACATTCAGTGACCCAAGTAATAATCCAACATGGTGGCTTAGGGGCTATGGCGATCCGGGCCGAGTTTGAAGTCGCGGCATCACATCCCGGCAACGGCAGCCGCAATTCGATGGGGTCGAAATGCAAAAATGACCGCGCACCTTGCATTTATTGCACGTTAAAGAAGCCTAGATGGCCAAAATTATTCCGGAGTCCCGAACTATGGCGTGCTTCATAAGGTCGTGGTTTTGGCACGTAAAACGCAAGTATTTAACTTTTAGTGATCCAAGTTGGCGAGAGGTTCATTGAAGAGCGGCACATACCAGTACATTTGTGGCACCACCTGCTAAAATATCGAGTTGCTGTCCTTGAGGTAACCTTGTGACGTGGCTTCGATTCCGCTCAGCATCGGATAAATTTAAGAGACATTGTTGGTCATTACACAGCGCCACATTGTCAATGGGCTGTACGTAGTTACCAAATTAGAATGTGTTGGTGGGCTAGTTGGTTTGTTTAAATGACCGACTGCTAAATGTGCAAAATTGGGAAGCAGTACACCACTCAAGAAGAGAGACACAGCAAAGTCGAGCAGTATAATACTGCGCTCGATTTTGTGCATGTGTCTCTGGTGTGGTGTCCTCTTTCCCGGTCTGTCGCATTTAGTAATCAGTCACTATTTACTCATGTTGGTGTCAAATACAATAATTGAAGGGTAGCACGCACCTACTGCCACATACCCAGTGATCTATGAAGGCAGTAACAGGTTCTCTATTAGTGCTACAGTGCTCGAGGTTGGCGTGAAAGAGTTTCATCGAACAGCGGTGCCTACAGTGTCCGGCATCTACAGTGAGCATGTCTGCGTGAAAGAGGTTCATTAAATAACGGCAAATATATATATACACATTGCCACATGTTCATTGGCCCAAGTTAGCCCGACTGTTCGTTTCAAACCTGTGCGCAGAAACATTTCTGTATTGTTTTTTTTTCCTTTCCGTATTCTTTTTCTCTCATATCTCGCATTCCTTTCGCCCTCCTCGGTACAGGATTGCCAACCGGAGATATATGGTTAACCTCCCTGTTTTTCATTGCCTTTATCTCTTTATATCTCCCTGTCCCCAGCACAGCATCCCTTTGCGCTACCCATTTGACCATGGATTACCCAGTGACTCAGGTAGGCGGGAAGGCGGTTAGATGCATACATAGTCCTCGGAAAGCGCATGAAGTATCCTAACAATGCTAACGCAAAAAAAAACTAATTCTGCATGCAGTCACATATGTTTGCTTCTATACATTCTCTAATATGCCTCCATGGATCTAACGTTAACGCACATTTTATTAGGATAGCAATTGTACAGATAATCCAGGCGCATTACCGCCGTCGCCGTTGCCGTGAGGTTCTCTATAAAATCCAAAGGGGATAAAATCACCGCCGCGCGCCGTACGCTGTGTGTGTAAAAGCATGTGAGGGTGAGCCGGTGATGGTGCCTCAATCTCGCGCACGCAAGCTAGGGAAGTGGGGAGGAAGCACGCCCTTTACCGTCGCGCGCGAGGATCCGGAGGGGGGTTCACTACTGACGGGCCCGTGCGACTATCCGGGCGCTGTACTTTTGAAGTCATTGGGGAGGGGTGCAAAGTCCGCGCTACGCTGTGTTTTCGCGGCTTAGTTCGCGTTGATGCGAGTGGCAGCACGAAGGTGAATTCGCTCGCTGCTGCTGCCGCGTTTCCTCACTGAAGCGTTTTGACGGCGACTTCCAGCCGTCATCATGTCAACGTGTTCATGTTTGCTGGTGCGCGCTTGACACCATGCTTCTTAATTTAGTAACAAGTCTATCTTTACAAGTCTATGCGGCCGATAAATTACTATCCTTACTTCGTATTCGTCCACTAATTTGCTATCTCAATCGATGCTCCGCCTTTCGGGCGAAACTGCGACTTTTTTTCCTATTCCCAAACTATGAATAGCTTAAGACGAGTATAATGAACCCATCTAATCATTACAGCGTTACGCCGCACGACTTGTTTAGTTTCGGTGCTACGTAATTTTGAAGTTTTCAGAAGTAGCCGGAAGTTATTTCTTTCCACGGTGGTAAAGCTAAATTCACTCAAGCTTTCCTCAAGCGGTTACCTCAGGGCTCCAAAACTAATTGCAATGTGTACAATTGTCATCATTACCATTCGTGCAACATAAGTTCCCCCGCCATCTATACGTTTATTAGCCTACCAGTTCCAACTTAATACGATGCCAGACGTGCGGTTATGTACTACACCTTTCACAATCAAAGCTGGAATGCAAACTGCGCGCAGTTCATGCACACTGAGACGTAGGCGCAGTGATGTCACGGGGTCGAAGTTGATGCGCGTCGAGTAGCACGCAATTTTTTTGTCTACGTCTGCTTGTCGACGACATGAGAGCTTATCGAAAGATGCGTGAGACGCGGTACTGACCGACTCGCTGATAAACAAAATCAAACAGGTGAAGTTAGTACATACGCGTGCCGTAAATTCGGCACTCGCTTCGCACAAATGCGGTGATTTTCTTTTCATTTTTTTTTCATGAGTCGTTAGGCAGATTACAAAAGCGCTAACAATGCGAGCGCGATTCGCTAGAGCCGCCAGGAAAAAAATAAAATGCTAAAAAAAATTGTTTCGCGTGCCTAAACCATGTTCTGATTATGAGGTATGCTGTAATGGGGGACTCTGGCATGATTTTGACTATCTGTGGTTCTTTAACGTGCACGGCACCACGGGTCTTTCTGCATTTCGCCCCAATCGAAATGCGGCAGCCTCGGCAAGGATTTGACAACCGGCGACTGCTGCAATTGAACTAAACTTCATTTCACCAGCAAAACACTTCTTCCAACGCTACGGGAAAAAATATACTGCGCAACTTTTCGATATACCAAGCGAATATTTGTCAAAGATATGTACTTTCCCTGATTGCATTGGTGCTAACTGCGATTCACCAAAATTAATTTCCCGACGCTATATGCTTCCTTAATAATGAGCAGCGAAGGTGCCTTTACCCCATTCACTAAGCGGATGATGCGCTACTCTTGGTAGAACTGCAATTGTACCCATGGTGTCATTTCTTTTGCCCTGGCTGATCGACGTACGTCTTTGAGCCATGAGGCTATCAGTGACGCCGCAATGGAGTACTAGAAATTTGTTTTGACCAAATGTACTCCTTAATCCAAGTGTGTGCGCGAGCGTTTTAATTTCGCCACAACCGAAATGCGCTTGCCGTGGCCGGCAATCGCACCCGCGAGCTCGTGCTCGGCAACAGAACGACGTAGCCACCCCGACGGGTACCATATACGTGCTGATAACGCTACGCGCTATGATAACGCTATGCGCTATGCTCCGGATGGCACGGCTGGCAGGCGTGGACGGCGAAGGAGGCATCTACGAGACGCGGCTGACTTTACCTTTTCCAACAAGAGCTCCTTGGGTGACACCATAATGACCACTGCATGGGATCATGGCCCCCGAGATCGGCGCCCGCTATTGCACAGCGCACGACTGCCTATCTCGGAGGCCACGTTTGGATATAGGCGGTGTTCAAATCTACGTCCCCTAGGGAGGCACCCTCTGAATTTAGAATGCGTATCCTAAAGCACCTCAGTGTGGCACGTGCCTTTCGAACTCACGCGAAACGGTCCAGTGAGGAGATGCTCTACTTACGATGGAAAGTCGCAAGAAAAAAAAATCAGCAGATTTCGTTGCAATGGTGTTGCTTGACTCCAAATGATGTGGTGAGCTCTGCAACTACACGATGCTGCGCTGAACTCGACGGAACGTGCCGATGACGAGCGGATAGGCACCAGAATTCGCGATCGAGGGAAAACAAATATTTTTCGAAGGCACTGAAAGCAATAGAAAGGTTTAGCATAGCGCTGCAGAAAGCTGACATGATGAGGAGCACCGTCGAAGGCGTTGCAGACGTCGCATCTCGACGATGCAGGAGACGAGACCGAAGGAAAACCGTCGGCGTTCGTTCAGCGGCCGAAGAAAGGATTAGATAGATTTGCCTTGACGTTCACTGTCCCTTCCGATCGCGCCAATGCAGGTACCGCGGTGTGGTTTGCACACATCTGCTTTGCAGAAACGTAAATGTGCGTGCGAATGGCGCTCATGACAGCAGCGCAAGCCAGAACACTGCCCTGGCTCCGCAGGGGCGACTGAGTGCAGCATGGCTTCGCCGCTCTTGCATCCAATCGTGCTGTGCGTTTCTAGACATCCTAACACTTCACTCGAAGGCGCCGCATGCACGGCGGTACCACTACAGCGCGACAAAGACAACGGCAAAAACGCGCCTCTAGCATACCTGTAATTGCTATCGCAAAAAGAAAAAAAAAACAGAAGTGTTGGAAGTTTGAGAAGGTGGTCGAACCCAAACGACGGACGGGGCATAAACGGTGACAGGAAGGCCAGGGCGTTTGACGCCAACGTGGTTTGAGAGACGCAGGGCCTCATGGTACAAACTTTTGCGGCTTAGGAATGACTGAGGATCGTTGTTCAAGCTGACTAAAGTACCGGGGCACTACCCTTTACTCGACGGATAGCCGTGCAAGCTACGGACGGACACTAGCTTGGGAATACACAGGTTGTACTTTCCGTAACCGGAGCGCGAAAGAAATGTGTCGCGAACACCTGGCTTCTTGGCGTTCGTATGGGGTAGCACTTTACATTGAATCACAGGTGCGACGAGTTTGTACGGAAAAACAGTGTGCAACGCAAGCGCCAAACGGCAGCGAAGTATATTGAAGCCAATCATGTTTTCCACTCTTCCGGGCTCCTGGAAGGCGGCAGCAGCAGATGCGAAGGACTTCGTAGCTTGTAGCGGGGACCAAGAAGGCGCTGTGCTGCGGAGGAAGGGGCAGGCATGCAATAGAAAATTGGAAGTCACGCTCACCGAGACTCCGGTGCGTTTGCTTCTTCGAACCGACGTCGCAGTGGCTTGCAGTTCGACGCGTCGCGCGTCCCAAGCGATCCTCCGGAGACGTCGGCGTGAACGAAGTTAAAAAAAAAAAAAAACAGTTTCAGAGACGCCCGCTGACAATCCGGTCGCTTTCGTTCGTGGCGTGCTGCATCATCGCGGCGGTTGGACGCGCGCTATCGGCTAGCAGACGAACAATTCCGTACACGATAAGGTTTCGAGGTGGCTTTGAGTCGCGATAATACAATTACCATGAGGATAGTCTTGTACGCAGGCGAACGCGTGACGCCTCTTCACTTGACTAACATTTGCGGGGCTTCACGTATCGCCGAGCGGGCCGAATTCGTGGCGGCGCTGCGACGCCAGCGTTTGGCGAAACCCTTGCTGTGCAATCGAAGTCCTGTCGTTTGATGCTTGCGAGGCGCCAAATTAAGAGCGGTGTTGTACAGCTTACGAGATAGAACGTTACCAAGGCATAGTAGTACGCATCAAAATTTCAGTGAACACCTAAGTAAGACCTGAATGCTCACCTTAAGATGCGAAGGACGTTCAGAAAGTAAGTATCGTCATTTATTTCGCACGGAAACTTTATTGCATTGCCCCCCCCCCCCCCCACCGAGAGAAATACAGATCCGACGCACTGTTCGAATCGATGTAAGCGAAGCTTTCTGTGCTGTTTGCTTTGATTGCCGATAATTATCAGTGATTTTGACTGCGAAAATTTATTTTTTCAACGGTCAGACCCACACGAGAGTGGCGAGTGGATGTCAAACGTTACCTAGCGTGCAGCACTGTTGTTTGTCTTCTACTGCACAAAACAGCCAGGGAGAGGTGCTAGCTTAAGGCATTGTTGTGCGCCATATTTCATAACCTCTGAGAGTGCTGCAGAGCCTTGTCAGTGCCTCACGTGGTATACATAGCATTAAGCTTTAATTGAATTATGGGGCGGTACGTACCAAAACCACAAATAGGGATTATGATGCACGCTGTAGTAGCGGAGTCCGGATTAATTTTGACACCATGGCGTTCTCTTAACGTGTCCCTAAAGCTAAGTGCATGCGAGTTTTAAAGCGAAGCTTTCTATGGGTGTCACTGATTCGTCCGTGAGTGCAAGGAACGCACTGCAGGAAAACGAACTTACACATCTGCGTAAAAAACTAGTTTACATTCGCAGTTGTGCCGATAGGAACAATGGGAACAATGTCATGCTCTCGGCCAATGGGAAAACGCCGCGCTATCCAAACATTATTATGCCGGCTGACCAATCGCAACGCCAGAATTCTCTCTAGTAGTTATTGTAGAAAACTCTATAGCTGAGTTCCCTGCATACAATAGCGTGCGGACTCACTCGCTATTCCTTATACATTTATCCCGTGCTTTATGCTGCCAAGTCGCAATACAACGCGATGCACGCCTTTATCAATAACGGTGGGATCGAGGCCATGTATTAATTCGTGTATCCTTCGCGATATACGGACATTTATGCAATACCACTGACAGGCAGAAGGGTGCTATGTACAGTCGAGAGCGAAAGTCTGAGGTCCACAGGTTCTATTAATGGCGGCCTGCGCGTGAAAGATGAAATCACGTGCTGCAGCATATATGAGCTTGTTCAACCAATACCGAGCATTGACTCAATTACAGGTTCTGCTAGAAGATTCCTTTTTTTTTCTTTTTTTGCCGACGTCGTGGTCTGTAGACTTTCGCTCTCGACTGCACCTGTACGTCGGCCAGACGGTCCTGTTACCACGGTAACTTTTCGGTGTGAAAGAGGCTATGTCAGGTGCTGACGAAAGATCACGGAAGCTTAAAACATGCTGGAAAAAAAAATGCAAGAATCTCATATATAAGACAGTTTTTCTGTTCTTATATGCGATGCATAACTAATCCATCTTTCAAGTGGGTACATTGATGGACGTTGTGCCGCTTCGATTCCCCGCGGTAGCCCAGGGGCTATGGCGTTGCGCTGGTGAGGTGGAGGTCGCGGGTTAGAGTCCTTCGGCGGTAGCAGTTTCAATGGGGGCGGAATACAAGAATGCCCGTGCACCGTGGATTGGATGCATGTTAAACAAATCCCGAGTGGTCAAAATTATTCCGCAGTCAATGTGGCTCCTTGATATAAATGACCTCATTTGTCTGGTCCTTGAAAGTGCCGCGTCACGGTTGTATTAGGTTAGAAGGCTCAAATGGCTTGCGTGCACAATATAAATTAAGGCACGAATATTGATTAACGCGTTTTGATATACGGGGACATATATTTTACGCTTAAAATCGCCGAATTACTTTAAGTACCCGCAGCTTATTTGCGGACGTGAACGTGGCGTCCCATAACCGCTGTATTCAACTAACACAGGAGCTCAGAAAAGCAAATTGCAAGGCACCATGAGCGTCCGAAAACACGCGGTCTTTACGGCTGCCAATTAGTTCAATTATTTATCGTGTACCGAGTGTTTTGTTAGTCATTAATTTTTCTCACGCAATATAGATGTCGAATGCACTACCGAACTCTGTTGTTAATAAAGAGGTTATCCACGAATTTCAACGTGAATTACATATGCACTTTAATACTTCCTTATTTATGTGTTTCTGTACCTGAGTGCGTATTTCGACCATGCATGAGTAATTATGACTGCAACTCTCCTGTCATGAACACAGATAGGGGTTGACAGTATTATGAAAATAAAACTAAAAAGAAATAATATTCCTGTAATGGTGTTGGGTCACTTAGGGAGCTTAACCAGCACCACCTAGGCAATGGTGTGCAAGTATTTGAAACTTTGGAATGAAGAATGCAATAATGTCCTATTTTATTCTGTCTTCGAATCAAATAGTCACTATTAGTAAATGCGAAATTTTCTCGAATGCTTAGTAATTACTTCAAAATGTCAACTAAATTAAACATAAAATTGGATCAAAAGTACTGTCAATTTTCACCCTCGCGAGCATAGTATAGACACAAAACACAAGAACTTGCACAGTGGAGTGGGCTACGTCACTGAAGTAGCCATATTTTACAGGCTATACAGAGAGAATTCCCGCTCACTGAAGAGTCATGGGCATGGGAAAGAACTACTTAATTGCCACTAGTACTCCATTTGTGCTTTTGATGAAGAAGGCTTCATAACATATGTAATGACAGAAAGCTGCCAACATTAAGAATACTAGGATCTGAACACCGTTTTATATTAATTGTGAAAATGGTTGTAAATTATCCGAAAACAATTCGATATTCGATTCGTTTTTGGAATTGTTCAACCCGTATTGGGATTTGCTCTCGAAAATCGCTATTCGCGCGCCCCTACATCTAGGTAAAATAACAATGCAAGAAACTTCGTTCTCTAACTGGTACCATCACCCTATGCCCTGCGTAAAGGATTATTTTGCTGTCATGGCCGCTTGACCGAGCGGCCGTGTCTAGCTGGCACAAGTAAATGTAGCGAAGAATAAAAAAAAATAGATAGAATTTATCGACAGGAAAGACAGAGAGGTCTGTGTGAGCTAGTCCGCTCTAGTCTGCTACTCCGCACTGGAGAGGAGGGAAGCGGAAAGAAAAAATAATGGATGGCCTTACGCGAATTTGCTTGTACTGTATGTGCATGGTCAATCTCCGGCTATAGTCACGGGCGACATTCGATTTTTTTTCATCTTGCAAAAATAATGAGTCTAGTAAGTTTAATTACGTAATTAGAGTTATCATACCTGATGGAGAAGGCGTCATCGTAAATGTTGGTGAGGATGTGGAGAATTGACCAATAACAGCATCTAAAGCAATCTAGTAGTGTTGCTTTTTTTTTTGACGAAGAGAAACAAAGCCGGCGGAACAAAAAGAAGAAAGAAAAGTCGCTATAGAACGTGCAGGCCATTCAGGTGACGTTGGCCGACTCCTCACTGCGATTTCAGAGATGCTTCTGCCAAAAGGGCAGCAAAACTGTACACGCTGACAGTTATATAAGGTGGCGCTTCGTCGACGACATTCGCTGTTGCGCCCGTAAACCACTACAAGTCACCCCAAACAACTCGAAGGCACGGGATTGGCGTCAACATCGGATTCCCTACCTTCCGCTATGGTGATCTCTCTTCCTTGTCGAGTACTAAATCTGTTAGCGCGTGAACGTACGTCAGTGCCCAACGAGACGTTGGCGCTCTTGCCGGCAAACGCCATTAAATTCCGCTAATCAGGACTGCGATTTGTAGCTGCGTTCTGTTGCCCCCACCCGCGTAGTGTAATACACGTTACAAGAGATGACATCAGTTGATTGCGAAAAGCAGACAAGCAAGACGTGAAAGAGCGGGCCCGAGACCTCACTGCAAAAGCGGGCTAGCATAGGCGAGACAGAAATGATGGTCCTTTGCATACGGACCAACCAAAGGCTTTTACACAGGAGAGGGCACGTGCGTGATCATGTTAGTGCAGAGGCGTGTTGAGACCTGATAAGCGCAGAGTGCAGCGCGTGATCACTTTTTGAACTGCCAGAGGCGGTTTGGGTCCCTTGATATCAGTGGAATTACGAAGTGGTTGTCAAAGATGCGGTCATGTCGTACAGCTCCAATGTGCATCATGGCACCGTACAGCTTATCACAGAAAAGTGGCGGCCGGTCGACTGTTGTTAGAAACAGCCGGCTGGTCTCTTTCCTTGTTTTTGCGATATTCCGTGCGTGTTTTCAGCGCATAAGCAATACGAGGTTTTCCACTTGAGCAAGGCACCGCAGCTGAACGGCACCGTCAATAGCTAAAAACACATATTACTATACTCAAGTTTCTATGACAGGAGTAATTACGTATCTGTAGGTAGAAGCGTCGTCGCGTGCTTCTAGAAGTTGTATTACTAATTACCGATGTGCACGGCCTTGTTTTATTGCGCAGAATTGCCCTTCTGCAGTTCTCATTTAAACGATATTCTCGCCTCCGCAGATTTTGTGCGCATCTTTTATGTTACCCGACGGCACGTGCTTTACGTGGGGTTCTTCTAAAGACTGCGAAGCGTATGCTGAAATATTTTGTAATATATGATCACGCGAAATGCAGTCGCTTTTGAAAATTCTTTATTGTAAACACAGTCACCTTATGACGGGTGTCACGTGTACAGAGAATAAAAGGGAATAGCTCATCTAGGTTTCACAAGTACTCGGTATGCTTCTGATACTTGCCACCGGTGGTCCAGCTCTACTTGTAAGGCCACCTCTGGTCTTCTCGATTGACACCGCTTTGTCCTATTTTTTTTCTTTATAGTATACAGCGAGCATGCCATTTAGTTATCCTGGTGGACATTAGTTAATTGAACCAACGATGTGAAACAGTGGCGAAATTTGTAGTCGTCGTCTAGTCAGCTTTAGTCGGTACCCATGCTGCAGCTGTGGACGAAGTAGTTGCCCCCGCAGGATCAGTAACAACCGCTGCTGTACCATGACTTTCCTGATCAGTAGCTTAATCATCTGTCGAGTCCATATCGATTGCGGATTCTTTAGTCGAGCCTTCCTGGACAGATTTCTTCCCGCGTTCTGTGGCAGCACCGGTATTTTCACCGCACTCTTGCTTATCTTTTTCTGAACAAATCGCTTGAGAAGCAGCACTTTCGCCAGACTTCCTACAACCGGGATCTCGACGGACCGTGACGTCCGCAGTTCTAACGTCCTGTTCTGGAGGATTCTCTTGAACGTTTGCACGACCCTCACGTATGTCAACAGCAGTGCGGTCCGCATCCCGATTTTTACGAAAGCTAGCCAACTCCTGCGGCGCTTTCGATGAAGGCTCACCTTTGTACTGACTCGAAGCGTGGCGTTCGCTTCTCTGGTACACACTACGTGATCCGAGTTCCGCAGGCTGATCCGATGTCGACAAAGCGGGACTGCGACGTGTAGATCTTCGGCCTATTTGGCCAAGCAAACATGCCCGCAACAAACTACGAGGCTGATTCGACGGATCAGGTTGCTCCTGTTCGCGTGCTTCAGCCGAATGGTCGTCACTTGAGACGTTGTGTGGCTGCTGGTGCTCACCCTTGCTTCCAAAATCCCACGCCTGCGTCGGTGTCGAACTCGACTGCGGAGCTACATCTTGTGAACGGGAAGGCTGTGTTGAAGTGGTGCGCTGGGACTCTTCCGAGGAAACCATCTGGAAGTGATCGGCGCTGAATAGGTAGGAAGGTATTTGCGACGTCGAATCCAAAGCAGGCTGACGTTCTTTGCGACCCGTTATTTTCCTGCCCCATGGGACTGGCGGCGGAGGCATAAGCAGCTTGTCTACATCGACGGTGACTTGGCTTGTCGACGACGGCGGTCGTTGTGGTTCCAGCGGCTCGTGCGCTTTCGGCAGTCTGAACCAAGGTTGGCCGTGTTCCCCGGCAGCCTTAATTCGATAATCAACTGTCTCTTCTGACACCAAATCGAGCTGCGAGGGCGCCCTTATACTTCGCTCTTTCTGTCCGGAAATATCGAAATATTCTGCCGCAGAAGCCTCCTGCAGGGGAGCCTTGACCCCAGATTTCAGGGCAACTGTGGTTGTTTCTTCGGCGGCTGGCGAAGCACGCTTCCTTGGGCTAGTGCCGTCCCCGGAACCATAGGCAGGTCCAGGATTGAGCGACCTCCTACGGGCGCCTCCCTCAGAGTTGTCATCGTCGTCGCGTTGTGTCAATCCAGCTGCACGATCCGTCGGTACCGGATTGCTCAGTGTGACGCTTTCGTCAGCGCCTGCGCTTGCTCTTTTGCGTCGTGAACCGACGAAGTTGATGACACTAATGTGAAGAGCGTTACGGAACGCTTTAAAGCAGCCTGCCTGCAAAGAAGTACCGACGTTTTGTCTACCAGGCAAAGGACGACGTGCTTCGTCGCTGCCCGTGATCCTACTGCGTTCTTGGGTGCGCAGCGCGGGCTCTGGGCAGCTGGGCGCCGAAACTGTTGCTTCAGGCGATATCTGGGGGTTGCTTTGGGCCTCTTGTTCATTGGAATCCTCGGAAGGAATTCGAGGCGGCCGGGCAAGTTCTTGCTTGCGTTTCAGCCAAGCTTTTTTCGGTGGCAAACTGTCTTCCCCGTCCATATCGTAGCGGAATGTTTCGACCTACTTGTGCAACAGGACTTGGCTTTGTGCAAAAGAGGAACCATTCACGACAGCGACCGCTCGCTGACCCGTGCCGCCGCTTGCCACTTCGTGCCTAAAAACGATAAAAATGATCGTATATGTCAAAAAATTGGCGTAAATTCAGTGAAATGCTCATGTGCACAAAAGTAAGTTAAAATCAAAAACACAAAAAAGCCGGGGACCACAAACAGTGGGAATCGGTGTTAACGGAAGCTTTGATGTTTATCCAATTTTTATGCGAATGTAACCCCAGGTAAGTCAAGCAAATGTTCATGAATGTAACATGGCATCGCGAATGTGTCCCAATGACGAAAATGAGAAAATGTCACTGCAATTCCTTCGCAGCTGCGAAATAGGTGAGTGCAGAATCCAGTCAGGCGGCGCCTGCCAGGCCGCTTATAGAGGGCGTCGTAATTGAGTTAAGGATATATTCATGCGGTTTGACCTCCCACAGCAATTCTGAGGCTTTGGTAGAGGCCATAGCGGAGGGGCTGCAGGCAAATGTTGACCACCTGGGAATCTTTAACGCGCGCCTAAATCTAGCTGCACGAGCAAGAACATTGCGTTTTTGCCCTTATTGAAATGCGGCTGTAATGGCTGGGCATCGAACCCTCGATTCATGCGCAGCAGCAGAACGCCGTTGTCACTGGCCTACCGCGGCGCCCGTAAATAGAAGCGGTGCAATTGTGGTAACATCAGCTTAGACGGTCACGAGAAGAAACGTCCAGCGAAGTTTGACTAGATGCTGGGCGCAGTCGCTAAGCCCACATGTCTTCTTGCGAAGCGCGAAGTATTAGCTGGAGTTCTGGCCGAGATGCTAGCCTATCGGAATGAAAAACGCTTCGATTAAAGTAGCACAGTTGGTCCAAATCAACCTGAAGCCTTTCGTTCGAGCGTACCTTGGCCTGAAAGCGCAAAAGTAAATCAGAATAGAAAACTGGATATATCATGAAACTTACCGGTTAATTAGGGGAAGTAATCCGACAGGCCCGAATTCGGTGATGCGAAAGCAGGTTAGAGCCACGAGCATACGCGGCGAGATACGACGCTGAGGGCTTCGAGAAAGAAAAGAGCGCCAAGTTGTCGTCTCCAACGGCTTTCACAGCACGCACTGTTCTTTCAAAGTAGTTTACTTGGCAACCAAATAAGAAGTTTGTAGGCGCACAAAAGAAGAGCGCTTATCATTGCTGTCACAAGGCCATGTGACCATAATCTTGACGCGCAGTCGAGCACCGCTTCTATGACCGCGATATTAGACGCAGAAGCGTCGGCTGACCTGTTCAAACCTCGCCATAGCGTCTGCGCATGCATGGAGGAATGACCTGTTGTTCACCGTGCCTAGGATGACGCATACTGGCGCACTTTCTCGCCTGTTTTCTGCGTCATATGCGACATCTATGCGCGTGAATTTCCCCGCATTAGGGCCTCATTAGTGCCTATTATAAGCACAAATTGAAATAGGAACAGCAAGACGGGACACATCCGGTACAGAGCTGTCTACCTGCAAGCGGTGCACGTGATGACTCATGGCAGTTGTGATTCGCTTCGTCCGAGCCCAGGTCGGTAGCATCGCGCCAGGTCATATCGTGTCTGCTTTTCACGCTTCCGCGAAGGGCGCTAGTCAGTTTATCTCTATCGCTTACAGCTTAGGCGTTGGCATGTAATGCCCTCAGCACCTCCTTGTCTGTCTACTTATATATTATTCTTTTTTCTTTCGAATGCATCAGTCGCACTGAAGTAGCGTCAGATTAAGAAACTAGGGTGATGATAAGTACCACTGAAGTGAATGATTTATTAAAAGTGAAGTCATTTTCGCATACAGACCAGAACTCTTCTCAATAGCGCACCCTTGTTTAGAGATGTGGGCGCGGCCAGCGCAGGAACGGTGGGTCTGATGACGCACGTCTGAAGACAACGTGATGACGAGCGAACGCTGGCTGCAAGCGTGCAAGAGGATGAACTGGGTGAGCGCTATCTTTGCCGTTCGTTCCGCCAGTCCTCGCTGTACTTTGAAAATTGCGGCTGCCAGCTAAATTCGCTGCAGAGTCTGGTGTATAGACCTTTTTACAGTGAGCAGTAGTCTGCGCAGTATAGGGCGGCCACAGGCGCTCCTCCATTGAAGGCCTTCTGAATCGGAAGCAAACGGGTACCAGCCGCCTATGACCGCTCCGGCAACGTCGTGCCAAGAGGCCTGCAAACGCTTAGTACCATTTAATTAAAATTTGGACGAGTAGATGGAAGACATGCTCTGTCGTGAACTGCAAGAACTGTGACAGAGAATTGCTCGTGCACCCGCCGTGGTTGCTCAGTGGCTGTGGTAATAGGCTGCTGAGCACAAGGTCGCGTGATAGAATCCTGGTCACGGCGGCCGCATTTCGGCGGGGGCGAAATGCGAAAACACCCGTGTACTTAGATTTAGGTGCACGTTAAAGAACCCCAGGAGGTTGAAATTTCCGGAGACCTCCACTACGGCGTGCCTCATAATCATAAAGTGGTTTTGGCACGTAAAGCCCTATAATTTAATTTAGTATAGCACGTGTGGGACGAGACCACGTGCGATTCGCCTCAGCGTCACACGACCGTTCTTCGTGCAGACATTTCCGCAAAGCGAGCCCAACAAGCTCTATTGATAGCGCTGGCCAGCCAATTACCGGCAATGACTGCCAGGCTATAGCAGCGCCGGTAGCAACAGCAGCTCAACCACCACCGCTTGCACAACAATGCAACGAAATGTTGTACTTCGATAAGCATGCCAGTAATTGCGACGTCCTCCCTGTGGAAGCGCGACGTCATTCGCAAGCCAGCGTGACTGGCACGCTCGAGCGTTGCAACTTGCCTTTCCAAATCAGCGAACTCAAACGTGGCGTTCGTCGCGAGTGTGATTACTGCGCCTTAGGTCTAACGGCCGGCGAGAGATCGCTTGGCCACTTGCAACATTTTTTACGGCGAAGCTGTCTACGGGATCTGGCGGATCGCGTCCGCGCGCAGGCCAACACTTTTGCATACGTGGGCCGATCCAGAAGATAGTGCAATACCGGGGGGGGAGGGAGGGGGCACCCGAGGTTTTTGTGCATTTCGCCATTAAGGGGCCCATATACGCAGTTTCGATGGTCATCCTTCTTAACAGAGTGGAGGGGCACTGAGATTTTACCGTGGTGGAGCTCCGAGGAGGCACATGATGTCACACCGCGTTCCTCATCGTTGCGCTCGCCTCCGCTCGTTTCGCCAGCTCCGTCGCATCTCTGATAACATGTCGGAAGATTCAAAAGGAGAGCTCGCGTGCGCCGCAACAACAGTTAAGGCGGCAGTATGGACGGCGACAATTCTGATAAGCAGGAGGAGGCCTGGAATCGACATCGGAACGAGACGAAGAGGAAACGAATCGCCCAGGAAACAGACGAACAGCGCGCCGAACGACTGGCTAAACGCCGCAACATAGCTAGACAACCAGACTAACCTGGACTTGCAATCAAGATTAACCAAGGCTAACCATGCTATGCCTTAGCTTTGGCTACGTGTATCCTGGCATAGCCAAGCTAAGCCACTGTCAATTTTTGTTCATGCCTTCGCGAATACATTTTAATCAGCGCTGTGAGTGTTAAGAAATTCATTACCTATAAGTTATTAGCGCTGGCTACGAGAATGACATTGTCGGAGCAGGTCGCACACAGGCATCTCCTGGGCGCGCACGCGTGTCTATTCACGAACAGTGTTGCCGAACCTACATTTAGCGGCCACAAGACGTGCACGGCCCATAACGGCCTTACACATAATAAAGTTTATGAATAAATAAGTAAATAAATAAATAGTGTAAAAGACGATAATCAGGCTAATATGTTCGTCGCATTTACAAAGTGAAGGGAAGCGTATGAAGCATATACACTTGCTCTGCGGCTTTGGCCGCAGACTTATGTCGTCTAAGCACTCAATGTTGCCACGGTGGCCTGAATAATGGCTGTCTGAGCCGTGCCTGCGGCCAATGCGGCTCGCGAGCAAGCAAACGCCGTTCAGAAGGCGCTCGATGACGGACTCTATATCACCTGATATGGTGCTTTAAAGTCAATAAATGCCGGCGTATCCATAATGTGATGTTAAAAAGGAGTGCTTTTTAATTGACATTCTGGTATTTTATGTTCCATATTCACAATCGGCAGCAGCGCGCGGCGCTCGACGATGGGCGGAGCTACAGTGCAATTTTAACCGACGACTGCGTCGCTCCTAAGTGAAAAATCCACCCCAAAATTTTACCTTCATGGTTTATGAGGTTCCCGCATCCGTACATGAGCGTCTTGTTGAATTCGACAGACTCTTCAGTTTCCCTTTAATGGGGGGACTCCGGATTAATTTGGGCTACCTGGGTATCTGTAACGTACACCCTAAGCACGGGCATGTTTGTGTTTTTGCCCCAATTAAAAAGGGGCCACCATGTTAATGCAGCCGCCGCAGCTGCGGTTTGATCTCGTGACTTCGTGTTTAGCAGCGTGAGGCCAAGGCGAAGTATAGCCACAGCGTGTATATATATATAGATATATATATTGTAAGCACCAGTACCAGACCATCCAACCTTGCGCCCAAATAACGCAGGGATAATGTAGACGTCTGCTTGCGCAAGGGCAACAACGTGATTGCACATTATCAGCAGGCACTAGATTGCGCAAGAGAACATGTTGCCCCACAAATTTTTCGCATGCTTAAAACTGCCTTTTTTTTGCCCGTCGATGGCATCCACTGACTATGATGTTGCGCTACTTGGTACGATGTCGTCGAGGCTTCAATTCCCAAGTGCGGAGGTACATACGGAACACGCGTGTACAGCGCCTTTGGGTGCGCGTGGAGTAAGTTAGGCTGGTACGCCCACTAAAGCGTCAGAAGAGCTCAAGGCTGGGCGAGTTGGTTCCAATTCATGCTTAATTATTAACTACGGTGTTACTAATAGCCCGACGCAAAGCGAATAGAGACTTCCGCTCGTTTTTGTAGTTGGTTGGTGCTCGGTGAACGGTTCGTTTTCTGATTCGCTCGCTCGTTCAAGCTATTTTTTTTACGCTGATAGCCATCGTCGACGGTTTCTCCACCATTTGCTTTGTTAGGTTAGGTCGGCTTTAATTTCTTTCATTTCATTTTGTAGTTGCAATTTTCTATCTTTTGTTTTATTTGATTATAATTTAATTGCTCTTTACCTCTGTTTAAAAATACCTTTTAATTTTCATATCTCTTGGCACTATACGTATTTTCAGACTTCTCCCTGGAGAGTAGCTAGGTCGCTTGACGGCACTATATGAGAAGAGAAAACTTTCTGGAAATCGAGTTCAGAGATGGTGCTGTGGTTGAAATAGCATATACGCGTCTGGTCCTCTAGAAGCAATTTGCTGGGGTTCCAGTTGAATGTAAGCGGCGCGGCGTTCTTTCAATAGCCACTGCCACCTCTTGCTTCGCAGACACCTCTCCAGTGCCTTGAAAGGGACCCTTCCGTTTCAGTGATTGGGGTGTATGCCGAAAGTGCCTGATTCGAAAATTGTTGCTCAGTAACCGCCAAACGCACTATTGAAGAGTAATGACATCATTCGCAGGGTGGCGCAGTCATTCAGGAAGCGACGACAAATATAAGCTTAGTACTGAGTCACAAGAGCTGGGGCTAAGCCATGAAAGCAGAGCCAACATACCTGCTGCTGGGTACGTACCTTTGCTGTCGCCGTTCATTGCTGTAGCTGTGGTTAAAATGACAATTGGAATTGAAGATGCTCTGTCGATTTTATGTACAGCGGGAGACCAAGATAACTGCACCGCCGTTATCTCGCTCAGACTTATGCAACAGACTGGATTCAGGACGATTTTAGAGACGCCCCTCCTGTCGCGAAGCATGCTAGTGGCATACTGTAGCATATTAGTGATCTGTGGGCTACAGGGCAACTAAGGTAAAGTAAGCTTGTGTTCGTATTGGGAAAATTTCCTTTGCCACGGGTATTCAAAGTAAAGTAGGTGAGAATAAAAAAATGAAAAAGAAAAATTATCAGCAACCCCGACGATCATTGCCAATATAAGCGAATATTCCGAACGAACTGGCCAGAGAGCAAGCGCGGGAGAACGCGCGAGATAGAGAGTGATAGCTCGAACGAGAGAGTCGGAAGAGAGCGGGAGAACGAGCGCACGCTTGTTTTCCTTGATGAGTCCAACCGCCTACCATCAACATTGAAAACGGTGAAAAGAGCCAATTAAAGCTATTCGAGTAATAGGAACTCTGGCCAGCCTGTGGTAGGGTTAAGAATCCTTACACCTTATTAACAACCGGCTCCAAAGTAGACTGGCAGCTAACTGCCACTCTCACTCCCATGTGTCCTACCGTAACCTGTGAGCAAATGAGTAAAGTTCCACGTAGGAGGAAACAACCAAAATATGCAATGTTGTTTCCCGTCGGTTGGAGCAAGTCGTTTTTTTTTGTATTTCGCCTAATTATGTACTGTTATTATACATAATGAACTTGTCAAATATCTTATTCAGAGCGACAAAGTCAATGGGAAAATTGTAGTTCATCCTTAGAAATTCCCAATCCAGCATCTCATTTCCCAATGCGAGCTACATATTTGCTTTTAAGTCTGGGAGAAAGCCCGCGAAACATGAAAAAGTACCGCGTGGCTTTGTCTCATTGACAATTTTGATCTGAATATATAATTTCGGAAGTTGAGTAACGCGTCATAACTAATTATATAATTAGGTGAAACACATAAGATAATCTTACTGTCTCCAGGAGACGGGAAACATTACCTTGTTTATGCCCAGTTACGTGATACTTGCATGTCTTTTTCTAAATTTTGGCACACGTTACCTGGGGTAAATTGTATCTGTAACTCTGTACGGGTGCACATTAGCTGGAAGAGAAGGCGGAAGACGAAGATTACAGGCAGTGACTGGGCAATCATGTCCGTGAACGCCCGTAACCTCCAACCTCCTGTTCATGTGTTAAACTGCTTTCAAGAGAGGACTACGAGACACGACCATAAGTCCAGCAGTGTTTTTTTTTTTAGCAGTCACCTCGCGCACGCTGGGGACTTTTCTGATATCACTGACAGGCTAGCCAGTCGAAATTGTTTTTTATATATTTCATATTTATAAATATATTTACTCGAATAATAACGTAAGCTTGAATCTCAAATTTCGCATCGTATTCGAAAACATTATGTTCAGTAGTCTACAGCTTGCAAGATTCTCCCTATAGTTATTGTTTCTGCGTGTCCAAGTTGAGGCCCAATATGCGAAAAAGAATGCGAAGCTACGGTAGGGCCACGGGTTTAGCCGAAGCCATCTGGAACAAGGTTTAGCCCGCGCGATAGCAGCGCTTTTGAAAGGGGACCGGTCTTCATCACGAGGTTTCGCGAATGTTTTCACTTCCAGAGCTTTAGTTGAGGGCGGAGCCAAAACGCGCGGTCAGTCAGGTTTGTGATCGTAAAATTATGAGAGAAGAAGGTACTTACGGCAGTAGTTGGAAGGGGGAATAACGAAAACAAGAAAGGAATAATACGGGAAAAATGAAAAAAAAAATGAGAGAAAAACGAGGGTCGCGAAATCGTTGCCATCACGTAATCGGGCTTCGAGTTCACGGAGAGTGAAGAACGAGGGCGTCGCAATACGACGAAGTTCATAATCACGAGCTACGGTTAGAGGACACAGAGGGCCTGCGGGTTGTCCCGAAGCAACGTGGTATACTTGAAAGCCGCACAGCATGTAAGCTGCGTCATGTTGGAGGCTTCTTGGCCCTTCATGGCTCATTTGTGGTTGTCTATTTTCGGAGGATGAGGCAGAATGCAAGCGTTTCCATTCAAGCTGGCCTAGAGAGTGTTCAATTTAAAGTAGAATTCGGCTTCTTTCCGTGATCCTGTAAACCCATGTTACGGTAGGATTACGTTAAATGCGTCAGTACTGTGGTTGTTTTCATTTCATCATCATCATCATCATCATCATCATCAGCCTAGTTACGCCCACTGCAGGGCAAAGGCCTCTCCCATACTTCTCCAACTACCCCGGTCATGTACTAATTGTGGCCATGTTGTCCCTGCAAACGTCTTAATGTCATCCGCCCACCTAACTTTCTGCCGCCCCCTGCTACGCATCCCTTCCCTTGGAATCCAGTCCGTAACCCTTAGTGACCATCGGTTATCTTCCCTCCTCATTACATGGCCGGCCCATGCCCATTTCTTTTTCTTGATTTCAACTAAGATGTCGTTTACCCGCGTTTGTTGCCTCACCCAATCTGCTCTTTTCTTATCCCTTAACGTCACACCCATCATTCTTCTTTCCATAGCTCGTTGCGTCGTCCTCAATTTCAGCAGAACCCTTTTCGTAAGTCTCCAGGTTTCTGCCCCATATGTGAGTACTGGTAACACACAGCTGTTATACACTTTCCTTTTGAGGGATAGTGGCAACCTGCCGTCGGGATATCGGGACGTTTGGTGAAGATTTTTTGTGTAACCGATTCTTGTCTAATCGAATGCGGAACGGGGCCTCAATTCGGCCAACGTACCCTTTACTAGAATTGTAGTTTCCATGTGTTTGCAGACTGCAGACTTTGCACCTGCTTTTTTTCCGCATGGCTGACAGCCTAACCGTCGTGTGTGAGCTGTATCGTAGCGTGCCTGGTAAGCTTTGATTTGTTCAGCTTATACTCTACGATATACCACGCATGGTGGATTGCGAAGATTTTAAGGAGGCGCACACATGATTTAACGCTGCTAGTCTTTTTTTGCAGGATTTGGTTTACATAAGAAGGGTGGTCCGTCATTTCTATAAACAAGAGAAGTACAGGTAAGCCATCGCGATCTTCTGTTGTCGCTTTGTTTACCGTGCCGTGAACACTTTCCCATTAGTATTTTTGTTTAATAGGTTCTTGCGAGTGGTTAGTGTTGTCTGTAAATTCTTCACAGTTGCAGCCCATTCTTTTAAACCTTAATGCAGTTCTGTGGGCGGCAGCCTCAGATGCGGTTGTCGGTAGGTGGTTTGATAAGTGACGCTCCACTTAGATCAACTTGTACGTCGATATAATTGAAATTTGTTTAGGATGAGGAGGAGGAACCGTTTATTAACGAAACGTGTTTTCATTCGACGGCCGAGCGGCAGGAGCGTCACCCAGCTCGCGCGTTCAGCGATGACGTTTTCCCGATCACGGAGGCAATGCCTTGTCACACCAAGGCTTGGTGATGTGGGGTGCAGAGCTCGTGCTGAAGGGACCTCGAGGCCCAGAAAGGCCTCTTGGACCAAGCTGGGCGGGTCGCGATGGCCACTGGAGTCTTGGAATAGGGACCCACCCTGCACCGCTCCCTTCCGCCATTTTTTTTTTGCCTCATCAATAAATGTTTATTCCTCCTCCTGGTTGGAGGACACATCTTCACGCAGGGACACCCCTTCATCCTGCACAAATCTCAGCCGAACCCACAGCCGCCGTTGGGGCTTCGGCTGCCCCCTACAGCAAAAGCTTGCCGTTCTCCGACTTTAAAAGTCGTTTGAGCTTTATAGAAAATTTAACTGATATGTGCAGTTCAATTAAGCCTGTATTCGCTATTTCTTGACTTCTCGCGATTTTACGCGAATTACGAATGGAAGTTGTGCAGACGTGCGGCGGAGCAGCATGGTAGCTATCCTTTTTTTTTTCATTTCATATTTCTTTCTTGTTTCTGGTGAAGGCAAAGGCTTTATTTAAGATGTGATTATTGCGACACTGGTAAAGCGGCAGAGAAAAAGAGTTGCTTTTTACAGATGTTCCAGAAAATGTAGTGTCTGAGCAAGTGAGTGAGTGGGAAGCGCAAGTATAGTTTGCGCGGTCTACCGAGAGCCATCGGCGTCACCAGTGTGATCACCGGTTGCACGGCTGCAGATGACGATTATTGGCAGTGGCTGCAGGAACGCCAGCTTGAATGTCCCTGCTGTTGCACCATGGCACGTGGTCATTGGCGTAAGGGCAAAGAAATCGGTGCGTCACAATTTCTGCGGCAGTGCAACATGGGCGGAACTGCCGACTTTCGGGGCTTTTTGTGTGTACGTACATTAGAAATTATTCCGGGCGGCTAGGGCAAGTGTTGTGTGGCCACCCGATTTAAAGGGAATAGTTCAACATTGCGCAGCGGGCCATGAACAGTAGTGCGTGCAGTAGCCTTTGTAAGTGACAACCCACAAGCTGCATCCGTGGTAACGTATCCTTGTGCGAATGTTTGGAACTTTTGCATAACCTTTCTATAACCAATATAATATTTTCGAATGCAGTTCGGTTCTCGAATCGAATAGTCACTTTTTGAAAACTTCCTGCCGTCGACTCACGATCCAGCGTGAAACTGAATTAAAGATGTGACTCATTCCAACTGTGGAATGTACTAGAGAACGCAGAGTTGCTCAGTGAAGCTGAATTTCTCGGCGAAATCAGAATCAATAGCAATTCTAAACATGATACGCGTTAGTGGACGTTGCATGATTCTATTTGCAGAGGCAGCACTGTGTCCTCACCTAATTAAATCTGAATAGGTTTCGTTTCAATTTTCTTGATTCAAATGGCGCAATCTGCCGTGGCTATCCCATTAGCGCAGAAAACACATCGATGGTTACCTTTATGAACTTTGTAGTGACTGATCGATTCTTTATTGGTTTATCACAAATAGATGTGATGTGATAATGAATGGCCGGGTATGCTGCGAAGAGCCCCGAGTTTGCGATGAAATTGTTTTTTTTCTCACTCCAAAAAATAATAAAGCTTGCCACCATCTGAGGCTTATCTGCCCAAACAATAGTTGCCATCTACCTTTTGTGCCTTTCCTGTGTGCTACACGTGCTGTAATTCCAGATCGTGGATGACATGCACGTCACGAGCATGTCACGATCATGAATGACATGAGCGTGACATGACTTTCTTGACAGGAAAGTAGCCGCGCCAACTTTTCTAGAAAGGAAACGCAAGTGAGACATGATGATCGTTTGGGGACAATATAGGTCCACAACAGTGTAAGTATTTATTCTCATTTTCTGGATTTAGTAAAGCATGTCTGGCAAAGTGATACTTAACTGCGGGAACGAAATAATGTTGCGAGTACCAGGATGAGAAATCTTTTCCATTTATAGTGGCGAGGATGCTGTACATTAATCGCAACCTAGTGAAAACATATATTTGATATTTATTTCGTTTCTGGCAGTGTACGATTCGTTCTCAAAAACTATTCGCGCAAAACTACAGGGACGCAGTGCCCCTTAGATTCACCTCTGAAAGATAGCCGAGCCAGCTGTAGTCCGCTCACAGCACGAGTGATTTATCTCTGCTAACGCAGTAAGTACTAGGCTGGTTGTCAAATACGAGCGCCTTCTCGCAAGCTAAAATCTTACCTCCGGCTGAGCGCTGATATAAGATCATATATCATGGTCATTAATTCAATTTGTAGAACGTTCAAACTAGCCTTGACGTCCGGGAAATAATCGAACCTGATTATCTTGCGCATCCATACAAATTTTGTGAGTTGCACAGGGGGTACACACACGCCACTGTATTTTTAGGCTATCACTAATTAGGTTTCGATGATTACAAATGTGTTTCACAATAGCAAAACGCAAATGGCATTGTTCTGTAGGCCTATAAGGGCTCTGTACTATAATAAGGCTGCTGTTGTGCTGTCGAACTTGCAATGTTTGGTTACCATACGGAACGAGCCATTTAAGCAATCAGTCAATGGAGTGAACCATTGCATCACTTTTTGAAAACGTCTCCCCTGTTCTTTTGCGCGAAGCGGATTTTTTTAAGTGTAGACGTTGGGCACCGCAGAACACGCAATGCCGCATTATGTATAGTGCGAGACTTGTCTCAAGTCTCCCTGCTTAATCTCATGACATTTAGTTTTAGACGATAACTGAGAGCGCATACTTCTACTTAGTATACCGGGAGCGCACTCCCTGAGCATTTAAGCAGCAGCGGAGCAGTCGGGCAGGCAGAAGGTGTGCACTAATTCAGCTCAACAACCGAAGTGATGGTACCTTTTATTCGTCCTTAAGATTAAAAATGTGATTGAGCTAAAAGATAAAAGATGGTAGACATCACTTGCTTCAGCTAGCTCTTCGACATAACGTTTAGCAAACAGGGGTGGTCACCGTATGTCTTCATAGCTTTTTCGGTCAAGTCATTTTCAGCAGGTTGCGGTGTCTTCGGTCTTTTCCAGGTCAGACAATTCATTCTTACTGCACTCCAACAAGTACTTTGTGAGCCTTTTCCGAGAAACCGAGGAAGTTAGCACCGTGCTGCGGGGTTAACCACTAGGATGAGTCATTTCTGTATACGAAGTGGGGTCAACAACGAACTTTCTCAAGCCTGATTTCTTGAACAAGTGTGAACTGCTTTGAAGTTCTGGCGTCTACTGGCTAATTCTCGATGGTATCTCATTTTTGTCAGGGCTGAAATTATTCCTGGTGTCGTTCGGCACACAATACGGAAGGACAGATTGGTATATGGCAATAAGGGTGAATACTTGTGTCGTTCTACACGCCAATTCTGCACAGGAACCATCGCCGACGTTGGTTTAGTTGAAATGATTATGGATTCTGTTCTGTTACTTTCGAGGTGCGCGACATTTGTCCGAATACAGAGGCTTAGCTGCTCTGCTTCGCGATTCCGTTTGCCGATCGTTCGGCAGCGGATTGTTGTTGCTGGAACCATCTCGCTGTCCACTTGGTCCTGAAGATGTGCGATACATATGAGAATGTTCAGGGCGCTGCGAGGACATCGTAGGCTCCGGATTCGAGTTACCATTTCCACGGCGCGAAACATGGGCTGGATTGGGGCCCGACTGCACTCGCCTGCTGCTTGGTTGGGAACAGACGGGTTCATCAGCTGAACGTGACGAAGGAGTTCCCGCTTGTGATGAGAGCCGACGCCAGTTCACTTGCAGAGGGTGATTAGCAGTGTTCTGACTCCCATTTCTGCTCACTTCTTTAGAGGGTCCCCACACTGATCCTGAACGCTTCATTTCTACTGACGGCGGCCTTTCGGCAGGCGAGTCAGGTTTTGATGTATGTTTGGCCGGAACTGTGCACACAGTAACTTTCTTCTTTTCTTTTGACTTTCTGGTGTTGTCTTGAGATTTCTTTCCCTCTCTGGTTTCTCGAGAACCCAGGCTTTCCTCAGTGAACTCTCGTTTCATGTGTGTCTGCGTGTGTATGTCAGACACTGTTTGTTCGCGGGAAGTCGACGCTCTTGGTGAGGCTGTCGTGGTAGGCTGACTTCCTGAATTGTTCGACAGCGTCTCTTCATCCACGCCCATCATAGTCATTGTAGGCGACACAGCGCCTTCAAGTGGAGATCTCTCCTGCAGAACGTGATCAGTTGTTGCACGCTGTCGCGAAGGAAGTTGCTCAAATTTGAGCAAGCAGTTTGCAGGAGCGGGAGATTCACTGTCTCTTTTCTTGATGTATGCGCTTGGTGGTGCTGTTACTCGGGAATAATGCTTAGTTTTCAGGGCTATGTCATAACAAGGTGCCCAATCTGCGCTTCTCTGGGCCACAGTGTGCAGTTCATGAACTGACGAAGGGTGCTCTATATCTTCAGAGAGGCTACTGTCTTCAGATGATTCTGCCGTGAGGGCTGCTTCGTCCCCTGTCTGTTCCGATATTTCCGACATCTTGCAATCTACTACTGGATTGTGACACGGCAGCGCTACTCTTTGTGTCTTAATAGCACGACTTCGTGACTCGATCGTTTGGTCCTCTTGTTTTCCAAAGTTGTCTGGTGCAAGTTCTCTGCTGTTTTCCTGGAACGTTTCGTCCACGTCACCTGCCAACGACGTCTCCTCCTTGCCTGATGATGTAGCGCTTCTGGAAACTTCTGGGATATTCTCTCTCTGGACGAGTGACTCTTCGGGAGGGCTAATTTCACAGCGCTCGTCCTGAGAAGGGAGATCTGTAGGCGAGCATACATATTGCCTGCCACTGAGACTGGCTGATGGTTGCGGGTTCTCCGAGTCCAAAAGCTGGGTTTGGCAATCCACATGTTGTCGAAAGCTACATGTAACAGGACAGGGAGACAGCCAGATATCCCACCGATGTGAGTCGTCCCTGCATTCTGCAAACACCAAATGCACCCCAAACTTACGCAGCACCTGATCAAGCGTCGGCGAAGACTCCGCATTACAAATCTTATCTCCGAGAAGGTCCAACCAAGCGTCTGTAACGAACTGCCATGCCTGCTCAAGTGATTCCAGCTCCTTCTCCAATTGCATCGGCTCTACCAGTTCTACCGGACCTTCAGGCGCTAACGCTGGGTGGCTCACTGGCCACTGGTAGTCTCCACATGTCCTTTCACTGATAAGCGGCAGTGCTGTTTCGGCAATTCTTATTTCTGACTCAGCGAATGGCGCGCTCAGACTCCCATTGTGAACGCTTGATGCCCGCCCAGGCCGTAGCTCCTCCGCGTTTGTCTGCCTCCTCATTGCATCCAAAGGTGGTTCTCGGCAGGAATAGACGTCACCCGGATACGAGGCACCTTGCCGCACATGTCTGGCTTCTGTATACGGTCCAGTGAGGTGTTGACGATGCGTCTGTTCTTCCTGGCAGTGTCGAAGTTGCTCCGGGACCAAGCTGTAAGGTCCAGCACGCACGTTGCCGCAAGGAACAAGTGGCTGTTGGAAATGCTGTCTTTTCTGTTGTGCCTCGAAGGCACGGTACAAGTGTTGATATTGAATACATTGAGGTGTGTTCGGATGACTGACTTGTTCGTGACGGTGGTACGCCGAAGGAGAATCTCGGGTTTCTACACAGAATGGTGGATGAGGCACGACAGCCTGGAAATCGCCGACCGACTGCTGCTGAAATCGGGGTGGCACTTGTGGTTCGCATGAATGCAAATTACACGGACGTGAGTTCTGCTGCGGCTCGGTCCTGAATTGCTGATGATGAAGCTCCTCTAACGGATTTGTATTCGCGCCAGTCGGTTGCCCTAGGTGAGGTGGTCGCCCAGATCCTCGTCCTCTGATTCGACGGGGCTTCCCCTTGGGCCGTCTCGGGCCTTCCATGGTACTTCAGCAATGTCTGTCTGGAAATACTGGCATCTTGTTCAGGGTACTGGTGCTTTAAAGGTTGCCTGGTTGGCCTGGCGCCACTTGTCCTGCGTTTAAAAAGAAAAAGTGCTCGATGTTTTGAAATGAACACGCGGAAGAAAACTATTGAAAAGAGACCTTGCTACGTCTACTCAGGCAACGATAATTATATCATTTCAGTGCGTTGCAAATCGTCTAGTTGGAAAGAAGCGCTCTGTCTCGGTTGCTTCTGCAGCGTCATGAAATGTGGAACGATTTCCTTAGCAAGCGAAGTTAATAAATATGCAAAAGCACGTTAAATTTGCCCCACATACGGTGTGTTTACCGGCGTTTACAGGCATTGGACCTATCGGCATCGTCGCACGAACGGTACCAGAGGGTTCGCCTAGCCGCACGAGAAGCAGGCTGGCCAGAGCCAACCAAGTGCCGCACTATGTAACCAAGTCGATTCAGCGTGAAAGCTCCTAAAGCAATGTGTGACGTCAGTGAAAGTGGCTATAAGAAATATTTTTTTATTTTATGCCTCATTTGTACTTTGCAAAACCTCCAATTAGACACTTTCTAACTTTGTATATATTAAGTGCTAGTGCTTTTCAGCTTACCGCGCATACCCGCCAAATAAAAAAAAATATCACGTGACGTACCCCCTTGCGCGCCGTGATTGCAGCTCTCTCTCAAACTGTCCGCGTACGAACTAACATAGCATCCAGCAGGGCGTGCTGCCGTTTAAAACGGCAACAGCGCAGTAACGAAGGCGTTGGCTGTGCGATTTACGCCAGCGATGTGTTTCCCTCACGGTTGTTCATGATAGTGATAAGCAGACAGCGGCAGCACACAAGGCTAAATGCTGTGTTCGGTTGTGCGCGAAACGTTTGGGATCAGTGCAATCACGACGCGCAAGCGCGCATGTCACGTGGTGTTTTGTATTTCGCGGGCTTCCACAGTGGGCTGAAAAACACGAATACTAAATACGAAGAAAGACAAACTCTTTATTCGGACGTTTTGCAAACCGCTCTGCAACTTTCTAACTCAATTTTTTTCCTGACTTCGTTGCTTCAGAAGTTGGTTAATAAATCTTGACTAATGAACTAATTAGGCGAAATACACAAAAAAACAGCATGACACTACATACAAAAGTGAGCAACATTGATTTGGTCGTGTCGTCTTACAGTGCATCAGCATATTTTTAAACTGAAATGAAGAAACAAGTAGAGAGCTGCGCTCGAATTTGGCATGAGTAATATCGTAACCATCGGTGATATTTTTTTAGAGCAGGCACTAAGTGCTGCCAGGATACCCGCTCTTCGCAAACAGACGATTACCGCTGAATCTACAGTGTCGGAGTAAATTCACGATCCAGCATGGCTACTTGTTTTACGTCCCCCTACGTACACATTGTAATACGGTGCCTCAAAGTTGTCCAGATGTTGCATGTCTGGATAGTGATGGGAATGGGAAGATTGTGTCACATGGCGGAAACGAGCGTGCTTTCATTTCGCAAACAACGAATTATACTTTTAACCTGGCCCTGAAAGTGGTGCAAGAATAACACAGCGTCTATTAACAACGAGGCAGTGTAAACCAATCTGTGCAGCGTAACGAGATCGTCGAAGAGAAACATTTTCTCGTTCCAGTTCAGCGAGAACTTTTGAGTTCCGGTTGAACTTCGGAGTGAAAAATCAACGGTTCGAACGCGTCTACATTCATTTGCATAATCGAAGAATAATTAGAGAACTGCATTAATTCATTTCGTAAAAGAAAGGGTTGATGTGAACTGCGTGCGACAGTGGCAATGCTATCATTCACTCGTTTCGCGACTGCGTTGGTTTTACTATTTCAATTTATTCTATAATTTATTTATTGCTAAAAATACAGAAAATTACATGTGCGTAGTATACATAAGGAAGTCCCATAGTCGAAGCCTATCGGGACCTCCTGTTAAAGACACTGATCATGGCATACAATGTTTAAAGGAAGAGCAGCACAGACGAGAGCCAAGAATAATATCTAAACATGTTTGTAGCATATGAGTAATGACAACACTCGCTAACAGCATGACAGTATAAAAACAGAATAAAATTAGAAAAAAACTTACAGGGGCTTTAGATTGTACCCCATTCTATACCTCCTCTCCCCCTCCTCTACCGTTCTCTCGATGTCTGAGCACAGCGTATAATAAATCGACAGGGACTGACAGAGTAACGACACCACCACCGCTTTGCGATGTCGTTTATACTGTCAGTCACTGTCTATTGTGCGCTGTGTTCAAGCAGACGTATATATCCAACTAGACCACCAGTTCGTCCTGAGCATATTCTATCTAGCTTCCCTCTGGACTTGCACGTTAGTCGACAAGTAAGCGCTGCAATTTCTGATAGGCTTTTACGGTGTTCTCACGGATAATTACAGCTGTCAAGAGCCTAATTTGTTGGCGCCCAGGGAGCCTCAAAGGGTATTGTGCCCTTTCGACACGGTCCCAAGATCCGAACAAGTTTCTCACGTGAGATTTCCTCTCTGCCGCTCTCCTGTCATGTATACACAAGCTCTAACTAAAGCCCCTGCATCTACGCGCCACCGCCGCTTTCTTAAGTAGCGACAACCTTTGCTGTGCGCCGCCTTTTCCCCTCACACCAAATCCGGTTCCGGTATTTCCGGTTCCGGCATTTCCGGTTCCGGCATTTCCGGTTCCGGCATTTCCGGTTCCTGGAGTTGCGCTGCGGGAATTTCCGCCTTGACTTCTGTTAGACGATGGCTGTGGACGATGGTGAGACGCCCGCGCGTGCTTAGCATAGCTGTGGCAGTCACCATAAGAAAAATGCAAAGGGGACAAGCTGTTGTATTCCGCTGAAGTATAGTTCGCGGTCGCCGTTGTCCAAATGCACGAAAAACGGCAGTGGTCTCCAAGCGCCCAGGCACTACATTCCACTGTACGTTGTCGCTCGTGCCACAACCCGTCGCAGGTTGACGCGAAGAAGCGAACACGAGCAGATCGCTGGTTACAGTAGGCGGTGGTTCTTGGATGGAATCGCATTCAGTTTCAACCGCAGCTAGTGCAATTATAGCCTCTCCAGCGGCGCGAAAGTAAACAACGCTAAAAAACAGTGTCACTTCCACTCTGAACAGGAAGCTGCAGCTACGTAAGTTCCGCTTGACGCCGGAAGCTAAGGGGGTGAGTGGGAGAGGAACGTGGAGGAGGTGGGCAGGTTGGCGGTACTTAACCTGGTCGGCGGAAACGTGTATGGAGGGGCTTTAGCTCTAACCACCCCGACACACCCCTCCCCGACGTGCCTGACAGAAGCAGCTGAGAGAAAGTCCAAGGAAGAGGCAAAGAAAGCTTCGCCTTAAGAAACTAATGACTTATGCAACCGATTGCGCTGCGATTACGACTATTGGGGTGATCATTTAACAGAAGTATTTGACAGAAGCAATCCTTCCTGCAGAAACCCGATGCGCTTCAATTTCCTCACTTTTACCGCCATCTCGTTGCCATCCCATCCACTAAGTTCTGTTGGCGTCCATGCAGTTGTAGGAAGATAATTTACAGGTAGTTAAATTTCAAGTTGCTTTCCAAAGAGTAAATTCTGCGTTCAGATACTTTAAATGGTCAGCTTTCTATTGCGCTAAAGAATAAAAGGCCCGTATAAAATGGTAGCCAGTCCCTTCGGTGCTCTTTTGGCCCGTAGTGGAAACATATGGCGTAGAAGAATACGCGAGCGATGAGATGACATGAAAGCAGTATTTGAATTGCAGCGCACATACACATGGAGCATGCGCAACAGTTTTTTGGTACCATGGCGAGACTGTGCTGATAGTAGTTAATACCTAATGCCGTACTCCTGTGTACACGTCTAAAGAGATCAAGATAGTACCGGAGTGTTTTTTATATTCCCCGCCCCCACTAGAATGTGGCAGCCCTCCGAATCGGAGGGCTGGTCATCAGCACTAGAACCCCGCAGCCACTGAGCCACCCTGGTGCGTTCACCGGCCGTAGATAATCTTATTTGGTGAGCGGCAACTGGAAGCATTAACGAAGCTTAACACCGTACATTGCTAATTTTAGATTAATGCGCAAGCGGCCGTCGTATCACTCCGTATTGCGCGCTCGCAGCCTTTAGACGTAGGGTTGTTTCATTTCAGCGGAAGCTCAATGAAGCTGATGAGCTCAATGTCGCGAGTTGTTCTTTGCTTGTTTTTTGTTTCTGCGGCCGCATTCCGACGGGCGCAGAATGCCAGAACCCTCGTGCACATAAATTTAGAGGCATCTTAAATAGCTCCAGGTGGTAAAAATGAGTGCAAAGTCTCCCACTACCGCGAGCTCTATAATGAAATTTTGGCTGTCACACACAGAAGACAAATACAATTGCGACTATCACTTCGGTGACCAAGTCGCGAAATTGTGCCGGTGGCTTTTGAGCAATATCCCCATCTATGTGCATGAGAGATCCAAGATGTGCCGTATAACGGTGACCTGAACACTCCCCGAAGCATTCTGCCGCGCAACCAACTATCGCTTGGCCCACGCAGGTTTAATGTCGTACCTCATATACGAAACTGCACCGAGGTGCATTCTGAAAAAAAAAGACAAATGCGATGCTGTCTATGGTTAAGCAATGTAAGCACGCAGTCCTGAACACGCGATACGATTGATGAGCAGCCACTGTGGAACGCTGGGAATTCTCGAAGGTCCAGCGTTCCTTACTAACCTTACTAAAAGCTCACTATAAGTTATGAACAACGTCACGTGGTCAAAACTATATTGCAGCTCCCCGCTATGGCGTCCCTCAAAATGACATCGCGGTATTGGCACACAAAATCCAAAATGTTATTGTTAGCAGAATGCGTTGTTTGGCAAGTTGGTTCATTGTATTTGGAAAGATTGGATGGACGATCACGAGGAAGAAGACGGGACAGGCGCAATACTAGTGCCTGTCCCGCCTTCTTCCTTCTGATCGCCTGCAAAGCGCATCCAATCATTCCAAATGTTAGCTTTAGTTGTGCGGCTGCGTTGCTAGCTGCTTCACGTGCGAAGTTTCCGTCTCACGGCAGATGTGAAGCTAGACGGCTAGATTTGAAATAAACCGATTTGCCCACAAGACGTGTTCCGTCGCACCACAGTGTATCCCGCAGCCAAGCTTTCGCAATTAGTTAAATTAAATGTTGATTACCGGAAATACGGCGGGGAACTTGGTGGTACAGCCGAGGGTGCGGCTGGGCGCCCACACAACTAGCGCAACAAGAACGCCTGCTAACGCAAGAATACACTGCGGTCCCATACAAGGCCTAGGCGTTCCGCGCCAATGTGCCTGCTAAATGTAAGAGGCTGGGCAACTTTTGAATTAGCGCATATGCTCCCTACCAACGGGAGCATTTACGGTAACTCTAGGAAATTTGCATGAAAAGCGACACGGATATGCCCACGAAAAACTATCCGCGCCTTTACGTGTACTGCACAGGCAGAGCCAAATGACCAGAACACAGCACATGGTGTGGGGACATCCGGCCGTGTCAAGGTCAAGCTAGACTTGGGGAAGGGTGGAAATATAACCTTGTCGCTACCAATTTTTCTGTGTTTTACTCCTAGATACTTGACCTCTTGCGGCTGCTCTCAAAATTGCTTGTTGCGGAAGCGGAAGACTTGTCTTACAGGGAGAGAAAACAGCGTGACCAGAAGGATCAGCGGAGGTCACCTTTTCACGTGGTTCTCCCAGCTGCCTCTAGTGGTTTTGTCCCATCCCATGCGGTGCGCTTTTGTACGCCTTTTTCGCGTGTGTGATTGTCAAGAACTACGATTTGTGAGTAGATGGGGCTACCTATCCCAGTACACAAACCCGAATTGTCCGAAGTCGGAAAAGCGCATTTTCGGCGAAAGCCGCTGAGCAAGAAATAATGGGTTGGGGACATGTGACTTCGCCATTGAGGGACCAAACTGGCCGTTCAATGAAGCGGCGGCTCGCACTTCATCTGGGAAGAAAAAGGAGAAAACGCGAACTGGACACACCGAAAAAAAAAACACGCACGTGTTTTACCATATTCTTGAAAGGTATTTCTTATGCTCCGCGCACCGGTTGTGCGACTTTCGGCGGATGAAGCGAATAAACTTTTTGTATTAGCCTTATCTCACCTGTAGAGTGTCCCAATTAGCATGCATCAAGCTTGAAACATATGCAAATGCCACGTATCTAGACAGAACCAAGATAATGTTTGCCGTCGCTTGCACATGTCCAGCTTACTTTCGTCATTCTGCATAACTACGTAATTATTCTTAATTAATCAACGCCTTAAATGTTATATTTAGATTGAACGTGTCGATTAGAAAATTGTAGAGCGACATGAAAAACTCCACGTAAAGCTTTCTGTTGCTCAATACGCGCTGCATAGAAGTGTTTTTCCGAGCGTCAAAGAAGCCCGCGAATACACACGCAATGTACCTCGAGCGGCCGGTTCTGCGACAACTGCTCGGCAAGAAGGGGCGGGTTTCAAATGTTTGGTACAATTGAAGAACACGCGTCCATGTGGGTGGACGTTAAGAACCACAGGTGATAAAACAATCCGTAGCCCACCGGTACGGAGAGCCTCCTAAATGAGCACGCTGTTTTCTGCACGTTAAGCCCCCAAATTTTAGTTGGGGTTGTCAGTCCGGCGACCGCTGTGATGGGTAACCGAAGCTTGTGACTTTCAGCCGTATGCGTTGCTTCGTGCACAAGTGATCGAACACGTGCCATATAATACCAACGTGAACCCTCGTTGGGCAGGATTACGCCGTTCTCAGGAACGATTTGAGTGGCACTCTTGCTATCAAAATGATATGTTGAGTAATCGCAGTTTTGGCACTTTTGTGTAAAATAAATTTCGATGCCTACGAACAAGTTTAAGCAATACAAGCGCGGACTATACCGAACACACTTTTTGGCTTTGACAAGCAGCTATTGCGGATTGCTTGCGAATCCCGAATGGCCAGGTGACGCCAAATTGTGTCATCCTCGTGTCAAAGTGCATAGGTATGAGAAAGAAAACCTTGCCGTGGGAGTGGGGAACTACAATACAAAAGCACAACGCCTCGAGGCCGAAGCAAGAATATTAACTAGCAGCAAACACTAACGCCAGTTGTCTAAACTGGTGTCGCGACTGAAATCAGAATCAGTTTTATTTTCTTCAAGGAAAAATGGACCCCAGACAAAAAGCTACTCATTGAGCCGCTTGACGAAGCCTGGGGCCCTACAGGCAGTGGCAACAGCGCCAAACAGCAGCGTATGTCGTACGCCCTTACAAGAAGAAAAAAAAGCAACACGAGAACAAACAAAAAAAAAAAAGAAAACCTGTTCGCACCAAGCTCTGAAGAACGAGAAAAAAATATCTACATATACATACACCAAGAACAAACCAATATTGTACATTGACATGTTATATTCACACGTACTGAATGAAGACTCAATCCGCGATACAGAATTGGTGCTGCGCGGTTTCTCATTAGGCACACAGTACGAATTTAGTGTAACGTGGATGAGGTTTACAGGCGGATCATTTTCGATCAGCACTAATCAGCGGATGTTCAAGTGGGCGTAGTCTGAAATTCAAATGCCGCCGCAACAGACAACTCATTGTGAAGGATCTAATAATAATATTTGGGGTTTTACGTGCCGAAACCACTTTCTGATTATGAGGCACGCCGTAGTGGAGGACTCCGGAAATTTCGACCACCTGGGGTTCTTTAACGTGCACCTAAATCTAAGCACACGGGTGTTTTCGCATTTCGCCCCCATCGAAATGCGGCCGCCGTGGCCGGGATTCGATCCCGCGACCTCGCATTGTGAAAGATCTGCCGCCATATTATGCATAAAGATGCAAGTCTTCTGACGTTGGTAATCGTCAAGGACTTGTTGAAGTAAACTATTACTGTCCCGAGAATGGCTCATTCACTTGGCGTTCGCGCGACCGCAAAGAAAGACGTCCTGCCACCAGCTAGTCAGGATGAACACTGAAGTTTGAAGCCGACCGTGAAGAAAGAGCCGACTCGTAAGCAATGTGGGAACGCCGGGAAAGCTTAAGATTGGTGCGCGAATAAAACGATCAATCGAAGATGAAAAACTGAGCACGAAACACCATGCAATGTTGTAAGAACATGTGGCCTAATCGAGTCAGCCGAGTTCTCTTATTCGCGGTGCCCAGCACCCAGGCGCTAGGTTCTAATTAGTACACCGGCAGGAAACTCTTTAGTTACTTGTACATGAGGTGTTTAATTAGCGGAACATGAGGCAACCACCCCAATCGTAGCAATTGCTGCAAAGGAAATCCATACGGGTTTCTCGAAAGAAAAGCCTCGTAGTTGAAGAAAAATTCGTCCTGGTCCGGTACTCGAACCCGAGACCACCGCCTTACCGGGGCCGCCGCTCTACCATCTGAGCTAACGAGGCGGCTAGCAGAGGGCACGGCGAAATCGAACTTCTCAACAACTCGAAGCAAAGGCAGGAGTTTGATGTGATAGTTCAGTGGAATCCCGCAAGGTGCAGAGAAGTAATTATTTACGGAAAACGAGACATCCACCCAATTGTAGCAATTGCTACAAAGGTATGAGGAACGTGAGGTATCTTCACACAAAATAGAGGAAGCAGAAAATTGTCAAGGAAATATTTGGACAGCAGAGGCGGGTGAGGGGGGCGTGGGCAGACCAAGAAGCGTCGGTTGAGAAGAATGTAAAAGAAACAGAGAGGGCTTTGAGGAGAATGGGGACGCAGACGGAATCTCCACTCGTACCATTCACAACTTTCAAGCGGGAAATTGCCAAAGAAATCTACGTGCAAAATTCTAGGGGAAGCTCTTTGTTGTTTGAAGCCGGGGCGAGAGTATTGCGGACTAAAGCCCCTTCGTCCACGCACCGCCGCCAATTTTGCTAAGTGGTGCCAACCTTTCATGAGTGCCACCTTCTCCCCTTACACCAGTTCCGGTTCCGGCATTTCCCGTATTTCCGGTTCCGACACTTCCGCTTCCTGTAGTTGCGCAGCTAGAATTATGACTGCTGTTGGACGCTCACAGGCGCTTATCAGCTGCAGCAGCGCGCGCTAACCTGAGTAGCTCGCTAAGCCCCTCTACCTACGTGCAGGCATCATCCGTGTTCGCCTGTGGCAAACCACACTTCCGCGAAGGCTAAATTAAGATGAGCCCTGGATGTATAAGTCGACCAGCAGATTCGCTTCAAAAAGAGGTCACATTCAAATTTATTTTCACGTTAGAAATTGAGCCGCCGGCACTGTAGATAACCTAGCACGTTCATGAATGGAGTCGGCAGGGTCACGGTAGTCATTATAATTCATAAACGCGCCTAAACATGTTCATGAATTTCTGCGCACGAAACAAACTGTACAGAGTTCGTACAGAGTTCGAACTCTAAGTTGTTGCATGGAACAGTAGATGTACACGTTCTAGCTTGCAAATTTGGTATTCGTCTCGTGCTGTTTCTGCTGTGTAGCATGCTTGTGGTGTACGAAGCCGTATCCCAAATTTCGCATGCGCTATATGTACGCGGTAGGCTATTCAGTGTGTCTTTGCGAGTGCTAAGGCCTCAAAGCTTACGCCAACCTATTTTATTATACGTTATATTAGCTTTTAAGTATGGGCAGCGCGTGCGTCCGTATACCAGTACGCTCCCGCTCACTCGCGAGTACTTATCAAGGCAGATAGTCGGGCGAATTGGTTCAAAGTCATGGTGGAAGAGAGCGCAACTTAACCCGACATGTACGAAAGAAAAGAAGGAGAGCGCAGACTCACAAATGAGACGAAGTACATAGGCTAGCCGCATCTGTTCGTGCCGCTTTTCACAAATCACTTAATCGTACTCGCATATACTCAGAGTCACTCAGGGACGAGCGCGAAAGAAAACTGCATTCCTTATATTTTGCAGCCTCAGCGAGGCCTGCCAGCACATCACTGGCCTTCTGCTCAGCGTTGCAGAACTGGCAGGAGATGACAAGGGAATGGAAGTCGCCTGCACAGACCACAGATCCTAGAATGCACTGTTAGCTGCCACGGCGTGCCGTCCGGGTTCGACCGCTTCACCGCTGCCATCCACAAAGTTCTCCACATTAACCTTCGCGGGCGGAAATCTGCAGAAATTACTATTTCCATTTCCATAATAATAGCTCGTGCAGCCGAAAGCGACGCAGTTGGCCGGCATGTCACGTCCGAGCTGCGCAGTTTGCTTTCAAACCACGGAGACGGCGCTCACGAAGCGCCGTCGTGCGGCCGGTTTTGGCGCATGCGCAGTCGTACTTCTGCAAGCGGTCAATTCAAACATACACTTGTTCAACTGCACTTAGGCGTCTCGTGCAGCATAATCCTGTGTGGTCTATGTTTTGGTCATTCAGAGCCTCCCGCAAATTTTGACATGGCGCCGTTGCGGCGACAGCGTGCCGGTGTGCTCTGCGTCCAGCTTCTTTACCACGTCGGCAGTGAAATAAACACGTGCACGCGTCCGGCACAGCCATGTTCTGCGTCTGTGTGACGGCTCGTCTCAGCTGGTCTCCCAAGTTCCCGTATACCGCGAGAGTCACGTGGGTAACGTGACCTCTTAGGGGCAGCGATGTTGTCGGCCGCCCCTAAACTCAAGGAAGCAAGTAAACGTAGCAGTCTGCGCATGCGCAGTAGTGTGACGACTAGTTCTTGCATACGCCGGCCGCTTGCATCCCCTAAACGAATACTCGCTAATAAATAGACCGTACCAGCGCGAAAACAAACGCCAGAAACGACTGCCGCGCGTATGATTCTCATGCAAGACGGAGCGCTCGCCCAAGCAAGCATGCCGACTGCCCATAGATGGCGCCACTGCGTAGCAATATGGTGGCCGGCCCTCCGCGACACTATGCCGGACAGCAGCAGCCACCGCACCAAAGGAAAAGGCAAAGAAAGCTTCGCGTTAAAAAGTACATCGACGGCGCCCACTGCTGTTTGGAAACAGTGTAGGCGAGAAAAAAGTGCGCTACCTTGGAAGTCTTTGTTGCAGTCCCTGTTTTAAACGGGCCCGGATGCGTGTGTAATTTCAATTCAAAGTTCCCTACGCAAACAAAAGGCATCCACTTCAGTGACTCTCCATAATTTAACTAATAAACGCGCAAATAATTTACGTGGTCTTATGTGCTAAAACCACGGTCGAATTATCAGGCACGCCACAGTGGCGAACTCCATATTTCGGTGACCAGCTGAAGTATTTAGCGTGCACCAAATGCACGGTACACGAGTAATTTTTTCATACCACCCCCGTAGGAAAGCGAATTTCGAATATGTCACAAAGCCTTTTTGATTATGAGCGTGCCACGACAAGAAATTTGACGAGAGGTGTAACTACTTACCGTACGCAAGTGACGAAGGCCCGCGTAGAGCATGCTCTTCTAGCGCAGCAAGGAGGCTATCCGGCTGCAAGCACGACTGAAAGCACAGAAGGACGAAGGACGCTGCCCTGGCAGCCGCACCAGCGCAACGGACGAAAACTGGCATATTCAGCATGGTATGGCCGATGGCCAGCGTGACGGGACTTCTCAGCCACCCATTGGCTGTGTCGATAGCGTCACAATGACGTCACGCATACGACTGGCTCCGCCTCCTTTAGGACGTGACGGCCGAGGCGCAGTGCCGCCGAGTTTCACCAGAGGGGGGGTCCGGTTTGTGCACACGGCACGTGAGAAAGCACGTCACTGCCGCCTCTCTTGATTTAGACTCTTCACAGTTTCTTACCACGGTGCAATGCTGTAGCTGAGCCTTGCCACCCCCTTTCCCCTACCTCTCCTTATTTCTCTTCTTCTATCCCCTTCCTTTTGATGCCGAGCCATGCTCCCTTACGGGTAGCTGATTAGCATCTTCCTTGCACGGAACCACGTTATACATGTCTTTCTTTGTTGGCGTCTTATATATGTATATATATTTATAATGATATATCGTAAGTCAAAACTGAAAGACACGGTGCCGTTTGCATTATATATATATATATATATATATATATATATATATATATATATATGGAATGAGCTACCATCTGTTAGCACTTTCTAGTTCATCGCCGAAAATGCTATGGCATTTTATCAGTGGGGATTAACACTGTCTAATAATATGAGGATACTTGTTTTTCGATACTGTGAGTTATTGAACTGCGATGCGCGCTCATGTCAGAATTATTCCGGAGCCCCTTACTACGACGTGCCTCCAAATATTATCAAAATCACAGAACTCAAATTTTAGGCACTTTTTCTACCGCTTTCACGTTTTACTTGCTAAGGTAAGTAGCTCATTTATGTAATGTAAGCGCACGGAAAGGTACGTGTCAATCCTCTTTGATCGTCTGCGAAAGGTGATACGTATTGGAAAAGCAATTTTTTTTGTCCGCATTCCGACGTAGTAGCACTAATGCCGCCTTTGTTCTAAACTTTACTCATTTGGTGAAACTGGGCATCCTCAGAAATGATATGAGAAATAACGTGCAACCACTGTGTAGGTAGCCCAGTGGCCAGCGCGCTCAAGGTCCTGGGTTAGGTTAACATTGCAGAGGCCGCTTTTCGATGGGGGTTGAATGCAAAACCGCCCTTGTATCGTGCATGGGCTGCGTTATGCCAATGACCCCGGTGATGATGGGATCGGGCATTCGTCAAGAAAAAAAAAAAAACATGCACGAGAAAACACGCCCACTCGCGCGTCTTGATTGTCGGCCCACCAGTTGCAGATTTTTTTTTAGCAGATTGAGGAAATGTTTCTTTTTGTGTGTGCTTGTGCTCAGAGAGTTTGAATTTATTTTACGCAATATATCGCGGTATTCTACGTGCCATAACAAATATATTTGAATACGAGACACAGCGCACATTACGTTACAACCTCACATTAATTTTGACCAATCGATTTCCTCCATGTGACACCAGCGCTTTAGAGCGACAACATTGGTAGCCTACCAAAGTCGATTTCGTCTGTCTGTGTGAAGCCTCTTCATGCGCGTGCTTCTTCAAGCGCGTTTCGCCTGCCCAGCCTTTTCTTATTCTTTTCACACAAAAGACCGCGTGCGTATGTGTGAACTACATATGGAACGCGAATCGGTATCGTCGCCGGAAGCGTTCAAGGAAGAGACTCGTCGCGCCAAGCACCGTTAACAACAGCGATCTCGGTGAATCTTGCTCGAATAGTAAGAGCTGCAGGGCGGCACGCCTTGACGGACACCGCGGCAAGAAAGCCGGCGTTCCGAAATTCCTTGCTTTCCAAAAGGCAAGGACTCCTCTTTCTTTTCTTTTTTACAGGTTTGAAGGTGAGGCATACCGTGCAGGTTTTCTTTTTACAGCGAAGCTGTCTATGGCTAGGATCCAGGAAAAAAATTCACCGTCAGTCAACAGACAACCGAACCCTGATGGCCCGATACCGGCCCACCTGGGTTGCGTGCAAACGGGTGCAAAGAGCAATCGCTCACATCCCCCGTAAGGCGGGGGCGTGAAAAAGCCGTCAAACCACGTGGCTGATGATAATGCATGCCCACTTCCGCCCATCTTAAAGGTGGAAACAAGGCAGTGATTCACTAGCTTAGTCGAAGAGTTTGGCCTCGATTACTTCAACGATCCGAGTAGAACAAACGTACACGGGCCGTGCAACGATTTAACACTGGCCCAAAAACATTTCTCATATGAGAGCGCAAAACATGAGCGTGCATCATGGCGACCACGAAGTAATTATAGCAGTCATAAAATGAAGGTTTTCTAACCTGCATCGAAGCGTGTGTTTGTATGATATATATCACTTTGTAAAACGATGTGCGTAATGGGCGCACATCACGGGATCGGTGTTTGACGTCAAGGCTGTCCTAAATTAGGCGCAACATATCTACATATACCTACACATCTGCATATCGGGCATATCTACAGCGAGGCGAAGCTGTAGATATGTCCAACCACTTTTACAGGAGTGAAGTGGCGGTGATTTTTTTCATCATTAGTCAGATCGCGAGGGCGTAGAAATTCATTAGGCCCGTGTGGAATGTTTGAAAAAAAAAAAACATGTGTGACGTATAGATGCACGTGCGAAATATATGCGCATGTGCTGCGTATGAAAACTCGTTCTTGCATCGTATTGGGTCACTCTTGGCCTTACGGAGGCTATAGATAGCGACATGCAGGTGCCGTTGCGGTTGCCGCTTTTTCTGTGCCGCTTTTTCTTTGCAGTGTGTACGCTAACAATGCATGCCAAAATTATTAGGAACATCGGTTAATATTTTTTATGGAATACATTACTGTTCAGGTTTAAGGGATAATAAATTAAAAGTTTCGCCGCCTAGAATTTTAACCTTATTGAAAAAATGGGTAATCGAGAGTGCTGTTTTGGGAAAGAAATTGGTGGCGAGTAATGCATCTATTTATTTTTTGATAAACTACCACACCTAGCAGCCGCGGTGCGAAACACAGGATGTGATAGGAATCCTGCCGCCGGATACTGCTGCGGTGTCCTCCGAGACCACACAAAGTGATCTCGGAGGCCACGCTGCTGTGATCGCTCTTTTCGCATCGACGTCGGCTGCTCACGTATGGAAAAGTATAAAATTCTGGTCAAGAAAGGGGGCGGGGGAGGAATGACATCTACCGACGGAATTGCTTCGTTTTACACGAAAACTGTCTATAAAACCACGCTGCTGCACGCAGAAAACACATTACAACGGGGCGCCATGAACTTACGGCTGCACTGACAGCGGCAGATGAGTACCATAACGCTAGCTGGAACAAGGGCCGATAGCGCTTGCCGTCCATATTTATATCTTGTCAGAACAACCTATTTTTTCGCAACACTGTATGCGCATGTGCAACTACATCACGCGTAAATAAATAATTGGTTTTCCCGATGACGCCGATACCAAGAACAAACGTGCAAGCCAGAGGTACAAGCCATTTCGCTGCTGTGAAGCACCCTAGAACCACGACTGTCTACATCACTAGCGGTTTAGTTTTTTTTTCTCTCAAACAGGTGCGCTTTCAAAATAACCTTATTAAGTGAGTCGCTACTTCGATTCAGAAAGCAATCGTAGCCGATCTTCATGCCGCTGGAAGCAGCGAGGATCAGGTCCACCGACGCGCCTGGTATGTGTGGCAGGCAACGCCGCTAGCAATCTATGCTATTTGTTTGGCTGCGGCGGTCCGATCTCTCTCTCGCCGTCGTATCGCCATGGCCAAGTACTTCGTCGGTCGTTCGATGTCCGATTCGATGCCTCATGCGTACTGTAGGAATTTGCTAGAAATCGTTCGCTTGTTTATTGTTGCTACGACCAGTTGGATGCCCGATCCTGCCGTGTCGGTGCCACAAATCAGGGGACATACATGCACGCGGTACGATTCGGTTTCCGATCCGACGCGCGGTGCCGCTTATATACTGCTCCATGCGGCATACGAGGAATCAGGACAGACGGTACGTGCAAAGGAACTAGCGATTGACGCGTTAAGTCTTGCCCAGATCCAGCGGCCCCGGTTTAAAACCCGCCTAGCTAATAGCAGCAGCGTGATACCTTCGAACACTTACTTACAATATTTTTTTCGAACCTTGTATGTGATCAACACTCATTTAGCACCACACATAAACTTGGTGTATTATTCACCTTATGTTCGCTAGATTTGACCTCCGCTGTAATTATTCCAGCGCAGCTGTCTAAGTGTTAAAGCGCCCTGGAGCCAGTCTGACAACGTGTTCTGCTGGAAAATGCGCAGTTAACCCATCCAGTTGGAACATTGCCTACACGCTGACCATACCATGCCTCTCATTTTCCCCAGATATAAAGAAGATGCCTTCTTTACCTCATCGAGGACACGGTAGAAACAAACTACGAATGTGCATTAAGCACGAAAGCACAAGCAAAAACGGGGGTTTAGTAATTATTTGCAACACTTCCACTTAAACTAGGAAAATTGAAGTTTCGCAACGGATTGCGCTTAAATTTCTCTATAATTTCCCGGGTTTCAACCGCCTGTTGTATTGTTGTTTTAAGAGTCTCGGAACCATTATGATTCGCGGCAGTATGACACTTTGGAACACTTCAACAAGTAACTTCCTACAAAGGCTGTAATGGACCCACACAGAATAAACATCTCTCGCTGGTCACTCAGAACATTGCTTCGTACTTCGAATAAGTATACAGACAGTTCTCCGCATATTATACCGAGGATGTAGCGGAAAACAACGCGAACAACGCATAAAAATTGAGAGAAAGCGACTCTTCAGTAAATGATTTCAAAGAACATTCATAAGCAACCTACAGAGGGCAAACATAGTACCGAGTACACGTCGCCACAAAAGTGGCCTTCATTTCTTTTTTGAAGATACAAAATATCTGCTGTTTTTTCAACTGCCGGGAAAGACATAATGGTGTAGCTCTTATTGCGAAATAGCCTGAAAATCGTCAAAATCAGGAGTGACACATTCTTTTATAAAACAAGCTAAGTCAGTGTTCTAATGGTTTCGAGGTGGCTCTGCATGTTCGACGACGGTCATTTTCACGAGCATATCTACGATAAGTCTTGATTCCACGAGGAAATTCGACAGTTAGACTGGTAGGAGGCTTGAGTACATTTTTGACGGCGATATGATACTCAGACTTCAATGCTATGTAGGATATCTATGGGCTGAGACAAGTAGTTCTAGCATTTGGCAATCGAACGATATAATGACGTAAGACGCACCACTGGTTGGGCGCTGCCGACTATAATAGTTTATCCGGGCCTCCTCTTCGCCTGTAGGTGAAATGTGGAAAGCCGATTCGAAACGCTGGGCATGGTGCGCGTTGCTCGAGGTGACAATTGTTATGGCGGGAACTGTCCAGCCCAGGTGGTCTCCGCATCACGTTCGTGTATGGGGAATATATATATATATATATATATATATATATATATATATATATATATATATATATATATACAGTGATTCGGAGGAAGGAGAAAATGATGCTATTTGCTGCTACCCGTGAGGGAGCACGGCTGCAAATCGCGCCGACAAAAAAAATATCGGGTCCTTGTTCCTTCACAGAGCGGCGGTTTGATGACCTGCGGCCGTCCGCTACTGCGCTACAGTGCAAAGTGCTGAAGTAATGACGATTCACGCGCCCCTTCGTCCCAACCGTCAGCAGCAAAGCAACCGAACGCCGCACCAGAAATTTATCAAGCATGACAAGCACCAACGCGAGTGCGAGAGTGCGGAAAAGTTTGACGTCACTTGGAGTACTCTCGTCGTGAGCGCGCTAGTGTTCCTGTATATTCTCCCGCAGGGAGCAGAGTTAGCAGAGTTGCGCATAACTTTTCCAGCGCCACTCGCAACGCTATTCGCCGAGCGCGATCACATGGTGGAAAATGACGTCAAATGATCAACTGCGCGCTCCGAAGCCAACTTTACGGAAACGGCGCCGACTCGTTTCTGTCAGTGCCATCGAAATTGCAATCAGCGGACAGTCGAGCATGCGTAGCAACCATCGGCTCCGGTTTGCAGGTACGTTATTCGAGGATATTAAGTTAATGACTTTGGTGAAGTGCTACGAAGCAGAAGATTTTTGCACTTGTATTCCAGTATGACGGGTTGCAGCACACCAAACTGTGCAAATCGCACGGAAAGTGGCAAAGATTTCTACGCGTTGCCGTGTGGACGGACGAGAGCGGCCTGCTCCAAAAGGGACTACGATGGACGTCAGACTCTCGAGTTTTGCAAGACGCGTAGCGCCGCCTGCCGGTGCGAAGAGGCAGTAATTGAGTAGTGCGAAGCCCGACTCCCTTGCTAAGTTGCCTATGCAGCTAGCGACTGTGAAACAACGATTTAACTAGATTTTGGTCCATATGGCGAGTGTTTTGCGCATTTAACACCCAGACAGAGAGCTATGAATTTCTACGCTAGTCGGACGCGCCGCCGAACTGCCATAAAGCGCTTGCTGGCTCATTCGTCAGACTGATGGCGGAAACGACGGCAACCGCGATAGCTCCGCGCGCTACGAAGAAACGCCGCAATCGACGCTACTGTTGTGTTGTAAATTGCAGTGAACGGGAAGGACCGAATAACAACGTTCAGTTTTGCCGATTTCCATCGCGATCGTATGAAGGGGAAAGGCGAGAGCGCTGGATACGGGCCGTTCAACCTGTTGGGTAATCGGATTACTTGCATTCCCCACAACACAGCGGCTCGCATGAGAAAGTGCGACAATTTTTTTCTTCTGTAATTGTGTTGCGTAGCCCTGACGGAGGACTGTGGTAACCAAGCGAAAACTCAAGAATCTGCAGCCGCCACTTCGTTGGTAACAGAAAAAAACAACGTTGCGAACCATCCTGCTTATGTGCCATCGATATCTCCGCCTTTTAACAGACGTCCGCCTCCGCTTAACTCAACAAGTGGAACGGAGAGATTTGGCAGGTCACTTTTACCAAACATTTTGGTTCGTTTATGAATTCAAAATCCTGCTCTAGAGCACTGTTGTATCGCGAACTCATTTCTACTTTCGGTATTTTGTATGTCCTGCGCCGATACAACAAGCACGCTTCGCAATGTGCTGAGCCTGCTCGACTGCGTTTTACAAATGTGAGCAATAAAGTTCTTGTAGAAGCACTGGATGAGTAATTGCGAAATAACGCACGTGTGTAAAGAAAAGAATGTCGCGTTTATTTACATTTATTTGTGCGCGCTTGTTGCTCGAAGCGTCTGCAAAAAGTTCAAATTAAGGTACTGGGCGACGCTGTAGCTCCTGCGAGAAAGAAAGATGCAGCGCGTAGGCACTGTAGGAAGCTTACTTTCGTTATGTTCGCACGCTATTTGCTGCCTTGGAAAATGTTTTCTGTTTGTTGCCCTGCAAAAGGCTATGAAAGGATTTACTCTTTGTAAATAATTGCGAGACAAAACATTACGATAAAATACATAAAAATATAGGAGATACTTAATAAGTCTTGTGTTCAGGACATATTCAATATGAACCAATTTGAAATGCTTAGATTTTTATGCTGATATGCCTATAGACAAACCTGATGCTCTCTGTATATACTTGCGATTTGCAGCACGCCGAAATAACACTTGAGCCTTTATTTTACATTGTACACGTACTTCGCCCTGCTGAGCTTCCTTTCCGAAGCGTGGACGGGCGGAAGAAGCTTTCCAGGTCCTTGATTTTTAGGAAACCGTGCCTCAACACAAACGAAAGAGAAGGGTCCATTGTGGCCTATGCACCTTCGCTTGCGGACAGCTCTCCTTGCACTACTCAGTTCGCGCCAAGGCTCCGATGGGGGCGCTGGTGACGGGTTTTTCCGCAGCGCCGCCTGGGCAGAGTCTGAGGTCTATATGCGAGGTCCGTTCGCCTTGTTTACAGTGGTGAGCTCGGCTTGTTTAGACGAAAGCGGCATTTATCTCCAGTAAAAATCCTGCACACGTGCACGCTGAAATGCGTACACCTGGCATGAGAGGTTGTTCACTTGTGCAATTCTTGATGTATATGTGCAGCGCGACGCAGACGCGGTACAAAGAAAGGATGACACGGCTGTGTCGCGCTGCACATATAGACCGTTTTTTCGTAGGCGCCGCCATATTGTGAACGCAGTGGCGCCGCCTATGAGCAGCGCCATACTGGCTTGAGTGAAAGCGGTCTTTTGCATGGCAGGTATACGCTCGGCGGTAGGTGCCGGCGTTTGTTTTCGCGGTCTGTTTAGTGTGATGTGCGTCTTCTACGTGGTAAACGGTTTTGTGAGACGTGCTGAAGTGGTTTAAGGCGTCATGGCCGGAATTTCTGCTGGCGTTGAGGTGGACGGAACACGCAGCGCGATTTGTGCGCGCATATTTGAGCCTACGATCGGTCTAGGAGATCAAGTGTGTATTTCTGAATGTTCCAATCACTAAATGTGACCTTATTGCAGTATTCTCCTCTATTTTCAAGCTGCAGTTTAGGAGCCATGGAACATACGCGACGATCGTAACAGCGTGGGTACCGTTCTGCTACGATAGAAGTTGTGATATTATACTTTGACAAGCGTTCAAACTGTTCAATGCAGGTTACATCGTGTGGCTACTTGGTTCGATGGATGAGGTATCCGCCCCTGAATAAAATAGTTTTGGCAAGTAATAGCAGCATACCTTACAGACTGAATTAAGATTTTCCGGTTGAGGGACTGTTTGCGAACTGCGCGAGCGTCCTAAGCAGTGGTAGGTGCTGGACATCGCTTCAAGTATGCCTTCCTCACCAATGCCATTGTTGCAGATTGCCACGACATGGGCCTATTGCTACATCATCTTCGGAGCCAACCAACAAGGCGACACTGGACCGCTCCCAACCTGTGATCTGGCTGCGCACGCAAGGCATAATATGGATCGTGCTCGACTACTCGTCTGGCAACCTGGAACTGATACTACAGTCGTCACAGCCAACGGGGGATTTAAAAGCCAGCCAGCCACCGTCCGCTTCGGGCACGACATCGCTTCAAGTATGCCTTCCTCACCAATGCCATTGTTGAAGGTTAGTTACCTGGCGGGTGCTGCTTCGGTTAAATCTAGCGATTATTGTATCATAGCGATGTCGTGCCCGACAGAGTGGAGTGACGCGTTTAAGCGGTTGGTTACTTTGTTTGCAAAAATGTACTTTACTTTGTTTGAGCTGTTACTTGTCCTCGCGGGTGACGTCGAGCCGAATCCCGGCCCAATGTCCAAGGTTGAGGCAGACGCCTTCGCTGCTGCCTTAGAACGAATAAGCTTGAAGACGCCGTGGCTGCTATGCAAGCCGATTGTAAAAATTTCCAAAAGGGACAGGCAGCTGCTTTGGAAACTGCACGCAAACATGCAGAAAATGAGAAGGCTTTGCGCAGTGACTTGATACGAGCGAACGAGGAACGCGCTGCCGCCGTAAACGAAATCAAAGTGCTAAATTCGAAGCTAGTAGCGTTGGAATCATCTGTGCCGTCTCAACCAGCTGGGGATTCTGGAACGTGTTTGGAAACATTGCGTGACGTTTCCAATCAGCTGTATAAAATATCTTCTAGATGTGAAAATGCAGAAAACCGTATGCGACGATCCAACCTGCTCTTCTTTGGAATAGCTGATGAGGCTAAGGAAAACTCGGCAGCTTCAGAAAAAAAAGTGATACAATTTTGCTCCGAAAAATTGGGTACGGAATTCACGACTGCGCAGTTTGAGAGGGTGCACCGATTAGGGAAGTTTGCGGAAGGCAGGGTGAGGCCCATTATTGCGAAAATGACGTTTTTCAAAGACAAAGGCCGTATCTTGTCTTCTGCACGCAAACTGAAAGGGTCTGGTTTTTCAATACGCGACGATTTTTCGCCAGCTACCCGGCAAGCAAGAAAGCAGCTAATTGCTTTTGCGAAAACTGAAGCAAAGCCATTTACGTTGTCAACCGATCGACTACGCATTGGGGACGCCATTTATATGTTTGATAGCACTCGGAATACAGTTGTTCCTTGTGTTAAATAGCAGCAAACCACACTGCATGATGTGAACTGCAGGAAGTCAAAGCCACCTGTCATCGCACCATCATTGTCAATATCTTTCACAAATATCCGAAGTCTGTTGCCTAAACCCGACGATATTGCCTCATTTCTTGATGACTGCAGTTCAGATATTCTTGTTCTTACTGAAACATGGCTACACTCTGAAATAACAGATAATGAAATATTTCCACTTGATAGCACATATAACATTTTGAGGTGTGATCGGACCGAAAAGAGAGGTGGTGGCGTACTCCTTGGTATCAAAAGAACAGTTACCTCACAAGTTATTAATGTAGATTCCAGTATTGAGATAGTATGGGCTGAATGTCAAACCTACAGAAACAAGCTACTGATAGGATGCTGTTATTGTCCTCCCGATGCAAACCAGTACTTTCTTGTCGATCTGCGCAATAGTATTTCTAAAGCCCTTGAGCTCTGTCAGGCTGATATCGTCCATGTTTTTGGCGACTTTAATTTTCCATTGATCGACTGGAATAACCTATCATCCTCTTGTCATACATCAATGGAGTTCATTTCTTTAATGTTAGATTTCAATTTATTCCAAATAATTACCCAGCCCACCCGTGGCACTAACATATTAGATTTAGTTTTCACTAACACCCCTGAAACAATTGGTGAAGTTGTTTGCTTAGACGGTTTCAGTGATCACAAGCTACTACAACTTACTCTTAACATTCCCTTGAAATATACAGGCGTCTCAAACAAAACCATTCGTGATTACAACAGGCGAGACTATGGCATTATTAACAAAGAACTTGATACTTTTCTTTCTGGCACCTTTTTAGCTTCGTTTTCTGCTCGGTCAGTCAACGAAAACTGGCTTCTGTTTAAAGAAAAGCTGTGTGCTTTAGTGGAAACGTATATCCCCCAAATAAGAATAACAGGCGATAGACAGAACCCTTGGTTCACCAAGCACCTTCGACGGCTCAGAAACAAGAAGAAAAGGCTATACGCAACTGCAAAGCGTACAAACTCACCCGTGGTATGGGATAAATATAGCTCATTTTTGAAAGTTCACTGTTCATCTTTAAAAGAGGCTAAAGAAAAGTACTTCTCTCAAGATCTACCTTCACTACTTAAAAACAACCCCCGAAACTTCTGGCAGGTGGTTTCAACCAATAGTGGCTCACATCACATTTCACTAAGTGATGGGAATCAAGCTCCAATCAGTGACAAGGAATGCCCAGTCGTCTTTAACGAATTTTTTTCATCCATATTCACAGTAGAAGACCATTCTAATCTGCCGGAAGTCACTGATCTAGATTACCAGTACATGCAATCCATCGACATAACAGAGGATGGTATCACAGGTCTCATAAATAACCTTAAGTTGACTACTTCTTCGGGTGTCGATAATATTAACTCAAAAATTTTAAAGAATACAGTCACGTTATCTAGCAAATTTTTATGCAATATTTTCCGCCAGTCGTTGTCATCAGGCCAGCTTCCCTTAGACTGGAAAATTGCAAAAGTGATACCAGTCCACAAAAATGGTAGCAAGAATTCCCCAGAAAACTATCGGCCGATATCATTGACAAGTATTTGCTGCAAAATGCTTGAACATATCATTGCATCTCACATATATCATCATTTGGAATCAAATAATTTTTTTCTTTATTAACCAACATGGGTTTAGGAAAGGTTTGTCATGTGAGACGCAGTTACTAGAATTCACTACAGACTTGCATTTTAACATGGACCATAATCTTCAAACAGATTGCTTTTTTCTCGACTTCTCCAAAGCCTTCGACCGTGTGGCTCACTGCCGTTTAATTTCCAAATTATCCGTTCTCAAATTAGACTGCTTAACGCTCTCCTGGATTCGTAACTTCCTAACAAATCGTCAGCAATTTACAGTCGTTAATAATTTTACGTCACCCCTTGCATATGTCAGTTCCGGTGTACCGCAGGGTAGCGTACTAGGACCCTTGCTTTTTCTTATTTATATCAATGATCTGCCCAATAACATCTCATCCTGCATGCGTGTTTTCGCCGATGATTGTATATTATATCGACCAATTCGCAGCCTTGATGACCATCACATTCTTCAAGAGGACCTTCATCTCGTTACCAAATGGTGTGAAGACTGGCAAATGAAACTTAACTCATCTAAATGCCAACTAATGACATTCACGCGAAAAACATCAACTCATATGTTTTCCTATTATATGAACTCAAATATAATATCTCAGGCATCAGCATATAAATATCTAGGCGTAAATCTTACACCCAGCCTTTCCTGGGCCTTTCACATTGCAACCATATGCGCAAACGCTTCCAAATCTCTTGGTATACTCGCCGCAACTTGCGTAATAGCCCGTCTAACATCCGTAAATTAGCATTCGTATCATTTGTACGCCCTCAGCTCGAGTTCGCGTCCCCTATATGGTCTCCCTACCATGAATACCTAATCCACATGATAGAAGCCATCCAAAACCGAGCTAGTCGATTTATTTCCCGAAATTACAGCTACCAGTCAAGCATTACTCAAATAAAACTCGACCTTTCCCTTCAATCACTGAGTAGCCGACGTGACATAGCACTCCTGTCCTTGCTCCATAGATATGTTCACCAAATCAAGCCACCAAACTTGCCACTGGAACGCGCGTCTTACACATCACGACGACTTTATAATGATTTAAGTCTCACTCGCATTTATGGCAACACTAACGCATTTAACTTCTCGGCTTTACCACGAGCGATTCGGTTATGGAATTCGCTTCCTAATAGCACTGTCGCTCAAATGAGCAATGATAAATTTAGACAACTACTGAACCTACAGTCTTCATCATAACAAATATCTTCATCTGTACATATGTCATGTCATATAATACGTGACTTTCTTTTTCTTGTTATTGTGGTTTCAATTTTGTTTGCTTTATGTACTCGCGCTATGTACGTTATTTTGCGCAAGTGTTACATCGCCTTTTATGTTAGGGTGAAATGTACTTTTCATTCCTTTCCCGATAACTCTTTGTATTGATTTAGCGTTTTTTTAACACTGTTTTGGAAGCATGTGAACATTACAAACATTTTTGACTCTCACATTTTTTAGCGCTCATATATCTGTTTTCTCTTGTAATTTGTTCAATGACGCCCCCCTTACTCAATGCTCCCGTTGGGGCCTGCAAGGTACTTTGAAATAAATAAATAAATATATTTGTCCTATATACCGCATGGTCCAAGCATACGGCATCAGCGGTTATATATCTATAAACGTTGTGCGGCGTTAGCCCGTTTTCTCTTGCTTGTCCGAGAAAGAGGATGATAACTGATTTTTTTTTTTCGGTTGTGTTCGTTCCATTCTCTACGACGCACTGACGCGTATTACGGAAATTTCGTCCTCAAAAATGGATGGCATTCTTTTTATGCGAACCCTCTCATATATTATGACTGTATACAAGCCAAAAAGGCAGTGCCGAAGCGCACAGTTTACATGTGTATCGTGCATGCTGGTTCACCAACCACAGTGATCGCTGTGATCGGCCTCGTGCAGGAAGGCTAGCGTAGACATATCGTAATTTGAAGCCTACTAGACTTGATATGCGCGAGAACGATGCCGGTGCATCAAATATTTGATAGCGCCTGCCTTTTAGATGTTTCGTGGTTGCCTTAGGTTGGCCGTGCACGAGCACGCGCTCTTATGCGTTGTTTTACTCCTTACGCCAAGCGATAAGATAGTGAGCAGATTTACCATTTTATGCTGCTAACACAGAGACACCGGTTTTCTTTGTTGAATTAAAGCCGATATAAGCAAAATGGTTCACAACACACACACACCGCGACTGATAATGTGCGTACACCGCGGCTGATAAAGCGCGTCACAATTTGGCGCCCCCAAGAGATATTTCCGCCTACTGTAGTAACCGATGCAGCGAAAGGCTTCTCTGACAACCTTATATGAACCGACATGGCGTAAATTTTACGAAGCAGCATCTAAAACATCTCGAAATCGTTCCGCAGCACGCGACAGCATATACTTTCCAGCAGCGCCGCGCTGGATCGCCCAAGCCAGAGAGGAGGAAAGGCTCTCCGCGCGCCCTATCCTCCTCGCCCGATGAAAAGGTTTATACGCGAAGAATGTTAACTTACCAACTCGCTCAATTCGTTTGTTGCTTTTACGATTGCTCTGACTATGCGGCTCCAGAAAAGCGTGTTCAGAACAGAGTAAATACTAACACGTGCAATTTGCCCGCTGCACCCTGGCTTTTCTCCGCTCCGTTTTTTAAAAATTTTTTGTCGGCGTTCTAATTTTTCGTGTAAAGTCGATTGATGTGCTGCTGTTCATTGTTTTGTAGTAAGCGAAAACACCGTGCTCTCCCGCTTATGAGAGAGCTGCTATAGCTTATTCAGCATTTACCGCCCGCAATAGATTGCTTGTTCGGCCACCCTTATAGTCGACGTGAGGTATGTGAAATTATTTTCGTACGTTTAATAACCGCTGTGTTATAGTAAATTAACCTGAGTAGTATGAAGAGATAAGGAAAAATGTGCTGTCATATTACAGTCTGCAATGTGTGAATAATTATTTTGCCAGTTTGTCATGTTATGTGATTCGTCCAATAAAAATAACCTGTTGTTGCTCTTAATAACTTGTTGTGTTTCCAGTGGCTTTGAATTCTGCCCCCCCAAGGCTCCAAGAACCAGCACTCATTCCCTGACGCCACCAGCCATCGCTCATCCATTCCCTTGTAGGAAATAAATTTGATCTAGAAGCTGGTGCATGTTGAAACTTTTTCCACTTGCAGATCTGCTTCTACGAAGCAGCTGTTAAGTTTGCGGTATAAATCGCAAAAATAAGCTTTGCATAAGATGTGCGCATATGAACATTTGAAATGCGTTTAAATTTACGTGTCTGCACCGCATACAGTGAAAACGCGCAGCTGCTGGGAACGACTTTTAGTGATGAATGACGGTCAACGGTCACTGACATTATTGCAGGCACGATAGTTCTGTTGGCGACATTCATTATTCGTCTCGTTTCGGCAGCCAAAATGTGCTCACATAATTGTCTACTACACGTGCATGAAGTTTTTTTTTTTTAAACATGCCCTTTAAATAATTTCTTGCCTTCCACCTCTGCGGGAAAACTTCATATACATGCTGAAAAACATTGCACCGCTTTTTGTTGCAAGGCAATGCGCGTGTGCACGTGAACTTTTGAGCTGTTCGAGCCACGGGCGTGGTCAGGATTTTATATCGAGTGGGCTCCTATTCTTTATATGTACATTCGTGCGTGTGTACACGGGAATTAAAAAATTTCGGGGGGGGGGGGGGGTTTGACAGCTCTCCGGCTATGCCAACCGCTCGAGCCTAGCCTGCATTAAATAGTGTCATCTTGCTCAGCGCTTGCGTACAGTTGCCGCGTGTAGCTGGCGACCAACAGACGAAAAAAAAAGCAAGTGGAACACCGCATGGCATTTGCCTCCTGCGTGGCTCCACTGCAGAGCTGGATCATAAACCGGACCTATGCGCAACTCTGCTCCCTGCGGGAGCATATACAGGAACACTAGAGCGCGTGAAGCGCGATAGCAGCGCCCTGGTGTGCGGCCCCGCAGCCGCTCCGGCCGCCATCGCCGTGGTCCATCTTAATCTGACCGCGACTGTACAATCAATGCGTTCAGCTTGAATGAGTGAATTTCCATAAATATACAAGTTTATGGAGGATATAAGGAAAAAAAGTTACGAAAGAGCAACTTGACTAGTCCTTAAACCTTCTCGTGACAGCAGCAGCAGGAACCGAACACATGGCAAGAAGGGAGGGTAAAGAGAAGGAACAAAATAAAAACAATAAACGCTCTAATACAAGTGTTCATACAGCAGATAGCAATAGAAAAAATACATAAGTCAATAAAAAGAAGCCTACTTATACAGAGATTAAAGGCTAATAGGCACCAAAGTATTTCATTAACTTGTTTTTACTGCAAGAAAGAACATCAATACCATCGTTCATTAACTTATTTAATAAATGCGGTAAAGTGTATGAAAGCTTTTGTTTCGCATAGTTGGTACGTGGGTATGGCACAAACCGATATTCCGGAAATCTTGTAGCATAACAGCTTCTATTTCGTGTGCAGTTGGCTATAGACCTGGCGTGGTTAATGTTTTTCTGGCACTCCTTACCGTATGTTAACGCTAAGCGAAAATTGAAGAGATCAGGAGCTTTAAGTATCTTTAGGTTTTTAAATAATGAATTAGTTGGAAAGTCAAATGGTACTTTGCACACAACGATAATAGCTCTCTTTTGCAGGCGAAAAATACGATTAATATTAGTGGCAGATGTTGTGTCCCAAACCAGGCAGCCGTAATTTAGGTGGCTGAAAAATGAAGAGTTATAGAGCAGAAGTTTTACCTTCTGTAGAATCTGTTTAATAGTGAAAAGAATACCTGAAACTTGAGAAAGCTTGTTTGTTAAAAAATTAGTATGACAGTTCCAAGACATGTCATGATCAAAGAAAACACCTAAGGTTTTAATGGAATTCACGAGCATGATTTTTGAAGAGCCAATTTTAATGTCATCCTTCAGGAGAGCATTCTTATTCTTGGCATGAAACAGAATTGCTTTAGTTTTTCCTGTGTATATTTTCAACCCATTTTCGACAGACCAAGCATATATTTTTTTAAGCACGCAATTCGCAACTGTAAGCAGTGTTACAGCATTACTTGAAGAAAACGACGCGGTTGCATCATCAGCATATAAAATAAACTTGGTGTGGAAGTCTACATTACCAATATCATTAATTTAAAAAATGAAAATTTTGGGGTTTTACGTGCCAAAACCACTTTCTGATTATGAGGCACGCCGTAGTGGAGGACTCCGGAAATTTCGACCACCTGGGGTTCTTTAACGTGCATCTAAATCTAAGTACACGGGTGTTTTCGCATTTCGCCCCCATCGAAATGCGGCCGCCGTGGCCGGGATTCGATCCCGCGACCTCGTGCTCAGCAGCCCAACACTATAGCCACTAAGCAACCACCGTGGGTAACAATATCATTAATAAAGATATTAAAGAGAAGAGGGCCTAAAATGCTACCTTGCGGAACGCCAATATAAATTGGTTTAACTTGGGATGAAATGTTATTAATTTGCAAAAATGGGCATCTATGACACAGATATGACCTAATCAAGTCTAAAGCGATGCCACGAATACCATAGCGATCGATTTTGTGTAACAGAAGCTCGTGGTTACTACAATCAAAGGCCTTGCTAAAGTCTATAAAAATGCCTAGAGTAAGAAGGCCTTTATCAAAATTATCTAAAAGGAATTCTTTTTGCTGAAGCAGGGCAAGTTGAGTACACCTATTTTTACGAAAGGCTAACTGACAATCGCTTAAAAAGTTTTTGCTTACGAGGAAGTCAGGAATGCGTTGAAAAATAATTTTTTTAAACCTTTTGAAAATACGGGGAGAAAACAAATTGGTCTACAATTTCTCAACAATTTCTTGTCTCCTTTCTTGAATAAAGCCGAAAGTTTTGCAGTTTGCATCTGACGTGGGAATACACCGGAAGAAAGGCAGACATTGTAGACGTGCATTATTACTCTAATCTTTAATACTTAAGGCTTCAATCCCATCGACATTATATCGTTGCCAACTTCTATGGGATTGTAGTCGTCAAAATGGGGTGCAAGTGACAGGAAAATCAGGAGGTTGATGAACGGCAAGAAGGCAGAAGCTCGCACAAGATCTCAGAGAAATAAAATGACTTTTTGAGCAGCGTGGTTAGGGGCAATGCAATGATTTGAACGTCTAATAAAAATCCGCCAAAATATGAGCAGAGGCCGACAAAAATGCGGGCCTTTTAGGAAAGGCGAAACCGCTGGAAATCTTAAAGCGTTAGCATAAATATAAAAGATGACCTAAAAATAAGAAACCATAACGTTGACAGGGTGCCCAAATTTTGGCACAATTAAACTGACTTTTGAAGCAGTTCAGCTGAAACGTGATGGTGGAAAATAAGGCGAGAATGTCCGCAAGTGCTGAAGAGAGGTGAAGTAAACGTAGGTCCTGTGGCCGACGCCAGCGCCCGGCAGCTGTCAGGCGACGTACTGCACGTATAAGCGAGATGCCTGGTCATCCGTCGTTACAGTGCGATTATGGTCTGAAATATTGGGCGCGGACTCCGTCACTTTAGATACTGTGCATTCTACGGTGTCGTTCTTCGACGGCTGGTACCGATTCTCGCGCAATGAGGATAGGAACAAATCGTCTCACGTGCCGGCTGTCACCTTCCTCAAACTGCCAACATTCCTTCCCCTCCGAAGTTGCATAGCTTTTATTGGGTTGGGCAGTTAGTCACGAGATCTCGAGATCAAATCCCAGCCACGGCAGCCGTATTTCGATGGGTGTGAAATGCGAAAGCACCCGTGTACTTAGGGTTAGGCGCACGTTCAAGAACCCCAAGTGGTCTAAATTATTCCCGAATCCCCCACTACGGCGTGCGTGCATCATAATGAGATCGTGGTTTGCACGTGAAACTCTGTAATATGTTATGTAAGATTCGTTAAGGATGTTCTTGCCAGTCGCACAACTCTTGAATACAGGTAAGTGTCAGGAGTTGCACCCGAGGTCTTTGAGTATGTGAGGAGCCCTTATGGCGTCCGATACCTGCTAATCTACAGTGCCGCTATTGTAACATGGTAACGGCAACATGGTAGACAATATGCAGAACATACAAATCCCGCATATATTGCTGCAGAATAATATTAAAAAGCGGTATTCCTTCGTGCATGCGAACAACCGTCATATAGGAGACTACTTTGGAATCTAACTGCAGGCACTGTATATGTCATACCCAAGGGTGTACCTGGCCTGGTGGCCAGTAAATGTGACTTAATATGGCGAGCAGCTTCGGCCATAGCATGCTAACAGACGACGACACAGACTGAAGTGACTAGCGCAAGAATGGACACGGGACACTAAAAATGCGGCGAGGAAAAACGCAAACTTCTAACGGGAAATTCGAAGTTTGCGCATCTCCCTGTCGCCCTTTTAGTGTCCCGTGTCCACTGTTGCGCTAGTCACTTCAGCATAGAATACCAGCTAGCCCGGTGTCAAACCCTGCGACGAGACAGAGACAGTTTGCTCAATTCTTGTGTCGTGACATTCGCGTCAAGGTGCAAAACCAACATATCCATATATATGTTTTAATACTTAATTAAGCACATCTCGATTTGCAGCTGCGGCGGTAGCAGATGAGTGCGGATAGGAAAGTCGCTAGCGAAATAATTGGGGACACCTTAACGAAATCATGAGGAGTTGGATTGCGCAACATTTTGACGAGACACACAGAAGAGAAAAACACGCCACAGAGCACAAAACACACCGCAGAGTGTTTCTCTTCTGTGTCTCGTCAAAATGTTGCGCACACCAACCTCTAATGCTGTATACCAGCACGCCCCGTCTTCAACCTTAGCGAAATTGATAGGTCAAAATAAAAAGCCGTCCACGACGGCGTCTCTCGTAGACGCTGTGCGATGTTCGGACGTTAACAATGTGTGCCGACTGAAGAAAGGCTGCCACGGAGTGCTTCTGACGGTTAGCCTAGTTTGTTTACTCCGCAGCATAAAAAAAAACAAAGTGTAAAAGCGAAAAAATGAAGAACCGTATCAAAAGCCCACAATCAATCATCGCTACTAAACGCTCTTAGGATGATAAGTCATTTCCAGGCGACGAGCGGCTACGCTTTATCAAGAACACTGATAACGCCGGCGGGACAAGCACTGTGTCGAACTTCAATGCGAAGGGATATCTTTTAATTATTTTATTTTCCTTTTGTTGACGTCATCACGCGTCACCGCGGGAAGTTTGAAACGTTTAAGGGCAGTACGCCACGAGGTGGCAGTCATGCGCACTAACCCGTCGTGTCCACAAGAGCTGGATATGCACGCATTGTGGATTGTGAAGATTTTAAGGATGCGCGCACTTGATTTAATGTTGTTCGTCTTTTCGCAGGATTTGGTTTACGTAAGGGTGGTCCGTAATTGTCGGTATATTTATTCGATTATTGTTATTTCTCTAGAAAAGATATGTACAGGTAGGTCATCGCGATCTTCTATTGTAGCTTTGTTTATCGCGCCGTCAACACTTTCCCGTGGGTTTTTGCGAGCGGTTAGTGTTGTCAGTAAATTCATCACTGTTGCAGCCCATTCTTCTGAACCTTAATGTTGTGCCATGGCTGGCAGATTGAGATGCTGTTGTCGGTAGGTGGTTTGATAAGTGACGTTCGACTTATTTTGGACGCGATATGATTGAAATTCGTCTAGGAGGCGGAGGATGAACCGTTTATTTGCGAAACCTGTTTACATTCGGCGGCCGAGTGACAGCAGCGTTACCCAGCCTGCGCGTTCTGCGATGACGTTTTCCTGATCACGGAGGCAATGCCCTGTCACACCAGGCTTGGTGACGTGGGGGGCGGAGCTCGTGCTGAAGGTCGCTGGTTGGAGAGCACGCAGCGACACGCCTTCCTCCTGCACAAATCTCAGCCGAACTCACAGCCGCCACTGGAGGTTTGCCTGCCCCCCACAGCAAAAGCTCGGCGTTCTCCGACTTGTGTTTGAGCTTCATAGAAAATTGAACTGATATCTATAGTTTATAGCACAGTTCAACTAAGCCTGTATTCGCTCTTTCTCGACTTCGCGCGATTTTACACCAATTACCAATGTAAGTTGTGCAGACGTGCGGCGGTACAGCTGGCTAGCTATCGTCTTGTTTTTTTCCGTGATATTTCTTTTTTATTTCTAGAGAAAGCGAAGGAGTTATTTAAAAAGTGATTATTGCGACACTGGTAAAGTGGCAGAGGAAAAGCGTTTCTGAGTTTTCTGGAATATCTCTATAAAAGCAAGCGAGTGCGATGTGCAAGTATAATTTGCGCAGTCTACCGAGAGCCATCAGCGTCACCACTGCGATCACCGGTTGGACTGCTCCAGATGACGATTATTGGCAGTGGCTGCAGGAACGCCAGCTTGAATGCTCGACTGTTGCACCACGGCACGTGGTCATTGGCGTAAGGGCAAAGAAATCGGTGCGTCACAATTTCTACTCCAGTGCAACATAGGCGGAACTGCCGACTTTCGGGGCTTTTCGTGTGTACGTACATTAGAAATTATTCTGTGCGGCTAGGGCAAGTGTTGTGTGCCCACCAGATTTAAAGGGAATAGTTCGTCAACATGGCGCAACGGGCCATCAACAGGAGCGCGTGCAGTACCTTTAGTCAGTGACAACCCATGAGATAAAGTACAAGCTCCGTCCACGGTAAGGTATCCTTGTACGAATACTCGGAACTTTTGCATAACCTTTCTATAACCAATTTAAGATTGTCGTATTCAGTTCGGTTCTCGAACCGAATAGTCACTTTTCGAATACTTCCCGCCGTCAACTCACGATCAAACATGAAACTGAATTAAAATGGGACTTATTCCAACTGTGGATGCGTACTAGAGTATTGTGGAATGTACTAGAGAACGCAGAGTTCCTCAGTGAACCAGAATATCTCGGCGAAATCCGAATCACTAGCGATTATAAACATGATATGCGTAAGCGGACGTTGTATGACGCTATTTGCAGAGGCAGTACTGTGTCCTCGCCGAATTAAGTCTGAATAGGTTTCGTTGCAAATTTCTTGAGTCAAAGGGTACAATCTGGCGCGGAAATCCCATTAGCGCAGTAAACACATCTATGGTTACCTTTATGAACTTTATATTGAATTATCGATTCTTTATTGGTTTATCACATATAGAAGCGCTCCCACGTCGGTACAGAGAGGCCTCAGGACCTAAATAAAGTTATTCATACCATACCATATAGAAGCGATATGATAATATATGACCGGGTATGCTCCGAAGAGCCCCGAGTTTGCGATGAAATTGTTCTTTTTTCACTCCAAATAGTAAAGCTTGCCACCATTTCAGGCTTATGTGTCCAAACAATAGTTGCCACGTACCTTTTCTGCCTTCCTTTCCTTCCTGTGAGCTACGCATGCTTTAATTCCAGACCACGAACGACATGCGCCTCATGAGCATGTCACGTTCATGAACGACATGACATGAGTGGCATGACCTCCTTGACAGGAAAGTAGCCGCACCAAGCGTTCAAGAAAGGAAACGCAAGTGAGACATTATAATTATTATCGTTTGGGCACAGATAGGCCCGCAAGAGTATTTATTCTCCTTTCTGGATTTAGTAAAGCATGTCTGACAAAGGGATACTTTACTACGGAAACTCCATAATGTTGTGAATTGCAATGTTTGGTGACCACAAAGAACGAGCCATTTAGGCAATCAATCAATGGAGTAACAATCATTGCATCACTTTTTAAAAACGTCTCCTCTGTTCTTTTGCGCGAAGCAGATTTGTTTTGTTTTTCAATATAGACGTTGGGCAGTGCAGAACACGAAATACTGCATTTTGTACAGTTCGAGACTTGTCTCGAGTCTCCCTGCTTTATCTCATGACATTCAGTCTTAGACGAATACAGAGATCACATACTTCTATTTAGTATAGCGGGAGCGCCCTCCCTGAGCATTTAAGCAGCCGTGGAGCAGTCGAGCAGGCAGAAGGTGTGCCTTCAACTTCAACTCAACATTCAACTCAACAACCGAAGTAATCCACAACCGAAGTGATGGTACCTTTTATTCGTCCTTAAGATTAAAAATGTGATTGAGCTAAAAGATAAAAGACGGTAGAGATCACTTGCTTCAGCTAGCTCTTCGACATATTTAGCAAACAGTGGTGTTCACCTTATGTCTTCATAGCTTTTTCAGTCTTTTTTTATCAGGTTGCGGTGTCTTCGGTCTATTTCAGGTCAGGCAATTCATTCTTACTGCAGTTCAACAAGTACTTTGTGAGCGTTTTCCGGGAAATCGAGGAAGTTAGCACCGTGCTGCGTGGTTAACCACAAGGATAAGTCATTTCTGCATACGAGGTGGGGTCAACAACGAACTTTCTCAAGCCTGATTTCTTAAACAAGTGTGAACTGCTTTGAAGTTCTGGCGTCTACTGGCTAATTCTCGATGGTATGTCATTTTGTCCAGGCTGAAATTATTCCTGGCGTCGTTCAGCACGTAATACTGAGGAACAGATTGGTATATGGCGATAAGGGTGAATCCTTGTGCGGTTCTACTCGCCAATTCTTCACAGGTACCATCGCCGACTTTGATTTAGTTGAAATGATTATGAACTCTGTTCTGTTACTTCCGAGGTGCGCGACATTTGTCCGAATACAGAGGCTTAGGTGCTCTGCTTCGCGATTCCGTTTGCCGATCGTTGGGCAGCGGGCTGTTGTTGCTGGAACCATCTCGTTGTCCACTTGGTCCTGAAGATGTGCGATGCATATGAGAATGTTCAGGGCAGTGCGAGGACATCGTAGGCTCCGGATTCGAGTTACCATTTCCACGGCGCGAAACATGGGCTGGATTGGGGCCCGACTGCACTCGCCTGCTGCTTGGTTCGGAACAGGCGGGTTCATCAGCTGAACGTGACGAAGGAGTTCCCGCTTGTGATGAGAGCCGACGCCAGTTCACTTGCAGAGGGTGATTAGCAGTGCTCTGACTCCCATTTCTGCTCACTTCTTTAGAGGGTCCCCACACTGATCCTGAACGCTCCATTGCCACTGACGGCGGCCTTTCGGCAGGCGAGTCAGATTTTGATGTATGTTTGGTCGGAACTGTGTACGCAGTAACTTTCTTCTTTTCTTTTGACTTTCTGGCGTTGTCACGAGATTTCTCGCCCTCTCTGGTTTCTCGAGAAACCAAGCCTTCCTCAGTGAATTCTCGTTTCATGTGTGTCTGCATGTGTGTATCAGACACTGTTTGTTCGCATGAAGTCGACGCTCTTGGTGAGGCTGTCTTGGTAGGTTGACTTCCTGAATTGTTCGAGAGCGTCTCTTCATCCACGCCCATCATAGTCATTGAAGGCGACACAGCGCCTTCAAGTGGAGATCTCTCCTGCAGAAAGTGATCAGTTGTTGCACGCGGTCGCGAAGGAAGTCGCTCAAATTTGAGCAAGCGGTTTGCAGGAGGGGGAGATTCACAGCCTATTTTCTTTGTGTATGCGCTTGGTGGTACTGTTTCTCGAGAAGAATGCTTAGTTTTCAGGGCAATGTCATAACTAGGTGGCCAATCTGCGCTTCTCTGGGCCACAGTGTGCAGTTCATGAACTGACGAAGGGTGCTCCATATCTTCAGAGAGGCTACTGTCTTCAGACGATTCTGTCGTGAGGGCTGCTTCGTCCCCTGTCTGTCCCGATATTTCCGACACCTTGCAATCTACTACTGGATTGTGACACGGCAGCGCTACTCTTTGTGTCTTGTTAGCGCGATTTCGTGACTCCATCGCTTGGTCCTCTTGTTTTCCAAAGTTGTCTGGTGCAAGTTCTCTGCTGTTTTCCTGGAACGTTTCGTCCACGTCACCTGCCAACGACGGTTCCTCCTTGCCTGATGATGTAGTGCTTCTGAAAACTTCTGGAATATTCTCTCTCCGGACGAGTGAGTCTTCGGCAGGGCTAATCTCACAGCGCTCATCCTGAGAAGGGAGATGTGTAGGAGAGCATACAATTTGCCAGCCACTGTGATTGGCTGACGATTGCGGCTGCTCCGAGTCCGGAAGCTGGGTTTCGCGATCCGAATGTTGTGGATAGCTGAAACATGGAGACAGCCAGATGTTCCACCCGTGTGAGAAGTTAGCCCTCTCATCCGTGCATTCTGCGATCATCAAATGCACTCCCAACTTACGCAGCGCCTGATAAAATGTCGGACATGCGCCCGAATTGCAGGCGATGGTAAACAACGCGTGTCTAAGGAACGGCCATGTTCGCCGAAATGATTCCAGATCCTGCTGCAATAGCACGAGCTTCTGTACCATTTCTACCGGAACTCCACGTGTGCATTCACTGATAAGAGGCAAAATTATTTCGGCAATTGTGCTTTCTGACTCTGCGAATGGCGTGCTAAACCCCAAACGCCCATTGCCAACGCTTGATGCTCGCCCAAGCCGTAGCTCCTCCGCGTTTGTTTGCCTCCTCATTGCATCCAAAGGTGGTTCTCGGCAGGAATAGACGCCACGCGGATTTGAGGCACCTTGCCGCACATGTCTGGCTTCTGTATATGGTCCAGTGAGGTGTTGACGAAACGTCTGTCCTTCTTGGGAGTGTAGAAGTTGCTCAGGGGCCGAGCTGTAAGGTCCGGCACGCACGTTGCCGTAAGGAACAAGTGCCTGTTGTCCTTCCTGCTGTGCCTCTAAGGCACCATATGAGTCTTCATGGTGAGTACATTGAGGTGTGTTTGGATGACTGACTTGTTCGTGACGGCGGTACGCCGAAGGAGAATCACGGCTTTCTACGCAGAATGGCGGATGAGGCACGGCAGCATGGAAATCGCCGACCGACTGCTGCTCAGATCGGGGTGGCACTTGTGGTTCGCATGAATGCAAATTACACGGACGTGAGTTCTGCTGCGGCTCGGTCCTGAACTGCTGATGATGAAGCTCCTCTAACGGATTTGCATTTGCGCCAGTCGGTGGCCCAAGGTGAGCTGGTCGCCCAGATCCTCGTCCTCTGATTCGTCGGGGCTTCCCCTTGGGCCGTCTCGGGCCTTCCATGGTACTTCAGCAATGTCTGTCTGGAAATACTGGCATCTTGTTCAGGGTACTGGAGCTTTAAAGGTTGCCCGGTTGGCCTGGCGCCACTTGTCCTGCGTTTAAAAAGAAAAAGTGCTCGATGTTTGAAATGAACAGGCGGAAGAAAACTAGTCAAAAGAGACCTTGCTACGTCTAGTCAGGCAACGATAATTATATCATTTCAGTGCTTTGCAAATCCTCTAGTTGAAAAGAAGCGCTCTGTCTCGATTTCTTCTGCAGCGTCATGAAATGTGGAACGATTTCCTTAGCAAGCGAAGTTAATGAATATGCAAAAGCACGTTAAATTTGCCCCACATACGGTGTTTTTACCGGAGTTTAATGGCATTGGACCTCTCGGCATCGTCGTACGAACGGTACCAGAGGGTTCGGCTAGCCGCACGAGAAGCAGGCTGGCCAGAGCCAACCAAGTGCGGCACTATGTAACCAAGTCGATTCAGCGTGAAAGCTCCTAAAGCAATGTGTGATGTCAGAGAAAGTGGCTATAAGAAATATTTCTTATTTTTTGCCTCATTTATACTTGTGCCGTAGAAAATAAACGGTCGAGGTAGCGCGCAAGAAGTTTCCAGCGGCTGCTTTTCGCAGACGGCGCGACGGTGAAACTCGCACCCAGTGGTGGGGCATAGCGCGAACGGGAGAGATCTTCCCGACGCCTTGGGAGAAGCGAATCGTTTGGGGGACCTCGCTCGAGCGGTCAGAATGGCGCTGTGGCCATCAACATCACGATTCCGACCAATCACGAGAGAGCAAGCGAAACGTTCGCTTTTAGCCCCCTTATCTCCCGTGAACATCTACACCTTCTCTCTTCCCCTTCTCCCTTCCCGCAGCGTAGGGTAGCCAACCAGATTCTTGACTGGCTAACATCCCTGCCTTCCTATTTTCCTCTCTCTCTCTTGCCAGCAGCACCAGCGCTTCCGGCCGGCGGCGCCGACATCTGAGATGCTCGGCTTGTCGCCTGGCTCCCTCACTCTTAAAGAAGTTTAGAACATTTGGGCGTACCTTGTCCCCCAGCAATAATTGTCATCAGCCTTGATTGCGTTTGCTTTCTTTACTGTGCGAGCCCGGTACTTCCCGGTCACGAACAACATGCGTGTTGTCAGCGTGACAACATTCTCGACAGGACAGCAGCAAGCGCACATTTTTTCAGAAAGATTGTGGGGGTTTTTAAGTGAAAAGAACACAATCTTATTATGAGACACGCCGTAGTGGGAGACTCCGCAATAATTTGGCCGCCTGGGGTACTTTAAACTGAACTTAAATCAAAGTACGCGGGTGTTTTTGCATATCGGCCCCATCCGTCTGATGCCTCTGTGGCCGGGATTTGATCCCGCGATCTCGAGCTTAGAAGCGCAACACCGAAGCCACTAAGCAACCACAGCGGGTGATTTTTCAAGAAAGGAAACGCAAGCAAGGCTGGTTCCCGCAGGGAGTTATGCAAAGGTACTCCATCTTGGATTGAAAAGTTATGTGGGCAAGTCACCTTCAGTATGCGCAGCACCCGCACAGGCGCGATCTGCACTGTCGCGAGCCGCTTTTCTTAGTAGCACTGATTTCTTTCCTCACCTCAATTTTACGTGCCTCGTTTTTAAGTTTAAGTCTAAGCGCGTAAATGTCTAGTTGCGAGACTATGGATGCCGAGCATCACGCATGGTAAAAGTGTGATGGCAGCCGATAATTAAATTATCGGGTTTCACGTGCCAAAAGAACTTTCCGATTATGGGGAACGCCGTAGTGGAGGACTCCGAAAATGTCGACCACCTGGGGTTCTGTTGCGCGCACCTAAATCTAAGTACACGGGTGTTTTTCGATGGAGGCGAAATGCGGCCGCCGTGGCCGGGATTCAATCCCGCGACATCGTGCTCAGCAATTCAACACGACAGCCACTGAGCAAACGCGGTCGGTATTTCATATTTCTATGCTTAGCGCCGAAAGTAATATCAAGCTCTCAAAGTAGCTGAATTTTTTGGTAACGCACAGCCGAAGCCAATGACGCAGCGCAAAGCCATTTTGCCCCTTTGCTGTTATGACAGCTTGTTACGCTACGCCGTCATACTGCCAGAGTTGTCGCTGCATTGGGCAACAGCGATCGTAAAAGTTAACCGATGCTGCGCCATATACGTTGAAATGCTTGCCAGCGCCCGTTAATAATTCAGCAGGAAATATGGCCGACATCAGTTGCGCTAGATTGGCTGGATCATGCGGAGTGCTGGCGTCGCCGGCAAGATTTGGTGTTGGCTTCTCCGCAGCTCATACGAACTGGTTTGAACACTGAAATATGATGGCGAGTTGGACTAGTTGGTTGACGTTCATGTTTGAAATTTTATTGAAGCGCGCATAAGACGGGGGATACAAATAGGAAGGTAAACAGGACGGCGCTCCAGTCTCAACTCCACTCTCACCTGTTAAGCATTTATAAAAATGCTACGGTATTCTCGCGCATGAGCAGCAAAGCAAGATGAGACGCTCATGACGCACATATTAGGAATAGAGGTAGTGATCGCGGTAGTCCAACAACCATTAAGCTGCACGATAAAGAGTACGCGTTGATGGACAGACAAGAATCACGATAGAATTTTGAGGAGTCTGAAGTCTTGGCGCTGGTTTCAAGAGTGTCTCATCTTGCTTTGATGCGCATGCACGAGAGAACTGTAACATCTTCTTAAACGTTTTTTCGGCCATCAATAAATTATGTGCGCCGCGACAAGCGACGCTATACATGGTGTTTCAGCTAATTTTAGCCAGAGTTTAGAAATATGCCGATGCACTGTAAGATGGCGCGACCAAATGCCTGTTTCTTACTTTTGTATGTAGTGTGTCAAGCTATTTTTCATATTATTTGATTAGGTAATTAGTCAAGACTAATTAGCCAACTTCTCAGGCAACGAAGTTAGGCAAAAAATTCCAATTAGAAATGTGTAGAGCGCTTTGCAAAATGTCCTGTTAGAGAGTTTCTAATTTTCTATGTAATAAGTGTTAGTGTTTTTCAGCGTACTGTTGATGCCCACGAAATAAGAAAAAATACCACGTGACATACCCGCTCGCGCGCCGTGATTGCAGCTCTCAAACTGACAGCGTACAAACGAAGATAGCAACTGGCAGGGCGTGCTGCCGCTTAAAAGGCGACAGCGCCGTGACGAAGGCGTTGGTTGTGCGATTTACGCCGGCGAAGTGTTTCCCTCACGGCGGTTCATGATAGTGATAAGCAGGCGCAGCGGCAGCACACTCGGCTGAATGCTGTCTTCGGGTGTGTGCGAAACGTATGGGAGCAGTCCAATCACGACGCGCAAGCGGGCATGTCACGTGGTGTTTTGTATTTCGCGGGCATCCACAGTAAGCTGAAAAACACGAATACTTAATAAAGACAGACAGACCCTGTTTAGTCGGACGTTTTGCAAACGACTCTGCAACTTTCTAACTCAAAGTTCTTTTCCTAACTTCGTTGTTACAGAAGTTGGTTAATAAATCTTGACTTAGGCGAAATTAGGTGACTTAGGCGAATAATTAGGCGAAATACAACATAACAGCATGACAGTGCATACAAAAGTGAGCAACATTGATTTGGTCGTGTCGTCTTACAGTGCATCAGCATATTTTAAACTGAAATTAAGAAATACGTAGAGAGCTGCGCTCGAATTCGGCATGCGTGATATCGTAACCATCGGTGATTTTTTTTAAGAGCAGGCACTAAGTGCTGCCAGGTTACCCGCTCTTCGCAAACAGACGCTTACCGCTGAATCTACAGTGGCGGAGTAAATTCACAATCCAGCATGGCTACTTTTTTTTACGTCTCCCTACATACACATTCTAATAGGGTGCCTCAAAGTTGTCCAGATGTTGCAGGTCTGGATTGTGATAGGAATGAGAAGATGGTGCCCCATGGCGGAAGCGAGCGTGATTTCATTTCACAAACAAAGAATTACACTTTTAACCTGGTCCTCAAACTGGTGCAAGAGTGACACATAACGTATCTTAACAGTGAGGCAGTGTAAACCCTTGTGTGCAGCATAACGAGATCGCCCAACCGGAACGTTTGTTCGTTCCGGTTCCGCGAGAACGTTTGAGTTCCGGTTGAACTACGGAGTGAAAAAACAACGGTTCGAACAGGTCTACATTCATTTGCATAAGCGAAGAATAATTTCAGAACTGCATTAATTCATTTCGTAAAAGAAAGGGTCGTTGCTGCTGGTAAGCTGCACGGAATGATTAAGCATGTGGTTAAGCTGCATAATTCAGCAGTTAGATAATTATCCATTTCCGGCACCGATACTGGACTCTATGTGAATCAAAGCTTTATTGAGGAAAAGCAGAGTCCTCTAGCCTAGAAAAGCCTAGGGTATGAAGAGCGACAATGAGGATTATGATACGGCTACATACACGTTCTTGTCCGAATAGCGCATTCGCAGCGATGAACATTTAAGCATGCGATCAATAAAAATTTTGAGATAACAAGGAAGTGAACCATCAAGGCTATGTCCAGCCAAGGGCCCAGTAACATTTTTTTTTTTGCTGAAGCGCCTGTTAATTGAAGCTGAGAGTCAGCGTGAGAGTCAACGTCGATCGCGGAACTGCACCTACGTACAGTAGCGCTTTGACGTCACTAGTAGGGACCCGTGATTTCGAGAATTATTCAAGGCACATTAGTTATTTGTTTAATCCGTTCCTTCGAAAGAATGATTAAAGTTTCCAGAAACAATAGAACAAACCAAATGCCTGCGCGTTTTGTTTGTTTGTTTCACTTCGTACCGTAGCAAGACAGTTGTTCTTCGGTTTCCTCTGCTTCTTCGCACGTCGTGCAGGCGCGCGCGCAGAGAACAAAAATATGTAATTTGCTACCGTGTTCCAAGCGCCGCAGTCATGCTCTTTCATCCTTTCACGCCTGCCTCGTTGATCCTGATTGTTGCGCTGATCAGGTGTTCTCTTACATAGCGCGCGAAATCATCCGCTGCGCAAAACGAGACAAACGCAGCAGACCGTGCGCGAGGCCATCACTGGAAGTGCGCCTCTACTCAAAGACGCGATAGAGAAAAACGAAAGGCAAGGCCCAGGACGTATTCCTCCCGCGAACCTCCAGCTGCGGTGCGGAAGAACGCAGGGAGACAATTTCGCTTGCGGAGGCTCGACAGGTCAAGTGGAGAGAGTGTCTATGCTGGCGGTGACGCGCGCGTCTTGCAATCATGGGTTCACGGCAATTCAAATATTTCTATCCCTGCTATTATTTAACTAATTTGCAAAGTTCTTACGCTGGAACATTCCATAGTGAGCACGTAACAAAGTTCGGCATTGCTGGTAATGACTGACCTGACGAAGCCGCCTGGTCTGCTAATATGGAAACCCGGCCAGTTCCAATCCCCTTATACAGAACCGATACTGTTAGAAAGCTTCATATCTTGGTGAAAGCTACGACACACAAATACCAGTCTTCTCTCAACCTCTCGAAGTGTCATCTTCATAGACTTGATCCTGAAAGCTGGAAGTGCCATCAAAAGTTTCCCACTTTGAGGCGACAGTGTTGACTGCCTAAGGCTCGGGGTGGCATTTACGAAGGACTACACGTCCCGGACTGGAATGATCGATACGCCCATGTGCGACTAATGTGGGACTAGCGAAACGATTGAACACATCCCGTGTCTCTGTGCCCAGTACGACGTCGAGAGTGAAGCTCTCCATACAGCATTGAACCGACTGGACTCTGGACCATTTTCGAAAATGAGGATCCTTGGACCATATCCATACGCGTCGATGGCACAGAAAGCCACGAAAGTGTTTTTGCAGTACCTCAAGTTTACATGTCTTGGAGACTGGGTGCGGACTCAGTGCGAAACTTCAAATGTGCGCTAAACTGTGCCCTCCCTATCTGCTCTCTCTCTCTCTCTTTTCATCCCTATATTCTTCGCTCAGCGCAGAGTAGCAAACCGGACATGCGTCTGGTTAACCTCTCTGACTTTCCTCTCTTCTATTAATCTCTTTCTCTCTCTCTCTCTGCAGGAAAAAATTTGCTATTTGGACTGTTGAGAGGGCCCTTTAAGGAGAGTATGTGCACGGTTCTGATAACTGTCAGGCTGTCACTCTTTTATAAAGGGAAGACTTCATGGCATAATGGGCCAGACACATTTACAAATCACTCTTTGAGGTGCGACATTTGAAAGCAAGCCCAAGTGTTTCACCCCGTAATGGAGTCCACAGCCTTTACCACTCATCAACACAAGAATAGAACAGCTTTTCCGCTGCCCTCAATCCCGCAAGTTTTCAGCATTTGAAGCCAAGAGGGCAGCCACAACACAGAAAGGGGATCCCGGACAATCGTAGAAACATTCTGCGAAATATGCTTGTCGGCGCAATGTTAACTTTGCCTATCCTAGTTCCTATTCCCTCTCCTTTTGCTGCCCCGAATGTCGTCACGTAGAAGGCAGGCTACACCCATTTACTGTAAATAAAACATTCACAACAACCCGGAACAGTAGGCAAAGAAAGCTTATATATAAATATCATGTTGCCGAAGCATACGTCACAAGCAATATGTAATTTCGCTCGCACCTATTTCAATTACTCCGTTTAAAAGCCACCACCCAGCAAGGAGACGCTTCTTTATTTCAAAGGTAATGCACATGTCTCCAACTAAAAGAAAGCTACTGGACACTGGGTTCATCAGCAGTAAAACACGTTGTGGGGCTAGTTGGTGCATAGCTTTCGATAGAATAAGCGCCAAAATTGACGGCACACAAGAAGAAATACAGAAAATACAGTGCCAGTACCACTTTGGCACAGAAGGCTTGATTTGACTACGCATATACTGCGCCTGTAGGAGACACGTGGGATTGCGGGTGGCACCAGAAAAATGCACTGTGGGACTCAACGTAAGCGAAGCTTTCTGTGCTGTTCGCTTTAGGTGACGATAATTAACAGTGATCGCTTTGATTTTTTTCTTTTATTTCAAAGTGCAGTACAACACAAGAGTGGAGAGTTGATATTAACCTTGCGTGTGCTACTGCTGTTTGTTTGCGTAGTACAGAGAACACGCAGGCTTAGCTGTTCACTTAAGGCGTTGTTGTGCGTCGTAATTCGCAACAGCTGAGAGGGTTTACCATATTCATGGCCTCACATGGCACATTGGATCGTTGCAGAAGTATTAAACTTAAATTGAATTATGGGGCTACACGTGCCAAAACCACAATCGGATTACTAGGCACGCTGTAGTTGCAGACTCCGTATCAGTTTGTTATTTAGCCCCCATCGAAATGAGGCTGCCGCGGTCGGCAGAGAAGTGTTTATTTGACGTGTGACCGGTTCTGCAGTGTCTTCTAGACCTCACGGTGCACTTTAATGCGGCTCTGATTCTGCACGCCCTGCGTAAGTTGCCTGCTTGACGAATCTGCATGCTCTAAATTAAAAAAAAATTGCCGAAACGTGCCGTACGTTACCTCGAAAATTTTACCCGGCTTTCCCTCAACCGCTCCTTGCCTTCTCACGTGATCTTCTCCCTATTCCCCCCCCCCCCCCCGTCCCTTTTGATGTGAACTGTGTGCGACCGTGGCAAGGCTATTATTCACTCGTTTCGCGACTGCATCGGTTCTAGTATTTCATTTTATTTAATAATTTATTTATTGGAAAAAATACGGAAAATTACATGTGGGTAGTATACATAAGGAGGTCCCATAGTCGAAGACTACCGGGACCTCCTGTTAAAGTCACTAATCATGGGATACAATGTTTAAAGGAAGGGCAGCACACACGAGAGCTAAGAATGATATCAAAACATGTTTGTAGTATCTGAGTAATGACAACACTCGTTAACAGCATGACAGTATAAAAAACAGAATAAAATTAGAAAAAGAGCTTACAGGGGCTTTAGATTCTACCCCATACTATACCTCCTCTCCCCCTCCTCTACCGTTCTCTCTACGTCTAATTGAGCACAGCGTATAATAGATCGACAGGGACTGACAGAGTAACGACACCACCAGCGCTTTGCGGTGTCGTTTACACTGTCAGTCACTTCTATTTATTGTGCGCTGTGTTCAAGCAGACGTATCTATCCAACTAGCCCGCCAGTTCGTCCTGAGCATATTATATCTAGCTTCCCTCTGGACTTGCACGTTAGTAGACAAGTAAGCGCTGCAATTTCTGTAATGCTTTTACTGGGTTCTCACGGATAATTACAGCTGTCAAGAGCCTAATTTGTCGTCGCCCAGGGAGCCTCAAAGGGTATTGTGCACATTCGACACGGTCCGAAGGTCCAAACAAGTTTCTCACGAGACATTCCCTCTCTGCCGATCTCCTCTCATGTATACACAAGCTCTAACCACCCCGCCCCACACCTCCCCGACGTGCATGACAGAAGCAGCAGTGAGAAAGTCCAAGGAAGAGGCAAAAAAAGCTTCGCTGTAAGAAAGTAATAACTTATGCAACCGATTGCGCTGCGATTACGGCTATTGGGGTGATCATTTAACAGAAGTATTTGACAGAAGTAACCCTTCCTGCAGAAACCCGATGCGCGTCAATTTCCTCACTTTTACCGCCATGTCTTTGCCATCCCATCCGCTAAGCTTTGTGGGCGTCTATGCAGTTGTAGGAAGATAATTTACAGATAGTTAAATTTCAAGTTGCTTTTCAAAGAGTAAACTCTGCGTTCAGATACTTCAAATGGTCAGCTTTCTATTGCGCTACAGAATAGAAGGCCCGTATGATACGGTAGCCAGTCCCTTCGGTGCTCTTTTGGCCCGTAGTGCAAACATATGGCGTAGAAGAATACGCGCGCGATGAGGCGACATGAAAGCAGTATTTGCACTGCAGCGCACACACACAGAGCACGCGCAACAGTGTTTTGGTGGTACCATGGCGAGACTGTGCTGATATCAGTTAATACCTAATGCCGTACTCCTGTGTACACGTTTAAGTAGATCAAGAGAGTACCGGAGTGTTTTTTTTTATTCCCCGCCCCCACTAGAATGTGGCAGCCCTCCGGATCAGCGAGCTCGTCCTCAGCACCAGAACCCCGCAGCCACTGAGCCAGCCGGGTGCGGTCACCGACCGTAGATAATTTAATTTGGTGAGCGATAACTGGAAGCAATAACGACGCTTAAACACCGCACATTACTATCTTTAGGTTAATGCGCAAGTGGCTGTCGTATCACTCCGTATTGCGCGCTTGCAGTCTTTAGATGCAGGGTTGTTTCATTTCTGCGGAAGCGCAATGGCGCTGCTGAGCTTAATGCACGAAGTTTCTTTTTTTTGGGGGGGGGGTGGGGGGGGGGGGTTCGGTCGCATTCCGACAGGTGCAGAAGGCCAGAACACGTATACTTTATTTCAGCAGCATCTTAAACAGCTCCAGGTGCTAAAAATTAATACGGAGTCTCCCACAACCCCGAACCCTATAGTAAGATTTTGGCTGTCGCACGAAGAAGACAGAAATTTATATACGCCGGTCACTTCGCTGACCAAGTCACAAAATCGTGCCGGTGGCTTTTCAGCAATAGCCTTATCTATGTGCATGAGAGAAACAAGATGTGGCATATAATGCCGACCTGAACACTCCTGGTTGCATTCTGCCGCACAACTAACTAGCTGACTCACCCACGCAGGTTTAAAGTCATGCGTCATAAGAAATTGCACTGAAGTGCACTTTCAACAAAAAAATGCGATGCTAGCTATGCTTAAGCAGTGTAAGTACGCACTCCTGAACACGCGAAATGACCGACGCGCAGTTATTACCGAACTTCTCAAAAATACAGAGATACTAAATTGTCTCATACTGGTTTGCAAGCGCACAGACATTCCTAAGGAAATTTTATTGCGCAAATTAGGGTACTACGAAACGAAAAACACGAAACTGCGCTTACGCGAGCAGTTTTTTGTATTTTATAACACCTTATGCAATGGGCAAACCTTAATAAAGCGGACTATAAGTAATGAACAACGTCAGGTGGTCAAATCTATATTGGAGATCCCCGCTATGGCGGTCCCTCAAAATGACATCGCGGCATTGGCACATAAAACCCAAAATTTTATTTTTGGTTTTGCGGCTACGTTGCGGCTTCCCATGCGAAATTTCCGTCTCACGGCCGACACGAAGCTAGAGGCGTAGATTTCAAATAAACCGTTTGCTCCCCTCCCCCATAAGACGTGTTCCATCACACCACAGCCCATCCTGCAGCCAAGTATGCGCAATTAGTTATATTAAATATGGATGGCCAGGAAGACGGCCGGGAATTTGGTGGTACACCCGAGGATGCGGCTGGGCGGGCGCCCACACGACTACCGCAAAAAAAAAAAAACTGCTAACGCAAGAACACACTGTGGTGCTATACAAGGCCTAGGCGTTCCGTGCCACTGGGACTCCGAAATGTAAGAGGCTGGGCAAAATTATAATTAGTGCATACGTTACCTATCAAGGGTAGCATTTACAGTAACTCTACGGAATTTACACGAAAAGCGACACGACTATACTCAGGAAAAATCATCCGCGCCTTTACTGTACTACAAAGGCAGAGCTAAATGACCAAGACCATAGCAGAAGGTGTGGGAACATCCGGCCGTGTCGTGTCAAGGTCAAGCTAGACTTGGGGAAGGGTAGATATACAACCTTCTCGCTACCAATTTTTTTGTGCTTTACTCCTAGATACTCGACCTCCTGCGGCTGCCCTCAAAATTGCTTGTTGCGGAAGTGGAAGACTTGTCTTACAGGGAGAGGAAACAGCGTGACAAAGGATCAGCGGAGGCCACCTTTTCACGTGGTTCTCCCACCTGCCTCTAGTGGTTTTGTCCCATTCCATGCGGTGCGCTTTTGTACACCTCTTTCGCGTGTGTGATTGTCAAGAACTGCGATTTGTGAGTAGATGGGGCTACCTATCTCAGCACAAAATCCAGAGTTGTCCGAAGCGGGATAAGCACATTTTCGGCGAAAGCCACAGAGCAAGAAAGAAGGGGTAGGCTACACTGGAAAGGCTACGCATCGACAAGCATGTGACTTTGCCATTGATGGACAAAATTGGCCATACTATGAAGCGGGGCTCGCACTTCATCTTGGAAGAAAAAGAAAGAAAACGCGAACTGGGCACACAGAAAAAAACACGCACGGTTTTGCCATTTTCTTGAAAGGTCTTTCTAATGTTCCGCGCATCGGTTGTGCGACTTCCGGCGGATGAAGCGAATAAACTTTTTGTATTGGCCTTATCTCACCTGTAGAGTGTCCCAATTAGCATGCATCAAGCTTGAAACATATGCAAATGCCACGTAGCTAGACAGAACCAAGATAATGTTGTTTGCCGTCACTTGGAAATGCCCAGCTTATTTTTGGAATTCTGCCTTATTACGTAATTATTCTTAATTAATCAACATCTTAAGTACTAGAGTTAGAATAAACATGTCGGTTAGAAAAATGTGGAGCAACATGAGGAATTCCACGTAATGCTTTCTGTTACTCAATACGTGCTACATAAAAGTGTTTCCGAGCGTCAAAGAAGCCCGCGAATACACACGCAGAGTGCCTCGAGCGGCCGGTTCCGCGACGACTGCTCGGTAAGAAGGGGCGGGTTTCAGATGTTTGGTACAATTGAAGAACACGCGTCCATGTGGGTGGACGTTTGGAACCGCCGGTGATAAAACATACGTAGCCCAGAAGTACGGAGAGCCTCTTAAATGAGCGCGCTGTTTTCTGCCCGTTTAAGCACCCAAATTTAAGTTGGGACTGTCAGTCCGGCGATCCCTGTGACCGAGAACTAAAGTGTGTGGCTTTCAGCCGTATGGGTTTCTTCGTGCACAAGGGATCGAACAAGTACCATATAATGCCAACGCGAGCAATCGTTAAGCAGGATTCTACCATGTCACAGGAATGATTTGAGTGACACTTGTTATAGAAATGATGTCGCATTGGAGTGATTGCACAGGGGGCGCTTTTGCTTAAAAGAAATTGGGATTCCTATGAACAAGTTTAAGCAACACAAGCGCGCAGTATACCGAACACGCTTTGACAAGGAGCAACTGCGGATTGCTTGCGAATCCCGAATGGCCAGGCGACGCCAGATTGTGTCATCCTCGTGTCAAAGTGCATAAGTATGAGAAAGAAAATCTTGCCGTGGGAGCGGAGGAACTACGATACAAAAGCACAAGGCTTCGAGGCCGAAGCAAGAATATTAACTAGCAGCAAAGACTAAAGCCAGTTGTCTTAAACGGCTGTGGCGACTGAAATGTAGACTCAATATGCGATACCGAATTGGGGCTGCGCGGTTTCCTGTTATACACACAGTACGAATTTTGTGCAACGTGGGTCAGTTTTACAGGCAGACCATTTTCGACCCGCACTGATCAGCGAATGTCCAATAGGGCGTAGTCCGAAATTCAGATGCCGCTTAACAGACAAGTCATTGTGAAGGATCTGCCGCCATATTATACGTATACTATATGTAACTCTGCTGATGTTGGGGATCGTCGAGGGCTTGTTGGAGTATACTGTTACAGTCTCAAGAACAGCTCATTCACTGGGCGTTCGTGCGACTACAAATTCGCGTGAACAGAAAGACGTCCTGCAACACTAATCAGGATGTACACTGAAGGTTGAAGCCAACCGTGAGGAAAAAGCCGAATTCGAAGCAATGTGGCAAGGACGCAAGAGCTTAAGATTGGTGTGCGAATAAAACGGTCAATCAAGGATGAAAAATTCAGCACGAAACACAGCGCGATGTTGTAAGAACATGTAGCCTATTCCAGTAAACCAAGTTCTCTTATTCACGGAGCCCAGCACCTAGGCGCTAGGTTCTACGTAGTACAGCGGTAGGAAACTTTACTGTTAATTTTACATGAAGTATTTAATTAGCGGAAAATGACACAACCACCCAATCGAATCAATTGCTAGAAAAAGCCTCGCTTCAACTGGTCCCGGACATGAACCTCGGACCATCATCTTTCCGGGGCAGCCGCTCTACCATTTGAACTAAGCAGGCGGCTAGCAGGTGGCACGGCGAAGTCGAACTTGTCAACAAGTCGAAGCAAAGGCAAGAGTTTGACGTAATAGTTCTGCGGAAACCCCCAAAGTGGAGATAAATATTAACGGAAAATGAGACATACACCCAGTCGTAGGAATTGCTACAAGGTATGAGGCACATGAGGTATGTTCACGCAAAATGGAGGAAAGAGAGTATTTTAAGCAAATATTTGGACAGCAGCGGAGGGTGCGGGTGGTGGGGGCACGTTAAAAGAACATGATGGGGGTTGTACGTGCCAAAACCACTTTCTGATTATGAGGCACGCCGTAGTGGATGACTCCGGAAATTTCGACCACCTGGGGTTTTTTAACGTGAACCTAAATCTAAGTACACGGGTGTCTTCGCATTCCGCCCCCATCAAAATGCGTCCTCCGCGGCCGGGATTCGATCCCGCGACCTCATGCTCAGCAGGCTGGCGGGGGCCGATCAAGAAACGTCGGTTGAGAAGGTTAAAGAAAGAGAAATGGGGTCTGCGGAAAATAGGGACGCAGACGAAATCAGCACTCGGAACATACGGAACTTTCAAGCAGGAAATTGCCAAAGAAATTATCTACGTTAATTATAGAGGAAGCTCTTTGTTGTTTGAAGCCGGCGCGAGAGTATAGCCCCTTGGTACACGCACCGCCGCGGCTTTTGCTAAGTTGCGCCAACCTATCATGTGCGCCGCCTTTTCCCCTTACACAAGTTCCGGTTCCGGCATTTCCCGTATTTTCGGTTCTGGCATTTCCGATTCCTGTAGTTGCGCTGCTAGAATTATGACTGCTGTTGTACGCTTACAGGTGCTTATCTGCAGCAGCGGGCGCTAACCTGAGTAGCTCGCTCTCGCCTCTCCACCTACGTGCAGGTATCATCCGTGTTCGTCTGTGGGAAACCGCACTGCGGTAAGGATAAATTAGGATGAGCCCTGGATGTATAAGTCGAGTAGCGGATTCACCTCAAAAGGAGGTCACATTCAAATTTATTTTCATCTTCGAGATTGAGCCGCCAGCACACTCGATAGCCTAGCCAACGTTCAGATATGGAGTCAGCCCGGTCATGGCGGTTGTTATGCCGTGCCAAAGTTATAAACGCGCCTAAACATGTTCATGAGTTTGCGCGCGCGAAAGAGTATCTACAGAGTTGGTACAGAGTTCGGGCGATATGACGGCTGCGGTCAACTGTTCAGACATCGTGGGCCTACGCAGCCGGCGTCGGCGTAGAGACGGGCAGCTCGCCGGTACCATCACCTAACAGAGGCGATCGCTTCTACCACCGCTCGCAGCTACACAGAAATCGGCTACTTTCTTTTTCACGGGAAATTGTACTTAATCAAAAACTTGTGCCTAATATCCGCGTATTTCGTAAACAGCGCCCCCTAATAAACCACTGCCGTGATTACGAGAAACGACCCGACAGCCGTTTCGTCTAGCAGACGGAACGCAAACAGCGATCAGCCAGGCGGTTCTACTGACTTGCAAGTACTACGCTTCGTTTGCTACTCGCCCCAACGACACCGAGAAAACCAATTCATTCAGGCCCGCGTTATATCGCACTGTAAAAAATTATGCACATCCCACACACTTTGGTAATCGACGTAAGCGAAGCTCTCTCCGTTTGCTTTGATTGAGGATAGTTAGCGGGGATGTTGGCGTCGAATGTTTAATTTCTTCAACGTTTTGTCCAACACAACAGTGGCGAGTTGATGTTAACCGGTACCTTGCATTCACCACTGCTGTTTGTCTGCGTAGTACATAAAACAGAAAGGGAGAGGTGCTTGCTTGATGCATTGATCCCCAGATTTCATAACGTCTGAGAGGGTTGAGCATTGCCATTGCCTCACATGGCACATCGCATCTTGGCAGAAGCATTAAACTTGAATTAGATTATGGGGCTGTACGTGCCAAAACCACAATCGGATTATGAGGCAGGCAGTAATGGCTCACTCCGGATCAATTTTGGCACCGTGGTTTACTTTAACGTGTCCCTAAATTAAAGTGCCATGATCGTCTTTATTTCGCCCCCGTGGAAATGCGGCTGCCTCCGTCAAATCAGCGACTTCGAGCAATGCCATAACCGCAAGCCTATCGTAGGCGGGCAAAGAAGTGTTGATTTGACGTGCGACCGCTGCTCTCGTGTCGCGCAGACACCGCGGTGCGCTTTAATGTATATGCGTACAACGCTAGACATATTTGGATGCTTTTATTTTTTCAGAAATAGCAGAAACTCACCGTACCGTACCTTGAACCTCATTTTATCCTGCGTTTCCTTGCCTTCTCAAGTGACTTTTCCCGATCCCCCCTCCTTGTATTTGTACGGGAACTGCGAGCGAAGAGTGGCTGTTCACTGGTTCGCGGCCGCGTCGGTTCTACCCCTTATCTGCCCTCCTCTCCCACTGTGACTAGCTTCCTTCTGGACATCCACGTTGCTAGAAAGCAAGCAATTTCACGGGGTCCCGGATAATTACAGCTGTCGAGAGGCTAACGTGGCGACGACTGGCGAGCTCCAGAGGGCATTGTGCACAGTCGACGCGGTGCAATCGAAATGTCTTCCCTCGCGTCTCTTTTCTTCTCAGCCACGCTCCTTCCAAGTATAGACTTTTTCATAAGCCGAGGAGAATAGGGCGAGCGGCGAGCCTTTCCTCCTCTCTGGCTTGTTCGATCCGGCGTGGCTTTAAAGTATTGCTGTCGCTTGCTGCTGAACGACTTCCAGATACTTTTGATCGTACTTTGTGAAATTCCCGCAATGTCCGTTCATATAAGGTCGTTCGCGAAGATTTTCGCGCATCGGTAACTACAGTACGCGGAATATCTCGTGGGGGCGCAAACATGTGACGCGCATTACCAGCCGCGGTGTGTGTATGTGTTGTGAACTACTTTTCGTTGAATTAAAACCGATATAGGCAAATAACCGGTGTCTCTGTGTTACCAGCATGAAATGGTAAACCTGCTCACTTTCTGATCGTTTGTCGCAGGGACTAAAGCAAAGACAAAGAGCGCATGCTAGTGTACGGCCAACCTAAGGCAACCACGAAACATCTAAGCGGCAGGCGCTCTCAAAAATTTGGGATTTACTTGTTTCGTTCTCGCACATTTCAAGTCTAGTAGACTTGAGATCACTATGTGTCTACGCAAGCCTTCCTGCATGAGGCCGACTGCGCTGCTTAATACAGCGATCATTGCGGTTGGTGTACAAGCAAGATACATATATAAGCTATGCGCTTCGGAATAGCCTTTTTGCCCTGTAAAGCAGTGCCCTCTAATAGAGGGATCGCATAAAAATGATGCGACGGCTATTTTTGAGGAAAAAATTTTCCGTAATGCGGGTGTGTGCATCGTGGGTAACGGAATGAACAGAACCGAAAAAGAAATCGGTTATCATCCTCTTTCTCAAAAAAGGAAGAGAAAACGGGCTAACACCGCAATACGACCTCGCATAGTCACGCCGCACAACGTTATTGATATACAAACGTTGATGCAGCACGCTCGAACCATGCGCTATATACGTATTTTCGCGATTCTAAGCACCCCCCCCCCCTCTATTTTCGTTAAAGAGTTAGGAAAAAAGGTTTGTATGCGAATCTAAGCACCCCCCTATTTGTTAGGCAGAGCGCGTAGCCAAGGCCACCAAACGCGCTTGCTCACTCTGGAATCCGCAAAAGTAAAGGAGTAAATACATAGGTATGCATGCATATAGAACTATTAAAGACTAGGTGGCGCGCGCCGCCGCCGCCCGATTCAAAGGGTTGAACCTCAATCATCCATCCATCTGTCCATCCATCATTGCTAGGGAAGACCTGCAGGCACGTGGTTGACGCTTCTGTTGGACGCGTTTCGCAGCCATCTGACCCCGGAGGCAAAGACAAAGCTTCGGGACATCAATAGCGACGTGGTTGCGATTCCGGGTGGCATGACGCCAGTGCTGCAACCCCTCGACGTTTCAGTCAACAAGCCCTTCAAAGCCAATCTCCGACAGGAGTACGAAGAGTAGGTGTGAAACACTGACCGAAAGAAGACGCCGACGGGAAAGCTGCAGAAAGCGTCCCCATCAACTTTCGCAAAGTAGATTTCGGAGGCGTGGAAGAGGGTCCAAGTGGACGTTGTGGTCAAGTCATTTAAGAAGTGCTCAATCACAAAACAACTTCGACTGAACGGAAGACGACCTGCTGTGGGATACCGAGAGCAGCGGTTCAAGCGGTGCGACGAACTCGAGTGGCAGTGATAGTGACTGAGCATCCTACACAAGCGGTGGGTTTACTATCTGCACCGATTTCTCTTTTGAATGTTTGCAAAATAAAATGTTATTTCTCGCACCCATATCGTCGTGATGTCACAGAGAAAAGAGGGAGGGGGGTGTCATTCTAGAGTTTTCGAATCTAAGCACCCCCCCCCCATCACTTTGGGCATCGCGATCGTGAAAGAAAGGGAGTGCTTAGAATCGAGTAAATACGGTAGAATGAACATATCTGTAATCTCGCACCTATAACTGCTTCGGACACTCGCGCAGTTCGTAAACGATCGCTTTGCTGGAAACTGTTATGCTGTTATTACTAACCAAAACTATTTTATTCATGAGTAGAAGCCTCATCTACCAAACCAAGTAGTAACGCAATGTAATCTGCAGCTAACAGTTTGAACACTTGTCAAAGTTTAACAGGACAGGTCCTATCGTAGCAGAACGGTACTTGCACTGTTACAATCGTCGCGTATGTTTCATGGATCCTAAACCGCAGCTTAGAACCAAGGAAGAATACTGCTGTAAGGTGACATTAGTGAATGCAACTTTCAGAAATACACAATTGATCTCCGAGGATGATTGTAGACTCGAATATGCGCGCACACATCACGCTGCGTGCTCTGTGCTCAGCGCCAGCAGAAAGTCCGGCCATAGCGACTAAAACCACTTCAGCACGTCTCGCAGAACCGCGTACCACCTAGAAGATGAACGCCATAATAGGAGAGCTTTAGTATATGGGACGCAAGGAGTTGGGGCCCCTAGCGCTTGGGTGCGTTTGCGTTGGGTAAGCAAGCAGAAACATGTTATATGTTAGCGGCTGCAAACGCAAGCCGCCCGCAGTGCCATCAGCATCTGATCGTTTCTACGTTATCGTTCTTCAAAATATGAAATCAAGCATATGAAGTAAAGTGCATTAAACTATTTTTCCTAAAAACAGTTACTATATATATACAAACGATGTCTGTCGGCACTAGGCAAAAGATTCATAAGATTATCTAAGCGCCTACGTTACGACTGAGGCTGAGCCGAAGCAATCCAAACACACGCTTGGTAAACTGCACTTAGGCGTCTCGTGCAGCATTTCGACAGGGCGCCGTTGTGGCGACAGCGTGCTGGTGTGCTCTGCGACCAGCTACTTTACCACGTCGGCAGTGAAATAAACACGTATACACGCGTCCTTGCCGGCGCAGCCATGTTCTCCGTCTGTGTGGCGGCTTGTCTCAGCTGGGGCGCGATCGGAGATGGTTGTTCGGCGCGTTCGTTCGGTTACCGGCGCGCGCGATTGGCCTACTCCGCGCCGACGTCGCCAGCCGCGGGGCGCGGCCACGTTTTTGATGACGTCAAAATGAAGACACGCTCCTGTCAATCATCCTTCCACGGAGCATTTCGTCTGCTAGGCGCCGAATGCGACGGGAGTTGAGAAGTTTGGAGCGATCATCGCTCGTTACAAGACCGGCTTCGCATGGCGCGCCTGGTGGATTGGATCCAAACGGCGGCTTCAGCAGCTGATTAACATGTTCGGTTCCAAGCCGTAGTTTAGTTCAAGAAAAATGGCGCTTGCGCTAGGAACTTCGGGTGTTGCGCTGGCGTTGCTTGAGGAGGAAGGAGAGCGGTTGGAGGGGCTAAACGAGTTTGAAAAACTGACAGAGCGCGAATTACGACGTCGCTGTCGTTTCTCGAAACAAATAGTGCGTTGGTTGTGGTTGTACAGAGAAATCGACCCCATAATCCGGTGCCAGCGAGCCGCTGGAATGTTGTTGCTGCCTCTTGAAAATTGCACCAATGTTCCCATCGTTTCTTTTTTTTTCTCGCTGTGCGCGAGACCGCCTAGGGACGACGCGGAGAGAGTAATATTTTCAAATTGTAGTAGTCATACGTATTACTATTTGAAAACGTGTTTAAGCTTGAGAAGAAAAGAAAATACATTTTTTAGATAAAGATTTTATTCATTGGAAGACGAGAAACATTTCTACCCGCCGTGGTTGCTCAGTGGCTATGGTGTTGGGCTGCTGAGCACGAGGTCGCGGGATCGAATCCCGGCCACGGCGGCCGCCTTTCGATGGGGGCGAAAACAACCGTGTACTTAGATTTAGGTGCACGTTAAAGAACCCCAGGTGGTCGAAATTTCCGGAGCCCTCCACTACGGCGTGCCTCATAATCAGAAAGTGGTTTTGGCACGTAAAACCCCACAATTTTTTTAAAGAAACAATAATAATAGTAATACAATTATTGCAATATTACGATAGTAATATACTGTCTGCAAGCAGACGACAAACGAAGAGTAAACTTCCGGGGAGTTTGGTGATTGGCTGCTCTCTCCGCCCCGTTCGCAGAAATTTTGCATGCTGCCACTGTGTGACGTTACAGCGCGTTGTGACGTTGCATTTAAATAGTAATTGGGCGTGCGGACGCTCCTGCGTCGCGGCTTCAGCGACTTCGTTCGTAGCTAAGTACTCTTTTTTTCTTCTTATTAGCTGATGTTTTTGAAATGTTTTATTTTGCATGGAGCAGGAGCGCAAATTTTGAATTCGTGGTAAGCGTGGTAAACGTACCGGCCTTGTCTAGGTCTGGCGGTTTCCCTCGGTAGGACTAGGTGCTAGGCGGGACCTATTTGATAGGCCTATTTAACTATCTCAGCTAGCTCTTCGAAGTGATTTGGCGGACGTGCTCGTTGAGCCTAAGGACGTAGGCCTAGCGATGAAACCAAAGAAAGGGAAGGCCGCGGGGGACGCGGAGCAAGTGCAGTGCGACGAGTGCCTGCGCTGGTGCTCCCTCGACGAGACCAGTTTCCAGAGCTTAGCAGACGCGGATGAGTCTAGCTTTACGTGCAGGCTGTGCGAAGGGGTCAGGGAAGCAGTCCAAAAACTGGAAAGAAATTGGACAGCCAAGTTCGAGGAGCTGAAAGCAGACCTGAGGGAGGAGCGGAGGAGGCGGTTAGCTGTGCAGGCGAAAGTCGCCGAGTTGGTCAAGGTGGAAGCGGTGCAGGCCGCGCAATCGGTAAGAACCGTGGCTGAGCTTGGAGAAGAGAGGGAAAGGAGAGCAGAACTTCATAGGCGTCTCGATGCGCTTGAGACGAGCGCAGCGGAGAATGATGGATCGGGACACCAAGCCGGTGGCAAAAGCACAGAAAGTAGGGTAGACCCTACATGCGAAGTCGGGGGCAGGGTGGCAGAGCAAGCGGTAGTCAGCTCGCCGCCGGTGAATCGGCGTATTTATAGCATCATCATCATCATCATCAGCCTGGTTACGCCCACTGCAGGGCAAAGGCCTCTCCCATACTTCTCCAACAACTCCGGTCATGTACTAATTGTGGCCATGCCGTCCCTGCAAACTTCTTAATCTCATCCGCCCACCTAACTTTCTGCCGCCCCCTGCTACGCTTCCCTTCCCTTGGGATCCAGTCCGTAACCCTTAATGACCATCGGTTATCTTCCCTCCTCAATACATGTCCTGCCCATGCCCATTTCTTTTTCTTGATTTCAACTAAGATGTCTTTAACTCGCGTTTGTTCCCTCACCCAATCTGCTCTTTTCTTATCCCTTAACGTTACACCTATCATTCTTCTTTCCATAGCTCGTTGTGTCGTCCTCAATTTGAGTAGAACCCTTTTCGTAAGCCTCCAGGTTTCTGCCCCGTAGGTGAGTACTGGTAAGACACAGCTATTATATACTTTTCTCTTGAGGGATAACGGCAACCTGCTGTTCATGATTTGGGAATGCATGCCAAACGCACTCCAGCCCATTCTTATTCTTCTGATTATTTCCGTCTCATGATCCGGATCCGCCGTCATTACCTGCCCTAAGTAGATGTATTCCCTTACGACTTCCAGTGCCTCGCTGCCTATTGTAAATTGCTGTTCTCTCCCGAGACTGTTAAGCATTACTTTAGTTTTCTGCATATTAATTTTTAGACCCACTCTTCTGCTTTGCCTCTCCAGGTCAGTGAGCATGCATTGCAGTTGGTCCCCTGAGTTACTAAGCAAGGCAATATTATCAGCGAATCGCAAGTTACTAAGGTATTCTCCATTAACTTTTATCCCCAATTCTTCCCAATCCAGGTCTCTGAATACCTCCTGTAAACACGCTGTGAATAGCATTGGAGATATCGTATCTCCCTGCCTGACGCCTTTCTTTATTGAGATTTTGTTGCTTGCTTTATGGAGGACTACGGTGGCTGTGGAGCCGCTATAGATATCTTCCAGTATTTTTACATATGGCTCATCTACACCCTGATTCCGTAATGCCTCCATGACTACTGAGCTTTCGACTGAATCAAACGCTTTCTCGTAATCAATGAAAGCTATATATAAGGGTTGGTTATATTCTGCACATTTCTCTATCACTTGATTGATAGTGTGAATATGGTCTATTGTTGAGTAGCCTTTACGGAATCCTGCCTGGTCCTTTGGTTGACGGAAGTCTAAGGTGTTCCTGATTCTATTAGCAATTACCTTAGTAAATACTTTGTAGGCAACGGACAGTAAGCTGATCGGTCTATAATTTTTCAAGTCTTTGGCGTCCCCTTTCTTATGGATTAGGATTATGTTAGCTTTCTTCCAAGATTCCGGTACGCTCGAGGTCATGAGGCATTGCGTATACAGGGTGGCCAGTTTCTCTAGAACAATCCGTCCACCATCCTTCAACAAATCTGCTGTTACCTGATCCTCCCCAGCTGCCTTCCCCCTTTGCATATCTCCTAAGGCTTTCTTTACTTCTTCCGGCGTTACCTTCGGGATTTCGAATTCCTCTAGACTATTTTCTCTTCCATTATCGTCGTGGGTGTCACTGGTACTGTATAAATCTCTATAGAACTCCTCAGCCACTTGAACTATCTCATCCATATTAGTAATGATATTGCCGGCTTTGTCTCTTAGCGCATACATCTGATTCTTGCCAATTCCTAGTTTCTTCTTCACTGTTTTTAGGCTTCCTCCGCTCCTGAGAGCATGTTCAATTCTATCCATATTATACTTCCTTATATCAGCTGTCTTACGCTTGTTGATTAACTTCGAAAGTTCTGCCAGTTCTATTCTAGCTGTAGGGTTAGATGCTTTCATACATTGGCGTTAGTTATAGCGAAGCAGCGCAACACGCCCCGCGGGAGGCGACGCTGCAGCCACAGGGGCGCCAGCGAGCACGAGGAGATGAGGGGAACAAGCTAACCCCAAGGAATGAGCTCATAGTCAATGATAAGCACAACCTGGAAGTTAGGAGGGAGGGAAAGAATGCCCTAGTACTTATCGGTGGTGATTCAAATATGAGGAGGTGCAAAAGAGCTATAATGGAGCATGCAAAGAGTGATAAGCGGGTAGCAGTCGGGACGTTCCCAGGCAGGACAATGGACGCAGTACTGAGAGAAACAAAAAGCGAGCTTTCTGAGAATGTTGCAGAGCCCAATTTGGTAGTGGTAGCGGCGGGGCTAAATGATGTGTTGAATGGTGAAGCTGCAAAAGTAGTGGAAAGATTAGCGGAGGGAGTTGACGATTTAAGGGCGATAGCACAGCAAGTCCAGATCGTGGTATGCACAGTGCCGGAGGTGCAAGGAAGAAACGGAGCAATTGCCAAGGACGTTGTGGCTGTAAATTGTGAAATAAGAAAGCTAAGCCAGGAGAAAGGATTTGAAGTGGCAGACATAAACAGAGAAGTGCATAGAGCAGGCTTTGGCGGAGGCTTTACACGAGATGGCATCCACTTTAATGGAAGGCTAGGAGCCGAGATCGGCTGGCGCCTGGCAGGTCGGGCAGTAGCTTTTTTAGGGGGTCCACTGCGCCTCAGGGCGTAGGGGTAGGTAGAAACAGTGTAGAAAGTGCAACAATAGAGGCTGACGCCAATAAAATGGCCACTAGGAGGTCCAGGAAGAAAACTACAAATAAATTTAACACCAGGATCAGGTACATAAACATGCAAGGCGGTAGAAAGAGAGCGAGGTGGTTAGAAATAGAACAGCAGTTAAAGGACGAAGAAGTAGGTGTATACGCGCTATGCGAAACACACCTCAGGGATCTAGAAGACCCACCGCTTATTGAAGGCTACGTCTGGGAAGGGAGCAATAGAACAACGGAGAGGAAGGGAGGGGGAGTAGGTATGCTCATACACCAAGGAACAAATTGGCAAAGAATAAAGTTAACTTGCAAAGAACATGTCTGGGTATCAGGTACAATTGCCGGTAAAAAGGCATGGCTAGGAGTAGTTTATTTAGGGACAGGGGACAAATACAGGCAAGAGAACAAAGATCTAGTGAAGTGTCTCGATGACGATATAAAGCAGTTTGGAGAAGGTGCCGATATTTGTCGGCTGGGTGACATGAATGGCCACATCGAGGATCTGGATGGATACACAGATTGTAATGGGAAGTTGATGCTAGACTTCTGTGAACGACACAACCTAGTTATAGTAAATAGAGAAACTAAGTGTGAGGGACAAATCACGTGGGAGTCCCATAACAGACAAACGACCTTTGACTACTGCTTAATGTCGCAGGGACTGTATAGCAAGCTAGCAATAATGGAAATAGACGAAGAGGGGAAGTACAGCCTCGGAAGTGATCATAAGCGTATTAGTCTACAGTTGGGAGCCCTACTCAAAAGAGAAATGCAGGGAAGCCAAAAAGAGTACGCAAAATTAAATGACGCGCAAATAGCGCAAATAGCGGCTGACATAGAGGAAGCAATAAAGAAACATCCCGTGGAAAGGTGGGATTATAATCAGTTAGAACTACTCATTAGTAAAAAAATGAAAGAGGTAAAAGGAGTAAACCGCTGGAGAGGAAAGGGGAAGCCGCCAAGTTGGTGGAAATTACAGAGGCCATCGAACAACGACGGTGGGCATCTCGGGAACACAGAGAAGCAAAGAGGGCGCAGTTATCTGAAGAGGAAATAGGCCAAAAATGGGAATATTATCGCGAAAAGAAACAACAAGTGCAGGTCCTCGTCCAGGCTAAAATAAAGCAGTCCTCTGATCGCTGGCTGGCTGAAGTTCGCGATGCAACTAAAGGGGGGGTCAAGAAAATTCTGGAACCATATAAGCTGGCTGGGTAAAGCTAATCACAGAAAAGAGGAACAGATTCACGATGCCGAAGGAAATTGTTTAGAGGGAGATGACGCTATGAACTACATTGGCTCAGTTATAGCAGAGTCATTTAGGAAAGACGATAGGGTAATCGCACCAAGTGAGGGAGCAACACAGAATAGCATAACAGAAAACAGCTTAGAATTGACCAATCTTAACTGGAAAAAGGCGGAAGCAAATGTTCCAAAATGCACGTCCGCGGGGATAGACGAAATTCCAATCAAGTTAATTAATGAACTTGGCCCAAGAAGCAAGGAAACGCTGATAAAAGCATTGGAGGCAGTCATGACAAATAAGCAAATTCCGCACAGTTGGAAACAGAGTAAAATGAATTTGATTTATAAAGGGAAAGGTGATAAGAACATAAAATCTTTCCGACCAAGTACGATAACATCAGTTATATATAGGCTGGCGATGCAGGCGGTGAAATTAAAAATGCAGTCATGGGTAGAAAGTAATAGAATACTTGGAGAACTTCAGAACGGGTTCAGAAGTGGTAGGCGCTTAGATGATAGCCTGTTCGTGCTTACCCAGTGCATAGAAATTGCTAAGGCGGAAAATAGACCTCTGTATTTAGCCTTCCTGGACATAAGTGGTGCATACGACAATGTGAACAGGGAACTCCTGTGGAACATATTAAAAGCTGAAGGTATCGGTAATGAGGTAACTGATTTTCTACAGGAGCTATATCGAGAAAATAATGTTGAAATAACATGGGAAGGAATCAAGAGTACGACAACTGTCGAGGTTCACAAAGGATTAAGGCAAGGTTGTCCTCTATCACCGCTGCTGTTCATGCTTTATATGATAAGCATGGAAAGAAGGTTACAACGAAGCAATCTAGGGTATAATCTGTCGTACAGATTAGGCGAAAAGGTTGTGGAGCTACGACTACCGGGTTTAATGTATGCGGACGATATTGTACTGTTAGCAGATAGCCAGGACGATTTGCAAACTCTGTTAATTACTGTGGGGACGAAGGAGACAGTTTAGGTGTCAGTTTTAGTGCAGCTAAGTCCGGTGGGATGTTTTTCAACGATACAACTGAACAGGAGCTTACAATACAAGGCCACGAAATACCCCGAGTGGCCGAATACAAGTATCTCGGGGTATGGATAAACAAAGGGCAGATGTACACGGAAAAGCACGAACAGTCTCTAATAGCAAAAGGGCGAAGAGATGCCGGGATAATGAAACATACGGCATTGTGGGGTTACAACAGGTATGAGGTACTGAGAGGCATTTGGAAGGGAGTAGTGTTGCCGGGGCTTACTTTCGGGAATGCGGTCGTGTGTTTAAGGGCAGAGGTTCAGTCGAGACTAGAAGTAAATCAGAGAGCTGTGGGAAGGTTAGCACTAGGTGCCCACGGGAAAACCACAAACGAAGCAGTACAGGGAGATATGGGCTGGGCATCATTCGAAGCACGGGAAGCTCAGAGTAAAATCCTATACGAAAAACGTCTGACGAAATTGGATGATAACAGGTGGGCAGCTAAGGTGTTTAAATACCTATACAGAAAGAGCGGTGACTCACAATGGCGGAAAAGAACTAGGAAGCTAACCAGTAAGTATGCCAGACACGAGGACGAAACAGGACAGAGCATTAAACGACAGGTTAAAAATGCGGAAGGTAAAAATTGGATAAATCCAATGGAAAAGAAGCATAGTGTAGAACTATATCGATACTGGAAACAGCAGATCAGGAAGGAAGCGTTTTATGATAACTCAAGAGGCAGTGCCCTACTCTTTGAAGCTAGATCAGGATGTCTTAGAACGCGGAGCTACAAAAAGAAATTTAACGAAGAAGAAGACACATGTACTGTGTGTGGTAAATAGGTAGAAACGATGGAACACCTCATACTAGAATGTGATGGTATCAATACCGATTTCGATGCGGCCACAGTCACCCTTCCTGAGGCCCTAGGGTTCAGAGATAATAGTCATGTAAATAAATATGCGGTGGAAATTAGCAAAAGGCGATTGGAGGATTCGTGGCTCAAAAGCAGAGAGGTGACATAAGGTTAAAAGGGTAGGAAGACGTATTTAAAGAAAATCGCGAAATTCAATAACACACAACACAGATAAAAATAAAAGGCAAAATAAAAATCTGAGCATGGTGGCAACTGCCATCGCCCCGTTTCAAAGGGGGCGCTCCTACCTTCCATCCATCCATCCAGAACTCCTATCGAACAAAGATCTCCGATCGCTCCCCTGGTCTCGCTTCTCGTAAGTTCTCGTACACCGCGAGAGTCACGTGGGTAACGTGACCTCTTAGGGGCAGCTATGTTTTCGGCCGCCCCAAAACTCAAGGAAGCAAGTAGACGTAGCGGCCTGCGCATACGCAAGCTGCTTGCGTCCCCTAAACTAATACTCGCTAATAAATAGACCATACCAGCGCGAAAACACGCCAGAAACTACTACCGAGCGTATGATTCCCATGCAAGACGGACCCGCCGTGGTTGCTCAGTGGCTATGGTGTTGGGCTGCTGAGCACGAGGTCGCGGGATCGAATCCCGGCCACGGCGGCCGCATTTCGATGGGGGCGAAATGCGAAAACGCCCGTGCACTTAGATTTAGGTGCACGTTAAAGAACCCCAGGTGGTCGAAATTTCCGGAGTCCTCCACTACGGCGTACCTCATAATCAGAAAGTGGTTTTGGCACGTTAAATCCTATAATATCATCATCATGCAAGACGGAACGCTCGCCCAAACCATTGTGGTGCGCCGCTGTTCCCTGATTCGTCGCTCATATCAGATCCGCTTCCGGGGTTTCCGTTCATTCCACTTCGTGAATTTTCGCTTGTTGTACGCTCGCGCCTCAATGCAGAGGTGACGTTGCTTCCGCCTAAATGAGAAGCAAGTTCCGCTCGACGACAGAAGCTGATGGGGTGGGCGAGGAAGGAGCAGCAGCCACATCAGCAAAGGAAAAGGCAAAGAAAGCTTCGCGTTCAAAAGTACATCGACAGCGCCCACTGCTCCTTGCAAACATGGTGTACGCAAGAAAAAAAATGCGCTACGTCGGAAGTCATTGTTGCAGTCCCTACATTGAACGGGCCCGGATGCGTGTGCGCTATTTCAATTCTAAGTTATGGCGCATGATACCCCATGCAAATAAAGTGTATCCACTTCAGTGACTCGCCGTAATTTAACTAATAAACGCGCAAATTATTTACGTGGTCTTACGTGCTAGAACCACGGTCGGTTTATCAGGCACGCTACAATGGCGAACTCCATATTTTAGCGACAAGCTGGAGTATTTAGCGTGCACCAAATGCACGGTACACGAGCCATTTTTGCATACCAGCCCCGTAGGAAAGCGTATTTTGAATAAAGCCTTCCTTGATTATGAGCGTGCCACGACAAGAAATTTGACGAGAGGTGTAACTACTTACCGTACACAAGTGACGAAGCCCCGCCAGGTGCATCTCGTTCTAACGCAGCGAGGCTTTCCTGCTGCAAGCACGACTGAAAGCACACAAGGACGAAGGACGCTGCCCCGGCAGCCGCACCAGCGCAACGGACGAAAAGTGGCATATCCAGCATGGTATGGCCGATGGCCAGCGCACCAGGGCTCCTCACGCCGCCCATTGGCTGTGTCCATAGCGTCACAATGACGTCACGCATACAATTGGCTCCGCCTCCTTTAGGGCGTGACGGCCCCTGCGCAGTGCCGCCCAAGTTTCACGAGAGGGGGGGCGGGGGTCCGGTTCGTGCACACGACACGTGAGAAAGCACGTCACTGCCGGCTCTCTTGATTGGACTATTCACGGTTTCTTGCCACGGTGCAATGCTGTAGCTGAGCCTTGCCACCCTCTTGCCCCTACCTCTCCTCACTCCTTTATTTCTCTTCCTCTATCCCTTTCCTTTTGATGCCGAGCCATGCTCCCTTACCGGTAGCAGATTAGCATCTTCCTTACACGGAACCACTTTATACATGTCTTTCTTTCTTGGTGTCTTATGATATATATGTATGTACATATAATGATATATCATAAGTCAACACTGAAAAGCACTTTATATATATATATATATATATATATATATATATATATATATATATATATATATATATATATATATATATAGAATGAGCTTACTTACTATTCATCGCCGAAAATGCTTATTTCGGAGCACCTTACTACGACGTGCCTCCCAATATTATCACAATCACAGAAATCAAATTTTAGGTACTTTTTATACCACTTTCATGTTTTACTTGCTAACGTAAGTAGCTCATTTGTGTAATGTAAGCTCACAAAAAGGTACGTGTCAATGCTCCTTATTCGTCTGCGGAAGGTGATACGTATTGGACAAGTAATGTTTCTTTTTGTCCGCTTTCTGACGTAGTCGCACTAATGACGCCTTTGTTCGGAACTTTACTCATTTGGTGAAACTGGGCATCCTCAGAAATGATATCAGAAATAACGTGCAATCACTGTGTAGGTAGCTCAGTGGCTGGCGCGCTCAAGGTCTCGGGTTCGATTATTACTGTAGAGGCCGCGTTTCAATGCGGGTTGAATGCAAAACCGCCCTTGTATCGCGCATGGTATGTACCAGCGTGCATGGGCTGCGTCAAGCCAATGACCCTGTCGATGACGGGGTCGGGCATTCGTCTAGGAAAAATAAAGAAAAAAAACATGCGAGAGAAAACACGCCCACTCGTGCGTCTCCGTTGTCGGCCCACCAGTTGCTGATTTTTTTTAGCAGATTAAGGAAATGTTTCTTTTTGCGTGTGATTGTGCTCAGAGAGATTGAATTTATTTTACGAAATATGTCGTGGTATTCTACGTGCCATAACAAATATATTTGAATACGAGACACGGCACACATTACGTTACAACCTCACATTAATTTTGACCACTTCGGTTTCCCCGACGTGACAAGCGCTTCAGCGCGAAAACATTGCCAGCCTACCAACCTCGATTTCTGCTGTCTGTGTGAAGCCTCTTCATACGCGCGCTTATTCGCGTGCACCAACCCCTTCTTATTCTTTTCACACAAAAGCCCACGTGCGTACGCGGGAACTGAATATGGAAAACGAATCGGTATCGTCGTCGCGAAAGGTTCAAGGAAGAGATTCATCGTGTCAAGCGCCGAATTCCAAGAGCTGCAGGGCCGCGTGCCTTGGTGGACGCGGCGACAAATAAGAAAGCCGGCGTTCCAAAATTTCTGGCCTTCCATTCCTTTGTTTTCCTTTCTTTTTTTTTACAAGTTTGAAGGTGACGCATACACTGCAGGTTTTCTTTTCACAGGAAAAATTTAGCGTCGGTCTACAGACAACCCAACGCAGCTGCGCCGACACCGGCCCACCTGCGTTGGCTGCAATCGGTTGCAAGGAGCAATCGCTCCCCCCTCCCCCCCCCCCCCCTGGTAAGGCAGGGGCATGAACAAGCCGTCAAACCACGTGGCTGATGATAATGCACGCGCACTTCCGTCCACCTTAATGGCGGAAACTAAGCAGTGATTCACCCGCTTAGTGGCAGAGTTTGGCCTCGAATACTTCAAACATTCGAGTCGACGAAAAAACGTAAACGGGCCATGCAACGATTTAACATTGGCTCGGAAACATTTCGCACATGAGAGTGGAAAACATGTGCGTGCATCATGGCGACCACAAAGCAATTATAGCAGTCATTTGAAAGTAATAAATAAAATGAAGGTTTTGTAACCTGCATCGAAACATGTTTGTATGATATATGACTTTGAAAAACGATGTGCGCAATGGGCGCACATCAAGGGACCGGTGTTTGACGTCAAAGTTGTCCTAAATTAGGCGCAACATATCGGACATATCTACAGCGGAGCGAAGCTGTAGATATGTCCACATACATTTACAGGAGTGAATGCGCGGTGATTTTTTTTTTGTCATCGGTCAGATCGCGAGCGCGTTGAAATTCATTTGCCCCGAGTGGAATGTTTGAAAAAAATATATGTGACATAGATGCATGTGTGAAACATACGCGCACGTGCGGCGTATGAATACTTGATCTTGCATCGTATTGGGTTACTCTTGAGCTTACGGATGCGATAGGTAGCGACATGCTGGCGCCGTTGCGGTTTCCGCTTTTTCTTTGCAGTTTGTACACTAACTATGCATGCCGAAAATTACTAGGAACATCAGTGAATAATTTTTATGGCATGCATTACTGTTCAGGTTTAAGGGATAATAAATAAATTTTCGCCTCCTAGAACTTCAACCTAATTGAAGAGTAGGTAATTGAGAGCGCTGTTTTGGGAAAGAAATGGGTGGCGAGTACAGCATCTATTTATTTTCTCATAAACTACCACACCTAGCAGCCGCGGCGCGAAACACAGGATGTGGTAGGAATCCAGCCGGAGACTGCAGTGCTGCCGTGTCCTCCGTGATCGCACAAAGTGTTCTCGGAGGCCACGCTGCTGCGTTCCCTCTTCTCGCATCAACTGGTGAAGTAGTGGGAAAGCATAAAATTCTTGTCAAGAAGTGGGGGGGGGGGGGGTGGGAAACAGCTACCGACCGAATTGCTTCGTTTTACGCGAAAACTGTCTATAAAAGCACGCTGGTGTGCGCGGAAAACACATTACAATGGGGCGCCATGAACTGACCGCTCCCACTGACAGTGGCAAATGGGCCCATAACGCTAGCTGGTACAGGGGCCGATAGTGCTTGCCGTTCATATTTATATCTTGTCAGAATAACCTTTTTTTTTTCGCAACACAGTTTGTATATGTACAGCTACGTCAAGCGTAAATAAGGAATTGGTTTTCTCCATGACGCCGACACCAAGAGCAAACGTGCATGCCATTTCGCTGCCTGCGAAGCACCCTGATGTTACGGCTGTCTACATCACTAGTGGTTTAGTTGTCTTTCTTTCAAACAGGTTTACTTTCAACATAACCTTAATAATTGAGTTGCTACCTCGAGTCAGAAAGCAATCGTGGCCCATCTTAATGCCGCTGGGAGCAGCGAGGGTCAGGTCCACCGACGCGCCTGGTATGTGCGGCAGGCAACGTCGCTCGCAATCTATGCTATTTGCTTGGCTGCGGCCGTCCGATCGCTTCGTAGGTCGTTCGGCGTCCGATTCGGAATCTGTTGAAACTCATTGGCTTGTTATCGTTGCTACGGCCAGTTAGATGCTCGATCCCACCTTGTCGGTGTCACAAAGGAGGCGACACGTGGTAAGATTCGGTTTCCGTTCCGACGCGCGACACCGCATACTGCTCCGTGCGGCATACGACGACTCAGGACACACGGCACGGGCTTACGAACCAGCGAACGACGCGTTAAGCCTTGCCCATATCCAGCGCCGCCGGCTTAAAACGCCGCCTAGCTAATAGCAGCAGCGGGATAGTTTCGAACGCTTGCTTACAATATTTTTGTGCCTTGTATTTGACCAACACTCATTCAGCATCGCACATAAACTTAACGTATTGTTCCCCTTATGTTCGCTAAATTTCACCTTAGTTGTAATTATTCCAGCCCCGCTGTTTTAAACAGCCCGGGATCCAGACTATAGAGACGCGTTCTGCTGGAAAATGCGCAATTAACCAATACAGTTGGAACATTGCCGACACGTTGAGCATACCATGCCTCTCATTTTTCCCAGATATAAAGAAGGGGCCTTCTTTAGCTGAATGAGGACACGGGAGAAACGAACTGCGAATGTCGTATGAAGCACATATTGCATTTGCAGCACTTGCACTTAAATTAGGAAAACGAAAGTTTCGCGACGGATTGCGCCGAAATTTCTCTATATTTTCCCTGGATTTCAACTGCCTGTTGTCCAGTTTCGAGAGTCGCGGAACCATTTTGATTAGCGACCATGTGACACTTTGGAACACTTCGACGAGTAACTTCCTACAAAGGCTGTAACGAACCTACACAGAATAAACATATCTCGCTGGTCACTCAGAACATTGCTTCGTACTTCAAATAATATATACACTGTTCATTGCATATTTTACCGAGGATGCAAGGGAACTAAATGGCGCCTACAACGCAAAAATTGAGAGAAAGCGACTCTTCAGTAAACGTTCACAGAGCACATGCATAAGCAACCTACAGAGGGCAAACGTAGTACAGAGTACACGTCACCAAAAAAGTGGCCATCATTTTTTTTTTTCGAAATACAAAATATCTGTTGTTTTTTCTCCTGCCGGCAAACACGTAATAGCGTAGCTATTACTTGGCAATAGCCTGAAACTGGAATCGTCAAAATCACAAGTGACACATTCCTTTATAAAGAAACTGAAGTCAGTGTTCTATTGGCTTCGAGGTGGCTCTGCCTTTCGACGAAGGTCATTTTCACGAGCATATGCGATAAGCCTTGATTCCACGATGAAATTCGGCAGTTAGACCTGTAAGAGGCTTGATTAGATTTTTGACGGTGATATGATACTCAGACTTCAATGCTAAGTAGGCTATATCTGGGCTGAGATAAGTAGTTCTAGCATTTGACAATCGTACTATTCTATGCCTTAAGGCCCACCACTCGTTGCGCGCTGCCGACTATAATACTTTATCCTGGCCTCCCCTTCGCCCTTAGGTGAGATGTAGAAAGCCGATTAGAAAAGCTGGGCATGGTGCAAGTTGCCCGAGGTCACATTTGTTATGGCGCGAACTGCCCAGCCCCAGGTGTTCTTCACATCGCGTTCGGGGAATATATATATATATATATATATTTACTCGGAGGAAGGAGAAAATGATGCTATTGTCTGAAACCCGTGAGGGAGGGAGATTCTCGTTTGGGAAGGAAGGATTGGGGTAAAGTCCAGCTCAGTAACCCTCTCAGCAGAGGACACCGCAAGGAGCAGGTGGCCGGGGGATCGGCTACAAGGCGGCAAGTCCGGCCGCAACAGCAAACTCGAGGAAGGCGTGCAGCGCTGCGACCGGGGCTAGGCGGGGGAAGAGAAGGTCTTCTATGGTGTTGGCTGGAAGGCCGAGGCGGCGGTATGCGGCGGTCGCGTATGGGGAATCACGCGCGTGGTCCGCTACAGGCCGTCCCGAGAAGACACAAAAGACCACCGTCGCTGTCCAAGCAAGGGAATGCGTAGAAAATCAATATTTACGTGGTCAATCTACCAGGAAAGAAAATTTAGCTTCACCTCTGCTTTCGTTGGGCTTTCGAGCATCAGGGGAAAGGGCCCGCTGTCAGAAGTTGGGGGCTGGGGGAGGGGGTGCAAGTGACTAATTTTACCTCTCGCTTTTTGACAGTCCAGGAAGGAAGGGTGGGCGCAAGGGACCCGCTTTCTCTACCGGTAGATGCGCCAAGGCACACAGGCACCTCAGTGAGCTTTTGTACACCAATCTCTCGCCTGTGATCAAGGACGTGCGATCGTGAGCGGATGGGGCTGCTTTTCTCAGTACCCAAACCCGAGCTGTTCACAGTGAAAAAAAGCACCTGCTTTTCGGTGAAGGGTGCACAGAGAGAAAGAATGTGTGGCGACCTTGGAAAGGCCATCCATCTACAAGCGTGCCATTTCGCCGTTGAGGGAAAAACTGGCCCTTTCCATGGAGCCGAGGATGGCACTTCTGGGGAGAATGAAATTGAAGAAAGCGCGAACTGGGCACACAGAAAAAAAAGGTATCATGCTTGGAAAGCTTGCAGCCCTTTATGCAAGATGTCTCTTGATTTCAAGGGTCCCCGAGAACTGCAAGAATGCAAACATTATACTAATCCACAAAAAGAGACGTTAAAGAATTGAAAAGCTATAGGACGATTACCTTACATCCAGTATTGGAAAAAAATATTCACCGCGATAATTTCCATTAGAATAAAGTCAACACTTCAGGCAACCAAAAGAACAGGCTGGCTTCAGGAACTGGAAACTACAAAGGCTTAGGAGTGAGTATCAACAGCTAATATACCAACAACCCTTGGTTTGCAGATGACATTGTCCTGTTCAGCAACACTTTTGAGAAGTTAACAGACGAGCCGTCAGAGTGGGGTTGAAGATTAATTTGCGGAAGACAAATATAATTATCAGCAGCCTAGCGAAGGAACAAGAGTTCGGGATCGTCAGTCGACCACTAAGGTGTGAAGGAGTACGTTTACCAAGGTCAGTTAGTCATAGGAGACCCTGATCATGAGAAGAAAATTCGAATAATAATGGGTCGAGCGCATACGGCAAACATTGTAAGATCCTGACGGCAGGCTTACCACTATCATTGAAAAGAAACGTCTACAATCAATGCGTTTTGCGGGTGTTAACATATGGGACAAACTTCGAGAGGGACAAAGACGCTCAAGAAGTTTCAGTTATTGGCTGAGGACCCGAAGTGTGATACGCAGATTTGTAGAGCAACTTCAGAAACCATCGATCTCACGTAGTCCTTCCGGATTTGCAAAGAAAGCTCGCGACATATGAAGAAAAGCCATGTGGCGAAGCGCTTGCGCAGTGGTATCGGGCTGCTCTCAAGCGTGCGTTCGGTGAACAACATCGGCTGCATCGGGACTGGCAATGGTGAAGCGGCAGGGCGTTCTTTATCTCCTCGGCAGCGCTCGGCCAGCAGCATGCATTTTCGACGTCATCCTACGTGAACCGACGTTGTTCACCGAGCGCACGTTTGAGTGCAGCACGATACCACTGCGCAAGAGCAACGCCACATGTTTTTTTTGTTTTTCATATATCGTGGGCTTTCTTTGCAACCCGCCAAAAGAAAGAAATATGTGTGACATGCAGTACAGGAAACAACACGATCGGTAGTTGCTGAAGATGCCCTACAAATCTGCTTATCACACTTGAAGTCCTCAGCTAATAATTGAAAATTTGGGTAATTAGGCGTAATTAATTAGCGAGTTATGGTGGTAACGAATTCGGTTCAATTCGCTATCGACGCGCCTTTCATTTTTAAATTCTTGGCTCAAGTTACGTTGGACACCCCGTATACTGCACGCTATCAGTCATTCTCGCTTTTCTTGAAGTTCATTATCCTTACAGTTTCCGCGTCCTATAATACATTACTACAGAAAACTGTGCTCGGTAAAGCGCTCAATTATAGGCCGTGCAGTTCTTGCGCGAGAACGCGGATGCCATCGCTGACACCTTTCGTAAATCAGCGATGCGGTTAAATCGCTTATGCTGCTGCACAGAATATTGCATGTCTCCCGATTCACGTATAAGTAGACACTGCATCTCTGGAATAAAAAAATGTCAGCATAAAACCTACAGTCCCACCCATACATATAGCCAACGCGATTGGCAGCCGTTGGGAATGGGGACGTACAGATGCTGGCACAGCGCTGTGTTGCCGCTTCAGCTGGGCATGCCGTGCTAAGAGTAGTCGACTTTAGCACGCTAAGGCCGCAACTAAACTTCAGAAGCTGTTTATTTGTGTCCTAATTGCTTAATTCTAAGATCAGGTCTGCCGATAGCGCGTGCACGAATTGGACCATTGCGCTAGGCCTAACCTTCGCTGAACGATATCGACATCGGCTCAAACTTCATGCGCACTGAGAACGCGTGAGATGACTCAGGTTTGTGCATTTCAACTTCGAAAGCATGATTCGACTCATTTTGAGCGCGAATAATTATTCATACACGCAAATGCGCTGCGGCTATCGTGTCGTCAGTTGGGCTGCATATCACGCGGTGATCGGCCGAACGATGGGTGACACGAAAGCACGTCGCACTACAACAGGAGGGTAGCCACTTCGCCCGAGTAATCACCGTTTAAAAAAAATTGGAGGCTTATCAAGGTTAAGCCCAGTGGATGCGACGGATCCACTGGGCTTAACCTTAGCGTATCCTTAGCGTTTGGAGGCATCTTGACCGCATACACGCCCGGCGCAAAGACGCTGGCGCGGTTGCGGGCACAGAGACTGACGCGACGGCGGGCGCGCGCCGCTTCATCCCTGGCGTGACGTCACGTATCACGTGATGCAGCGATGGTGGCGCCGCCGCCGCGTCGCGCGCGACGGCGCGAACCGAAGCGTGGAGGCCTCCGCCGGGCGACATCCGACGGCGCGATATGAGGCCCCATCTGCAGCCGGTGTGACGTCATCACGTGACGTCACATCATGTGATCTCACTTCTGGGTCAATGGTGGCCACCGCCGGGAGGCGACTGACGGCGCGATATGAGGCCCCATCTGCAGCCTGTGTGACGTCATCACGTGACGTCATGTCACGTGACCCCACTTCAGGGACAATGGTGGCCACCGCCGGGCGTCGCGCGAAGGCCCGAAACCTACGTTAATATGCTTCGCATAAAAATGATCTGCGTCGCAAGTTTTGCACTCCGTCTGCCACAGGTGCCCTTCGTCTATATTTAGGACACGAGCCCGCTGAACACCGCCCCTGGAAACACGCTCGGCGATGTTAGCAGCGAAACAACCTGCCAACTATCACCGGAAAAGGTCGTGAACAATGCATTTCACAAATTGATGTTGCAATAGCATCATGAAATGGGCCTGGACGCTCACCTGTAATCTTAGTTACATGTTACGGCGCATGTTAAAGCAAACCAATAAACGTGCCCACCATAGTTCCCTAACAAAACCCCATTTCCCGATCCGTAAGAAAGCACCTGCCGTAATTCAGGCATTCAACTTAAAACGCAAATAAATTGTGAAGTTTAGAAAAGTTAAATTCGAGACTTTTACGTGCCACTGGAATGGTACAATAATGGGGCATGCCGTATGGTGAGGGACTTCGGATTATTTGTAACACCTGCTGTTTTTCTCGTGCACTGAAGGAACGGCACAGAACGGTTTTTCCTACCGCTTCTGTACTATGTCACATAACTTTTATCGAATATGAGCATGGTATAGGCTCCTGACAGTAGAGTTTCCCGGCGACGGCCGCGCCACCTGTAGCGTCGAAAGCGCAACTCTGGTACTGATACAACTTCAGTCGACGGCGTAGAATCTAGCTGGCGCACGTATTCTTGTTATTACTGCATGTGATTCGAAACTTCTGAACCACGTGCGCCACCGTCCTGCGGGCAAACGTTCTCATACCACTGTTTTACGATGGCAAATGTGCAAGACATCGAAAACAGCCCAGGAAGAAATAGCGTGGGGACGGCGGTACTGCTGCGTCAAAGACTGTAACGACCGTGCAGACTGCCTGCTCTCCGACTGTACAGATTTCCTGGCCGGCCATGGTTTTGTGCTTGCGCTTCCTTGCTGGGGGATCGCACTAGAAATTATTGTAATCAGTAGACTGAAGTTTTTGGTCGAGAAAGAGTCTTGCCGGGCAGCCGACTTACATATTTTTGCAAATTGTCCATATCTTTTAGAGCTATTTATTTTGCTGTACGAAGCGTATTGCGTGGTGGTTGCAGATGTTCTGGCTTGCGTGAGTCGCTGAGCACTCCACGCTGTGGGACTCTGCTTGTGTCCAGGTTGCCGAATACGGTCACCCGAGTCTTGGCGGCTGGAGCGGCTCAAGGACGTGCCGGTGCCTCGGCAGTTGTGTACTCTTAGACAAAGGTAACCCCCGCCCCCCTTAGGGTGTATATCTGCCACACAGCGATAATCATCATCTGCCTTGTTTGTGTTTCCTTTCGTGAAAACGCCGCGCCCGCTACTTTCCTATCGGGAATGTTATGTCATGCTGATAACGCGCATGCCGTTCGTTACTGGGAAGAACCGGGCTCGCAGCGTTAAAGAAAGAAATGCGGACAAGACAGGTGACGTTTATTGTTGTGTGGCAAGATACAACCCAAAAGGTGTAATTTTGTTTTAGAGTGTAAACAAAGTACTGCAGTTCCTTGGCAGAGCATAGCAGACTAATGACATTTTTGTGCAAGTTGTTTAAAAGAGCCTTTTAATAATTCTAAAACATATGGCGCCCATACTCCCTGGCAAATGAGGCTTTGCAAGCGTGTCACAACAGCAGCATGGAAGGACACATTTTGTCTGCGGTAACCCAAATGGTTGGATAAGAACACCTACGCCTGATGCTTAATAAGCTCAGCCATGCCTGCACACTCAATTGAGCTGCTTGATCAGAGCATAATACTGTAGTTGAGTGTACTCAGGCCAGAGGTACGCTGCAGTTGTGTTCGCGTTGCTGGGAGTGACACTTCGCCAGCACAGTCTCACCGGCGACTTCTTTCACGCTGTGAACGTGCCCGGCAGCGTAGAGCTTTTTCCCTTTACGACGAATGGCAGGGCGTATCCGACCGTGTAATCTTGAGATTGGTCTGAAACCACATAGCAAAACTTGCGCCATTTGTTCGTTTCAAAACAAGCATGAGCACGCGATCACGTTGGCAGATCCGCGTGGGCAGCGTGAGTAGCGTGGACCGTCAGTGTCAGTTTTGACGGAAGGTGCCGCAAGAGGCGCTGACGATCGCTGCTCGGACGCGCCGCCTGGGCAGTGTCAGGAGCGTATAGCAAGGTACCGGACGCGGGTTGTAACTACAGACATTAAGGAGCGCTTTACCAGACACGAGAGGCGATGGCCTATGCACCGCAGCGCTTCGGGATCGTTGTTCTAACGAGGCGTGATGGAGGGTCACCGGTAGCAATCTCGACTGAAGAAGAGCAGCACGAAGGTCATTAGTGCCGCCAGCGCTTCACCAGACTGAGGGATCCGGTTTGTGCAAACGACACGCGAACAAACACGTGATTGGCTTATCACTTGTTTTGCAATGCGCGATCCTCGGTTACAAACGACGCTGGTTATTCAACGAATATGCTGCGGCACTTTATCAATGCGGACGAAAGAAAACTGCCTAATAATCCCAGGCAGCTCTTGTTTTGTGACACTGCGAAATAGTTGAAACGGGAGGCGAGCTTTTCCTTGACGTTGTACCTGAATTGATATACGGGGTTGCGATGCTGAGCTTGAGGTCACAGGCGGTAATAAAGTTTACTAAAGTATACATATAATGTCACTTCCTTGTTCTAAAGAAATACGGGGTTTTCCGTGCCCACACCACTTTATGACTATGAGGCACGCCATAGTGTTGGACTCCGGAAATTTCGACCACCTGGGATTATTGAACGTGTACCCAAATCTAAGTACATGGGCATACCTGCTAACCTGGCGAGATCAAAAATCGGGAGACTTCTTCTTCGCGCCAAGGGGGGGGGGGGGGTGCTGCATTCACTGTTTCAACTTCCGGTGGTACGGGGGGGAGGGGTTTCGTTCAAACTTTCAGGCACTGTTCCATGAGTCCTTGATGGGCTGCAGAAATTTAAGCGTCTCTTTCCTCCTTAATAATCACCATATAGTCCTTTTGCAGGACCTTGCAGCAGCAGACTTTGCTCACTTAAAAAATTCGTCGGGGTAGGTTTGCTCAAAACATGATCCAGACTGACGGCCCTTCACTAGTGTCAGGTGTCGGAGGGTTGTGTTGCACATTAATTGATGAGCGGAACTCAGTCCTAGTTTCTCGCGCCGTGCTAAAGATCCTCTCACACTCTGCGTTGCTATGAGCATCACGAGTAAATCCAGCGTCACCTTAGCAACTCCGTGAAACACGTTTTTCATCAGTGTTTTTCATTTTTCCAACCATAGACCACTGCACGTCCCACCTTTCTTCATTTAGAATTTCCTCTGGAAGACTGTGCGCCTGTAGTGTGGCAAACTCAGCTTCGAGAGCATCTAAAGCGTCTTCAGCAGATTCAGTGGAATCTCGGGGCAGCAGCTGAGGAAAACGCTGAATAAAGAAACGAAGACTCGAGAGCGATGCCTGCGAAATAAATTTCAGGTTGGCCACCTCTGAATTCTTCAGAGTTGCGTTTCAGAATTGCGTCCACATTCATAGCGCTTCGTTTCATCGCATTTGGGATATATTTTCCGTAGAAGAGGCCCAACGTAGTCGCTGACACTAAGGGTACGTTGTGTTCCAACGAGGAATCCCGTAAACAGGCACTCCACGCGCATAACACTGTCGTCGCACTTGTTCCGGAGAAAGTTGACTAAGTTGCCTTGCTGTTCAGCAGTGCGAACATAGCTATGATGCTTCGCCGTGGAAACAGGCAGTTTCAAGTCGCCTTTGACTCCGCGAGACAGGCTGACGCCGCATCCACACGTTGTACAATATCCAAATGTTCTCCTTTTCTTGATGTCAAAAAGCACGGAAATTCAGAAGTATAAGATCGCAAGAACTTCTGCAAATACCTTTTCTTGGGCTTTGATAGCGCGATCGTATCAAGCACACGAGGATTCTAACTTTACACAGTGCACCGCACACAGACAGCCTAGCCTACACTAATCATACACACAAGCAGCAGCAACAAGAAGCACCATGGAGGAAGGAATGCATTAAATGCAAGAGATACATTGGCTGTGGCGTTGGTCGGCTTACTAGGCATCATAGTCGGCTGCTTAGTCGATGATACCGATGGTGCTAGTGCAGCCGGATGGATGGATGGATGGATGGATGGATGGATGGATGGATGGATGGCGGCTACGCCATTTGTAACGGGTGGCGGCTGGCACCACCTAGCCTTTTGCTTCCCCTCCTATTATTTTTTCCCTTTCTTCATATCATCTTTTCCTTACACTAGTTTTCACTTCCCTCCTCCCCCCAATATAACTATCTAAAACATCATAGGAAACATTATCTCCCCGATTTATGGTAATATCTCTCCCTTGACTTCCTCCACCAATCCTCTAGCCTCCCCTTCGTTACTGCCACTATTTTCTCGTCTATTTGCCCTCATTCCCCGGGAAAACCTAATGCCCCTTCCATATCTGCCACTACTCCATAACTTTTCTCGGTTTACATTATCATAAGCTCCTCTAATGTCAAAAAAAGCTATCCATAGTGGTTTCTGCATGGCTGCCGCTATCTCTATGCACTGTGTTATAACAAATAAATTATCATCTAGCCTTCTGTTCCTTCTAAATCAATTCTGCAGTTCTCTCAAGACCTCTTCACGTTCTGCCCATTCCTCCATTCTCTTTTTCACCATCTGCATTGCTACTCTGTATATGACTGATGTGACAGTTATTGGTCTGTAGGATTTAATGTTGTCCTTGCTTCACTTACCTTTGTAAACTAATATCATTCTGCTTGATTTCCAGTCCTGTGGAACATCCCCCTCTACTACTATTTGTTAAATAAGTTGTCGTAATGTTAATTTACTTTTCTGGCCTAATATGCTTATCAATTTAATAGGTATGCCATCAGGTCCTGCCGTTGTTCCCACGGGGACCTTGTGTTCAATTCTGTCCCATTCCTTACTTGTCATCCTTCTGTACTCCTCCTCTAATTCTGTCCTGCTGTTGTCATTGTTCTCCATTTCGCTACCCACTGGCTCTGCAAATGCTGCCTCTATTGTTAACCTAATATATTGTTATATACCGTTGTTATATACCTAATATATTGTTATATATATCGTTGTTGGTGATGCTGACGATTACGATGTGGCTGTCCATTCCAGAGTTCCGGTTTCGTAAAATCATTACTGCGCGAACAGAGACTACATGTCGGGAGATATAAGACAGTGATCGCATAATCGGAAAGTACAGTCAAAAATCGGGAGTTTCCCGGGCGAATCGGGAGTGTTGGCAGTATGCACGGGTGCTTTCCGCATTTCGCCCCCATCGAAATGTGACCACCTTGGCCTCCTCATTCTCGATGAAGTGCCCTATTGCACGTCGGCGCACAAAAGCTGTCCATGTCAAATTGTAGTCACAAGAACGAGGTGTTGCATGTAGTAAATCAACAAAAGAAAATAAGTCTGCAAGCTTGCCCGTGGTGCTCGAACAATAAATGTCGTTTGACGGTGTAGCTCTGTGGAAACCAGCAAGGCAGATAGAAGTAATAAAGGGAATATAAGACATCGACCCAACCATAGTAAGTGCTACAAATGAAACCCATACGGACTCCTCGACAGAAAAGCCTCGCAGGTGAATACATATTCGTTCTCGTACTGGACTTGCACCCGGGACCACCGCCTTTCCGGGGCAGCCGCTGTACTATTTAAGCTAACCAGGCGACAAGCCGCCTGGTTAGGCTTATTTTTAAGGATGGATGGATGGATGTATGAATGGATGGATGTTATGAGCGTCTCCTTTGGAACGGGGTGGTGGGTTGCGCCACCAAGCTCTTCCTATTATACTGCGTAATGTCCTACATAGGTTAAACAATAAAAAAAGAAAAAAGAAAGCACTATGAACTACCACACCCAAATTTTCTCATGCCCTATTGCGAACTATGCTTTTGCACGTCTCCATTTTTCGTTGTTTCCCTGCTTCTCTTCCACCAATCCTCCAATCGCCTCTTACTAATGCCTATTGCGGACATGTTTACTTTTCCACTGCTCTCGCTGAACCCAAGGGCTTCAAGGAGGCCAGTGGTGCCTAAATCAACCACTGAGTAGACGCCTTCACATTCTAATAAAACATGCTCCATAGTTTCCCTAGCTTTACCGCAACAAGCACTTGCTTCTTCTTCCGTTTTATATCTCGCTTTATAGGTGCGTGTTCTAAGGCATTCCGATCTATCTTCGAAAAGTAGTGAGCTTCCCTTTGAGTTATCATAAATTGTTTCTTTCCTGATTTCGTTCTTTTTCCTTTTAGGTAGTTACTCATGGCAGGTTTCTTTTCCATTTCCACCACCCATGAGATTATTTCAGCCTCTCTGACGTTCCGCTTGACCTTCTTTGTTGCGGTGTTGCCCGCCCTACAGGCCGCATACTTGCTTCCTAGTAGCTTCCTAGTTCTTTTCCTCCACTTTGACTCCACGTTTTTCCTTTACAGATACCTGAACACTCACTCAGCCCATTTACTTTCTTCCACATTCCTCAGCCGTTCTTCATACTCAATTTTACTGCAAGCTTCCCTCACTTCAAAAGTAATCCAGCCCATATCACCCTGCACAGCTTCATTTGTAGTCTCTCCGTGAGCGCCCAATGCGAGGCGACCCACTGACCTTTGGTTCCGATTGAGTCCTAATTGTACCGCTGATTTAAAGCAAACAACCGCATTTCCAAAAGTAAGTCCTGGAACCATTACACCTTTCCACATACCTCGGAGGACCTTGTGCCTATTGTATCCCCATAGCGCTCTGTGCTTCATTAAGGCTTGCTTTCTCTTCCCCTTCACTGTTATTGTTTTTTCTTGTGTTTCCATATATCTATTGCCTTCGTTTCTGCAAGCTGCCAACCGCGCCACCTGTTAGCGACGACATGAACTTCGTCAGGACTTGTAAGCTAGTAAGTCGCTCCCGATGAGGGTGCCACCGAATTTTCGTGACGTCTAATTGGGCGCGTAAACGTTATATACCGTAAATAAACCTCCATGTACCCTCATGTACACACTTTTGAAGGAGGAGAGGCATGTGGTCGTATATAAATGTACCAATTTTAAATAAGAATATATAAGTAATATTTCAAAGCTCCTGATAATTGGGCGATATGACAAATATTGGTGTGAATTGGATACATTCGGAATTTATTTTTTTGTGAAAAACGCAACTTTCTTCCTCGGTGACACTAATGCATGCTGTGGAATTCGATCTATTTACATGACTGGAATGGAGCACTCTCAAACTTGCCCTGTCTATGTAGTAAAATTTTGTAAAAATAAAAGCTTTATGTTTGCAGAACCTATTATTCGCAGCTGTTTGGCGAAAGGCTTATGCTGATTCTTTTTTTTTGTTATTATTCCAGGTGCTCCTAATTCTACTAAGTGAAGAGGTTTGACTCAATATTCTCGTTGCGTCGAGTTTATTTTCGGTTCTCCGGTGCGTTATCGAGGGCTGAGCCGGTGGTAGAGGCTGTGTAAAAAATTTCGAGGAATTGCGTAAGGCATCTTGTTTTGGGTGTGTGTTCATCATTCGATAGAAAAAGGCCTAAGTCCCTTTCGGCCCGATGTGACTTCAACGTGGCATGTGAGAAATGACTTTCAAAATAGAATTCGCTGTAGGCGTAAATGAATATCTATAGGCCGTAGGTGAGGAGTCAATCGCTGTGTAGCTCTTAAGGAAATTTCTTGATTTTCAATCTCGATAAGCCGTTTTAAAAGCCCCATTAGTTGATTAATGAGCACTGACGCCAAAACTTCTACTCCAACTTATGCGACGGGCAACAGGGCACCATGTCACTTTGACGATCTGAGCGGTTTCACTTTCTCGATACGTTTGAGGGGCCAATATGCAGTGCACATGGCATCCGTCAATCCCGTGAGCCACTGTGCAAATTACTTGGCACTATCGCCGCAACGTTGCTGTCGGCACTGATGCTGTCGATGCGTTTGATGTTCACCACCTTTACGTTATTTTCGGCGCATTCTCTACTACGAGCGCGTGGCCGAGGTCGCACGGCAGGCAGTCGTCGACGAAGTATAATTGATTCGCCTGGCACCACTGTGACCCAGTTCACGGTTCACAGTGTTCGGTTCGCATTGTTCAGTAACAAGTTCGGTATTTGTGGCGCTCGATTTCTTTGCTGTGGGCACGACACGGCAATTGAAACGAACCTTGAGGTACCGACACGGTGCAGGCTGCTACGTTTTGCCCGACGATTGAGCACCGAGAGGGGCAAGCCCGAGAGGTGCCTCACGGCAGGTCTATGCGACCAGCTTCTGAGGCCTTAAAACGCCCGGCTCTTGCGTGGACACAGCGGCCGCGCGTGTTGACGAAACTTGGACGAAACTTTGACCCGTGTTTAGCGTTGTCTGCTGCACTGCCCCTTCGCACCTGCAGCAAGGTGGCATCTGCAGTAGAGAGGGTGCAGCAAAGTAGTGAACCAGACCCGCACCTTTCCTGCACCTTGTGAAACGAACGTCTTGTTTCCCAGGTTGCCAGGGCTGCACCGCTGAAACGAATGGCAGGGTGCAGCACCTCGGGAACTGGTTTATGGTTCGAACAGGCCTCTTATGGACCGACGAGGCAAACCGAATTTCGAGCACTTATCAGTTCTCACAGTAAAATGAAGGTGTTTGAAGCGCAAAGATCACGCTCGAATGTTCAGGCATGTCGTAGTGGGCAATCTCCGGTAAAATTTTGACAGCATGGGGCTCTTTAACGGGCACCTGAATATACAGGTTGTTTCAGCGAACACTTTCAAAATTTTTTAAAAGTTGCCTGTCGCAAATAGCTCAATTCTAGTTTATGAGCCGGGCTACTCGAAGCGGCGGACATTACTTGCAAAAGAAACTGAAATGCTAAATCGAATAATATAACAAGAACTGACTAATTAACTTTTAGCTGATTATCTTATGACCCATATTGCAATTTACAAATTCTCGCATTGGACTTCGCAAGGTGGATCCACTTGGAACGAACTCTCAGGACGACACCAGTTTTGAGATATAAATTCCCTAACTTTGCGGGGAAATACACTTGCGTTCCAGTTACTTGTGTGCTTCAGTGCATGAAACGACGTTTTGTTAACAAATTAACTGGAAGGCCAATGCGTTTCGCTGCAAAGTTCGGGAATTTATATCTCGAACTGGAGTCATTTTGAAAATTCGCTCCAAGTCCGCCTTGCGAACTCCACGGCTAGAATTCGTAAATTGCCGTGTGGGTCATAAGATAATTACCTAAAAGTTAATTAGTGATTTCGTAATTAGTCGATTTTGCATCTCCTTCTTTTTGCGAGTACTGTCCGCTGCTTCGAGTAGACCAGCTCACGAACTGGAATTGTGATATCAGCCACAGGCAACTTTTAAATATTCTTGAGAGTTTCGTCCCCATCGAAGAGCAGCTGCGCCTGGCCCATCGAGCCAAGCAGCGCAGTGTCACTAGGTAGTTTTAGTTTAGGGGACGCAAGCGGCTTGCGTACGCAACTACTAGGGGCGACGGTACTGCGCATGCGCAGACGCTGACGTAGGGGTCTGCGCATGCGCATAACCGTCGCCCCGAGTTCTTGCGTACGCAAGCCGCTTGCGTCCCCTAAACTAAAGCTCTCTACTGCTACTGGAATAATGTGACCGCGTTCACGGATGAGGCCTCCCGAGCCGCTGTATCGAATCGGACATGCTGCGCCATTACAGAAACCGCGGGTGGAAATGTTCGTTTCCCCGCTTCAAGCAGGGGAGCAGGGGTGAGAATGGACACTTCAGCCACGTGAACCTGTCTACGCGGGAGGGGAAAAAGAAAGCTACTGCCTCCTTTTACGTGCATAGTTGCCACGAGAGCAGTGAAACAACTTCTTGGAAGTGGCCGAAGGAGAAATTTCATCGATTTCCCTGCAAACTGCACGAGGCTGATCGCACCTGTTTGGCGCGGGCAAGGCAAACAAGCGCATTTTCGGACATTTCCTTCTGCTTGCTCTGAAAATAATATTAGGACGCCGCCGCCCCCCTTGTTTCAGTTTACTTATAGGCGCGTGCGAATATTCCATGTTTCGAATACGAATGAAATTTAACACATTAAGTTCGCATTCGAAAAGGAAACTATGCGTTATTTTCGTACCAAATATTTCGCAACAACTTGTTAAAATGAGGGTTAAATGTCTCGTTACTGCTATACATCTGCAAAACATTGTATCTCAGACTATCAGAAGTGTAAGACCGACAATAGTTGTCGAAGGAATGCAGAAACAAAACGGACAATTAACGTTTAGTTTTTTTTTCGTGGTGGTAGCCTGTAAAAACCGGCGAGTATTGCTTGCATTGCTCATTTAATGTATTCGGAATTCTAGTCATGTAACATTATTATCTTTTTACGCAACGACCAGAGGTGTTTATTCTCGCGACTGGCCATTTTATGTTTTTTCAGCACACAATTCCTTCAAAAGACTTTTTTTTAACTCGTAATTTATTTTTCCGCAGCCATTTATATAGCGTATCTGTAAAGCTCTGTCCCATACAGTCGCCTGTAGTCACGCTTCTAAAGCTCGTTTGCAATTAAGCTCTAAAAATGATGAGACGTTAATTGCGCAGTTATTATTGGCAACCAGCAATATTATTTTAAGACGGATTCTTTGTGGCTACTGAGCTGGTTTTATTTTTACTAGTGAGTAGTCGGCACAGGCGTGGTACATAATTAGACAGGCAGAAATACATATTCCCGACGTACTTCCATATATGCGTCTTCGGATGACAATGGAAATACAATTCGACATTCGATCCTTGCTACTCGTGTTGAATTCCTATACACGAGAGATGTGGTGTTGGTTAACCTCTTTAATTATTGCTAGTAAGCGTGTTTGTTGCATCTGCCTTCGTTGACGGCCTGATCTCACGGCGATAACTCGCTCGTAAGCTGTGCCAGTGTTCACAAAGGCTGCTTATGCTAGGATTGCTCGTAAAAGAAAATTAGGGTCGATCCTGACACCTGAAGTATTAACAGCAATGGTGGCTCCGCTGATGGTAAAGAACACTGTTCGAACGGGATGGTATTAACCATGCTCTTTCTCGGTTCATCGTCGGGCCGGGCTGGCACGCTATCTGCTGGCGTTAAGCCCGGGCTGAGCAGCGGAACTGCGGCAGGCGGACATTTGGGGCCCCTGCCAACAGGTGCTAGCCAATGCGTGCCGCGCATGACCAAATCGGACGCGTCAATCTTGCGTGAAAACGTAGCTTCCCAAAATTCAAGCAATGTAAAACTAGGAGCTGTGATGATACCCGGATTGCGCAGCAAGAAAACACTGTGCTCGGGAATTATGATTTATGACACGCGACTTATGACACACGACTTATGATTTGTTCCCTCAGGGACGCATTACAAGACAGCGCGGCGAACCAAACTCCTTCATTTGAGGTACTCGTCAGAGAGAGAGAAGTGGTTCTTGAAGGGAGAAGGAAAGGTTGACGCTGTTTTCTGCAGCCCTTGCGAGAGCACGGCTCAGCGTCAACAGGGGTGGGGGGGAGAGTGGGAGCAAAGGAGATAGGAGAGTAGAGAGTTAAACTGTGCATAGGTTTCCGCACCCCCCCAAAACAGCAAGGGTGGCTTGTTCCGCGATATCAGTATTCAACGGTGAAAGCCGTCGCACACAACTTCGGGAGTGGACTCGCGCCAGCCGATCTCGGAGGTCATGATTGCACCAGTCGCGTGTAAGGGGCACTGGCGCCGCCATACCAGCGGACGAGGCCTTTGCGGTTATTAGTCATGCAGTGATTCATACCGCTGCAGCTGTGCCCTTGAATCGTGGAACGCGAAGAATAGACCGCAGGCCAGTGGCCATGAGTGTCTGCAGTCGAGATGGTAGAGAGTGACGGGGTTCAGCTTAGCAAGAACTAGCATTTTTTTACACCGTAAGAGATGGGCACAAAGAAACTGGGACCGAGGTGCTGATAGTAGAACCCCCCCCCCCCCCCACGCACACACAACAACCCATCCCCCCGCTGCCACCCCTTCTAGGTACCCGAAACGTGCCCAGTTATGCTGAAGTCAACATTAACGATGGGGGCCCGTACCACCGGAGGGGACGAATACTTGACGAGGAAGAGCAGAAATGCTTCCGATTATTTACTGGGGAAAGTTGCTCTGCCACGAAGTTTCGGTGACTGACGGGTGTCCGGGCCATTCAATGCATTTAGCGGGAAATGCACTATGCGTGCATGGATCCGCAACCTACGCTGCTGCAGGCGGGGTGCCGTCGCCACGGATGTTGTGGCCAATGGGGCGACAATAAATGTGAGCAGGCTCGCTCTGGTTGACCCCGGGCGCCCGTCTCCCGTTTGCCGCGTTTGTGCCGCGGGAGAAAGAAGAAAGCGAGAGAGCACAAGAGATGGAGATTCTTGTTTGGAAGGAAGAAAAATTGGGATGAAGTACAGCACGCTAACTGCCTCTCCGGGGAGGACACCTGAACCGCGCAAGAGAGAACAAGGTGCCGCTTCATTATTCAGGCCCCCAACTGAACATGCCCGCAACAAGTAGCTGCACCTGCTATACTCCGTTTCATACATCAAGTGCAACGCCGTGCAAGCTACGCAAGAAGTCCGGTCACCAAAGTGTATCACTGCGCACGTTTCCGTCTATGCTTCGCTGCGTGCCAGCATGCACGTGAGGGTGCCGCGACGGGCTGCACTTAGGAAATAACGAAAATCAAATTGATTCAAAACAACGTGTTAGCAGCCGCATAAGTACATCGATTGTTTCTAAGGGCAAATCTTCTTTTTTCTAATTCAGAACTGAGTTTATATAAAGAAATTTTTTTCAAAAGTCGGGTCAAGAACAGCCGAACTATTTCTAAGTGCGAACGCAGCCACTGAAAAAAGTATCTCGAGCGTCCACGGCGTTGCACCTGATGTATGAAACGGAGTATAAAATTCTCGCAAAGAGCCCTCCTGCAAAGGTGGTTCACCCAGCATCTTCCACACTTTCGTTCTTTAGAGGGGTATTGACACGATATCTTGAAGTGATACGTTTCTTCATTAATTAAAGTCCGGTACATCTAAGCGCTAGAAAAAAAAATACAGCCGAGCGTGAAAGCGTCCTAACTAATTTATTGCAATAGTTTTCTCACTGTCAGTTTCGGCTTCTTTTGTACTTTATTGTCACATCGTGTTGAAGTATGTGGCGACGCGGAAGCGCGACATTGCTCTGTAATTTGCAGTTTGGTCGACTCGGTAACATACTTGTCAAATTACAGCAGTAGCGTAAGCGCAGGAGCGTCTCTCGGGTTGTGAATATTCGGATACAACGTAGACGCTGTCTCAACGATAACCACTACGCCTGGACGGGGCACTCTCGTTTCCAGATAGCTGCAGCTACGAACAAAACCGCGCTAACAAAATGGTAATAACTTGCTCGCTCATAAATTTTAGCAACAATGACCTTTTTCTTGCGTAATACGCCTGGTAATGGGAGTTTTTCATTTGTTTTTGAGGACATAAGAGTCATGCCTCATGGAAAAATGTTGATCCGTGCGCCCCGGGTGATTACGCGTCGCAGTGAGCGATTCCGACGCCTCATTGCCCCCGTCGCTCGCACCGGCGTCTTCGGAGCACAGCGGCAGCACCCCGTCCGCAGCCACGACTTCACAGCGCACAACCGCAACTCGTCGTGCACCGGTCGAACAACGCGCACCCATGCGCGACCTAAAGCCTCTGCATCTGCGCGCCACCGCCGCTTTCTTAAGTAGCGACAACCTTTGTTGCGCGCCGCCTTTTCCCCTCACACCAAATCCGGTTCCGGTATTTCCGGTTCCGGCGTTTCCGCTTCCTGGAGTTGCGCTGCGGGAATTTCCGCTTTGACTGCTGTTAGACGATAGTGACACGCCCGCGCGTGCTTAGCAGAGCTGTGGCAGTCACCATAAGAAGTATGCAAAGGGGACAAGCTGTTGTATTCCGCTGAAGTAGTAGTTCGCGGTCACTGTTGTCCAAATGAACGAAAAACGTCAGTGGTCTCCAAGCGCCCAGGCACTACATTCCACTGTACGTTGTCGCTCGTGCCACAACCCGTCGTAGGTTAACGCGAAGCAGCGAATACGAGCAGATCGCTGGTTACAGTAGGCGGTGGTTCTTGGATGGAATCGCATTCACAGTTTCAACCGCAGCTCATGCAATTAAAGCCTCTCCAGCGGCGCGAAAGTAAACAACGCTAAAAAACAGCGTCACTTCCACTCGGAACAGGAAGCTGCAGCTACGTAAGTTCTGCTTGACGCCGGAAGCTAAGGGGGTGAGTGGGAGAGGAGCGTAGAGGAGGAGTGCAGGATGGCGGTACTAGGCCACCCTAGCGGTACTTAACCTGGTCGGCGGAAACGTGTATGGAGGGGTTTTAGCGCGACCTACTGTATGTACTGACCTGCCCAGCTGGCGGTGCTCCACAAGGCAGCTTCTCCTGCGCATCGACTAGTGCACGGTTACTGCTCACTCGCGATCGCTGCCCAAGTGCTTCACTATAGCGCGAAGGGCTTCAATTTAGGCGTATTTTGGTTTATCGTACCTATTGTGGTAATAAACATGTTTGTTGGCACTTCAGCCATCTTTCGAAAGCGTCTATTTGCCAGAAGAACCAACGGCGCCGACACTGTTGCGCTATTCGATTCCTCGGCAAATAACTGCTGTAAAAGCGTTGCTTTGATCAACGTGCAATGGGGAAACGGGCTGATTATTCGTGCTCTTATTAAGCCTGTTATGTGCTCTTCAATAGAGCCTTCGTGAGCAAATACTATTTCGAACTGTCGCTTGGAGGGCATTTGAAATGAGCAGCTGTAAGCACGCAACAAGCGAAAACTGAGGAACCGGGAATCCCAGAAGCGGAACGACTGGGACAGAAAATCTGGAAGCGGAATTAGTATGAGCGACGAATCGGGGAAAAGCGGAGTAAATTTTTTTATCGTTTACGCAACGGCAAGATATGTTCTTTTTTTGCCACGTGTTCTTGCGGCGCACAAATCCTTCAACAGATTCTTTTTTTAAACTTGTAATTTATTTCTTCGGAAAAGTCTCATTTAGTGTAAACGTGTAAGGCTCATACAGTCGGCTGTGGTCATTCTTTTAAAGCTTGTTTGCTATTAAGCTCTATCTATCTCTTACTTTCCACGCACCACTAAAATATCGCGATATCTTCTGCGGCTCTTACTAGAAATCTGGCGTTGATTTTTTTTTTCATTGCTGCTAGAATTTTTCGGTACCCTTTAAGAATGATTTTTTTCCAGGAGAGTCTCGTGTTGCAGACAAATGGTCAATGCCACGAACGCCTAGTTTGTGCCGCAGGCGCTGTTTTCGAGAGCGTGACAACCGAAAATTGCTTGCACGCACACTGCGCACGCAACGTGCTCCTTGTCGTTCTGGCCTCCGAAATGCACGAACACGTGCCACTGCTCTCAGAGTCAAGGTGTAACAGAATAGAATAACTTTATTGAATTGGGGAAATGGGGATAGGGGATTATGAGCTTGATGGGTTGTGCCCCAAGTCCAGGGCTCCACTCGCTTCTGCCGCTAGCCGAACGTGACCAAGAAGGGCCTTCTGCACCTTCGGGTCTGAGGTGGCGAGTTGTGCCTCCCATTGCTCCAGTGTGTTGGTTAGATTATACCTAACTAAGTAGGCATTTAAATTCGGCGGTCTATTTTGGCATCCCCATGAGATGTGGTACAAAGACGGTGGTGAGTCGCTACACCACGGACAGGCACGCCCGTACATCGTTGGGAAAATTTTGCTTAATCTTAATAAATTTGGGTAGACCCCCGTCTGAATCCTGCGGAGATCTATTGAGTCTTCCCCTTGCAAAGATGCGTGGGGGGCGCCGTATTTTTGCCGCATGCCGCGCTGGTGAGCAAGAATGTAACAGAAAGCCTTGCACTAAACGTCCGGCGCTGTTGACGCGCGTAGGCGCCATGATTAGCGCGCTCAGCTCGCATTACTTCACTGCCATGCGTTCAAATCCCAGTGGTTGCGGTCGCCGAGGAAAATTTGATTTGCGTTGTGGCAAATGGAAATGCTTGGAAGGACTAGGTGGCAGTGGTGACGTTTGTGAACGCACTTGGTGGCACTCACGGCATCAGGATGGGGCATTACGTGGAAATGTGACAGCCTGGGGCACTTGAACATGCATCTGTGTGAATTAACCGGCGTTTTTTTTTCCGCATATCTCCCCCCGTCAATGAGCGACTGTACCCGGCCGGGATTCAATTAGTGAGCTTAGCAGCGCGTGTCACTGGGCTACCGTGACTGGGTCGAGCGGAGAGGTCTTCTGCGTTGCTGTTTCGAATCGGACACGCTCCGCCACTACGGCAAGCGCGGGTGAAAATCTCCGCGAAGCAGGGGTGAGATTGAACCCGTCTGCCATGAGTAAAACCACTACTAATCGTTTTTCGCCGACCAGGTTAGGGCCGATTTACGCTCGAGCCGCCCATCGCCGCAAGCCGCACCGCATGCTTGCGGTCGCGTGAAAAATTGCAAGTATCCAGCACTTGTGCATAAATTACCATTTACACTGTGTGCTCAGTGTATACCTTGCGAGCGAACATTGCGAATAACTTGGAAGCAATGTTTGTGCAACACGTATGGGCAATAACTAGCGTATGTATTGTGGCCTTGTACGAAGGGTTAAGCGCCAGAGACAGCCTTTCCTTTTAGTTTTGACTGGTTTGCCAGGGTAACGGCTCTGGCTTTTGGCTCAACCGAGGGCCGGAGCTAAAAGCATTTCGTGCCTAAAAAAAATTGGAGGACGCTTAAGCTTCGCCTTCAAGAGTGGAACGCGATAGCGTTCCCGTCGACCCGCCAAGGGGTGTAAGACAATGGGCTACGGCGCAGCGACTACGCGCCCCGCATCGGGCGCGGTGAGCGTCGAGCAACGCAGCGCTCGGCGCGACAACGAAATGTGCGCCTGAGCAAGCGACGCATGCCTGAGCCTTAGAAACAGCTCGTTTCTAAGGCAACACCGCGTTCACTAGAGGCGCTTTTGTACCGCTTTGAAGCATCGAACTCGTGGCTCAGTGGTAACGTCTCTGTCTCACACTCCGGAGACCCTGGTTCGATTCCCACTCAGCCCATCTTGGAATTTGCTTTTTATTTATGAAGTGCCTGCCGTGATTTATCGCTCACGGCCAACGCCGCGGACGCTGACACCGACGACACCGGCTTTTCTGCGACACGAGCTCCTTAACGGTATCGCGTTAAAATGCGATTATCCGTGGAACTGTAGCACGACACATTTCAACTATCAGAGTGCGCGAAACCGAAGCTGGGAGGCTGCACCGAGAGCTAAGCCAGGATCCTCGAGGCGACGTAGTCACCCATCAGCGAGGAATAAGTTAGCACAAGGCTTGTTCACTCCGATTCATGACGTCATGCTAGCAGGCCCGACTGCCAAAGAATAATTGGGATACTCCCGAGTATGCCGTGACGTTACTGCTTTCATCACACCAGCCTCGGCAATGGAAACTTTGGGCCAGGTAGCATGACGTCATCGATAAGAGTGAACAGGCCTAGCAAGTACGCTGCTGCCCCGGGCTCCTCGCTGTCGCAGTGTGCTGGCTCCCGCTGCTGGCGACGTAATTAAACGTCGCTTCGAGGCTTTGCACTTGCTGCAGCCGCACAAGTTTAGTTTCGCACGCTCCAATAGCCTAAATTTGTCGTGCCGCAGTACAGTGGCTAACCGTACTTTTCCTGATCTGAAAGCTGATATGGCACGCATGGATAGTTCGCCTCAATTTGGCAATTACGATGAGAGCACTGAACGTAAGTGGTGAAATCTCAATTCATGATTTTTTTGTTGTAGCGAATAATTACCACATGTCACCTGTCACCACGTGGCCGCCACCACTGAGGGCATTTCCACGAAGGAATGAACCCTTTATTTGAAAGCGGCTATACATACATATACATACATACATTATATATATACATACATTATATATATACATACATTATATATATATATATATATATATATATACGCACACACACACACACGAAGCTTTTGTATAAACACCCTGTATAATCGAATGTTATTTTGAAGAGTGACAAGAACACCCGACATTGGAAGGATATTTTATTTCGTCAATTCCATCACCTTCGTCAATGTTTAAAACCCGATAGGATAAAAACAAGCACGAGATTGCGCACTTGGGCGTTGGCAAACACGCTTATTGGACGCCACGCGCACCCGCGGTGCACCTTGTCTTCTGGCTTCAAGGTAAGCCTTTAGTTCATCTCAGTGTTGCTTATTCAAGAGCGATGTGAAACTTGTTGACAGAATGGAGTCCGCACGCGGTTCTTGCCTCCAGGAACGACTGGAATAGTCTTTCTCCTTGGACACCGCAACATACAGCCATTTGCTTTTAAAATCAATAAATGCAGCGCACGCGCGGGCCATATATTTACGAGAAAGCAAGAACGAGTTCCATGCTTAGTTTAAAATGAGGGCCTCTTGTACTGCCTTGTCTGGAACAATCGCGCTCGTGTGGACAGGCTGCTTCTAGACATACTAGGGCATTCAGAAATTGCACTTAATTGCGCCATGAAACTGGCAGCGCGCGTTCTGATTTTAGAATGACCAGTAATCTCGCAGCCATTTGATCCAACAGAGACGTTTTAGGATAAGAAAATCTTGAGGCTAGTCATTTCTAAGGCTTCCTGTATATGAGAACGATGTTTCACGAATGTAGAACGTCTGCGTCCTCTGTTACCTGACGATTTCTGCAGAGGGACTGTGGCAAGTTTAACACAAACGAGCGTTTATGGTAGAGCGTATAACATTTTATCACCTCTTGTCCGATGGTCGAAATCAGCTGGCGTGTCGCTGCGATCCTGAAGTGCCAGACGACCTTGTTGCGGCAGGGGCAAGTCCTGTTCAGCGTCTTGTTGCCAATCAAAGCTTCATGACGTACCGCACGTGTCAGGTTCGCTAAAGCAATTCAGACTGCCAGTTCATTCGAGAGTGTGCGACCTGCTATTTAATGTCGGGAAATTGGCAGATTTTTCCAAGATTCTGGCCTCCAGTTTACTGTGCCATACGGCGTATTTCTCCTTTCAGACTTACTGAAAGGATCCCGTACCTCGTTCGAGCCACGAGTAGGGCACTGACTGGTATATGAGAATTGTGGCGGACTGTTACATGGGCATGACGGCTGGTAGAGGCAGTTCGTATCTTCGACTTCGAATGCGTTCAAGCCACGAGTAGGGCACTGGCACGTATATGAGAATTGTGGCGGACTGTTACGTGGGCGTGACGGTGGGTAGAGACAGTTCGTATCTCTGACTTTGAATGCGGGCTTACTTGAATAAGCTGACGTGCGTTTCTCAGGCCCCGAAAACGAAAGTCTGTCTGAATAAGAGAACGGGAATTTACAATTCGGAGATGCTTGCTGGGAGCGTTCAATTTTCCATAATATGCCATCAGTAGAAGGCTGGCTCAAGTGGTCTTGGTTACCGTAAGACTTGCTAGTAGTGGCATGTCTATCAGAATATGGTGCCCAGGGTGGACTGCAACGATAGTCAGATTTACACAGATTGGCATCGCATGGATGATTGCAGGCTTGCGCTTGGAGAATAGAACAATGCCGACAAAGGACTTGCCAAGACGCGCTCGCGCTGTTTGAAGATGGGAATAGCACAGGGATCTCCCGAGGTTCCAGCTCCTGTTCCCCTAAATCCCACTGCCAGTTGTTGGGTTCATCCAGGCTACAAGATTTTTCGGAATTTTCTTCCAGTGTGTCGTTTGGGAAATCGACCCAACCTTCCCTTTGCCATATGGCTTGGCTGGTGTCTTGGTTATTACGTTGGCCCTTTTCAGCTGCTCTCGGGAGTTCTTGGTTGGCAGCCGGGATATCAAGGTCATGAATCGGTAGTGCCCCACCGATAGTACTTTCTTCAATTTCTTTTCTTTCACTTGGTTTCTGATACACTTGCGCTTCACTGAGCTCCTGATCATGCGGTGAAGTTGAACATGGGAACCATTCTTTTACGGCGCCATCAGGTAAACAGTCACTGTCTTGAGGTTCCGGTTTTGATCTCGATAAAACCACTTCCGTCCATAGCCTAGATCTCATCATCACGCACTCGGACGTCATCAAATCGTCGCCAATATATTTTTCATTCGTATGCAGAACCTTCTGCCATCTGCCCACCTCCAAACATTCTGCAGTATGCGCCTTTTGTATCCGCTCAGTGCTGTCTGAGCAGACCACTTGGTTCAGTTCCGAAAGACGTACCGGGAATGACTGTTCCGTTGCCGTCGTGGCAACCGTCAAAGTCACCCGTTCATTTGCGCAACCAGCTGCGATAGAATTTGAAGTGTTCCCTGTTTCTGAGAACATTTCTTCGTTCTCGAATGCCATCTGTGTCACATGCGGAAGGTTTATTTGGGCTGACATCTTGTTTGGTGCACGCTTTTTCTTAGTTCTTGCTGCTTTCTTTCCGGACTCCTTCATTTTCACTGATCTCTCTATAAATTTACATAGATTTATCTGTGCTGGTGACCTTTCCTTCAGTGTACATTTTTCTTTCGAAAGTTCTACGCCGTTTTCTGGTTCATTTTCTCGCACAGGTGGCGTTAAATCATTTTGTGCTGATGAATCTTCAATCGGCAAACGCTGTTCCTGTGATGGTGCTGCTTTGTTGTTCGGCGCCTTCTTATCATGAGAGTGCACGGTTTTCCCCCCAAAGTTTGTGGACTTGACGGAGGAATGACCTTCGCGTTTTTGTGGCGATGACGGTGGCACGAGCTTCAGTTTCATATTTTGCGCGATTGGCACCACAGTGTTTTCGCTCACGACAATCCCTTTTGATGGTGCCTTGTACTGGAAGAATCCATTATTGTCGACTGCGATGCTGACATCCTGCTGCGATCTTTCTGCGATCTTTGACGTTTTCGCCCATTCTACTAACTCAGTAACTGCCGAACCATACATAAAATATGTCAGTGGTGTGGTTCGACGAAATAATCCGCTATCGTTTGCAACATTTTGGTGGGTATTTCTTATTTCTCTTATCGGTGGCTTTGCGTAATGCACATATTGTTCGCCGATTCGCAAGGAGCGATGAACAGCTCGATGATCTGCTTGCGTTACCATAGGCGGAGGTAACCATAAGATTACCCATGCACATTTTTCTGCATTCGGTTCTTCCACAGAATCTGTTCCATTCATTAATAAAGGTGTGCTGGGAAAGCAGAAGTTATGTTTGCTATACCTTTCAAAGCTTGGCACTTCCCTAGAGAATAATGTTTTCGAAGTGGGATTGTAGTCACCGAGAGGCTGTGGATTCGGAGATAGGTCTGCGCATTTTTCAACACAGTTTTCTGTGGGTTGAAGCGAGGAGTCGGGTTCGAATGACTTGGTTCCTTGTTCTGGCATGTCGACGGGCTGGTATGGCATGACAGAAGCTTCCGATGTCATCTTAATGAAGTGGCACATAAGTTCAGGTAGCCCTTGTACGGTATCCCACCTGTTTTCCAGCAGCTCGTGTGTCCTCTCATCCAGCATTTCACAGATTGCTTGTGGAACTCCCAGCGACAACTTGTTACCACTGAGATGTCCGTTATGCATTCCCCATTCAATTTCGGGTGCTGGTTCTTGCCTTTCGTTGCCCGTATCACGCTTCTCAGTCGTGGGAGTTCCACTAAAGGACAGTTTCATTAGTCGACACGACTGATTGGGATATACTACTCGGCGTATGCCGCACAATTCGCCTTTCGACTGCGTCGGTAGGCGAGAGGCAAATCTTTCCTTACGCTGCCATCGAAGTATGTGCTGCGCTCGACTCCAAACACTGCCATACGCGCACTCGAAAGCCACGTCGGACGGTACTAAAAACGTTCCCTGATTGCAAACTCGGATGCTCGGAATCACACAGTACGAAGCTTCGGATAACCTTTTGTGAGATATTGGAGGACAAGAGCATGATTTCTGCGGAAAGTTCATCCGGAGCAACCTCTTCGGGGAGGCCTTGCGATGATCTGATTGCGTAGTTTTCATGAATCCCCAGCCCGGAAGCGCTGCACATTGTTGTCGTCGGGCTGACTGTTGATCAGATGGCCGTACGGTGGGCTCCGATTGCAACGTACTTGGCATTGCTTGCGAGATGGACGGAACAGTTGTTGAAGCACTGGAAGCAGCCATCAAAGAGGCAAAATGAGCTTTCAGTTCCTTAAATAAATTGGACAACAGCTCATTGCGCCGCGATAACGCCGCTTCATTTGTTAACGCTGGAGGTACGGCTTCAAGGCAGGACAGAAGTTCACGTTTCAGTCGTATGTGCTTGTCGTCCTCAGCTTTCTGTTCCATGCCGGTATAGGAAGGTCAGTACTCAGCACGTTTCGCCGAAAGGAATGAACAGATGGCCCTGCAAGGATAAAGCGCAAGGTCTAAATGAGCAGCTGGTAAAGAAAATTTATTTAGAAGTGTAAGGTGAGCGTAGTGCCTCAAAGATTTATATAGGAAGTTTGACGGCAGCATGGCATGGAATTTGGTGCTATGGCGTTAAAACATTTACTAAGTGAAATTCATCACTAAGGCTTGCATGTCGAAAAGAGCGCGAAAAACAAATGCAAAATTAATAAATGCAAACGCGAAAACGTCTGAAACTCTTCTGCACGCTCACAACGCTCACTGAACCATATAAGGCTTCCTGAACTACATTACGGAGTTCCGGAAAAAGATTTTATGACAAGGTTTCAAATGAACAAACAACAAAAAGCAACGCATTCAAACAGGGGAGCAAGATAGTCACTAAATGTGTTTAAAATATTGCAACGTATACTTGTTAGTACGGTCAGGGGCACTCCAAAACGCCAGTATCAGTGTTAGTTTTCGCAGTGCCCCGATAAAAGTAGACAAGTCACGAAGTTTATATTTAGAACTCAGCCATACTAGGGAGTTGTATATAGGCAAATTCAAAATTTCTGGTCCGTTATGAGCTAAATGAAATTCGCTTAACTGCCCTGTTCTGCCAGTATGGAGGCGTTGTATGAAACACAAACAAAAGTTAATCACGGCTCTGGCAGAATCGACGCTAGTAGCGATTCTGTTTGTGGAAAATGGAGTTCACATGTAGGCATTTTGCTGAATAAATACACATATATGAGTAGGCTGGCTACAAGAGAGCCGGAAATACGCATGCACAAGCCACGAACACAAATATAAGTGTAGCTGTGCCAAAATCTTCAAAGATTGTAGGGTAATTACTCAGCCTCTCTAGAAAATTATACGACCGTTCAAAACCTTTACAAGCAGATATCTAGCAACAGCGCATGAAGTTTGACCAATGTCATGAAAGAACTCTACGCGCGACCAACTTGAAATTCCGAGGAAATCGGAAGCATCTTATGCGTGATTGGCATGCAAAGCTTCAAGAGCGCCAGTTGATTACGTAAGTTCGTCTAACAAGCGTTTGAAAACGTCATAGAAAACCGTGATCAGCTTTCTCAGTGTGCTGAGGGGACTCGACATCACACCGGGTTTATATTTGGTTGAAATGAGGCATCTTATTAGTAGCAAGTCTAATGATTCTGGCCTAATTACGAGCGTCGCAAATAACTAGTGTGCCTTGGTTTCCTTGCAATTTTCACGAGTTATGTATTCACGGTGCACTGTACGTTTCGCAGCTGTCTGCAGCGAACTTAAAAAGGTACCTGGTGTATATTTGGCAAACCTACGACCGAAGGTAAGGGTGATGTGTAGGCAAAGTTAAAAATGGGAGCCCGTATTGCGGTCTTGGCAATAAATTACATGCGTAAGCGCTGCGGAGCGTTGAGCGTTTTTCGAGAAGAGCAGAGTTTAGCTCTAAAATGGGCGTAATGTCCCCGAGATCAGATTTAGCGAAATTTGTGTGGGTGGAAGGGGGTAGGCAGGAGGGGGGATGCTATGGCAATGCAGTGTGCGAATTTAACTGCATGAAAATAAGATAACTATTGTAATAAACTAATTTATCAAATGCTCAAAAGTGTTATACGCATATTTTACGCACGTGTTTTCCAGGGTCCAATGGGGCCGAAATGTGGGACGTCTAATGAGCAAAGTGCACAGAACTATAACGTTTCGGCCTCAGTAAGAAGCGCCGCAAATAGTTACTTGTTTCCATTGATTATACCAGATTAGCGGGAGCAGGTCTCACCAGTGTCCTCGGTGAACTCAGACAGTTCATTATATTTGCGTAAAGATGCGAGCCGGTTATTGGCAGTGCGTACACGAAATTCAAGGTGAGGGGAAACGTTACCGTCGTAGCAGTAACTCAGGCAAGCAAGCGATCCTGAGCGCTATATGCGTGTTCTACGAACAGCGAACAATTTAGTCCGTTTCCCTCTTTATATGCAGCACATGTTTGCAATTGTGAAGCTGAAGCCGAGGAGCAGTAAACTCACATCTGCTCAGCGGATATCCCAATAGCGGCGCCGGTTTCGATGTACCCGTCAGCATAGTGATTCGAAGTAAACTGGCGTTCCCGATAAGCTTCCCGTAACGGTATAAGCGCACCTTCAGAGCATTCTATAGGGTCCTCGAAAGAGACCAGCCGACGGTAGTGTGGTGAGCAAGTGTAACCCACGTGTGCTCCGACTATGTCAAAGTAAAGCCCTTGGATATGCTTTCTTTCGTAAGCAGCAGCATTCTCCTCCTCCGTGCCTTGTCTCTTTCGCAGCCAGTAGACAGCTTTAGCATCATCATCATCATCATCATCATCATCATCATCATCATCATCATCATCATCATCAGCCTAGTTACGCCCACTGCAGGGCAAAGGCTTCTCCCATACTTCTCCAACTACCCCGGTCATGTACTAATTGTGGCCATGTTGTCCCTGCAAACGTCTTAATGTCATCCGCCCACCTAACTTTCTGCCGCCCCCTGCTACGCATCCCTTCCCTTGGAATCCAGTCCGTAACCCTTAGTGACCATCGGTTATCTTCCCTCCTCATTACATGTCCGGCCCATGCCCATTTCTTTTTCTTGATTTCAACTAAGATGTCGTTTACCCGCGTTTGTTGCCTCACCCAATCTGCTCTTTTCTTATCCCTTAACGTCACACCCATCATTCTTCTTTCCATAGCTCGTTGCGTCATCCTCAATTTCAGCAGAACCCTTTTCGTAAGCCTCCAGGTTTCTGCCCCATATGTGAGTACTGGTAACACACAGCTGTTATACACTTTCCTTTTGAGGGATAGCGGCAACCTGCTGTTCATGATTTGAGAATGCCTGCCAAACGCACCCCAGCCCATTCTTATTCTTTTGGTTATTTCAGACTCATGATCCCGATCCGTGGTCACTACCTGCCCTAAGTAGATGTATTCCCTTACCACTTCCAGTGCTTCGCTACCTATCGTAAACTGCTGTTCTCTTCCGAGACTGTTAAACAATACTTTAGTTTTCTGCAGATTAATTTTCAGACCCACCCTTCTGCTTTGCCTCTCCAGGTCAGTGAGCCTGCATTGCAATTGGTCTCCTGAGTTACTAAGCAAGGCACTATCATCAGCGAATCGCAAGTTGCTAAGGTATTCTCCATCAACTTTTATCCCCAATTCTTCCCACTCCAGGCCTCTGAATACCTCCTGTAAACATGCTGTGAATAGCATTGGAGATATCGTATCTCCCTGTCTGACGCCTTTCTTTATAGGGATTTTGTTGCTTTCTTTGTGGAGGACTACGGTGGCTGTGGAGCCGCTATAGATATCTTCCAGTATCTTTACATATGGCTCATCTACACCCTGATTCCGTAATGCCTCCATGACTGCTGAGGTTTCGACTAAATCAAACGCTTTCTTGTAATCAATGAAAGCTATATATAAGGGTTGGTTATATTCGGCACATTTCTCTATCACTTGATTGATAGTGTGAATATGGTCTATTGTTGAGTAGCCTTTACGGAATCCTGCCTGGTCCTTTGGTTGACAGAAGTCTAAGGTGTTCCTGATTCTATTTGCGATTACCTTAGTAAATACTTTGTAGGCAACGGACAGTAAGCTGATCGGTCTGTAATTTTTCAAGTCTTTGGCGTCCCCTTTCTTATGGATTAGGATTATGTTAGCGTTCTTCCAAGATTCCGGTACGCTCGAGGTTATGAGGCATTGCGTATACAGGGTGGCCAGTTTCTCTAGAACAATCTGACCACCATCCTTCAACAAATCTGCTGTTACCTGATCCTCCCCAGCTGCCTTCCCCCTTTGTGATAGCTCCTAAGGCTTTCTTTACTTCTTCTGGCGTTACCTGTGGGATTTCGAATTCGTCTAGGCTATTCTCTCTTCCACTATCGTCGTGGGTGCCACTGGTACTGTATAAATCTCTATAGAACTCCTCAGCCACTTGAACTATCTCATCCATATTAGTAACGATATTGCCGGCTTTGTCTCTTAACGCACACATCTGATTCTTGCCTATTCCTAGTTTCTTCCCTGTTTTTAGGCTTCCTCCGTTCCTGAGAGCCTGTTCAATTCTATCCATATTATAGTTCCTGATGTCCGCTGTCTTACGCTTGTTGATTAAAGCGTTAGTATAGCGTACGCTAAAAAATAGCGGGTCGTCACTAAGCGTGCGCTGAACGCTAAACGAAATAGCGGGTATAGCGGGCGTACGCAACGCAAACGAGTTAGCGTTAGCGTTTTTGCGTGGTTTGCGGGAAACATGGCGGCGGTCCCGGCTGCCCGCTTCGAATTGAATTTGGCGTTGCTTTTGTACAACGCACTTCATTCGTAGCAAATGACTGTAAACGGCTTTCGCTTAGTCTCAGGCAGCTTCGACGACAGAGTATTATGGACAACCTCGTGGTTTTTTCGAGATCGCTTCTCGTTTCGAACGAGTCGAAGCCTAACGAAAGAAACGTTCGAGATGTCAGCGCCACCTAAAGCTACAGGCGCGAAATAGCCGCAACGACGGCATATGGCCTCTGAGGTTCGAAGATATCGCCGGCCAACTAAAATCGTAGAAAGCGTGCACTGCTTTGCGTACGCTATATTATAGCGTATAGCGTACGCTATAAGACATTTTCAATTTAGCGTACGCAACTATAGCGTACGCTATACGCTATAATATAGCGTACGCTAAGCAGCGCACGTTTTCTACAACTTTAATTAGCCGACGATATCTTCGGTTCTTTGAGGCCATATGCCTCGGCTGCGGCTATTTCGCGCCTGTAGCGATAGGTGGCGCTGACATCTCGAACGTTTCTTTCGTTAGGCTTTCACTCGTTCGAAACGAGAAGCGATCTCCAAAACACCACGAAATGATCCATAATACTCTGTCGTCGAAGCGGCGTGAGATTAAGCGAAAGTCGTTTACACAGTCATTTGCTACGAACGAAGCGCATTTTACAAAAGCAACGCCAAAGTCAATTCGAAGCCGGGACCGCCGCCATGTTACCCGCAAGCTCCGCAAACCACGCAAACCCGTTAACGCTAGCTCGTTTGCGTTGCGTACGCCCGCTATACCCGCCATTTCGTTTGGCGTTCAGCGCATGAGCAGTGACGACCCGCTATTTTTTAGCGTACGCAATGGAATAGCGTACGCTATACTTAAACTGTCTATAGTTGCGTACGCTAAACTAAAACTGTCTAGTGTCGTTCGCCATGCGCTTACTAACATGCAATGGCGCAGTTGACAAATTGGCGTCATCCTCAGACGTTTCTACATATCGATAGATAACCGAGAGCAATATAAAAAACATAGGATGAACCGGATGAACTTATGCTGGGAAGACAACATCTATTTTTTTTCTTCTAGTGGTGGTCGGCAAAAGGAAGTTTGTGCATTATCTCGCAGCATCATTTTCAGTGGCATGCATGCAGGTGAAGCACGTTGTTTGCCTAACCGCGCTTTGGCGTCATGTGCGTCGGACTACGCTATGCAGAACCTGGGGGACAAAGATAGCTGTCAGCTGCAAGTCCAGCGCATGTGAATCGGATGCGACAGCGGTAATTCAAAGGTTCTTGTTCCTTGGCTTTAACAACAACAACAACAAAAAAACATTCACGCAGAAACTCCTATGGGTGTTTTGGGAGAATTGAGCGCAGCTGTGTATGGTATATTTATTTCGCGATATATTAGCTGGCGCGGACAATCTGTCTCGTGTGGCACGTTGCAAACAGAGCTAAGTGTAGCGTGACTGCCTCGCTAAACGGGAGCTAGTGAGAGCCAGCTCGTGGGTGACGCGTGGGCGCGATTGACGGCAGCCTCCGCCCACAGACCTCCCAGACGATGCGTGCTCCTCTGGCGCCCTCTCGTGGCCATCGTCACCGCTTTTCTAAAGCTTTTGCCATGCTATCCTCTGCTTTCCGCCTCATGGTTCCGCTGCACGCTCCTCTCCGCTTTCCTCCTCGTGCCTCTCCGCTCTCGCTGGTTTTCACTTTTTAATCTGTCGGTTCCCTCGCGCTCGGTTGCCGCCGCCGACGTCGCCGACGCAGAATCGGGCTCGTAAGCGCTTAAAATGCATACGTGTCAAGCGCCGACGAGGGGACGAGCCCAGCAGAATGCAGCCAGGAGTTGTGCCCCTGCCCCTTAAGAGAAATAAATGAAGATGGGCAGACCATGTAATGGGTGGGGCAGATAACCAATGGATCACTAGGGTTGGTGCCTAGGGAAGGGAAGCCCCGTCGACAACGGCAGAAAATTAGGTGGGGCGATGAAATTATGAAATTTGCAGGCGCAAGTTCGAATCAACTAGCGTGAGACAGGGGTAATTGGAGATCACTGGTAGAGGCCTTTCGTCCTGGCAGTAGAGACAAAGCTAGGCTGATCACGATAGGATCTGGAGACCCAGAAAAAAAAATACTTTCGGGCTGTGAGAGACGCTGCGGATGGTGGGGTTGCAACTTGATTTCCACTCCCAGTGGTCCCATAACAACAATGCGACAATTCCAAGATTGTTAAATGGGCCAGGGTGACTGAGTTTCTGCGAGCCGCTTTAAAGAAGTGACCCATCAACTATTGTAAGAAAAACTTCATAAAGCACACCACCAGGCTCAACGCTGACTACGCTAAACGCCTTCTTACAACGGTCTTTGAAACGCCAATAAAGGACGCGAGGCACTGAAACCAATAAAGTTCAAGAAAAAATAACAAGAATGAAACAGGTAGCGATTGTACCTTACGTTGCAGTGACAAACATATTTATAGGGTGAACACGTGGTCACACTGCGGACCGCCTCTGCCGCAATCGTTGCCGAGCATCTGAGCAAACCAGCGCAGGACGCTGCTGAGGTGCTTCAAGCCTGTCTTGAAATTAAGGAAACTTCGCTAGCAGATGTCAGTGAATGCTGGACTTTTACGTGCCAAAACCGCGATATGATGACGAGGCACGCCGCAGCGGGGAGACTGCGGATAAAGTTTGACCATTTGGTTTACCTTAAAGTGCGCCCCAATGTATTTCACTCCCTACAAAATGCAGCCCCGTTGCCGGAGTTTGAGGTGGTGCCGTCTGGCTCACCAGCGCAACGTTGAAACCACCACACCACCACCACGAGTAGCAGCAGCTTTGCATGAGCATGGTTGTTGCTTCAAAGCCAGCCTTGCATTTGCTCGTCGAAAATGCACTGCGATTGAATGTTTCACTTGGAGCCAGATTAACTGCATCGACTCCCTCGAACTTCAGGGAACATTTGATTTTTTTTTGTATATGGCTAGGACTAACGAGAAGGGCCAAAGTGTTTCTCCGGAAGGGAAAAGTTTAACCAGCTCTGCATTTCATGATGGCTGAAGTTAATGAAGCCACCAGGCTTTTACTTGTTGTGCGGGAACTAAAGTTTGGCTTCTCCACAGAATCGATGTGCTAGTGCAAGCGGGTTTGCCACGTTAACGCAGTCATGGCGAGGCAGAAACCAGGAGACGACACGTGACAGCGCTTTTACACATAGAGTCAGTGTGCCAGCTCTAGAGGGGAACCCGGGCGAAAAAGGATCCAACCGTAAGGACGCTGTCAAGTTCTACCTCTATTTTTTCGTAACGCTAAACAGGAAAAAAAAATGTGCGAGAACAAGCATTTACATCTAGCACGTACATGTAGACAACGTGTAAAGCTCAGTGTTTATTTTTAGAAAGATCCGATGGCTATTTCAAAATTTTTTATTTAGAAGTTACGGTGCGTTAAGAGGTGCGTTTGAAGGCACCTAAACTAGGTCGCACCGTCATATCGAGAGAGTCTCGGGATCGAGTTCACTACGCCTGTAGCCTGAATCGCATACCGTCTGCATCTGCGCGTCAGCACATCGTAGCAACATGGCGGCGCCTTTGTGATTACCGATTTCAATGTATGGGCGCTATGTAATTTTGCCACTGGAGTTAGTTATGCCAACTCTAAGCCTCCACGCATCACTGCGCCTGAGTACGTTTGCTTTCATCCGCAGTGACGCTTACCGCGTGCGCTGGCGCTTCGCAGAATGTGGCCGCAAGTTCCCGTGTTTACCCTTTTAGAGCGCAGCTCTTTGGCGTCCGTTCTTGGGTTTCGCGTCGTCGTCGGCCTCGTAACCAGCTCCGCCCCCCTTTCATCCCCCCAGCGCTAGCAGCGACCGACTGATACCGCTGGATGCCGCTGACGCCGCTAGAGAGTCAAGATAACGTGTCGGCATCGGCGGCGTTGTCCCTGAAACCAACTCCGCAGCTGGGGTTGACTCACTATCGGAGTCAGCGGCATCAGTCAGTCGCTGCTATCTCTTCCCTCCTCCCTTTATCGTGTTGTCCGCTTGCTGCGCGCGCTTCTGCCCCCATCGTTTGCGCTGGGTGTACACGCCGCCCCCTCCCCCCTCTTCCTGCGAGTCTCCGGTTGTCAAAGCGCCGGCTCGAACTTAATTCCTTTCTTCGCTCCTCCTCCAATGCAACCCCTGTGCGGTGGCAATCAGAGAGCCAGATCGGTGGCGGCGGATCTATATATGTGCACCGCCCGAGCCGAAATTGCCGCTGCCGTTCGCCCTGTGCGGTGGCAATCAGAGAGCCAGATCGGTGGCGGCGGATCTGTATATGTGCACCGCCCGAGCCGAAATTGCCGCTGCCGTTCGCCACTGCGAAATTATCTGCCAGTTCTTTCTGAGCCATGAGCGAGACGACCGATGGAAGTCCTCCGTCTGCTGCTGCTGCTGCTAAACGAGCTGCCAGAGCAGAGGCCCAGCGCCGTCGCCGTCAGAATCCAGAGGTGCGTGCCGCCGAAGCAGAAGCTTACCGTCGCCGCCGTCGAGATGATCCAGGAGTACGGGAAATATAAAAAAAAATTCTGTGATAGCGCATACATGTGTTGCTCGATTCCTTTGCCTCAATCTATCGAAAAGGTGAAACAGCTTATTTGCTGCGCTCAAATTTCGCATTAGGAAGTAACGTAATCGTCGGTAATTTTTTTTTATTTTACTCTGCTCACTGCTGTATACGCCCTAACCCATGCACCAAAGAAGATGGCCGGAAAAGAAGGCTTCGCGGTGGCATGACCAGCATCAAACAAGGGTAATTCAATGTGTCCACGAGTCAGCATCACCGATGAAAATAATCAATGCACAGGCAACTACAAAAAAAAAGCACACTGCTTGCAGGAAAGGGGTGACCTGCGATATGCCTTGGTCACGGGCCCAAGAATACATCGGTCAAACAAGATAACGTTCCGCATTTTTAGAAGGCAGCCCCGCCGGACATCTTGTCAATTTCCTCAACGTCATTGATATTGCGTCATACAATTTTATGACCCATTTTTATACCTATTTTTGCGAAATACGATGAGAAGTTGACGTGCCAAATTTTAAAAGCCATGACCCTGGCGAGAACGGGCAGCCGTGCAGCAGTGCACCATCCATACTACAGGCAAAAAAAAAAAACGTCTACCTGCGGGAAAACTGCCATCAGTCTAGGAAACTGATTCTCGGCATAAAGAAAGAAGGCACTGTATTTCTTGCTTTGTGCTATGGAGTACGAGAACGAATATTAGACGTTCGGTTAATAGTTCAGCGCTGTGTTGTCACTTTTGTTCATGTCACTAGTTCTTGCTCTAAACAATTCTCCATGCGCAACCAACATGCTCAAGCAAACAATTCACGAAAATATTCCTTAAGGCGCACACAAAGCATGGTACACGAGCACTTTCGCGCTCCGCCCCCACAGGAGCGGCGCTTCCATAGCAGAAGGAAGTCGAACCCGCGACCTCGTGCTCTCCGCATCGGAATGCCGCGTAACCACTGCTACCACGGGTCGTTCAACCGTGTATTTAACATTTTAGAGTAACTTCAATTAGATAGGGTGCGTTGCTTTGTTTTAGGCAACAAACAAAATGTTTAGCATGGAAGAATGCGGCCCTTGAGGTAAATGTCATTCTGCAGGCAATGAGGCAAATTAGAGGCTTTTAGAATGTCCGCTATTCCTGCAAACCGGGCGGTTTGGGCGGATTACCGGATGGTCGGGGGTGTAAAAGTGAGCGGCCAGATTGGTGGCGTCAGCTGATGGTGCAAAGCTCAACCACCTAAACACAGAGCCAATTACTATATTCTTCTTAGCTGGGGTGTAAATTTTCGACAGCGGCGTAATTGTGAACACAATTACGCCGCTGCCGAAAATTTGCACCAGCAGCGAAGCAGAATAAAGTAGGTAACTACAATTTTAGCTGTGTTTGTCTGATTGAGCTCTACAACACCAGGCGGCTGCACCGCTCACGTTTACGCCCCCGACCATCCGGTAATCCGCCCAAACCGCCCCGGTTTGCCGGAATAGCGGACACGCTAAACGTCTCTATTGTCAATTCTGCGGAGACGCCAGAAGACCTGTCAAGCCTGGCGCGCTAAGAAGAAACAGGTTTCGCTGCGAAACCGGTAACTATAGTGTCATGCCAGAATTTCTAGCAAAGGAAAAAGAAAAAACGCATACCAAATAGAAGTGCTGAAGCACGGAGCCCATTGCTGTGCCTATGAAACCACGTTTCCACCCATCCTGACAGGTCGATGATCTCCACTCGCGAACGAACAGCAGGGTACTTCGGTTCCTGCTTTCCCGCTTAGAATAATCGGGTGTTTGAAAGGGAAAATGCGGCAGCGGATGTTACTCGTGACGGTATCATACTATGGTATCGGCGCATGATTGGTTGCGTGCTGAGACGTGTGCTGCCCCCTTCGTGCCAAATATTTGTAGGATTGCTGGACTGATAAAAGAAAATTTTGTTGTTGCTACGTGAGTTGGCACGCGAGTTCTATAGTTTACTACCACCACATTGTGGTAACTGCCGCCAAAGGCCTATGATGTGACGTTTATTTTCACGTGTTTTAAGAGCGAAAGGCTCGTCTGACCAAAATTTGCATCAGATTACACAATAGAGATAACCGCTGGAAGTTGAGGATGCTGGCATAGTATAGATAAAAGCGCGCAAAAGCCTTCGGCTATAATTCTCTGAAGTTACAATGCGCAAGAGATTGAATAGCAATGCAGATTATGCTGTGTGCTCTAGCATGCGTTCAACCAGTTTTGATGTTTTTGTCGTTTTTTAATGTAATACTTGTGATGCCTTCGAATGTTACCTCAGCCATTAGCTCTGGAAGCATGCGTGCTACTCAGGGGATTATAGTTTCATCAAAATAAATAGAGCGGCAACTATAGCCTTCGTTGAAACAAAACAGCGCGGTTTTCACGGGGACATGGGGGTAGAAACGACACGGACGAGCACTGACTTGCGACACAGACGAGCGCTGACTTGTACGGCAAGTATAGCCTTCAGCTATACTTGCCGTACATGAGAAATTTCAGTACTTGGAAAAGTATGTCATTATTGGCATACCAAAATTGCACTTCGCTGCCTTGGTCGTCTTCCTGTTGTGGGAATGTCCAGGAAATCGTTATGACTTAGATCATACTTCATGCTGAACGTATGGTGGTCTCATTGGTAAGACAATGCCGCGTAGCGTGTCAGTCACCTCCGCGGGCGGTCAGAAGCCGTGGTCCGCAGGCTCGCTGTTGCACATTTATGTGTGATGCTGGCATATTTTGAGAGATAAGAGGCTAACTTTAGAAGTGCATCTGTTTTCGCTCATCCTCGTACTGTTTCGTGCGTCGTGACTGGATTTGACCCGTAATCATTTGTTCAAGCCTAGAGATTAGCGATGATGATTGTCGATTATTTGTAATGTCATTTTCTTTGAAACGGGGTGGCAAAAAACAGTCATCTACAGGAAGCTTGAGCGAATGCGACTTTGCTGTATATGTTGTAGCGTAGCCTTTTGCCTCTAAAAATTGAATTATGGGGTTTTACGTGCCGATACCACGACCTGATTATGAGGCACGCCATAGTAGGGGACTCCGGAAATTCAGACCAACTGGGGCTTTTCAACGGGCACATAAATCTAAGTACACGGATGTTTTCGCCACCATCGAAATGCGACCGCAGTGACTCGAGGTTGGCGGTACTTGATCCCGCGACCACGCGCTTAGCAGCCCAACATCATAGCGACTTAGCAACGCCTTATTGCCTCTGTTTGCTTTACATTATCTTCCTAAAACGTCTACATCAATAAAGTATAGTGGTCTTTGCACGAAGAGTAACTAACGATCTCTAGTCTACTTCTTGCCTGCCTTTGCATTTTCTGAGAAGCCATGAAACGAATACACCAAATAAAATATAGGGGAACTTACTTGTATTTAATAATTCTACTAAAGAAATGAAAAATTAATTGCAGTGATAGTAGACGAAAGAACAACCTGTCGCAGGTGGGGAACGATCCCACGTCTTCGCATTACGCGTGCAGGGATCGCGCGCGTAAGTAGTAACTCAGACTTTTTGTTTTGCCCATAACTCACTAATTAGGTTTAACTAACCAACCTTTTAATTATCAGCTGAGGTCCCCAAGTATGATATGCAGATTTGTAGAGCACCTTCAGAAACCACCGATCGAATTGTTTACGGTACGTCTCACGTAGTCCGTTTCTCCGTGTCGCAAAGAAAGCCCGCGAAGTATGAAAAAAAGCCACGTGATTCAGCGTTTGCGCACTTCTATCGTGCTGCATCGTGGCGGGCGACGAGGAAGTCGCCGTGCGTTCTTTATCTTATCTTACCGTAGATGGCATTTTCGCCATAATCCGACGAGTGCCGACCTTGCTCACCGAACGCACCCTAGAGAGCAGCACAATACCACTGCGCAAGCGCTCCGCCGCACGGCCTTTTTTATATTTCGCGGGCTTTTTTTCAAGCCGGTAGAAAGGACTACGAGAGACGTATCGTAAAGGAAACCACTCGATCGGTGGTTTCTGAAGGTGCTCTACAAATCTGCGTATCTTACTTGGGGGTCCTCATCGAACAACTAATAGGTTGGGTAATTAAACTTAATTAGTGAGTTAGGGGGAACACAAAAAAAAAAATGTCTGATTTACTACACGCTACTGCGAATAGTATGCGTTCAGTTCAATTCGCTTCCGGCGCGCCTTTCATTTTTATATTCTTGGCTCTTATTATGTGGGACACCCTGTAGATGGAATGATCCCGCCTGTTAAATTGGGGGGTTTACGTGCCAAAACCACGATCTGATTGTGAGGAACGCCGTAGTGGGGGACTCCGGAAATTTTGACCACCTGGGTTTCATTAACATGCACCTAAATCTAAGTTAAGTGCACGGGTGTTTTGGCCACCATCGAAATGCGGCCGCCACGACCGGGGTTTCGATCCCGCGACCTCGTGCTTAGCAGCCCAACACCATAACCATGCACAAAGTGCACGGCGGGGCGATCACGCTTGTAAAGACGTTTTGAGAGTGCCCCGTACACTTTAAAATCTATATGCCAGTGTTCCTGATTTGTACGCTGCGCCTTCCTGTGAGGACAGTATTTTAGCTTCAAAGTTGTTTTCAGTTCAGCGGAATACCAGTGGGGAAATATATAGCGCTTAGCACCTTTTGGTGGTATAAAGCTCTTCATTCCATCGAGATAATAATAATGATAATAGCAATAATAATAAGTTTCAAATGACACTTTCACTTCTAGCAGATTGTTGAAAAAGTGAAACTCACTGCCGCGAAGCGCGCTCACTCACTACAGTTGGCGGCACTTGCTTAGAAACCAAACGCGCTGCTTAATCTGTGGGGTCAAAGACTACGGGCTTCCGGGAAATTGATTTACCATATTCAGTGTCCCTGTGGTTCGAGTGGTCCAATAATTCCCTCGGGTTCTGCGATTGGCGAGCCTTCCGGTCCGCTTAAATGGAGGAGGGACCGCCGCGGAAAGACGTTGGTCCGAGGTTGAATCCCCGAACGCAGTCAAATTTTTTTCTTATAATGCGAAGATTTCTTTTTGAGTAACCTGCTTTGGGGTTTCCTTTGAATCTACAAGCTGCAGTAGGTTGGATGACAATTTTCTCTTTCGTGAGCCTTTACCTATTTTGCGGCCATCAGCAGGACTGATTTGCCGGATTACAAATATTCCCTTGGACTGTGTATGTTGTGTAATTGTCGCAACACCTAAGTTATCATCCATGAAAAAGAAAAGTGTGGTGCCCTGCGGTTATACGGATACAACAATGTAGAGCTCGACAATTTGTGCGCCTTTGCCTAGGCTATGTGACTAGGCAAACTTTTGTGACTGCGCTATGGACAGACGTATGTGTTAGCGTTGCGCTGCTTCCGTTATATTAAGAGACCTTGCGGTGCACTCTGCTGCGTACATGTGATATAGTGTTTGTGTTGCGTTTCACACTAACAGAAAAGCAATTAAGTTTCATGACACCTTTCTCTATTAAGCTCCACGCTTACGCATACTGCAGCAACAGTGGCGTAGCCCGAAATTTCGTTCGAGGGGGGGGGGGGTGCTCACAATGCAGCTCGGCCACCTCCTAAGAGGAAACATTAGGTCGGATGCTCCTATCTAAATTCATGTAGAAGAAAAATTTTTTTCTCGTCAACCACTTCACCAAGTTTGATGAGGTTTGTTGCATTTAAAAGCAAAACTTAAATTCTAGTGATTGTTTGTTTCGAATTTTCGATTTATGTCGTCAATATTTTATTAGAAAGTGGCAAACAAAAAATTTTCAGAAAACGAAACAATGAAGTTTACAAGTCTGCAAATGAGCAATGAAAATTGATATCACAATTCTGTAAATTGCACGTAATAGTACATCTACAGCGGACAATATTGATGTTACACATGAGTCTCAAAACATTAAGTATTATGGAAATCAGGCTTTTGCAGAACCCTTGTACATAACATAACCAATTCAAGTAGACATATCGAATTTGTCCGCTTTGAATGGTGTAATGGATGCCGTTTACAGAAACATGATATCTGTTCTTAATAAAGAGCTAGTAATTTGTAAACTTCGTGCATCTATTTTTTTCGGAGTTTCGGATTTTTCAAAATATATTAAACAAAGTTCGGGCCCTAAATCAAAATTCCGCTTCCAACAGACACTAGAATTTAACTTACTCTCTCAAATGCAACAAATTTCATTAAAACGATTCGAGAGTTATCTCAGAAAAGCGTTTCTGCGTTCTACATGCATCTGAATAGGCCCCGTCGGTGTTGGGCCCGCGCTAACGCTTCCTCTTAAACAATTTGCCGAGGGATCAAATACATGAATAATAACTGTATTTTCATTGCCAAAGATGCTGCAAACGAATTCTTGAACGCTACGCACTGTCAATACAAGCAAACTATGTATTTTTTTCATAGAATATTATATTCGTATGTGCCAAAAATTGTGCCCAGAATAACTTATTTCAATGCTTCCATGTTTTTGTCTATTTACTAAGTAAGGAAAATATCACACGAGCTTTATAACTACATCAGTTTGAAACCAGCAAAGCAGTGCATGCCGCTGATATGAAAAATGTAAAGGCCATGAAATCAACAAGTTGAGGAAAAATACGTTAATGAAACTTTGTCATTCAAGATCCTTGCTTACATTCTTGTACATATGCAATGGCCAGTGAAAAATCTCAATGACGCTGTCATTTGTTCCAATGTATTATGCAGGAGCAGCTGTCACCGGTCGTGTATCGTGAGTAATTGCACCGAAATTATAGTCACAACAGAAAGCACGTATAAAAAGAAGTTCTGCAGAATTTACGAGGGCCAGTCAAATGAAAGTGAGCCAATGCGAATATATCACAAACGGGTTACTTTATTTAAAAGTAGCGTCCATGAGCATTTAGACATTTGTCCCACTGACTAACGAGTCGCGTAATTCCCGCCTCATAAAGCTCCTTGCGTTGTTGCTCCAAAACGTCTGCAACTGACTTTCACGTCATCGTCCGAGACGAAGCTGGTTCCCTTGAGCTGTTTTTTTGGTTGCCCCAAAATGTGGAATTCGCAAGGCGACATGTCTGGGCTGTATGGCGGATGTTGCAGCGTTTCACGCTTGAACTTTGCCAGTGTTGTGTTAACCACATCAGCGACGTGTGCACGGGCATTGTCGTGGAACAAGATGACCCCATTCGCCAATTTTTCACGTAGTTTGTTCTTGATTGCAACATGCAGCCGATCCGGCGTTTCAAAATATCGGAAACAATTGATAGTCTCTCAAGATTTAGCAAAGTCTATCAGTAATGGCCCCTGACGATCGAAAAATAAAAGTCAACAACACCTTTCTGGCGAAAATGACGGCCTTTGCTTTCTTTGGGGGTGGTGAATTCGAATGTTTTCATTGTAAGCTTTGCAGTCGTGTTTCAGGCTCGTAGTAGTGGCATGATGGTTCGTCTCCGATCACAATTGCAGACATGAAATTGTCGCCCTTATTGTAATATCGGATCAGATGAGTAAAGGCAGCGCCGAACGTCTCTGTACTCTGTCGGTGGTTCAAAATCTTGGACATCCATAGCGCACACAAGAGCCGATAACCGAGATGTTCATGAATTATGGCGTGAACGGTGACGGTGAACCGAACCGCGACTGATGTTCACACGCTCTGCCAGTTAACCGATGCTTATCCTCAGTTCTTGTGTCATCAGCTCATCAACCTTTGCAATTTTGTTAGGGGTGATAGCACAATGGCATTGGTGCGCTCTGGGATCGTCTTTGCAACTTTCACGTTATTCTTTGAACCGTTTGTTCTAACGCTTGACAGTGGCCAATGCAACGCATTCTTCAATGTTCAATAGGACTTAGTCAAGCTGCTCACGCAGCTTTTTTCCTCAAGACCTGTCCATATTCAAATGTATATTGTATATGGGAAATAAAGCACTTACTTTACTTACTTACTTTACTTACTTACTTTACTTACTTACTTTACTTACTTACTTTACTTACTTACTTTACATACTTACTTTACTTATTTTACTTAATTACTTTACTTGCTTGCTTGCAATGTACACGGCAGCCATACGGTCATTAATTTCTTTTTGGGAAACACCTTTAGCTGTCAAAAACCTCACGGCACCACGCTGCTCAACTTCTTGAGCGTCCATTACGTCTCGCAACCATGTTCGACCCAGTGTATGAGCGCATTAAAGAACATTTATCCTCACACCTGCGTGTCATTTTTGTAAATGAGAGATGCCTGTGTGCTACGCGCAGGCCTTGCATATAATGAACAGAAACATAATCGCGCAGGATGGGTGGGCTCACTTTCATTTCACTCGCCTTCGTACATTAGAAACGCGAAGATACAATGGAATATACAAATGCCAAGATACAGCTTGATAAAGGGCAAAAAAATGCCACTCGAAATAAAGTTCACTGCACGTATGCACAAAACCTCGCAACAAGATATCTAAACGTACGTATAAGTCTCCAATAAATCTACGTATCTAAGAAAAAGTCATGGTATATAATGGGTCAAACAAGGCAAATAAGCATGTTGCGCAATCACAGATTCATAGAATCCTAGATCCCTCCCGCATTCCATCCACTCCCTCCGATACATCGCGCGCGACGGAAAGCGGCGCGCTTGCTCCTGTTTTCTCCCTCGCGCACACAAGACTGAGCCACCATCGTCGTCTCAACCATTCCAGCCCCCCATCCCCCTCACTACATTTTCTCTCGCACGTACAGCATGCGGCGCGTGGTCATGATGTTATCGCCCTTGCACTTTATGCGGAACATGAGGGCAACGGCAACGACACGAATGCGCCTAGAGTGTCCATATGTCCAATTGCTATTGCAATAATATAATAAGAGTATCCGGCAGCTGAAGCGTCCGATGGCCCATTACTTTCCGCCAAAGAAGAAACAACAAAATCGAACTTTCACCATGCGAGAATTCGCTGTGCCACAACAATGTCTTTCTTTTGTTTTGTGGGGCGGGGGCACCGAAATGCAAGAACACAAACGAAAGTATCTCCACAATCGAATGCCTACTTCGGGCACCTAATTTCGCTACCGAAAGAATATCGAAGAAATCGTGAGACGTTTGGTCCACAAAGAACCGTACGCATACTGCTCGGTATCCTACACCGGCTAGACAAGACTTTCTGGAGAGGTTGCGCTCAGGCGAACGCGGTGCAATCCATCGAGTCCCCACAATGATGGCGGCGAGCGACCATAGTTTCTTTTTCCTGCCTTCTAGATAGAAAGCGTCCAAAACTCTGCCAGGCGAAAATGCACTCGGCCAGAGAAAACCGAACGCGCACCGAAGTGCGCCGCGTGGTGGTCGGGGCAACACGAGAAAAACGCATGCGCTCTGGCTGGCTCTGGCAGCCCGCGGGTAGGGGAGGGAGAACAAAAAAATTGAAGAGGCTCAATGTGTCCTCGCGATTAAAAGTCAAAATAGAAAAAATAAATAGGAACGTAGTTACCTTGGCTGGCTTTAGTGTCTTCACTGGATGCTTTGGCGCAGGTGAAAAAAAAATTTAATATTTTTTATGTGACATGACGGCACGAAAGAACCACCACAACTCTTCGTCTCATCGGGCCTCGCTGCGGGTTTTGTCAATTTGTCTGATAGTGCGTTCATTTGGCTTGTCTCGATGTATGGCCCGATGTACGACTTTGGAAATGTTAAAGAACCTTTGGCGTCAAATATTCGTGGGAACATTAAACTTACAAAGTTCCGCAATTGAAAATCTAAAGCACACGTTTGGAAATGTCAATGCACTTTCCACATCAAAAGTTTATGCGAACTTTATACCCATACAGTTTCAGAATTGACACCCACGCGCTCCGTAGATTCCATGATAGAGTGTAGATTCCGCGGCCTCGGCGAGATGCCTCGGCGAGCCCGTTCCCCATCAAAACGTCCTTGAAACTTTGTGCTCGGATGGGGCTGCTTGCGTTATGTGACTCCCGGTGCATGGGCGTTGCCGCGAAATCCAGCCCGAGTTCGCAATTTTCGCGGCGAAATGGCTTTTCGAGCGTGAAAAAGACGTTCTAGACAAAATTCAGAATGATTTCCGGCGCCGGGGTTTGCTTTGGTCGGCGGTGCATGGACAATACGAAAAAATTTCGTGGGGGGGGGGGTCTAAGCCCCATAAGCCCCCCCCCCCCCGGCTACGCCCTTGTGCAGCAACAGTAACTGGCACTTTGACTCTACCCAATCCTTCTAGCAGTCGCCACCAATAGCAGATTCAGCTATGTAGTAACCTTGCCGAGCAGGCGTAACGCCTCACATTCTTAATATCTGCTATAATTATTTCTTCCATGTGGCTGGTCGTATCGGGAGAAGCATCGACATTTATTATGCCCTTGGTCATTTTCTTAGAAAACCGTCTTACATTTCGAGAATACATTTTAAATAGGTACATGTCTTGCAGACTTGAATAAACTCTCGTGTCTCCATTTGTTCCGGTTCCATATAGACAAGGCTTCTCCATGAGCAGTAAGGAACAAATTTATTGCTGGAAGGATTGGTCTTTATATTCATGATACTCATATTTATAAAACAGTTTACCGTTGTGGGTAGCCATTGGACAACCCTGCTTCGAGGATTTCCGACGTCACAAAAAAAAATAATAAATGGGGCGCATAAAAGACAATGTGCAATTTTCGCTTTTTATTAAGATCAACACTTCAACATCGATCCCAACGTCCTTCAGTAAGAGATAACGGCAGCTTTCTTATGAAGCTTGGTGCGGCCAAGAACTCATGGTCATTGAGAGGATACCTAACTTATCTTGAGCTTGCAAATGCCTTGTTATTCTTGACATGCAAATGCACCTGTCATGATGACATCCATTTGTGAAACCGGGCATATGTGAAAACCGGCAAGCACACAAATCTCTTCGCCAGCGAGATATTGGTGATTTGTCTAGACGTTGTGACTGTGAGATGAGATAAAAGCTCGTCCTCGACACTACAGATCACGTAGTATACCTGTCACTGCGGGCATTTCAACCACGTGCACACACTTTTGCAATAACTGAGTACAGTATTAACAGTTTGCGGAAGGAACCACGGCTTTGCTGTGATCGCTATCTGTGTCCATGGTCAGCACGCTTGTGCAACTGTAGTCACATTCTCCGGTTCGGTGAATTGGTGGAAGAATACTTGGACTGTCGAGCCACAAGTGAGGTCTTTTTGCGACGCTTATGAAAAGCATTCCTGCGGACCGCCTCACGTGCGGCATAACTTCTGGCTGCAGAGGCGACGGCGTGATTATAGCGCAATCCTTCAAGTCACCAAATCCGCATTGTGGCGACGCTGAAGGGGACACATCGCTTGGTGGAGTGAGCAACTCTTGGAGTGACCGAGGTTGCCCCGAAGTAGTGCACAGTGGCGGACATGGAGAGAAGTCTAATTGGCTATTTTCTTCAGACTCCGCGTACGTATAACTTTCGAAAAACGAAGACTGTAGCCTTTGAAACATTGCACATCGAGCCTGCTCCGGAGAAGACTCATCCTTTGCTTTTTCCTGTTCGACGGAGGAAGTCTCAGTTTCGGGAACGCTGGAATTGTGACCCTGGGATGACGAACCCCGTTTGGAAGGCGGGGAGTTACCATCCCCGACCACGTTTTTTCGCTTTCTTGGTGATGGCCGCTTTTGCTTTAGTGCTGCCGTGCGACCGTCACTGTCATCTCTAGGCCGTGCTTCTCTGGAGCTCGTCGGCTCGGAAGAAGTTTCATTTTTCGTACGCTCTGCGCCCTCTCTTGATCTCCGCGTTTCGTTCGAAAGATACTCGAATTTAATGTCCTGACCCAACGAAACTCTCGATGTTGAGTCTCGTTCTAAATTCACCTGCTGCAACGTGTTATCTTGCCCTACCTGACAATCTGGTGCTTCTTGCACCTGGCGAGGGCATTCGGTAGATTTAGTTGGCCTTGATGCCTCAGGCACTTGGGATGGAGGGTGTCGCTCGCTCGATGCAGCTTCACTACTTTCAAGCAGATCATACTTAGATCCTTGCGCTCTTGCACTCGATATCTGAGCTGCAGCGCGTGTATTAGGGGGCCGGCTTTTCCTAGATGAGCGGCCGCGATTGCTGGAGGCGCCATCTCGGACGCGTAAGGAGCGCAAGGCTTCACTTCCGCTTTGAGTGTGAGAACCCTCCGTCGAAGCAGGCGGAGGGTAGACACCAGAGGCATCTTCTTTAGTGGCGAGTTTTGTCCTTTGCGGCGCTCCTCGCCGCCCACCTTGACGTTTTGGGGCTCTGCCAGACACGGACATTGTGCCGCGCAATGATCCTAAGCGCAACTGTGACTGCGGCCCGAAAGTCCCCTCTTCCGGATTACTGTGACGATGCACCGGTGCCTGTAGCTGCCGTTGTGTCATGGTCGATTGAAGTGAATGGCGTCGATGCGTCAAAGTGGGGTTTTCATTTGTCTGAACGTTGCCGCTTGTTGCGGCGGAACCCATGGCGGCTGGTATTGTTTCATGCGGTCGCTTGTTATGCGCAAGCCTTGGCCGACTATGTGCTTGAGATGGATGGTGTTGCCCGCTCGATGCAGCTTCACTACTTTTAAGCAGATTATACTTAGATCCTTGCGCTCTTGCACTCGATATCTGAGCTGCAGCGCGTGTATTAGGGGGCCGGCCTTTCCTAGATGAGCGGCCGCGATTGGTGGAGGCGCCATCGCGGACGCGTAACAGGCGCAAGGCATCACTTCCGCTTTGAGTGTGAGAACCCTCCGTTGAAGCAGGTGGAAGGTAGACATCAGAGGCATCTTCTTTAGTGGCAAGTCTTGCCCTCCGCGGCGCTCCTCGCCGCACCCCTTGACGTTTTGGTGCTCTGCCAGGCCGAGACAGTGTACCGCGCAATGATCCTTGGTGCAACTGTGATTGCGGCCCTAAAGTCCACTCTTCCGGATTACTGCGACGACGCACCGGCGCTTGTAGCTGCCGTTGTGTCATCGCCGCTTGAAGTGAATGGCGTCTTTGCATCAAAGTGGTCTTTTCACTTGTCTGAACGTTGGCGGTTGTTACGGCGGGACCCGTGGCGGCTGGTGCTGTTTCATGTGGTTGTTGGTTATGCACCAGCGTTGGTTGACTATGTGGTGGCTCTGTCCCCCTTTCTGCTGGCTGCTGTTGTGGTATTTGGTTTGGCAGGTACTCTGGCGTCTCTAGAGGGCGCGATCGCTCGCAGTCGTATAGCCACCTTAGAACAGCCTCCATCTGTGCATCCTCCGACACCGGCCTGTCATTCCGTACCCTGCGACGAAGCATTTCTTGTTGTGCACACATGTAGGCTTCTAATTGTATGGCGGATATTATCTCTAAAGCTTCCCTTCCTGTCATCGACTGCGCAGCAGGTGGCGCTAACTGAGCTTGCATGACTGACTGCGTGGTTCGCGAATGTGTTCCCGCGACCGCTGTCGCCCTCTGCGTAAGTGGCATCGGAAGGCCCATCTGCCACTGCTGTGGCTGCTGTGGCTGCTGTGGCGCCACCATAAGGAGTGGCGTATATGGAACACTTGTACGATTCACCGCTTGTTCCATCGGATTCCACGTAGACGCCGTATTGAAAGCTGGCAAAGGCGGCTGCAGAGGTTGGTTGCCTTGTATTGCGAGCAAAAGTCTAGCAGTATCAGTGTGACAAGGCAGCGTCGCGTACAGGCCGGAACTCGCCATGCCAAGGGCGTTGTTCTGGGCTACATTCGAAGGGGACGTAGGTAAATTGGGGTTTCGTTGGGCAAGCCCTTCTTGCGTAACCCGTGTAATTAGCTGTGGCAGGATAAACTGGGGCCGATTTCTCGCGGTAGGCAAAAGTGGCCTAGAGCTTTGTAAATGCGATTGGTGCGCTGGTGGCGGAGAAGCAGGTTTTGCCAAAGATGGTTTAAGGAGAGCATGCCCAGGAGCAACTCCAGGCGAGTGAGAAGACGTCTGTGGGAACTGTAGGGTAAATTGGCCCGACTGCATACCAGCAGCACCAGCAGTGGAAAAATCCGTGCTGACAAGAGCATCGCCGGGGTTAATATCCTTGTAGATTCCCTGTTTACTTGCAGCAGCAGAAGCAGCACCTGAGTACAATGTTTTTCTGTGTTGCTCGGCCCGTCCTTTACCATGACCCAAACCCTTGGACAAGGTTGAGGCAGTCGGCTTTTCAGGATTTCTTAATGTCAGTTGATGCATTTGAGAGAAAAACGCACTAGTTTTCGCGGTGCAATCAATTCGGTCACTCGGAGGGGGGCTGCTCAGGGGTGTGCTCTGATCAAAGGTTGTGTGGCGTCGACTTGCAGCCGCCGTCGTAGAAGCAGTTGCCTGCTGTGTGGCATCGTAGCCACCGAAAAACACTGTGCATCCGTCCGGTGCATTGTGTTTCTTGTGTTGTGCCGAACGCGTGCCCTGAGACTTCTCCGCTGCGACCGTTCTTGCTTGGTCTTCTGCAGCAAAAGGGCTCGCCAGCCCTGAACTGCAACTAGCGTTGCCGAGACTGGCCTTTGCGGTCGAAGGCGTTTGGGCTGTCGGAGGATGTCGGTCGTCCTTGCCACTCGCTTCACTCATCGATTGTTCTTGTACGCTGCCCCCGGATAAACTTTGCGCAGGCTCATAGTATATCTCGGTTGAGCCAGAAGTTACTACGGCGTCAGGACTATGAAGTTTAGCTTCGGCGTTCGATTCCCGGCTAGCAGACTGGCTTTCCTCGTCCTTGTCACGCTCGCCGCAGCGATTAATTTCTTTACCCCTGCCTGCCATTTCAGGAAGGCGAAGAACCTTTTCTTTTCTGTCCAGTCGTAGCCCACTGGTGTCCGGCCAGCGACTGAAAAACGGAGATGGAGCAAACAAACAATATTTGATCACCGCGATAGCCTTCCACAACGTTATGCGCCAAATATTTGCGCACATACGCAGTCGCAATAAAAGGAAGGCTTAAGAAAACCAACGTCTTCAAGAGTTCGTTAACCTTGCGCTGTTCTTCCACATCTCGAAGAACAAAATTTTAGGCAACAAAAAAAAATGAAAAGAAAAATTGAAGCTTATCGTAGCTAGGGATGACAAGAGCCGTGCTAATGCACACCTTCTTGCCAGTAACGCTGAATACAGCGTTTTCCAGCGCAGCTATTGTGACCTTCGCACTCTAGTCCCAAAGCCAGCCACATGAGCGCTTCCTGCTTAACCCGCAGACAGCAGGAATCGGGAACGTGTTAACAGAATTCTAATTATTCCGCGAGTCTGCTGTAATTTGGGCTTCTACAGGCAACGAAATCGTCAGGGGCGCAAACGTATTACACATTTAGGTCAACGCGCACATAAGATATGTGCCACAGCTGTGATCACGGTTGCAACGGGCAACAGTTGTTTCACGCCATTTTGAAATCTCGTATCAGCCGCCGAAGCTCGCGATTGTGTAGACCCGCCGTGGCGACATAGTGACTACGGTGTTGCGCTGCTAAACCCGAGGTCACGGGCTCAAATCTTGGTCGCGGCGACCTCATTTCGGTGAGGACGAAATGCAATAACGCCCGTGTATCGTGCACTGGATGCATGTTAACGAATCACAACTGGTGAAAATTAACCCGGAGTCCCCAAGTACGGCGTACCTGATAATCTTATCGTGGTTTTGGCAAGTAAAACGTCAGAATTTAATTTGGAACAATTGGGTAGTCAATAACTTAGAGGCTGGCCACTGAGGACGTTAGGGTGCTGGCAGTTCGAGACGTTTGCAGAGGACAGCGAATACAATAGGATAGCTTTATTCTAGCGTGACTAGGGATCCGTTAGCCTCTGTGAGCTTGACCGCCTCTACAAACAACTACAATAGACATCATCAAAGTTTGAGCATACAGTGATTGCGTACCGTGCTGAGGCTTAGAATGAAAGTAGTGCTGCAGTGAAAGATTATTTTCTTAGACGGCTCCTCATTGACGACGCGCCGCCATTTGAAATCCGTTAGATTCATCCGTTAGGAGGTAGCCAAAGCACATTTACGCTTCCCTGTCATTTCTATAGTCCTAGCAGCGTCAAAAGAGACAGTTTACTTCAGTAATAACTACATAACATCGCTTATCCATTGTCCTCACCATGGCATGGGATTATAGTCTATCACTGTTTATTCCTTTCGGTCATTGCGAAGCAAGTCACAAGGGCGAATTTAAATCAAAGTGGGAGGTGTGGGCTGGTGCGGCGCAGTCGTGTTACAGTAACACCGTAATTTGGCGTGGTAGTCAGCGCTATGAGGAGCGCACGCACACTATGCCTGGCGTATTAAGAATCAGACTCGGGAATTACGCAATTCCAAACTAAACCCGGCGAGAATTGAAGTGGTAGTGCAGCGAAAGCCACGCAGTGGAAGCACAATTTCTCATTTACTGCGCTTCTGCATAATTCCACGAATGTCAGTAACTGGAAGCCACGTAGCATAAAAGAAATCGTGCCAGTTGTGTTAATTTATTTGTTCATGATTTATTTCGTAACAACTGAAACCTTGGTGGGAAAAAAAAATTCCCGCTACTTGCGGTTCTCAGTTTTGGCTCTCTGGTGCCCGCGTCTGGTTTTCCTGGTCCAGGAAGCCGCCAGCGAAACGTCGGCGTACACTGCTTGGTGTAAAAACAAGAGCAGGAGCTCTGCGCGTGCGCATAGCTTTGACGGGCCTGGCACAAAAACTTCTGGTCGGCTGTGCATTGCGCTTTTATGTTTGCTTATGCCCACGTTATTGACTTGTTTTCTTTGTTTGAAATATGACTACTCAACCAACTGTCCTTGATGGCAAGAACCACGGATAGGATGAGACGCCTTGTTATAGTGTGTGTTGCTAGTTAAAGCTGCCTAGTGAACACCCAGGTCCGCATAAATCATATGGATATATAGAGACGGAAGGGATTTCGCATTCCGACTAGCAGGAATGAGGTCGCCAGGGCTGCTGTGCGATTTCTCGAGCAAGTGCTCGGTAGACAATCGCTCCAGCGGCTAGGCTTAGGGTTGAGCCACGTAGAGTGTGCAGCGCGTTTATGCCCGGCGTTCTGGACGCCGCGCTATTGGTGAAACGTAAACGATCGATCGCGTGGATCGTCTTGCTAACAAACTGCAATACGAGTCAACAAAATGCGGGTAACAAATCACTCACCTCAGTGGCAAATGGTGCAGCTTACAGCATAGCAGTTGCCACGGTTGCTTTGGTACTGAAAGCTCGCCGCTTAAGAACACCTCTCGTGGTCGAAGAATTTTGTGCCGCCGGTGCTAAACGAGTGGGCCTTACGAGAAGTGGTAACTACACTGTGCTTCGATCAAGAAAAAAGTTGTTCTTGGACAGAAAAAAACGAATAAAAGACGCGATTTTTCTCTGTCGTATCGTATTCTGATTCATCTTTGCTGCCGGATGAATCTGTAGTTTTCTGTAAAACTTATCTGCGCATAGGTCAATAAAGTATAACGCCCGACTTCCGTCCAATACACCGCACGGCAGCACGCAACTACGAGTGTGATCGCTTCAGTGCGGCAGCGTGCACTGCTGAACTGAATAGAATTGCGCAGTCAATTGCTCGAGCTAATCTTGATTTTGACTGTGACGCTGCCGCTACTGAAACCTGCTTTCGCAGCAAGTTCAAAGGGCCTCGTATCAAGCGGCTTCGTGCTGTAGGATCGTGGGAGATATATAAACGACCTTGAACATTTATTGAAAATTTTTCTCGTGCGAACAAAAAAAAAATCTTTTCCACCTCCAGTAAATTTGGGCCTGCATTTCGGCAATATTGCTCATTGTTTCAACGACACATGCGCGACAAGCAAGACGGTGTGGTCATAGCGCTTCGGCTTCGGTACGGTTGGTTAGCTAATGCACCGTGAAGTTCAGTGGGGCTGGATCGAGTAATCTGAGGAGCGTTAATTGATGGTGCATCCTGCGCGTCACTTCCGGCAGTCTGTCGCTTTACCACCAGCCACTCGAGTCTCTTTGAAGGTGGCGCCACCGCACCCGAGAAAGTGAACAGCCGATTCGACGCCTCACGGACAGCAATTCGGGGCAGTTCGAGGTCCGAAGATGCCAAAGGAGAACAATAAAGCGTCTCGCACGCAATCTCTGGGACAGTTCACATTGCATGTGCCACTGGGTATGTCACCGAGATTATAACTTCGGCACATGGGTGTGTAAAATTGGGCCTATGCCTATGCTCGGCCAATCTCCTGAAATGAATTTGTTACTGTGAAACAAAGAGTATGATTCTTTAGTTGTAGGCACATATGGTGTCCTACTTCTCTGCGCAAGCACCACTTGTCAACCTCAACATAGTTTTCTCGCCAAGCACCAGACAACGTCGTCATCGTGACGCAGATAGTTAACAGCCACAGGCGACGAGGGTATTGCCATCCGCGACTGCTGCTACATTGCTAACTGAAATAAGCTTCGCGTTACCGGGGTCCTTCAAGACTCTTCTTCTGGTCATTAAACTCCCGCCGAAGTTTCATCTTAGGACAAAAGCTGCCACCAAAGGCGTCGCCGTGAAAAGAAGGGCACCAATCTGCCGTGCTGAGATGGACATTCGCGCACTCGTGTGGGTTTTCGCCATGAAAAACAGCGCGCCCACATTTGTTTTCCGCTGTGTTCGCTAACTAGACGTAGAAGCGATAACTCTTGACCAAATAAGATAGTGTGCGAGTTGTTTAGTAGCTCGAACCATTGACTATTAGCAATGGTTCGAGAGAGGATGCCCGTGAAGTTATGCAATAAGTTCGTTGTGCTCGCACCTAAGCCTACGTTTCTCGATTTCACTGTAGTTGCTGAAGATCATGCTTAAACTATGCAGCACACCGTGACTAAGTCTGTCTCACCCACAGATTAATGTCGCTTGCGCAAAAACTTGTGGTGCGCCCTTCCGCGCACAGGCTACCCGCAACATCATGCTACTGCTAGTTGCCTGTTTATTCTGGGGCATCGCGAAGCTGCCAAAGGGAATTTCGCGCGCAGAGCAAGCAAGTCTGAATATGAAACCATCTTGGCACTAATAGCAGCACCAGCTGTGAACTGCGCGTGCTGGCTTTAGGCAATAGGTGCGGTTCCAAGCGAAAACTCTTGCATTTACGCGTACAAATTTCATGACACTAGTGAGTTCAAACCTGCGGGACTCTCTCGTTTCTTATCCATTTAGATTTATTGTCGCAAGGACCATCTGTTAAAGGTTGGCATTTTGCTTAGCCACACGAAAACACCGTCCAAACCTTTTTGCAAAGATAGAAGCGCATATTGAAACCTGTTTGGAGCTGCCATCATCACTAAGTTATTGACGACTACATTTTCCGATCAAACTGAACACCTATACTACTCTCTTTTGCATGTTTCTCTTGTTTGTCTTTATACACCCAGTTCTTTTAATCAAATTTGACGCCTACTTTCGTGTGTGAAAATATTTTGCCTGACAGAAAACAAATTTGCCTAAGTCTTGAACTAAATTTGGATAGCATTTCGAACTGTGCTAACTATGACATTCCTTGCAGGATAGTGTTTGCTTAGGAAAAGGGCGGAATGGATGGCATGGTATATGATTATTAGGTAGCAATTACTAGCAAGTGTCAAGGATGCGAAAGCGCCGCAAGCACTACTGGCACATATGGTTGCAACTAGGACAGGGTCCGATAGACTGTGGCAGAATGGTTGGTCGATGGAGAGAATGAGACAAATAACCTGGAAAAAGAAAGCAAGCAGATCCTTGCGCCCTGTCTGTGGGAGTCAGTGTTATGCAAAGCAGTGTGCGGAAAGTCTGCCAACTTAACAAAACGACCATGAGAGCAGCAAGACAGGGCAGCTGTTTCATGACCTACATGACACCCACGTCCTGATATTCATGTCATGACCTATCATTTATGTTCGTCATACATTCTTGTCATACTATGGTAATTTTGCTAGATATCAAGTTAACAAAATGACCATGAAAGCACCAAGACCCAGGCGGCTGTTTCATAACCTACATTACACATATCATGATATTCATGTCATGACCTATTATTTATGTTCGTCATACACTCTTGTCATACTATGTCAATATTGGCATCTACCAAATTAACGAAACGACCTCGAGAGCACCAAGACAGGCGGCTAGATAGATACTGTTAAAGTGGCAAATGTTCGCCAAGAAGTGCGTCCCATTTAATAATTGGCGTCGCTGCTTTGCTCCCTCCTGTGACTGGACAGGATTAACAAGCCCCAGCAAGAAATATCCTGTTACTTTCGCACGTAAAAAAATATGCAAACGGCACTTCACAAAGAAGTGCATAACTTCACCCGTAGCGCCGACAAGATGTGTTGTGCCGCCAACACTAGCTGAGGAAGTACGGTCGTCTAGCAGGATGTCTTGTACAATTTTCGTCTAGACATTGCCACAGGCTATATTCTCCTCGGTGCACACTTCTATGTGCTCTTCCCCAAAATGCGGAAAGCACAGCCGCTGGTCACATGGCACTTGCAAAAATCCTCTAGTCGTTATTTCGGTCAGTGCACTCGGTTCTTCGGAGGTGCGCGTGCGTGTCCGGAGGCAGTCCTTGCAGCTTATTTTAGCAAACTTCCTTGCAACATGGCCGCCAAGGTTGTCCAAAATGCAGAACTTCGTTGACTCCGGACGATTGATACCTTGCATGCACTTAGCCGGCTCCGGTAGTGCATCGTCAAAAAGAACTGCCAGGGTATAAATCTGAAACGCAAATTTTTTTCCCTTTCAACCACCGAATGGCAAGAGCGAGAAATCTTAAAAACCAGAAAGCAAAATAGATGTTCACTGTATTTCAAACAATCAGACGTGTATGCCGTTGGCTAAAAATGGCTAGACAATAATTATCAAATTTCTGTACAGTGCATACCTATTCTGCAAGTTGTCCTGGGGTGTATGCTGCTAAAATGTTTACCTGGTTAGCAGTAGCTTCTGTATGATGAAAGAGAACTTGCATTTTCAAGAGTAGGCGTATGCCCCCCTCCTTCAACCGAGGCTCGCTGTGGAGGCCGGATCAAGTTGTTCACTGATAGCAAGCGATAAATGAAAAAAAAAAGAACAGCTGAACAGTTGCCTGCCCCCCTGCTCCGGCAACATGCATTGCAGTGGCAAAAATCTTCTGAAATCAAAAGCTTGCGCATTGCGAAAGCGTTTAAATTAACCTCCAGGAGGTTCTTGTCCAAAGTGCCCAGCTACAGCGTAGCAAAAGCCAGATTTCAGTAACTTTTCAACAAGCGTAACCGTGCTTTGCTGTGTTATTCACATTACATTGCATATAAGCATGCTCAGAAAGAAGACTTGCGTTTTGCTTTGGCACATTCTGGATATAACTGTACCGCCTGTCTAGCCATTCAGTGTTCTGCTTAAGTGTCTGGAATTAAAAAAAATGATGGTTTAATTGATGTTTCAGAGGAGGCGATACTAGCATTAAAAGTTTGGGGCTCACCGCAATGTGTTGTCCTTCTTTATACTGCACATCTTGTGACCTTCTTGAATTTAGGTAGTCGAAAAGAACATTCGGTCATCTCATGAAATCTGAGGTTGCTTTGAAGGGACGAAGCTTCGCACATTCTTTTCTACCACGACAGAAGTCCATCACTGAAGCAATGCTTTCACTGAAGAGCTGACAAATTTTATAGAGGTTATGTTACTATGTTAGGGAAGGTTATCTACTAATTCACAACACATGCTAGAGCAATTAGCGTTTTCTTTATCTGGACAGCAGGTTTCGCGCCGAGTTCTTGGAAAGCATTGCTGTTTTTCCGAGCGTGAAAGAAGCCCGCGAATGCAGGCAATATTTCTGCGTGACTGGTCGCTCGAGGCAATTTCGCGTGTATTTGCGGGCTTCTTTCGCGCTCGGAAAAACCCTTTCATGTGGCACGTATTGAGCAACATGAAGCTGTATCGGGAGCTTTCGTGTTGCTTTGCAATTTTTTCATTAACGCTTGCAATCTAGTCATAAATTTGAAATAGTTGACTAATCAATTAAGTATAATTATTTATTTAGGCAGAATTAAAAAAAAAGTTATCCGAGTGACTCCAAGCGATGACAGACAACATTACCTTGGTTCCGTCTGGCTACGTGGCATTTGCATGTATTTAATGTTCGGTTAAAATTAGATGGGGCACCCTGCACAATGAAGACCCGCGGATTAATTTTGATCACTTGGTGTTCTTTAACGCACCGCTCTAGATGTAAATACACGAGCGTTCTAGCACTTCTCATCCATACAACATGCAGCAGATCTAATGACTTGGAATACGCATACAGCGAAGCTTTGTGTAAGTACATAAGGGTCGAAAGACGAGTATACACGCACGCGCACGCATGCACGCGCACGTACGCACGCACACGCACGCAAACACACATATAAGCATGCGTGCACACAAATTATACCGAGGCTTTTCTTAAGCAGACTTGCTTACTTCTAGGGACTACGACGAACGCCTTGAACGCATCATGGTTTCAGAGGCAGCAAGGACATACGTACGTATAGCGCCATCCGAATCTATTCTATCCTCAAGAAGCGCTTACTGCCTCGTTAGCGTGCAGCCACGGATGCGGGAAAGCGAGTTTTCTGTTTCTGCTTTTCTCTTTCCCCCGCAAGACCGAAGCCACCGGTACCGCGGATTCGCGCAGGCGAGCACGATCTCGTCGTGCTGCAAGGAATCCAGCGTCGCGCGTGCTCCACTGCGATAGGTTAACCTATTCGGCAAGGGAACAATCAGGCCGCAGCTCCCGCGATCACGAAAGCCGGTGAGATCGGCAAAGAAAAACTTCTATTTCAAAATGCGACCGCCATGTCCGGTGTTGCGACGCCGGTTACTCCAACCTCGACCGGCGTTACTATTGGGTAGCGTGGCGTTGTCGGCAGGCTTCCGGTAGACCATGGCAACCAGGCAGGGACGAGACGAGCTCTAGTGCAAAACTTGCACTGTTTATTGAATGGTTGATGAAGGATATAGAAGAAGATACTGAATATTGAAAAAACTACATTGCGGGGCCGCTTAAATAGGCCCACTAAAATCGTAGGCGGGATCTTGCTCACGTCAAAGTCATGTGACATGCACTGAGTCACCGTCGTTGCTTTGTGGCTACATTTTTTTCTCCTGGGCGGTGTTGCACGTCCCCGTCGTTGCTTTGCGGCTGCTCCTTCTCTCCTGGTCGATGTTGCATGTGCTTGCCTCGTCTGGCGACAACACGCGGAGTCTGGTAGGGGACGGGTGGCTGATCCTTTCTCCAGAGTCGGACAGTTTGCGGAAAGTCTTCCCCTTGGCCACACAGTTTACGGAAAGGGTCCTCCCTGAGGGTCGCAAAGTTTCTGAAAAGGGTTCTCCCCCAGAGTCTCTCACACACAAAGTGGCCCGTCATCACTGCGGGGCGCCTGCCAGACCGGCAACCCCTCGAGACAACCATAGAAAATGAGGAATCCATCTTCCGTATCGATTAGGCATGGTCTTTGAGTATCCTTTTGGCCCGGGGTGTTACACGTCAACCGTAACACCAGAAGTCGAATCGGGGGCCTCGCGCTTAGCAGCAGAACGCCATAGTTATTGAGCCACCGCGTCCGCACACGCCAAGAAACACACTCCCGCTCTCACTGACGTCCGAGAAGGGTAAGTTCTCAAGCGCCCAGCAAGACTGTTGCTGAAATACATGTGTCTTTGGTGTGAAATATAGGCACAAAACTTGCTGTCATATGGAGAGGCTCCACCCGAGCTAGAAAAACAGCCATGACATGTTTCCATATATAAATATGGCCGTCCATACTGTGCCGGAGTATCAAGCATGAAATCCCAAAAGGCACTGTGTCATGGCTCGACTTCTTTAATATTGTGTGGCTTACAATCATATATTCACGAAACGATCGTTGACGCGAAGCACCCCGACTCGACCTAGCGCATCACAGACGTAGACTCAGAAAACGCACAAATAAAAAATATCGCCTAAGCACTCTGTACAGCGACGCTGAAACCAGCGAAGCTGAAACGTGCGGCCCGGGTGTTTCTCACTGGGTTAATCCCGACGGTTCATTAAACGACGGCTTGGCAGGCTGCCGGATCCTCAGTGCGCAGTTGCTGCTTGCGCTCTGCTGCACTAGCCTGTTCTTGCACCCGGATTGCAGCATCGACACGGCACAGACGAGTTCTTTGCTGATTGTGCTCTCGGCGTTGCTGATCGAAAGCTGCCTGCTCCTCAGGAGTACGCATGACACGTTGCCTACCCATTTTGGAGCCCGAGAGAAACTGCTGCGCGCGTGCTCGCCTGCGACGGAGAGCAACGGCGTCGCTACTGGCACAGCCAATCAAGCAACTCTTTTTCTCTTTTTCTTTTGCGCATGCGTATTGGGTGGCGCCGGAGGAATTTCCGTCGTAAAGGCGACAGACGGACGGAGGAATCCCCGAGCAGTAGTATACAGCTTCACTGTAGAACATAATGACGCTTCTCGGCGGACCCTACGGCGTCTAGTTCTTTTATTATTTCTTTTTTTTTGGGGGGGGGGGCGAAGGCAGATTCACACCACTGCATTCGTGTTGCCGAGAGCAGTTTGGGACAAAGTCTTTGCTTGAATATCACTGCCGAGGCTCTTTGCAACCTAGTGTGCATTCATTCTACGATCCTCGCTGTTATATATATTTAAATATACTGTCGCCCTAGTTTCAATTATTTACTGTGCGTGGTCGAGTATGTGCAGGTGACTGCATATATACAGTAACCACATATTCAATGACGAACCTTGGTCGCACGTTCGAACATTCCATTTATACAGGTGCTAAACTGAAACTTAATTTAAATAATCTTGGCGTATCGGGGCCTTCGAAAGAATTCTTTCATTTACTTCTTAAGAATAAGAATTTAATACAATATACAAGAATAAAGGCCGGACATCCCGTTGTTAATTTGCGCTCCAATTAAAGTCACTCTGACGTCACGTATTTGCGCATACTTTTACTTGAGTATGTGCGGGACAAAGGTCGCAAAGTAATTTTGATTTAGTCTTTTCTTCTCTTGCAATAAGGTAACCTCCATCCTTACTGGCAAACAATTCACAAGCGCCTAGCAGCCGTCGCTAAACCAACTTTACGAACGAATGCAGAGATGTCAAAGTGGATTATGCGCTTGTTTTGCCTGCGACATCAACGACGGGGAACTCGAGGCTTTTACACGCCATCGGCGTGCGCACCGCTCGCCGCTGGTGTCTTGCTGTTCTGATTAGCACTGCATGCACTCGAAGCCTTCGAGTAGAGGGTTAAATGGCTTTGGTACCTCCATACTATAGAGCATTCCTCCACTCAGTCTCGACTCAAGAGAGTTGCTGGAAGCGCCGCTCTTCGTCGGAAGTGCCAGTGTGCTTCATTCTGCACCAAGTAACGAGCATGGCCTCCGAGATCACCCCCGTGCGTTAACGAGCGCGGGTGTGATTTCGGAGACAATGTCTTGAGAAGCGTTGCGTCTTCTTCAGCCGAGAGTTGGCGCTGTACTCAGCTTCGTGGCGCTGAAGAAGAACTTCCGAATACAGGATGGTTCGGAGAGTACGTGAGAAGGGCGGGAAAGGTGAGGTATAGACGCTCAGTGCGTTTGAATGAAAAAGTGACAAAAGTCAAGTGGAAGCACAATCACGCTTAACTCATTTGAATCTGCCGGAGGTAGGGCAGCCTTATGGATTTTGCTGAACAGAGGCTTGCTCTAACACGCATTGGCATTCCTGCTGTGTGCACAACTGCAGTGTGTTCAACGGAACAGACTCACCCAATCAGTCATATCGTGCGACATGACTGATCTACCTCCAGGGTACCGAAACCCGTATTGGTTTCGTGGAAACAACTATAACAGGAAATTAGAACGCTTTGCATGGGCGCTTTCAGCTGTTGTTTCTAAAGACTATTGTGTTACAACCTTCGTTTCTTTTTTTAAGTACCCTCAGGGTCAGGTGGCGTTAAAGAACGGAGTGGTTACAAAGGAATTGTATTAAACAAGTAGTAAGTACCGGTAGCTATGGTAAAAACATAAAGATGCTGCTGATTGTACAATGCTAGCTGTCTTTCATGAAAAAGTTTGTTATTGGTGATGGCTACGACCCGTGACGCTACGTGGTTCCATTCCGGTTGATATACGGGGGAGGAAAGATTGAAAGAAAGAATTCGTATAGCATGAATCAATTCCTGCCTTATTTCGGTCAACGATTTGGTTTCAAACGTACTGTGACTACAGTACGAGCTCGTGAAGTGTTGTATAATGGGAAGTACTAGAAGACAACGAGAAAAGAACAATTTACGACGAACGGTTAGTGCGACAGGTGATAGGTTAGTTTTCATTAAAGTTATACTCGCGGTTAGATTAGAGTTTGAAAAGCATGAAAGGAAGACCAATATTCTACTGTAATTAAAATGAAGAATTCAGGTGACTGTGACGAATATCTCACATTGCAGACGCGCGTTCATGCTTGGAGCGTATCATTGTCTTGTAAAGTAGCAACCTTAAATTTGGAAGTGCTTTGAAAAATCACGCCGTCAGTAGCCGAGCACGTGATTAGCATTTGTAATAATGTACTCTACATAAATGGACCGAGGTAAGTTGCTTGTGATGTGCGAAGCATAATATTCATATGACGGAACGAAATCTAAATGGACATTGTTACTGTGATGAGTCCAAGGATTAGCATTATTTCGAGATACACGCATTACTTTGTATTCGGTAATTAGTTCCGTTAACATCCCCCCAGTTTTACTAAAATCAGATCGTAGTATTTCAGTATTCGCAGCATGAAAATTTACCGGAAACAACGCAATCGTCTGTGAACAAGTGAATAATATTAGAGTACATTGCAGCAGTGACAACAATAATATAAATAAGAAATAATAGAGGTACCAGCAGACTCCCGTGTTACTCCTGCTGAAGCTTAACGCGATAGAGAAGTCAAGTAAAAATATCATATCAATAGTACGTCCTTCAGCGAATATACATGGAGTAGCAGCTAACATGGACCCATCTAGAAAAATAATATATTGGAATATATCTGAAACTTCCCCGAAGTGGTGAATAAATGCAATAAAATTAAACGCAATGCTTAGAACTGTCATTGGTGCAAGCCGATGAAACGCACGTCATGCGATGTTTATGTTTGCGCAATGCACAAATCTCAACAGAAGTATCATGCAACATTTGCATTTACGCCGTACGCCATTCACTAGGTGTGCCGAGGTTTAAAGAGCCGTTCGCGTGGTAGCACAGATGGAGTTCGTCAAAACAGCAATGCAACAAGGACGAAGGCGATGTTTGCCCAAAAGGCAACGGTGATATGTGTATTCACAGAGAAGTGTGACGCACATTAGATATGTGCATTTATAACTTCTGTGCCACTCCGTTCCCAGTCACACATAACTATTTCAAGGGATTGGGGAAGAATGGGCTCATAAGCAGTTGCCGTAAGATAGGGACCCGCCGCGGTCGCTTAGTGGATTTGGTGTTGCGCTGCTAAGCACGAGGTCGCGTGATCAAGTCCAGGCCCTGGCGGCCGCATTTCGTTGTGGGCGATATGCATAAACACCAGCATACTTAGATTTAGGTGCACAGTAATGAACCGCAGGTGGCCGGAATTAATCCCGAGTTCCCCACTATTGCGTGTCTCATATTGAGACCGTGGTTTCGGCATGTATGCCACCGAATTTAACCTAATTAAAAAGTAAAATAGGGTTGGCTAAGCAGAAAAAAAGTACAAATATAAAAAGCCGTTGATGACCACACGGCATTCAAATAGGGCTATGTGGTTCAGATACACATATGACCTGGTGATATACTACAGGTTTTACGAAGCAATTGATAAGGCATAACATAGCTGTGCTGTTTGGTTGGTGAAAATTTAGCAGAGATAACTTACGACTGCTTATGTGTGGGAAAGCGAAATCGTTATACCGTTTGTACACCTCGGAACGCCTTGAACACGCTCATGTTATATAATCATGACATGGCGCCTCATCTTCATCGGCTGCGGCATCATGTGCCCAATGACGCATGCACTCACTAGGCCACACCTTTAGTCAGCCAGATGCCTTCGACGTGACCTGCTCATTCACGCACGTACTAGGCTTAGCTTTAGTCAGCCAGAACCGTGGAACCACAGTGGCGTCGGGGAAGTTCGCAAGTCTCGCACCCCGGAGGCCCGCTTGGATTACAACCCAGACCAATTAAAATTTACCAAATTTTTTCTTCGAAGCATATGATTCCCTTTGTTTACAGGGACCTACCTGGGAAATCTGAAGTCAATGTGAGCGTTTTTCTTCCCACGTGTTTTTGACCTTTGCAGCGTCGGCAATTTGTGGTACAATTTTTCAGTCACGCCGACGGATTTTCGCGTAATCCTGCGTGTAATGTTTTCGCATTAAAATTCGGTGCTATATAAAGGCACGCATCTGATGGTGCATTGAGTTTATAAGACTGGGGTTGCCTAATTCACAAAATCAATTAATTTGTATAGACTGGCGGCTATTGCAATATGAGGCCGGCGTGCTTATGAGGATACATTATTGTACAGTTTCTCAAGTCGTGACAGAATACTTGAACTCGCTGAACAAGGCTGTGCTCACTCGCACTACCTTGTTGGTCAACGTGCAGTTTTCATGTATATAAATGTCACGAAGCATTGTAGAGTCAGGTGGAATACACAACTTTATTTACCGGGTGCACTGCTGGTGCAGAAAGCACTACTGGTTGTCATAAGTAAAACACTTAAAAGAACTTACGTAGCAGTTCGGCAAGCAATTCAGCCATGTTTGACGCAACACAGAGAAAAATGTTGACCAACTGGTTAGCCAAATTTACTTAACGAGCTTTGTTTTATAAAGTATGCACAAATACAAGAGGACAATGAAAAAAATGGCATGTTCGCATGGTCCGTGTAGGTTCTGCGAGTCCGTTGTTCAAAGAATACGGATGATAAACTTTGCGCAACCGAAAGTAGTTGCCTACAGTTACTGACATCACTTCGAGTGCCAATTCCCCTTGCGTTCTGAAAAGAACACGTCAAAGCGATACTCATGCTGGTTCATCAAGCACCACGTAGAAGCGCAGTGCCATTCAGTTCGAAATGTTCTGTTATGAAGAACCCTACCAAATCCTAGAAAGTAGGTCATTCACACGAGTAGTGTCCCAGCTTGCGATGCTCACCTATTTGAAGTCGCATGCTATAAAAATGGTGATTTTTCTGATAATCAAAACTACTGATGAAACCGGAACAGTGATTTCTTTATAGGGCTAGGGGGAAAACTGCCCTTGTTTAGAGCTAAAGGCAACATACTGATCGAATGGGTTCTGAAGTTAAAGCCTACTGAAGGTGCCTGTTCCAGTGTCCGCTTGTAAATTCTCCTTCCTCTGAGCTCCTATAAAGGCACGTCACCTTGACCAGGCTGATGCACAGGGAGGGATAAGCGGGATGGTAATTCCGGCACGCCTTGAACTGTCTTTTCTTGTAAAGTCTCCGTTAATTGTAGCACCGAAAGTATGCTAGCACAAGCGCTGAGCTCGCTGGCGGCTTCCAACAGTACGCGGTTCGCTGGGTGAGTACACGTCTTGATCTTCGGCGAATGCGTTAAAATCAAGAGGGCATGCCCAGAGGTCATCGTTGGGGAAACTGTATACAGTGCTGGTGGCAAGTCCTCCGCAAGCCAGGCATTTGCTACTTCTTCTGGAAAAGCATCAGGACGGGATGTTTGGAGCCGCGGTATTGAATATAGTGGACAATCGCCCACGTGCGCACAGCACAACATTCTTGAAGCAGCTAAGTCAACTCGTGCATATGCAGGGCACATTTCGACACAAACTGCCAAGAAAGCACGTAATGTTGGGGTAAGGGAGCAAAGAACCGAGTAAACGGTGCCCAATAACACAAATGCGACCTACCAAACTCTGGTTGGCCTTACGAAAAGGGTGCGACGCAACATGGTGAACTCCTCACTCGTTGAGTGAATGCTTGGTAGTAATGACATCCGCTCTGGCTCATGCTACGTCAGAGGTTGTGAATGCCCTTGCTTTAATATTTTGTTCAGCGCTGAATGAGCCACCAGAAAGTGCTTAGACAAAAGGCTGCCTGGTTGTCTTTGCGATACTTTCACTCGTTTGTGTTTAGCACTGAATGGCTTTACAAGGAGACCACCCTCGTTCTTGAGCTACTCGATGGGCCAGTTGAAACTCAGGAATACGAATTGACTTGATGTTCCCACTACCCCTTTTTTTGGCGCAGTGACAGTGGGCCGTTGTAGCGTTTGCCAAAGCACTCAAAGTTGGGCTCCTGTAAAAGATTCGTAGGAGCGTTCAGCGAGCGACGAAGGGTAGGAAAATGATGGTAGCCTCTAAAAATTAAATGGAGGTCACGAGATAATGACTTCCGTTTGCACAGAATGAGTTGGTGACCTATTGCAACTCTTGCAAAGTTCAGCCACACTAACAACGACTCCGCTAACGTGTGCCAAATAGCTAAGCTTTTCGCAATAAATTACGTTACCTCCCTTGCAAAATCTCGCGTTTGTTCGGGATTCGAACATGATCCACAATTCCGGGTTTAAAGAAAGCGATACGCAGGAAGAGGACGATAGTATCTCTCGACGCTAAGAGAAAAGTTGAGATTGCGGGCTCTGTTCGTTGATATACAGACGTTGAGGCTGCTTCCTGCGATTGCGCGACTTACTTTTTCAAACGATGACCCAGGTTACATTCGTACATAGCTGTGTTCTGCAGACCAATAGTCCGGCATGTTAAGGGTGAAGATTTACGTGCCTTTTTAGGTAGAAGACGACGCGAAATAGACGGTGTTGTAAGATAAAGCAGAAAGAAATCGTTATTGGGACACCTTGAACATTTAAGAAAGATCGCCTTCAGATAGTGCGCCTTATTTCTTTGTCGGAGGGTGATGCGGCCGCGCCTTGCGATGGCATCAGACTTAGCTGTTGATACGTTGGGTGTGGTGGCGTGTGTTCATAGCTCTGATCTGCTGGGCTGGTGAGCAGCATGTTGGGGGTGATCACTTGCGCGCTTTCAGTTGCTGAAGAGGGCGCAAAATAGGCGGTGTCGTAAGGTGAGGCCGAGAAAGATGACGGTGCAGTCTCTTGAGCATATAAGGTTGGCGCTGTTGAGATAGTGGCCGTCGTTGCTTGGTCGGAAGGTACAGCGCCTGCTACTTGCGACGCAGTAGCGTTTGGTCGTTGATATGTTGGATCTAGTTGCAAGGGCTCGTGGTTCTGTTCCGTTGTGCCGGTGTGCGGCATGCTATGGGGGAAGGCTTCCGTCCCTTCGAATGTTGGGGACGCTGAATAGGCGGTGTCGTAGGATGAGGGAAAGAAATATGACGGTGGGGTTTCTTGCGCATATAAAATGGGCCCTGTTGAGATCGCGCCTTTCGGGCCTTGGTCGGAAGTAGCCGTGATCGCTCCTTGCAATTGCAGAAAACTGGAATGTTGATAAGTTGGGAACTGTTGCAAGTGTTCGTAGTTCTGCGCGGTTGTGCTGGAGTGCGGCGTGTTATGGGTGGGGACTTCCGTGTTTTCGGATGCTAAGGAGGACGCAAAATAGGGTGTGTCGTAGGATGAGGCTGAGAAAGTTGACAGTGGTGTCCCTTGAGCATATGAGACAGGCTCTGTGGAGGTATTGTGTTCGGTTACTTGATGAGAAGGTGCAGTGATTACTTCTTGCGGCGGCATAGAGCTTAGCTGTTGATGCGTTGGGTGCGGTTGCATGTGTTCATAGCTCTGCTCTGTGGTGACGGAGTACGGTACGTCACGAACAAGGTGTTGTGCATCTTGTGAAGGTGTAGAACGTGGAAAATAAGTGGTTTGGGAGAAAGGCATAGTTTTTGGTAGTGCATTCGACGGGGTAGATAAAGGTGTCAAGGAGGGCTGCGTTACGAATGTTGTTGACTCGCCATTATTTTCATTGGAGGCAGGATCAGGCATGGGAATTGTCATCGCTTGTACGAGTCTCGATACTTCTAGTTCCTTCTGCATGCCACTTTCATTCAGCTGCTCTAGGTCTGTGTTTGACAACTGTGGTAATGGTCTGTTAGCTGGTGGAAAGTCGGATGCATTAAAAAATAGCATATTTGGTGAGCTGCGGAGTGTTTGTTGGCTAGCTCTTCTTACGAAGGACGTTGTAGCCAGTTGGTCTCGTTGGCCGTAATTCATGTTGTGGTGTCGTTCTGCAGCTGTATCCTCGTTATATGAAGCAAGCGATGAATGTTCTATGTCTTCGTATTCCACATGTGCTCGGGGTTTCGGGGCTGCTGGAAGACAGCTTGCATTTAATACCGACGCAATATGATCCGATGAATGTCTTTCCATTTGACTTGATGCTGAAAGCGAACGTGGTCGCCGCTGTCGATGCATCGTGCTTAGCTTTTTTGTCGCTTCCAGTTGCAGCGCCTGCTCCTGCACCGAGGCTTTGCCATGCATCATGACACTCTTTCCTACATACGAAGTATCCAGAGCGGACGCCGGTTTTTTTGAACTGTGTGAAAATAACGTTGCTTGTCGTACTCCTGAAGGCAGTAATCCTTGTGGCGAGTCCCGCTGTATCCCTGTCATCCTGGCTGCCTGTTCTTGCGTCGGTGACGGCAGCGTGGGAGCCGAGTAGTCTGCAACTGATGAACCAATCTGTTGCTGCATCATTCCTCGACTTGAAGATTCTAGTTGCAAAGACTGTTGATTAGCTTGCATTCTTGCTACCTCTTGTAGTGGAGGCGACTCCAGACTGGGAAGCGAATAATTCTGTCTTTTTGAATTCATTTCTTGCTCCGTCATTCTCCGAAATAACAATTCTTGTTCTACAGCCTGTAGACTCGCTTTCAATTTGTTTATCTCCTCTTGTGGCGTTGTTTCTACACCCGTAATCGAATTATCTGAAGCTGATGAGTGCATTCCTTGCTTCACGATTCCTCCACGCACCGATTCCTGATACACAGCCTGTTGACTCGCTTTCATAGCAGCTACTTCCTCCAGCACAACACTTTCTAGATCCGGAACTGAGTTCTCCGAATCGGAATGATTGAGGCGTTGTGTAAGCATTCCAACATCTCTCGAGTCAAATGGCGGGGCCGATTGTGGCAGTGCGGTCCCTGCGGAGAGAATAAGAGGGATACGTTCTGCTGAGCACAGGTCACATGGAGGTCCCCAATTTTAGTACACCGAATGTGACGTAGAATACGATCACCTGTGTTGGGCACAGATGAGCTCTGATAAGCCGATCATCTCAGCATCATCATCTTTTGGTCCATGTGTTATCTCTTTAGCAGTAAAACTGCTTCTCATAAGTGACAGTCGTTATTAGTTATTGCGCCTCTTGCCTTGGTCATAGTCATTAAAACGTGGATAAATTTTCTCACTCTGGAGACATAGAACTAGGACAATATTGAAGCATCTTATCAGCTGCGCCAGGTTTCCAACACTTGCATAGACCTTTGAGATTTTCAATGATTTCTGCTCCACCAATCTACTTCAGCAGACATACACCACCTTACGCAGCTTCCCTCAGAACTGACCAATTCACAGACTAATCAAGGAGCTATATGTTTTGTCATATACTAACGTTCTTGAAGTAACTACTGCAATGTCAGATGTGGAAGGCCAGCCCTCAGTCATTAGGATATCATTACATATTGCTGCCATGTTAAAAATAACTCACCTGTCTGCTGATGCATGCTGCTTTTCTTCGAGTGCTCGTAATGATGTGGCTGCAAAGTTTGACGAGCATCTCGAGGAGTGCCAGAATCTTGATCCCTACTTGTAGAGAGCCATTGTTTAACAGCAGCTTGCACAATTGGATAGGCCTGTTGTCGACTGTCATACTCTTGTTGAAGAGGTTCAGAGTCCTGTGTGACATCTTCTGAGGGCCAGTGATACAAACCTGCACATGAGAAATACAGCAAGGAAAATTAATTGACGTGGATGTTACTAATATGACGAGTGAATCGCACTGTAATGCACAGATGGGCTTTCAGAAGGCACATGATTGGAGCCACTCCTTCGCACCACCGTCGAAAAGACAATTTCAGCATTGTGCTGAGTGTTGCATTAATAGCTGTGTCAGGTATATATCTCTATTCCTGCTAAACTGCTTGACTGATTACTCATAGACGTACAATTTTCGGTGACGCATAGGTTTATACAGCGCGTTTAAGGAGATTACTTCGCAATTTCACCACAGATAAATCAGCAGGAACATCGTCTAGAATGGCGCCGCCTCTGATGATCGATGATAGACGGATGAATGGATAATTAGAGCGCAGACTTCGATACCACGTGGTGATGTATGCCTGATAGCGCGTCACTATCTTTCCTCTGGGCATGTTTTCAATCCTTAGGACGCACGGTTCGTGTTAACAAATGACTGATCCAGAAAAAAAATTGATTGTCTTAAAATCAATTCCTTATGTTCCCTGGTATTATGCTTCCAGTACACCAGTCACCTTTAAGCAGTCTCCACTACAAATTCCTGAAGCTTTCATTTGCCATCCATAAGTCTCATTGCCTCGGACAGGGTTAGTATGTTATCACTGACTTCTGCTTAGATACTGCGATGTGCTAATAAAACATGCCATGTGGTTTGCGTGTATTCGATGACGTCATCTGGCTGGAAGGTCGCCTTGTCCGCAGCATTGTCTAAACCAATATGGAATCGCACGAAGGTGCTGGACTTGTGCTGGACAGGAGGCCATTAAAGCCTTTTCACAGAAGCAAGAAGGCTGAAACCGCTGCATGCGGCTTTGGAATAGGTATATTTCGAAAGGAATAGCACTTCAATGCACATAAATTTGTTTCTTCAAAGAGAGCCGTTTTGACTCTTTTTGATGCAACCTCATAGAAAAAATCCTAAGCCAAGTCGAACTTGCTTTCATTGTAGTAGGTATGAAATAATATTGCTCTAGCAACATTGAGAAATGGTACTTCTTCATATTTCCCAATTTTATAGCCATGTCACACAGTGCTTAGGATGATATGGCTACAAATATCCACCCGAATTCTTACACGTGAGCATACAAAAAAAAATATAAACGACCACCACTTTGCGTCAACTGTTTAGATCACTGCAGGTAATGCTTTTCACGTGGCAAGAACTTAATAAAAGTGCTTGAAGAGATTCTGATACCCCACTCATCATCAGTCTGCGTTCGAAGTTTCGGTTACACACAAGTTTTAAAATGCTCTCTATGGAGCGTTTTACTGCATTTTTTAACTCGGTCATTATTGATGATATAAAATCAGAATAATCGCATAGCCACGCTACTAGGCTGCGAGTTGCAGTGTCAACGTAACCAATCTCTCCTTTTGCCTCGACCAGCGTCCACCAGCAACATTTAATTTCAGCCTTCTATAGAGCTTTTTGTTCGTTTCATCAAATTAAAGGAGAATGCCTGTAGCGGATGGAACAATTCTAATCATTGAGCTAAATTACTAAATGATGTGGTCGTTACTTTTACCACAAACAAAATTATAAAACGAAAAACGAAATTGAATAATAAACATGTACACTGATTAGAATGTAAATAGTTACTTGGCGGCACGCTTCCAATCTACGTACTGTATATAGAGAGTTCGCAAGGCATATCTGCTTAGAACGAATTCTGAGGATGACAACGGTTTTGCGATATGCGCCGTTAAACTTGCCACAAAAATGCACTGTTGTTTGACTTGTTTCTTTAAGAAAATGTTGTTTTATGCATTGAATCACAGAAGTAACTGGAACGCCAATAGATTTTGCCGATCGTACACTGAACATCAATATCGCAAAAGTGGTGCAGTCCTGAGAATTTGTTTTACGTGGGTACGCCTTGCGAGCTCACCTGCTTCAATTAGCCAATTATAATATTTGCCTTAAATCGCATTTATTTAAAAGTTTATTGGTGCAATTATCTAAATTATGCAATTATGCATTTAAGCATATTGTAGTAGTAACGCCCACCTCATCGAGTAATCTAGCACAAGGATAAGAATTGTTCTATCGGCCACAGCCAATTTTGAAAAAGAAAAAGAAAAGTTCCCTGGTCATCCGCCTTCACAGACTGGAAGGGCACTGAATTTTTTTATTCCAAAACTGAAAAAAGAAGATGCCATCACCACTAGTCACGCATAACTTATAGCGCGCGACACCTGGGCATGACCTCCGAAATAGGGCAGCGCCCGCGGCTGACCACGGCGCGGCGAAAAATCTCGGAGGCAGCTTACTGGGACTTGCGTCATAGCGAAAACCTGCTGCAGGAGTCATCGGCTTAGGTCCTAGTTAAAGGACTCCAGCAAGACAACTATGCAATTTTAACAGCGTGTTTGTTTGGGCTGGTTCTTATACGCCTTGTGAACGACAGCTTTAAGCAACAAGACACAGGACACATGAAAAGAGACACAAAACAGAGCGCTGTCCTGTGTTTCTTGTGTGATTGCTTTAGTGGTATTCACTGGTAATTTAAATTATATTTAGTCAAAGTGAAAGTTCGTTGCAGTTGGTCTTGAAGACGCCCAATCTACATGCCTTACTAGAACAAATGCACTTGAGTTAGTACTCGTGTCACAATTGCATAAACTACCCACGGCCGCAATTCCAACGTGTTAGGCGAATTCTTCAGTCACGTTGAAGTTATGGTATTTGACTAAATAAAGCGTTCGTTTATTCATTAAAAAGTGATGTGAAAGAACAGAGCATACCTGTAATTGGCTGTGTTGGCAAAACCTGGGTGTTGTTCTTGTACCCGCTCGTCCGAGTTGAGTTATCAGCATTCACCTCTTTTGTCTTTCCAGTAACTAAGGCAGTGAGGATCGGGTATGACTTATGAAGTTCTTGTGCGGGTGCTGAAATATTCGAGTTCTTCGCCACGGTTGCTGGGGAAGATAACATGGCTGCCTCTGAATGCACGGACAAAAGTCTTTTACCGTAGCCACTTTCATTAGCAGCAGCAGATTTTCCAGGGTCAGACGATTGGCTCTCAGCAGGCGCGTGCTGGGAGGGACTTGCAGGTACCGGCGGCAACTGAGCATTTTGCAGCATTGTGGAAACTTGCGTCACAGAAAACTGGCATTCTGAACTTGAATTTTCGCTATTCAAGACTTCAGTGTTTCCAGCAGGCAAAGAAACCAGGGCAGGGCCAGAGCCCACCAGTTCTCGTCTTGTTATTACACGACTACGCGAGCTGCCGGCCACGCTCTTTGTGGAAGATGACGTAGCTGCCTCTGATTGCGCCAACAAAATTCTTCCATCGTAGCCACTTTCCTGTCTTTCAGCGAATTTTCCAGCGTTCAGGTTTTCACGTGTTTGACAATGCGAGCGATGGCGGATGCGGACAGCGGAATTGTCGTCGACTCGCGCTCCTGCCACTTTTGACCCACCCACTTTCGCGCCAGATGTATGCGCACTTGTCACTGTTAGGTTCGAAGAAATCTTTGCAGCGTGTCCTAATTCCTGCGCGCTCATAACATTCTCCGCGTGAGCGCCTTCAGCTGACACGGCCCTCAGGGACACAAGGCGCGAGCCGGGCGTCACATTTGCCTCCGCAAGCGCTGTTGCGGTAGTTCGAGAACTGTCCCTTTCACCACGAGGACTTAATGGTTTTGCAACTACCGCTGATGCGCTCGACAAAATTCTGTCGGCGTGCGCAATTTCTTGACTTCCAGCAGGTTTCTGGGCTTTCTCATCACCCGCTGCTGTAACAAACGAGGAAGGGAGTTTAAAGCAAGATGAAACACCACTTTCAGACGGCGTTTCTCTAGGTTGAGAGCCATCTGCGTAGAGTTCAGTGCCTGGTGAGATCACACTGGTCATTGATTTCCTCGGCGAAAAGGATGCAGTGCGTCGCGGTTCTTGCCTTCCAGATGGCTTCTTTTTGCTCACGCGTGAATGTATTGCAGCCAAGAAAGCCGGGAGGGTGCTGCCAGCTATTTTTGCTCGCGGTGAGGTCCTCGATGTAGCTTTTGAGCCATCCGCACCTTTTCCCGGGCTAGACAAGCAGGTCTTTCCTACCGGTTGCATCGAGGAAATGCCAATACTCGTCTCAGTTCTTCGCTCTGGAAGGGTTTTCTCACTACTATCGTGTCCAATGGATTTAACAAGGAGGAGAAATTCAGTAGGGCAGGATAAATTACCTTCGGCTGCAGGCCTTGCGGCACTCTTTGTGCGATCGTCCGCACGTTCAACTTCTTCGGTTCTGCCTGGAAAGCTGTGTCGTCGGGACTTTTTCGGCACGCTGAGAAACGTGGTCGCTACTGTTCCGGATGTGTCAGCCCCGATTTTAAGAAAATCGTTGCCAGTGTCACGGGTCATTGCTGTAACCGTGCTGTTTTTGCGTCTTACCCCGTTGCCAATGCCTTCCTTGCGGGTTGATCTGCTCTTGCGGAAGCCGGGCGAACTGTCTTTGCACTTGCCGTAACCTACGTCGGAAAGCGAAGGCTCGTTCGTTGAGGCTTGTCGCCGGCTTGCGCTAACGGGGGCCGCCACACCCTTGTGTTCATCGTGAAGGTGTCCTTGTTGGGCAAGGGGCGATTTACGGTGGCTGTGTTCACCTTTCGGCGCTTGTCGGCGTGCGTGGTCCGATTCCTTGCCGCCTGGTTGTTTTTCTTCTCTGGACGCGGTTTTTAGGCTTCTACAGCCCATGCCCGCTTTTCCGGAAGAGCCACCACCCGAATTGAAGGGAGCCGCTTTAGCATCGCTACGAGTATGGGCGCTGCTCTTACGCTTTGCTTTGTTAAGATTGCCTTGAGTGCGGGTCAAATCGCTGACCAGGATAGTTGGCAAATCACCTTTGCCACTGTCGCTACTCGTTGGCTTTACCACGGGGTGCACGTCAGGAGGCGCAGGGTTTGTCGCTGAAGTCTGCCGCCCTGGGCACTCATTTGTAGTGGAAATCACGTCGCCGATCCCATAATGTTGCTGGGCTTGTTCCTCTGGAGTCGATTTCGGGCTTCCTCTTTCAGCTTGCTGTGTTTGCAGGTGCTGATGCTTTGGTGAGGCAGGGGTGGTTGATGTGTCAGCTGTACCAGAGAGCGTCGGGGCTCGCCTCATCTTTCGGCCACTCTGAAACGGAGGAACGATATTGTTTGTTGGCGACTCTTCCATCAGCTCAAGCCCGTAATAACACGTTAGGCGTAGATGCAGCACCTTGCCTCCCGTCTTGAAAGATCGCGTAAAAATGACTGCTGGCGTTTTTTTGATCACGTGGTTGCTGCAACGAAATCAGCTGTGGCGCTAGCATCGTTGTTTGTTCGGTTTTTAGGGAGTGCTTACTTGGTTCATCGATTTTGCCAGCGACGACGCTTTTACCCGGCGCACGCTTATCGCGTGACTCGGAACGCTTGAAGAAAAATATCTTGCCGTGGCTGAGTCGTCTCGTAGTGTGATTAACAATAAATAATGAACTGGCTCGTTCTTAAAGCGCATGCTCACTGGTGCCTTGCGAACGTGGAAGGTTAAAATCGGTGTGTTCAGCCCTACGGCACACCCTCAGAAGCTACGCTGTTCAACGAATGTCCATGTGAAGTCATAATTGTGGAAGCGGAAATCAAGTTGCCATGATTTAGCAGTGTTGAACATACCAGGACCAATCAGGAAGTCTTTGCCGCCATTTTTATTAGCTAAAGTAAGGTACATACTGGTAATCCCAGATATACGCACTATTCTACGGTCATTACAATATTTTTCCGCATAGTCCCCCCACCGGTCCAGAGATGCGTCCCATCGCAGCACTAAATTTGAGATGGCCCAGTGGTAGAATTCGTCCGGCTACTGCGGAACCACCATCGGACTGCTATCTTGGCTTCATCGTTGCACGTGAATCGCTGCCCTGCCAGGAACTTCTTAAGCGAACCGAAGACGCGTAAATCACTAGGGGCGAGGTCAGGACTGTGTGGTGGGTGGTCCAGACTCTCCCAGTGAAATGACTCGCACAAAACAAATCACAATTCGTTGCTCGTGGATGTGTGAAGCACAACCGTTATATTCAAGAACTTGCAGCGGCGTCGCGCCGCGGAGTGCTGGCGGTACATAAGTCCGGTCCGGTTTAAGAAAAGTGCACCACTGGGAATAGGTATGTTGGCTTCGCATTTACAGCCGTAATTTGACAAAAAAAATGCGGGCAAAGGCTTCCTGATGCGCCATCGTGAATGAAGATCAAAACTAGCATTAGTAAAGGTGTGATGACGCGATTGCACGGGGTGGCCTCTCTTTGCCACTTTCGTTTTATTCGCTACATACCATCTTTCTAACATCAATGCTCGAAATCGGTTTCTGCTAAAGTATTCGATATGAAAAGTGTTCTAGCTCTCACGCACCACGATTTAAAAATATGTAAGTGCCACTTAGCTGGACAGAACCAAGATATTCTAGTTTGCCGTCGCTTGGAGATAACAATATATCTTTTCTTGCATTCTTCATATCTACAAATAAGTCATAATTAATTATTCAACTTGTCAAACTTTATAACTAGATGAAGCGTTTAAACGAAAAAAACTATAGAGCAACATGAAAAACTCCACGTACAGCTTTCTGTTGCGCAATACGTGCTGCAGTGCGGCGTTTTTCCGAGCGTCAGACAAGCTCGCGAATACACGCAAAGTGTCTAGAAGGGCCAGTCAAGTGGCAGTTTCGCGTGTATTCGGGCATATTAATTAATCAATTAATCAATCAATCAATCAATCAATCAATCAATCAATCAATCAATCAATCAATCAACAATCTACATATCAATATTTCAACCAACTTATCAATAATTTTTTATTTAGATGAAATGTGTCAATGAGAAAATTGTAGAGCAATATGAAAACCTTTCCACACAGTTTTGTGTTGCCGAAATGTGCTACATAAAAGTGTTTTTTCGAGCGTCAAATAAGCCTGCGAATACACGCAAAGTGCCTCGAGCAGCCAGTCGCACGGTAATTTTGCGGCATCCGTCCGTCTCTCCATCCATCCATCCATCCATCCATCCATCCATCCATCCATCCATCCATCCATCCATCCATCCATCCATCCATCCATCCATCCATCCACCGCACCCACCCACCCACCTATCCATCCATCTATTCATCCAACCTCCCGTCCATCCATCTCTCCGTCCATCCATCCATCCATCCATCCATCCATCCATCCATCCACCGCACTCACCCACCCACCTATTCATCCATCTATTCATCCAACCTTCCGTCCATCCATCCATCCATCCATCCATCCATCCGTTCTTCCGTCCGCCCGTCCTCCCACGCAGACTCCGTGGCCCACGTTGTCTACTAGCTTGGGCCACTTGATATTTACTCATGGTCGATACGCCGACCTAGTCGTTTCATCGTCGGCATTACAACTACGCCACCTGTCTACCTTTATGCCGTCGTCGTCATGCCTTCTAGGCTGACCGAGTGCCACAAGTTCACCTATTGCTTGTGCGCTCGAGGTCATGATATCATCGCGGTCTTTGCATCTTCATAGTCATTACATCTTTCTCATACGACTCTTGTTATGCCATTGTTGTCACGCCATCGTCATCCGTCATGAGGCATTCGTTGTCATACCGTCATCATGATGCCGTCGTGGTTGTTTTGTCGCTGTCACTGCAGCTTCGTCATCCCTGTCTTCGTTCTGTCGGCGTCGCGCCATCATCGTCTTGCAGTTTTCAGGATACGATAGTCGTCACGGCACCGTCATCTTGCACTCGCTGCCATACCATTGTCATCATACCTTTCTCATGCCACCGTCTTTATTGCTTCATTGTCACATAGTCATCGTCATAGAGTCATGATGCACTAGTTGTCATACCGTCGTCGTGATGTCATCGGGGTCGTTCCATCGTCATTTTAAGTTCTGTCATTCCACCCTCATGATGTTGCCGTCGTCGTCACGCCATCATCGTCATACACTCTTCGTCAAACCGTTATCGTCATACCATCGTTGTCATGCTGCCGTTTCAGCATTGTCACTAATTCAGAAACGCCCTTCTGTTGTCATGCCGTTGTCGTCATAATTCCTTCTTCGTTTGATCGACGTTATTCCTTTTCCTTCATTCTAGCGTAACCGTACTGTCGTCATTCAATTGTGATTGTGTCGCAGTTCTCATGACAGCGTCTTTATTTCGTTTTACCCGTACTAACCTCCCTAATACTATAAGAGAAGGGTTTCCGGATGACATAATTTGGTCCTTCCTCAAGCTCAAACTAATTGTCGGAAATATAATTTTGTTTTCCGGCATATCATTGCGAAATTGGATCCAGTCCGATATCAAATCAAGCGGACTTGAATCTTTCAAAAGCTATGCTAAGGCGTATTATCTTATCGCATTACCGATGTGGTAGCATTTTTATTGAGCAATGTAAGCAATAATGTATTTGTACTATACCGTTCCCAATTTACTGTGTTGAATTATTATTTTTGGTCCCTGTGGATACCTTACAGCAGCGCTTGCTCTACATACTAACACCACATACTTTTGTATTGAAACGACGTGTTCATTTTCCCATACGAAGAGTTTTCCGCATTGCTTGTTCCATGTTCTACCACCTCTTAGTTTTGTACTCAAAGCTCTGTTATTCTGTTCTTTTTTCCCCTCTTTGCTCATGCTCATGAACACAACCTTCGTATTATGTAGCCTGCAACTTTTGCCACAGCAGTACTAACCTCCGCCTGTTTCATAATAGGAAGTCCACTCGACAGCTTGTACTTCGGGAAGTCCAATTGTGCATTTATACTTCACTTGTGTTCGATGTGTTGTAGTGATGAAATTAATCCAACTTCGATTGGGTCTCAATTGTCGTCAGAAAGTCGCTATCATGCATCCGTTGTCATACCATCCTCGTCGTGCCGTCGTAGAGCCCGTTATGATCGTACATTTGTCAAGTCGTCAGTGTCTTACCATCGCCATAACGGTATGTTCACCGTTCTATCGCCGTCAGTTCAGCTTCTTCTTCCAACTGTCTTCATATATTCTTTGTCACATTCTTTTCAGTACGCTATCGGCATTATACAATTTTTGTGATGCAGTGGTCGTCACACCACCTTCTTCCCGCACTCATCAACATACCACTATCCTGATACCGTTGTCATGTGATCCGCGTCATTGCGTCGTCATCATACCATCGTCATCATGCATTCGCTGGCATGCCGTCATCGCGATGCCATCGAAGTTGTTCCATCTTCATCATTCTAACATCGTCATCACGCTCTCGTGATCTCATCATCGTCATGCCACCACTGCTATTGTTTTGCCATCGTGATTACTTCAGAAAAATATCCCATCTTCCCCATCGCGTCGTCATCATACTGCTGTCGTCGTTCCATTGGCGCCATTCCTTCTCCGTCATTGTAGCGTAATCATTCTGTCGCCCTTCAACCATGATCGTGCCTGCCGTTGTCGTGGCATGCCTGTCATTGAGTCGTCGTCAGACAGTCGTCGTCACAAATCCATTGTCATGTCATCGGAGGTAATGTGTGTCGCTACAGTACTTGACGACTAACACTATAAGCCTCGACAGTCATCGTGAGGTGAATTCTGCCGTAATGCTCTGGTTAACTTTAGAAAACGAGCTTCACGCGAACGCATTGGTAAAGAGGTGCGATAGGACAAAAAAGTTATTTGGCCGGCGCATAACTGCCGAGCTCATTTTGCGCTATTCTTTTTGTTCAGTTGACACATTTTTGTCTGCGCCACTCTTGAACTAATCCCCTTCCGTGTGCGCTCGCCACAGCTTGAGGTAATCATTATCACAATGTGCAAGAATGCTCAGCACTGGCTTTACCTGGGAAACACAATTACAAAAATTAACCTTTCTTATTAAATGACTCCGGCAACATAATTATTGACGTTGCTTCCCGGCTCTCGCTCCATGCATCTGATTGCTGGTTATCATTGAAAGGTAGTTTGCGTTTAATGCAATCTGTGTACTCACCTTTTTTGTCGAACGTAATTTTCGTTTATCTTATCACCATCAGGATCGCACCTAACGCCATCGATCGTCACCTGCCGCGAGGCCGCGTTCTTCTTGCGCGCGCCACGAGAAGCTGAAAGAAGAACGCTGTGCTCGAACCTCAACTGCAACGCGGCGTTAACATGGCGGCTCCTTCGCAACCTGCCGGCACAAGCGGCTCCGTTCCGGTTGAACAGGGCAAGCCGCCGACGCCAGAAGAGAAGCAAGCTAAGCACAATGGTAAGCAGTCGATTATATAAAAAAACAGATATGCAGCTTTTAGCGTCCAGAGAATGGACAGTGGGCTCTGAGGGATCCGTAGTGGAGGACGAGAACGAATTAGTGTTTACCATCTGGGGTTGTCTAATGTTGCGCGCCGTGTATTAGACGGCGGTGTATTATTAGACGAGTATTATTCAATTTTCTCCGAATAACAACGCGGCCGCTGCAGCAAGCAGTCGAATCCGCATCCTCTAGCTTGATTGCCGTCGTAGCTACTGCGTCGCCGCGACGAACAGCGTTTTGATTCTCTACAATCAGTGTGGGTAGGGAGGCACTTCTCCTTAAAAGATTAAATTAAGTCGTGATCCGCAAGATTTGGGCATGCAAGTCGAGCTAGTTCAGTGGCTATAATGTTTCGATGCTGAGCTCGAGCTGACGTGTTCGATCCCAGCCGCGACGGCCGCGTTCTGATTGGCACGAATCGTAAGAACGCTCGTGAGTTTACGTTTATGCTCAACCACTGTGCTTATGCTGGTCTTAAAGAACCCCAGGCGCTCAAAACTATTCCGGGGTAACCTGCTATAAAGCCTGCGTCGTAATGAAATTTTTTCTTCTGATACCCCAGAATTGAAACGTTGGGGTCAATTTAGCAAACAGAAATCTGCCACACACAGGAGTGTTGCTTGAAGCTATAAGGTGACAATAATTACGGGAACTTACGGGCTGGAACAATTTGTTAGTAGAAAGCCAAGGGATAATGAAACCTCGTTGTCGTCATTGCGTGTTTGCTTGATATGAAACCAAGGAGCTATGAAAGCAAGCAATGGCAGAAAACATGATTCTCGTTGTAGATACCATTTCGAAAAACAGCCTACATGGGCAGTGGTTCTACCACTTAACCTTTACGGGGGGCCAGAAATTCCCAGATGGAAGCGGTCCACTGGTCATATCGACAGCCCTGTACACTTCCATTTGAAGCATTGTTCAACCTGCCGCGGTAGGTGACTGATGAACGCTGTGGCGTTCAGCTGCAGAGTACCGGGTCGCGATTTCGACTCCCGCAGGCAGCCGCCATAGAACTACAGAATAGTAGTGCATGTCCTCGCGTACCGTAGTAGAGGAGCAGGTTAAGGAAACCACGTTTCTTCGGGTTAATGCAAAACCCTCCATTCCCCTCATTCGTTGTATGGCGTTTCCTATAGCCTATCGATAGCTCTGGGACGTAACTTTTCTAGCGACATGTCCTACTCGGAAAACACTCGGAAAATACGGCAAAGTTCTTCTATTAAGAAGTTTTACTTAGCTTATCTAATATCAGTTGAGCTGGTGCCGATATGCGGCAGTGCCTAAACAATCATCTTTGTGTTTGAAAAGCCTCTAGAAATAGTTTGCGCATATTTTTTTTAAATTTTATTAATTAAGCAGAAACCATCGTGTACTGCCCCCACATTTTATTGTATTTCCTTGCAGCTGAAGGCACAGCGAAAAGTCGTAAGTTGCCTTGCCATTTTTCTGCAGTTGTCTTATTTCTATAATTTGGTAACGTTCGAAAGGACGTTCTCGTTGGGCTTCAATTTATTTGCAAAGAAAAACCTATTTGCTTTCTCCTTTGCAAAATAGTACAGGAGCGATCTTTATCAGTACATTTGCATTTTGACAGCGCTAAAGAAAGAATCACGCTCAGGAATAGGAATGCACTAAAACCTGCGATAAAATTGGTTCATCCTTCTCAAGGGTGGAATTGGAGCAAATAGTACTGAGAGTTGTAAATGAAGGAGAACTAATGCTCACGCAGTTGCACTTGAAGTAGTTTGGCGGGAATGGCATCATGCCAACAAGCACGTGTTTATCGGGCAAGAGTGAGAGTAAGCTGCCCAGGTATACCTGACTAAGCCACATACAAACGTTTTGACTAGCGCAAAGGTTACCACTAGTTCTTAATACATCACTTGTATGATGCAGGAACGTGCATTATTCGGAACTTATGTGGGATGTGAAAGTTTGAAAGGACTCGATGAGTGGAGGGAATGGGGCCCTAAAATTTTATTAAGCGAAACCAAGCCTTATACTATATGGAAGGCAGAGAACCGACATGGAAATACCAGAAAGATTCTGCCTACTGTAATGCGAAAAAAAGATATGTGCCAAGTTATTTGCCGCTTGGATATGTGGAGACATTGTGAGCGCTTAAGGAACTAAATTAACATTTGGACGAACAACGCCAACAGGACAAGAAAGGAAAGACTCGGCATTGGATTTGTCTGACAGAAAAGCAGGCTAGAAAAGTCGCAAGGCGTCCTTCCTGTTTTGTCATCGCTCCTCTGTTTGCCGAAGGAGTTGCGTTTTTTTTCCATTAATCTATATAAATTTCTCGACCACCAGTGCTTACTAATTATACGTGTAGGCTCCTGTGTTTTTGCCATGCCTCTCTAGTCGTACACGAACAATAGAGAGGGCGGAGGGGGGACCTTGAAATGAAATGGGCGGGTTAATCACAGTCCTACCAGATTTCGCGCTTCATAATTTTTTCGTGCTTTATGCGCCGCACGTTTCCAGGGAGTAGTGGCATGTATGCATATACGTCGGAGGCCACAATAAGTAATACGTAACTTAACGAATTGTTCCCATGTATGATCGTGTGTGCGAAAAAAGAAAGACATATTAAAGGCAGATAGGTTAACGAGAGTTTGACTACTCTGCATTGGAATTGCACTTTGGTACAAGCACAAGATAAGAAGCAGACGAGTGCGCGTTCATGTGTATTGTTGAAGAAATTAAGTGGCCAGTTTGCCATCCACCTACGGTAACGCGAAGTTTTATGCAGGTATTAAGTCCCTCAGGTTGGACGAATTTTCCTTCAACTGCGGAGCTTTGCTTCTGGAAAAGAAACCGTATGGACTTCCTTCGTAGCTTTGCGCTATTTTAGGTGAACGACAATCTGTCTGTTTTGTCACTCTTCATCCACCTTACTAGCTTTTGCACAAATGAGTTCTAAGGAGTTGTGCGCATCGGCATGTTCTCTAGAAGATGGCTTTACTTGATGCGGTCGTGCTGTTCCAGCGAATAAGCTCAGAGCTGAAGAAATGGCGGCCAACCATTGTGTTCTTTTTCTACCCAACTTCTCCCACGAAATGCCAGTAAAACATAGGAAACGTGGCATTATTCAATAGATACTAAAAGTAATTTTTGTGCAATACAAGCTCTATTGCTTTCTTCGTCTGTCCTATGATTCCCTTTTTGGGGCCTGCTGGGCGGTGTTCGTGTATTAACCCTCTGAAAACCAAAGAAAAGGCAAAAAGAATTGGAGGGCTGGTTAACACTAAGGTTGTGCGTACGTGAGCTTGAACTGAATTGAATTATGGGGTTTTACGTGCCAAAACCACTTTCTCATAATGAGGCACACCATAGTTTACCTAAGTACACGGGTGTTTTCGCATTTCGCCCCCAACGAAATGCGGCCGCCATGGCCGAGATTCGATCCTACGACCTCGTGCTTAGCCGCCCAACACCATAGCCCCTGAGCAACCACAGCGGGTCGTACGTACGTTTTCTAATCATGCAGAAACGCCTAAGGTTACGGACAAAAGAACTGCTGCTTATCTAAATTACTTGAACATGGTATCACGTGAGCAGGTTGTGGGTTCGGCTCCCACTGGCGACGAGTTCATCTTTGTTTCCACGATCTTACGCTGTATATTGACGATGTCTAGATTATTTATATAAAAAGAAATGTTAACATCGCCTATCTTTTTCTTTGTTTCGTTGTTTGTTCTTTTTAGTTCCATTGTCTGTTGCATTCGCGTCATTGTTATGAACACATCCAAAATTAAGTTGCCGTAAATCTGACGAGCCTTCGAACCGAATTCAAGGCTTCAACATTTGGAGCTATAGTTTGAACAGCTGATTCTGTACGGTATGTTGGTCAGACCACTTAAGGAGTCGGAAATGTCACAACCAACCTTGCATTTAGTAGAATTCTTGTTCTAGTTCCAGCTCACCATCCAAAGAAGCAAGGTGAGAGCTCCAATATTTGTCTATTGTTTGTTGTGGTTCATGTATGTAGGTGCAATAAACAATACACGTTTCCTTGCAAAGTTTATTTGTCAAAAACTGGTCGCCACTTCGCTCGCAGTGTGCTGGAACAAAAATACCAAGCATAGCCTGAAGGTGACATTGTGGGATCGCGGTTCTTGCGGGACTTGTGGGGAGCATAAAACAAGTTAGAATTTTTTCACTCAAGCCGGAGTGGCGCTAATCACACTTTTTTGTTTCAGGACAGAAAGCCAAGATTCGTAAGTTTTACCATACATATATCTATACATACCTTATATGTATATCTATACATACCTTATATATATATATATATATATATATATATATATATATATATATATATATATATATATATATATATATATATATATTGTGATGGTTACGGCTGCCACATTCCGTCAAATAATTTGTGTACCTAAAGTTTCCTTCTTGCCCTTGATAAATACATTAGATCTCTATTCTTCGCCAATCTTCCAGCTTACCCTTTCCTACTCCTGTTCTGCACGATTATTGCACAAAACTGCACACTAAGAGTGTTTCTTTCACTTTTGATGGTGAAACCAAACTGAAGAATGGCAAGTCCTTCAAAGGAAGGCGCATTTTCCCTCTACGTATTTGTGCGAAAGCATCAAATGCCGCATTGATCGAAAACGTCGGCGCCTGTGGCAGCGAAACGACGGCGAAATTCCCATTGGCCGCTACGGCATGTCACCAGCGCGCCTCGACGGAACACAGTGGGCGAAAGAGTACACCAGCCGCATCGCTTGCGCGCCAGGTGTTGCGTGAGGGCCGCACCGCCACGCCACGTCGCCGCCCCCCTCCCCTCTCTCAGCATCCTGTTTTATCCGCGCGTTCCTTGTCCGCCCAAGTTCTTGCCTGTGTTCTCATTTTGCCTCCGTAATTGCTATAACGAAATTATTGGACAAAAAAAAAAGAACCGAACGATTCCGAAAGGAACCTTCGACCCCACGCCCAGAAGCCGAGTGTTTTACCCACTGGGCTAAACCGGCGCCTCCGAGATGGCAGGCCTGTGAACTCGGCTGTGTGACTTCGTGCTACATGGAGCGAAATCTGTACTACCAAGCCCGGCGCGGCGGAAGCGGTGACGTCAATATCACTGCGGGTTACTCGGGAGCGTCCCAATTAGATTATATGCCAGTAGGGCAAGGTAGCATGACGTCGCGTATCCATGTGCACCGGCCATGTGCTGTCTAAGAGGCGTTGGCCAGGCACCGAAACACGTTCGCTTGCCCGCTATAGTAGTTCATAAATCGAAGGACCGCTCAGCGGCGTTCGACTGGTCATTGATGCTTTCGCCTTCACAACTCCTCAAAAACGCTAACGTGTTCTCACATTTTTGTTGCTTTAATGAGGTGTAAATAATGGAAGCAAAAGTCTTCTCCTTACGAGGCGGACACCGCCTCTTTAGTCGAAGGATTTCATTAACTTGCTCAAGGCGACGGATGGCGAATGATAACACTAAAGTGAACACCAACTTCTTACCGCTGATCCAGCTCAACTATGTTCTTGATCCTCACAGCTGAAGGAATCAAGAGTCCCAAGGGTAAGCACCGATGGCTGCATGTGATCAATGCACTCGGAACGATTTCGTCGAATGCTTTGGCGAGCGAGCGGAGTGTATGTTTCTAAAGCCAACGTGGGATGTCGCTTACCGCGTTTGTTCGCACCACGTCGATGCATCGGTGCTATGCAACGTTAAATATTTCGGAGAACATACTTACTGGCTGAATGTATACACAACTGCAGCATACGTCACCGCAAATATCGGAGCAGGTCCATATTCTTTTTTCACACGCACCATAGGAACTAGTTCAGAGAGCGGTTGCAGCTGGAATCTTTTTTTTTTTGATCAATCACGTTAGACCGCAGTTGATCGTCGTTGTTCAGGCAGCCAACAGTCTCATTGCTCTTGAGCGTATGCGTCACGTGATCAAATCCATCTCTATACTGAAGGGACACCGATGTAACAGTGATGACGAATTCGGCAAATCGCACCTGTGCGACTTGCTGATTTCGCTACAAGTGAGTTTAGATTGATTCAATGTTGAGCTGAAGGACACACACGAGAGACGAAGGACACAACTAGTGTTGCAGATGGGTTCAGCGTTTGTTTTATTAACCATGCCTGTGCCCTTCTTTGGTGCAGGCTGCTGTTGAACAATGCACCGTTACCAGCTGGCCCAACACTACGTTAGGATTAAGATTTAATTGAAGATTGGTTAATTCTTAATTCATAATTCCCTAATTTAGCTATGATAGGTTGATCACTAGATCAGAAAAAGAAAGCTTCAAATGCATGCCGTAACCAACCGCGTCTGTGCGTGAAGATGACGTCATATATTTTAAATTAGTTCGTCATATTTGCGCCATTGTGGTGCAAAAAAATAGAGTTGTTGCCGAGGGGCCATCTTTGGCACCATAACGAATTTCGTTTGAATGCGGGAAAAAGAGCTTCCCAGATAAACGTGCTCTAGAAACATTCGATTGACGTGTTGGTCGTAAACATTCACTTCCGATTACATAAGAAGACAGTTATACCGCTAACAACACACAGTAAGTGTCAGCTGCAAGAAAGCTCAGCTTTATTTCTTTTTCGTTTGGTACGTCTTAGCAGGGCCACCTTGCACGTTCCCGTTCACTTGAAGGAAGGTATCGCAAATAAATGCGTTCTTGTCTGCATGTACTTGCAGGTGGTAAAGACAAGAAGGGTAAATATTTTCCACTTTTTTGCATTGTTGAAAAAGTTACTTCGAAATTTATTCGGCTCAATGTTAGGTGTGGCGCGTTTGCGGTAATTTTCGCACACCAACAAAGCTTTTGACCGCGCGGTAATTTCCTTTTTTAAGGTTTGCTTGCAATGAATGCCCCCAAGCCTGGTAAGTCAGCATTGCGTACTTGGACAAATTCGTTCCGCTGAAGTAGTTGCCCTGTAGCGCATTTGATGTAATTCATAATTTACGTCTTCTCAATGATGAAAGTCGATATGCGTCTGCCTTTATAGGGGCAATGGAGAAAACACGTAAGGGTGTGATAATACTGGAAAGAATTTATTGTTAGATACCCGAGAAAATTTCGAGCGACAGCCTCAGCTAATCTAGTTGAAGTGTTAACGGAACTGCTAATAAAATGGGAGCCTGGAAATTATTGCGGGCCGTTTAACGACCTATAGTAGCTGAAGCAAGGATTAAATTTGTTTGTACCGCTAAAATTGGGGGGTTGGGGTGTATGAGATGAGCCTTTGGTAGGCGTAAGATGATGCAATCCTAAAGTGAAAATTTTTTTTCATTGCAAGGCAAAATAGGTTAATTTATGGACACAATGTCCCGAACACGGAAGCTTCGTGAAGTTCGTATGAATCTGTTTGTTGCACAGCGCTAAAAACACATGGACATGAGGTGAACAAACGACTGGAGGAGCGCTGAATTTCACCAGAATTTATTGCACAGCAAAGTGGATCAGAAAAACAAGAGTAACAAAATGCATGCTATTACATACATCCGAGGTGTGCCGGGGGCGTTGTAACACCGATTTCTTCAGGAGATTCTTCTTGCTCTTGAGCAGAGCCACAGACGGTTGACAAACGCATGTGTTGCTGTTTCCTTATTTTCCTGGATTAGGAACGCTTCGGCTATCCCTTCAGTTGATCACCGTGCTCAAAGACAACCGAGGCGTCTCACGAAATCGGGTCGCGCCGATATTCGTTGCAGTGGACAGAAAGTTGGGAACAGGAGCGAGCTTTGGGAACAGGAGCTTTGAGCGAGCTGCGGTGCCTCGCGAAGGAAATTTTGATCGAGCGGCACGTTTGCCCGATGAAAGGGACGTCATAGGTCAGCCCACATCTGCAAGAAGCGAATGTCATTCGGTGATAGTGGCGCGCAAAGTGCGCTTCGGTTGCATCAAGAGTGAAGTAAGTTGCATTGAAAATAACCGCCGTGCTAAACCCCCTAAAGATACAATCTGCGAGCACATACGCATGCGTATGTGCTCGCGCATGCGTTTTCGTGCTGTTATGAGCCCAAAAAAGCGCTGAACGACTGGACGAAGGGAGGGACGCATACCACGGCGAACAACTGAGTGTCGTTACTCTTTCAGTTAGCATATGCATACTCTGACACTATCTCGAAGCACACAAAAAGAAACAATGGAAAGTCAGCATGCGCAGGAGCAGTAAATTGTAATCGATAAGACAGGAAGGCTATCTCCTTCGGAATGAGTGAAATGGCGGTGAAGCGTACACGTGCGTCGTCGCTATTATGTACGTTTCAGGGATAAGACGTGCGTGCTCGCCGTGGTAGTTTGACAAAAGGGTCACATCTTTAAAAGACGGCTTGCAACTGCATTCATTGCAATGCAGTGACAATTGACTTTCCGTAGCTTGCTTTTGAACCTTGCTCTAGTGTTCGCACATGCGGCCATTGTCGCACCACCCCGTTTGACCGATATAGAAACGCTTGCATGCAAGAGGAATCTTATAAACTATAGCCTCACAATAGTCGACAACAAACCTCTGGATGCGCTGCTTTTTAGAACCTTCATTCTTGGTAACCCAATTCACTCGTTGACACAAGCTACCTAACTTATTTCGGGCAGTGAACAATAACCTAACGTCTGCCCTGCTGACAACCTTTTTGAGATCATGCGCAACCTAGTGCACATATGGGAGAACCACAACCATTTGGAGTGTGTAAGTCAGAAATTGAGCGGCTGCCGATTGCATGCATTTAAGGCCTACTAAAAGCAAGCAATCGGCAGCTTTTAAGGCCTGCTAGCATTGCACTGTAATTGTGCTTTAAGGCACAATGCATAAACCAGCGGTTCCTTGAAAACGTCACTGGAACGCCAACGCATGTAGTTGAACAATTTGAAAATTAATATCTCGGAACTGGTGCGGTCCAGAGAATTCGCTCCAAGCGGATACGCCTTGCGAACTTGCCTACTGTAATTCGTAGATTGAAATATGTGGCATAAATAAAAAATTACATAGTTATTAGCGTAACTACGTTAATTCTTCAATTGAACATTTTTGATTTTTCGTAGAAGCAATAGGCGTCTCATCGAGTAATTCAGATCAAGGGTTAGAATTGTGCTATCTGCGAAAGCAATCATTAAAAAATTTGGTGCAGTTAAAAAACGCCCTGTATAGTGTGACATCGCGTAAGGCTTCGCAGGATATATAACTTCGCCAGCTAAATCATTGTTTGGAGTGCAGTGTAAACATGTCGTTATTGACGGTATCACTATCCAAACCCACTCTGCCTGATCATTGCTCCTTATTTTGTCCTTTTATTTGAAACTCACTCGACGGCCCTGCAGGAAAGCCAGACAGAAATGGTAAGCCGCCTCTATAGTTGTTGGAGGATTTTCTGCGGTATACCCTGTGCCAAATACTGTAAAATTCCACCCGGCATCGCTAGTTGTACAATTTCTTTGCCTCAGGAAGTGTTCGTAAGATATCGCAAGCACAAGCGAACGTTTCAGACTTCCTTTAATCGTTAAGCTCTGTTTAAGGAAATTAGTCCTTAACGCCTACTTAGAGTGCACAGACCAGCGCGAAACATCAACATTCAGATTCCTTTTTAAATTGTGTAAACACCTGATGATATGGGTAATGATGATGGTGGCAACGAATACATTCATAGAGTTGCATGACACTCAGGATGCCCTCTCTAAAAAAGCGTCCTGAAGATATCGAGGTGGTCACTTGCAGGAGTGTTCTCACGAAATTTTTTAAAGCACAAACAATCTTTTAGACTTTCCGCTATATCTATAACGCCATCGTAGAGTGGGACACATCTCGCGATTACTTGTCTCCACAACATTAATGATACTTCATATTAGAGCCGTCACTGAATGAGACCTTTAGGAGAATTTGGCCAAACGGTAACCGCAAAGTCCTTGCTTCAAATTATTGGTCCTGTGAGCTCTAGTGCTGTGCTCAGCTAAGGGCGGACCACACTATACTTGAAATGGACTGCCATCGATAAGCGAGAATAGTTATGCAAACGGATACGTAACTTTCTGTAAATCTGTACCACGGTGACAAAATCTCGTCCTTCGCCCAGAAGCAAGGCTTTTTCCCATTGAGCAT